>NW_028227258.1:29637500-30276250 GCF_978045245.1 Mus caroli
AGTTAAACCCAGTTTTAAATAATCTTATAGAATCGGTTTCCCCCTAACCTTAATAAAATGTATTTTATAGCACCATCCCAATACCAAAAACGCCTCATCAAATCTTATGTCACCACGGAATACATTTTCACTCTTACATAAACACTAACCTTGTCTAAAGTATATTTGACTCGAAAAAGAACAGCCAGCCAAACAAAGAAACAAAATGCCAAATATGATCCAACAACTTAAACTCAATTCAATTGCAAATTAATTCCCAAACATTCTCCCAATTCTATTATTTAGATTAAGGTAAAACAAAATTAACAAAATGTGGAGATTTAAACTCAAGTAGTTACGTGATGGTCACGTAACTAAAGGATAATTAATTCTTCTTAAAGAACAACATGTTCTTTCACAGCGCTGATCTGGTCCTTAGCTAAGTTAGACTCTTCATTGCAATGCACTAGCTTATAACTAATTGAAACCTCAAAATCATCTTTACCTACGAGTTATTTCTTAAAACAAACAAACAAACAAAACCCCCAAAACCAAAACTGAACCCAAGGAGCTGAAGGGGTTTGCAGCCCCATAGGAAACAACAACATGAACTAACCAGTACCCCCAGAGCTCCTTGGGACTAAACCACCAACTAAAGAGTACACATGGTGGGACTCATGGCTCTAACTGCATATGAAGCAGAGGATGGCCTAGTTGGTCATCAATGGGAGGAGAGGCCCTTGGTCCTGTGAAGGCTCAATGCCTCAGTATAGGGGAATTCCAGGACAGGAAATCGGGAGTGGGTGGGTAGGTGAGCAGGGGGATGGGAGATGGGATAGGGGGCTTTCTGAGGGGAAATGAGGAAAGGGAATAACATTTGAAATGTAAACAAAAAAAATCTAATAAAAAAACTGAAAAAAAAAGAAAGAAAAGAAAAGAAACTGAACCCTCCTCCCTACGAAACAGAATGTACACCTGCCAGCATCCTGAGTGGCCCTCCAGAAAGGCCTAGTGGAAAGGAGCATGGACAACAGAAAATGAAATTCCTGGGAAAATTGGTTGGCTCCCCTTCAGTAAGAGAAAAAGCTGGGTGGCATAAAGACTTGGACAGACTGACACTAGACAGGTGCTCCCTGGAAGGGAATGAATTGAGATTCAATGTACTGTATGCTCTTATGTCCCTCGTCTTTCCTCCTCAGCAGACTGCTCCTGGGTCCATGTCACCGCCTCTCCACAAGCTCCCATGTGAGATGCACATCTCGTTTCCTAACTTCAAAAAGCTGAGGCAATACCTGAGCCTTGTTTCCAGGTATTTTACTTTAAATATTTTATAGTTAAATATTTTATAATGTATTAAACATAAAAGTTTTTGTATCAAATGTTAAAATTTAATACTCTATTATGAGGCTTTTAGTATTCCATTATGCACATGGACACACACAGCATACATGCATACATATTATTTAGTTGTTTAAGATGGAAGCTAAACTTTTATATAAACATAAATAACTATATCATTGAGCTTCAAATGATAATTGTTATAGATAAGGTAAAATCTTTTGCTGGTTGGACAGTCATAATTTAAGATGCTATTTAGATATCATTCATGGAGTGAAACAAATTAAAAATACTTAATAGGTATCTTCTTATGAGAGATTTATCACAATGATTTTATAGTCTTGACACCTTTTATATCCTGCCAGCCAATAAAACCATGGTGTGTCAGAGAAACATCTCAGTCCTAAAAGGATGCTGACGTCCCACTTCTGAGCGACAAACACTAATATAAACCACTCCTGACTGTTGCCAACACATCCCCAAAGTCGGGGTTTATATTTTCCGTGAAACCTAGATTGCTGACATTAATGTAAATGTAGTATAGTTTCCTAAAGGTCCTATAGTGGGCTACATCTCGATCACCACTATCCTTTATGGGAATAAAGGATATATATTGAATAAATAAATATAGAATGAATGAATTCCCAGTAATATATGAACAAAAGCTAGTTAGTTTTTAACAGAATTGAATGCTAGAAACTTATGTGATTTAGTATTTAAATGCTTTGTTGGACTTTTAGACAGTACTAGGAGTTCTGGAAAGGAAAAGGAATGACTTTCCTGCTCTTTAAGTATATTTTTAAATGGCAAAATAAAAGCTTTACTCTCCCTTACATCGATCCGGGTCCTAGTTCATTTGCCTTGTGTTTTTGATTAAATATCTGCACATAGGAAATTTCCTATTATAGGAACTACGCAGTTTCTATAACGAGGTTCCTATAAATTATGATATTTGATATGAGCTCAAGCAATTTTTCATTTTGTTCAAAATTTCCAGTGATCTGAAATTGCCATCAGCTGGCAAATGACCAAGCTCTCTTCTGAATTCTATTAATGTCCCTAGATTTAAATCTTAAAGGAAGGGGGCATTCCCCCATTCCCTCTAAAAGGAGATGCTAATGCCTATGGGAAAATAACATTATAAACAAATAAAACCCAGGGGTCTTGGTCAGCAAAGTGAGCGAATCCTTGCCTTTCATACAACTTTCAAACCAGTGAACAGCACATGAATTTGGAAACAGTTCTTTTTCAACTCATGCCGTATAATGTACAAAGTCTGTATGTAGTGGTGATACCAGGCCAGCTTACTAGGCATGGAGACTCAATGGCTAGAAGCTTAACTTTAATATGCAAAGTAGAGGGTTGGTTAGGGGTGGGGCAGCATCAGAATAGATAATCACCACAACTGGAAGTAGAGGTTTAGGTCATTTCCTACCCAGGGCTATTCCTAGGGCACACTTCGTTATGGTCAAAAGTATCTGAAAGGAACCAGCAAGTTAATTAGTTCCACTCCAAGGGAGGGTTTTTCACAAACCAGCTCTGATTCTATAGCATGGATTAGAGGTCTAAATGGAAGGCTACATATGGTGAAAGATATATACATTCAGTCATTACCACAGACAGGCAGTAAATTATCTGGGGGAACCCGCAGAGCGCTCTGTGGCCCTCTCTTTCAACCTCCCCTCTCACCTGTGAAAGAGCCTGAAGCTGTATGCCATTGGCTGTTAATAATGCTCTCTGGAAGGAAGCAAGCTGAAATTGTTCCCAAACTGCAAATCAACAGACCATGTATATATGTCTACTACTGTTGAATGAAATGATATATCAGAATAAAAGACCGTATCTGCAGTACAGGACTCAAGTATGCTTTCATGTAGCCTATAAAATCCTTGGGCTCTGGGCAGCACGGAGCTCTGAAATGCTTCTGTTTCCACTCCCAGGAGGATATCCTAATATAGATGCAGTGAACGGAAGCCTCCAAAGGAAGTCTGTGATATGAAATTTAAAATAATTGTTTTTAAATTTGTAGTTTCCAGATTGGGTTTCTACCGTGCCTGCCAAACCTTCCCCCTCTTTCTTTTTCTTTCTTTCTTTTTTTTTATTTTCCTGTGGGCTTGTTACAAAATATGGATTTCATTTGTGTATTCATAGGAGGAAGTGGTGATTCAGCCACTTTGTGGGGATGCCTTTAGGTATCCCCCTCCGCCCGCAGAGCGTAGGGAGCTGGCATCGGTCCTGAGCCAGGAGGAAGGGAACAGCGTACACAAGTGATGGGGAAAAGCAGCCCTGGCTTCTCCGGCTTGGCGTGCAGCCTCTCCTGGTACCTCCTGATGATGTCTTCCTTCCCTGGCCAGCCCCTACCATCTCAGAGACGTCTTCATCCTCCTCCCTAATGTGGGCTTTGCACAGCAGAATGGTAGTCACCTTATGTCACTTCTTAAACACGGTTTCCTAACGCCAGTGGTAGAGGAACGTTCCATCTTGACATGTGACAAGTGGGAGAGGCCATCTTGTCGCGCTGCTCTAGAAAGTGCACATCTGATTGGTTTGCAGTGAAGAGATAAAATATGAGCACTCCAGTCGTTGTTTATCCTGTGTCACTTGGGAGTTATGTGTTTTTTGTTTGCCACTCCCCTTTGCAAAGTATGGGATAAAATATAACAATGTCAAGTGTTTCCAGGGCTAAAGGGTGCTATGAAGGCTGCTAGGGAAGAAAACTCACCAAGAGTGTCACCTAGTTACGATTATCCTTGCAAGGATACTAACCTCCAAGCAAGAAATGGTCATGAGTGAAGTCATGAAACTCTTATCAGGTGTAACCAACTGTTCTACTATTTGATTAGAGAGAACATACATCTAAGGCTACCACCTCATCAAAAGCATACAATTGCGGAGGTCATAGGCCAATGGGAAAAGCATACTATTGTTGAATGCCTAAGTGAACATGAGTATGTTGTCAAGCTTTTTTCTAAATATTTAATTTTATACCCACAGAGGAGTTCTATGCTCATCCTGAGGCAGAGAACATCCTTTGTGTAGAAAGCTACAAGTGTCTAATGTCCAGCAGAATCTATCCGTTTATTGGCCAAGAATGCTTGCCTAATCACAAGTGTGTATGACACTTCCCAGTCAAAGATGAAGGCTATTCACATAGAATATTAAGGCTGCATTAAGGCAAAGAACCAAGGAAGGAGGAGGAAGGGTTTACAGAGACAGAAGAAAGCAATACAAGACGAGAGTGTTTGCTCAGTTGGGGTCCCAGAAGTAGTTTTGAAATGTGTCTGTTTGGAGACATCAGTGCTGGTCAGTGATCATTAATTTTTTTGTGTTGTATTTCCAGGACTACGGAGTTCAGGCATTTGGTCAAACACCAGGCTAAATGTTGTTATGAAGACATTTATTAAGAGTGATTATATTTTCTGTGGGTCACTCTTAAGTAAAGCCTATTTCTCTCAATAGGCACGGCAGGCTTCAAATCAGTTATAAGCCCTAATAGCAGAGGCCAAGGTTCTATGCATTAGCAACTCTACCTTAAGAAATTCAGAAACCTTATATGCCCCAGTGCAGGGGAAAGCCAGGGCCTAAGAAGTGGGAGTGGGTGGGTAGGAGAGCAGGGCAGAGGGAGGGTATAGGGAACTTTTGGGATAGCATTTGAAATGTATATAAAGAAAATAGCAAATAAATAAATAAATAAATAAATAAATAAATAATAAATGCAGACACCCTATCTGAGGGGTCTGTGAAGATCAATTTGATAGTGAAGTGCTCGCTAGGCAAGCAGGAAGACCTGAGATTGGATTTCCCACAACAGTGTGCAGTCTAGCCCACTGGTATGCCCACAGATCTTACACTTCCTAACACCTATAACTTTCTAAGCTACTTCCATAAGTAGCTCTCTAAATATTTAGATGTCCTGATGGATCTTTTGCTCTAGAGAACCCTGAAAGAATCACCAAACCCCTTTCTATTAGCACCATAGCCATCTTCTGTTTCTAATTTTATCATCAATTTTCCAGGGCAACGTGTACTCCAACCATGCCAGAGAAAAATGCCCAAATAAGCCATCGTTTTTGGTTAAAACAAGTTTAGAGCCTCTTTTTTTTTATTAGATATTTTCTTCATTTACATTTCAAATGCTATCCCCAAAGCCTCCTATACTCTCCCCACCCCCCAGCCCCCACCCTGCTCCCCACCCACTCCTGCTTCCTGGCCCTGAGATTCCCCTGTACAGGGGCATATGATCTTCACAAGACCAAGGGCCTCTCTTCCCATTGATGGCCGACTAGGCTGTCCTCTGCTACATATGCAATTAGAGACACAGCTCTGTAGGGTACTGATTAGTTCCTATTGTTGTTCCTCCTATAGGGATGCAGACCCCTTTAGCTCATTGGGTATTTTCTCTAGCTCCTTCATTAGGGCCCCTGTGTTCCATCTAATAGATGACTGTGAGCATCCATTTCTGTATTTGCCAGGTACTGGCGTAGCCTCACAAGAGACAGCTATATCAGGGTCCTTTCAGCAAAATCTTTCTGGCATATGCAATAGTGTCTGGGTTTGGTGGTTGTATATGGGATGGATCCTCAGGTAGAGCAGTCCCAGGACAGTCCTTCCTTTCATCTCAGCTCTGAACTTTGTCTCTGTAACTCCTTCCATGGGTATTTTGTTCCCCATTCTAAGAAGAAGCAAAGTGTCCACATTTTGGTCTTCCTTCTTCTTGAGTTTCATGTGTTTTGCAAATTGTATCTTGGGTATTCTAAGTTTCTGGGTTAATATCCGCTTATCAGTGAGTGCATATCATGTGTGGTTTTTTTGTGATTGGGTTACCTCACTCAGGATGATATCCTCCAGATCCATCCATTTGCCTAAGAATTTCATGAATTTACTGTTTTTTAATTGCTGAGTAGTTCTCCATTGTGTAAATGTACCACATTTTCTGTATCCATTCCTCTGTTGAGGGACATCTGGGTTCTTTCCAGCTTTTGGCTATTATAAATAAGGCTGCTATGAACATAGTGGAACATACAGAGCTAATCAAAGAATTCTCAACTGAGGAATACCAAATGGCTGAGAGCACCTGAAAAAATGTTCAACATCCTTAATCATCAGGGAAATGCAAATCAAAACAACCCTGAGATTCTACCTCACACCAGTCAGAATGACTAAGATCAAAAATTCAGGTAACAGCAGATGCTGGCGAGGATGTGGAGAAAGAGGAGCACTCCTCCATTGTTGGTGGGATTGCAAGCTGGTACAACCACTCTGGAAATCAGTCTGGTGGTTCCTCAGAAAATTGGACATAGTACTACCGGAAGATCCAGCAATTCCTCTCCTGGGTACATACCCAGATGATGTTCCTACTTGTAATAAGTTTAGAGTCTCTTACACTTGGTAAGCATCTGCACTCTCATATCTTACCAAGCATTCAATCTCAAAACAAGCTCAATGAAAATATGTGTCTCCACAGAAGGCTGCTTTTCCTGAAGCACTGTTGCCATGCCCTCCTCTGCTCTCTCTGGCGAGTGACCTTTAAAGTTCTACCCTTCACCTTCACTCTATGAAATCATAAATCTTTATGAACTGCCCTTCATCTCCACTCTACAAAGCCACAAATCTTCCAGGTGCCTTATCTGAGGTGGAGCCCTTCATCACCTCTGTGATGGATAATCTTGATTGGGTCGAGGAAACTGACCTAGATGAATAAAGGACAGACAGCCTTGGGTGTGTCTGTACAGGTTCTTCAGAGAGGATTAACCAGAGGGTGAAGTCCTTCCCTGAATGTGGACCATCCATCCCATAGGCTGGGAGCCCAGATGGAACAGAAAGAGAAAAATGAGAAAATGTCCTAGTACAGGCACGCTCTCCTCCTGGCTATCATGCTGTGAGCTGCTTTCCTAAACTACAGTATTCTTATTGTTGTGGCAATACTGTATAAAGAGCAACAGACAGATTTAATCCAGTTCACTGTTTGAGGGTACAGTCTACCTTGAAGAAGGCATGGTGTCTGTCACATTACACCCACAGCCAGGAAGCAGAGGGAAACAGACACTGGTACTCAGCCCACTTTCTCCATTTTATTCAGGTTGGGACCAGAGCCCAGGGAATGGTGCCACCCACAGTGGCGGTATTCTTCCCACTCACTCCAATATCATTGGAAATGTCTTCACAGGCACACCTGTTTTCCATGGTGATTCTAAATTAAATCAGATTGGCAATAAAAATAAGCCATCACCTCTGCCATACCTATCCTTCTAGGAAAGTCAAATCTCTGAAAACACCAAAATTAACAATTCCTAATTAGTGCCTGATATACTGGTCACAGCCACAAAGCCTAACACATGCCCTGACTCAGATGTTCCTTCTCTATTCTACCCCAGTAACTTGCACAGTGTTCCCCAGAGTCATACCTGGGGGTCTACATTGCTTCTCCCTCCTCTTCACTACTCATTCCAGCCACAGAACCAAGCATGTCTGCCCAGGTTACACAACCTAAGCCTGCCACATTCTCTACAGCTCCCGAGATCCTTTCATGTACTGTTTTATTTCTCACAGAAGTAACTATCCTAAACATCTCTTGCTTCCCATTTCTTCTCTCTTAAGTCCTCTGCAAGGGCGCTCATCTAAAACATTCCTCCAGGCAGGCCTCCTCAGCCTAAGTCCTCCGGAGACAGCACACATTTAGGAACTGACTTAGCTTGACATACCAGGTCCTCTGTGGTCTCTCCATTCTCAGGTCTGTATCCTCAGTCTTTCTCATCGTATCATTTGGGTTCCAGGATAAGTGAGTTAATACATGTGGAGATTTTTCTTTTTCCAAAGATGTCAACCATTCTTCCTTGTACCTCAAAGACTTTTAAAAGTTAAATTCTTTAAAAGCAGCCATTTTGAATACACTCACCTTGCCCAGATCTAGAGATGCACTGGCTCTTCTCTGTACTCAAAGCTGGGCTGTTTCCTCCCCTGCTATTCGCTCAATGCACCTGGGTACGTCGTGAACACATCTCTTTCCCCATCACACCACTGTTTGGGTTTTGTTCTCTATCAGATTCTAAGGTCCCTGAAGACAATGCCATGTCTTGCTTGCCATTACACCACAGAGGGAAAGCCACAGCCTGGATGCTCAGGGCAGTCTTGATAAATGAATCGCTACATGATCTTTTAAATAAACAGTTGAGCTTGTTACTAACAATCTTATAGCATCTCTCCTGCCTCTAAATCCTACATCCTTTTGTTTCTCACTTTGACCACAAAGAAAGCATTTTTAACAGTAAGTTTTCTGCTCAGAAACAAAAG
This sequence comes from Mus caroli, assembly GCF_978045245.1. Lineage (NCBI taxonomy): Eukaryota > Metazoa > Chordata > Mammalia > Rodentia > Muridae > Mus > Mus caroli. The sequence goes on from NW_028227258.1 coordinate 29,646,108, forward strand.
TTTGAAGAACACACATAGCGAGTAGCTTTGAGACATGAACAAGTACAAAACAAGCAGAAGATTTGTGAAAATAAATGTGTGTTAAAAATCATTAATAATTTTGTAACGAACATTTAAGAAACCCAGAACACCAGAATTCATACTCTGAAATTTTGTCTTAATTCTACCTGGGAGAAAATTGAAGTTAATTTAATGAAAGCAGAGTATTTCCAGATTAGAGTCCCATGGAAAATATTAATACTGCGTTTGGTTAACTTTGGTCAAATGTGTGTGGTAGTGGTGGTAAGTGTTTCTTTGAGTCCATGAAATCAGAAACAGGGCCTGTGTCAGTCTTTGTGCAGGGCAAGCACAACAGTTTTCAGTAGCTGCTTTGGAGAATGAAGGCCCTGGGATCCCCTTAATGTGTGTGTGTGTGTGTGTGTGTGTGCTTCTAGGTATTATGAATGCTTAACCACTCATGGGAGAATGGCAATTACACAAATCATCAATTCAGTCTTATAAAACTGTTACATCAATTTCTTATAGACAGGATACATTTTGGGTTGAAAGTTTTGTGGGTGGGTTATTATCTCTTTTGCTCCACTGGGTATCTCTATTGTTCCTGCCTGGCTACAGGAGGTGGCCTCTTTAGATTCCATATCGCCAATGCTGTGAGCAGCTTGGTCTTCATGTGGCTTCTGAACAACTGGAGCAGGAGCTGTGCCAACAGCTGATGACTCTATGTGGGATAAGTTCTAGTTGGGCTGCCTTGTCTGGCCTCAATAGGGGAGGAAGTGCCTAGCCTTGTAGAGACCTGAAGTGCCAGGGTAGACGGATACCTGGGGCTCTGGGGTGGGGGTGGGGGGCAGCCACTCAGAGGAGGAGGAGGAGGAAAGAGTGTGGGAAGGGTGACTGGGAAGAGACAATGAGTGGGATGTATGATGAATAAGTAAAAAATTAAATTAAATTAAATTAAAATATTACATCCAAAATATGTCTGGGCTGCTTTGCAAGCACAGTTAATTCTAAAGTAGGTTTCTTGATATTGAGGAGAAAGCCAGTAAGCAGCACCCTCCATGGTCTCTGCATCAGTTCCTGCCTCCAGGTTTCTACTTTGAGCTCCTGTCTTGATTTTCCTGGATTATGGACTAAAAGTTATAAGATAAAAGAATCCCTTTCCTCTCCAAGTTGATTTGGGCCATGGTGTTTTATATCAGCAACAGAAACCCTAACTAAGGCACAAAATAAGCCACCTAGCATGGCATCCCATTGCCATTCTTCTAACTCTACCCATGAGAAGCTTTTAAACACAAATTGTCCGGGTTCATGTTCTTTTGGATTGCTACAGTGAATGTTATGGTTGCTATCTAGCTATCTAGATATTTGATGCTGATACCTTCAGGACAAATGGTTTTATCTTCAGCCATCAAGAGTATTAGAGGAAGAACAGTCACTCAAGGTGATGGCTAGGTCACTGTCATTTTGACAGGATCTAGACTTGCATGGGGTGTGGGCTATGGACCAAGCATTCAAGGGGTGGTGGTGGTATTAATCTGGATTGCCTTAATTGAAGTGTAAAGACACACCAATGTCTCTGCTTCCTAACTGCTGATGCAATCCGGCTAAAGCTCCTGCTGCTTGTGACTTCTCCTACAATGATGGACTGCGCCCATCAACCAAGAGCTGAAAAAAGCCACCACACTGGTAAGTTGCTTTTGTCAGACTTGGTGTCACAGCAACAGAAAAAGAGACTAATACCCTACATACTCAAATGTACACTCAAAGTCTTAAAGAGACACAATATTTTTTAAATTAACCAGGATGGTTACAAAGACAGAGAAGAACATTTTCTGAAAAACGTAATAAATGTATTTTCCTAATTTCCTTGATGCAAGAGGTAAAGCTTACCTTTTTTTGGGGGGGGGGATTGCTTCCACCTGAGGCTATTTACATCACATGAAAGTTTACATTAACCAAATGGCATTAGCAAGGAATATACGGAAGTGTCAAGGCTCACAGATAACTCCAGAGAACGTAGCATGATTGGCAGACACACAAAGGCAGAGACACAATGATGATGCTTCCTACACAGAAGGCAGGGACGAGAAAACCCAACTTGGCCAATATCCTTGGGAAACATGGAGGGAAATGAGCTTTGAGGAGAGATAAACCTGGGTTGAAGTTATACTTCTGCCTCTTAATTGATAAATACACTCTAGGACAAATTACCTAACAGGCCGAGCCCCTAAGTTCTTCCTTTGTAAAATGGGTTTGGTCAGTCTTGGTCATAGAGGCAACAGGGGAATTGATACATGAGATGGCAAAACACAAGTGGTTGCTATCCCGTGTACTTGTGTCTGGAAAAGAATTACTTCTGGGTGAAAAAATCCCAAGTTGTTTCTTCATTATGAAGTAAAGATGTCAGAGTCTAGCATCTTACAGTTCTGTGGAGATTTCTTCCCCTAATTCATCCAGCACAGAACCAGCACGGCAAGCTTAGCTTGGCTCAGTCTGCTTTGCTCGTCTGTCAACAAGATTCTAATGTTCAAACCGAGTTGACAATTGCAGAAGGTGGATGGAACAAGACAGGCTGTGCAAGAGCATCGGATTTCACACCTCTGAGGGTTCGAGCTACCAACAAAAACATCATATCTCTGTCAGTCATGCGTAATTATTGGGCTTGGTGGACCCATACAAGTGAAAAAGCCAGTCACCACGGATCTCCTGGCTCTTCCTCTGGCTACAGTTATTAGACCTGCTTGATTCTCTGACCTGTGAATACTTGAATTGAACTTCCTTTTGGACAGAAGGATAGACTATAAAACAAAGGGGGGACATCTGCTCCTTTTAAAATCCTGAAGTTATTTTACAAATTTATATCGAAGTGTGTGTGTGTGTGTGTGTGTGTGTGTTTGTATGTTAAATACACAAAGCAGGGGCTAGAGAGATGGTTCAGCTGCAAAGATCAGAGTTTAGATTCCCCAACACACACAGAAAAGTCAGGCCTAAGGGTGGGAGGGAGTGGGGACAGATGGGTAGCTCAATGGGTAGCTAACCTAGTCAAATTGGTGAGCACCGGGTGCAGTGGCAACCCTATCACAAAATCCAAGGTGAATTTCAACTGAAGAAGATATCTCATGTCAACCTCTGACCTCCGTTCATGAGCATTTAGGTTGACACACATACACACACAAGCTGTCCAAAACAGAAAGTACAATTCATAGTGGTACATTTCACAATGGTCAGGCACATCCCTTGAGTGAATACAGTTGTAATATCAGAGCTAGATGCCTAAGCCATCCACAAAGAGTTTAGTAGAGATAGATTTCAAAGCACGTGACCTTCGTGAGAATAAAGGTAGACAGAGAAACGGACAGATTCATAATCATAAAATCAGACATTTATAATCACAGACTGCTCCATTCCAGCTGTTTATAAATGTTTTTTTTTTGTGTGTGTGAAAATGGTTTAAGGCTTAACAGCTTACTGTTGAGTAAATTGATATGTGAGATCTAATTCAGGCTTCATTTCAAGTTTTAAACTATAAATGACTTCAATACACAAAAATATAGAATCTTCTCTGAAGCATGTAATTACGTATATCCACACATTCTAGTGTGATACATCCAAGTTTCCCAAAATATATTAAGTAAAGATTTGAGTGGAAAGTTGATAAAATTTATCATTAACTGTTTTTTTTTTTATTTTGTTCTTTTAATCCTGAGAAGATTACTGTAAGGCAGTAACAAGAAACAGGTGAGTTTTAGCAAGAACAAGAGACAATGAGCTATGTCAACCTTCCCTGGGCCAGGCACTATTTTGTGGATCACTGCAGTGTACCCACTGCTGTCCTTTATACTGAGTACTTCTGAAGGAGAAGATGCCCAACAGGCTGCCAGGCTATATCACAGTACCCTGTCCATAAGAGGCACAGCATCTCAGGAGGTCAGCAAGAAAGACTTCTGGAAAACTACCTCGTTATAGGTTTTGTGCCAATGGTTGCCCAGAAGAAACAAGGTTATCAACTTATCACACTACCTGTGTAATAAGTACATGTAATAACTACATGACAAATACAGAATGAAGGCAAAGGCACTTGTGGCTAAAATAGTAACACACCTTAATATCTGCATAGGAACTAGTTTCTTACTCATGGAGATAGCTGAGCGTATTTTAATGACCCGAAGTAGGGAATAAAACCTAAAAATAGGTTCGCATGAACTGTCGCACTTCAGTTGATGAAAAAGAATGAAAAGAAAAGCTACATATAAAATAAAAAAAAATGATGCTTAAAATAGAAAAAATAAGATCACCAGACATTAAATTTGCCAATAATTGGATACTGTCTGTAGATACAGTGTTAGTAAGTTTATCTAATCATAACAATGCATCATTCATTTGTATTTACTAAGTTATAAGCAATGCCATAGAAACTGCATATAAAGCTACCTATTCTAAAACAAAATTAGAAGGAGTCACACACCTCTTAAAAATCCCGGATGGGAGGCTCAACAGGATTTCATTATGAGATAATTTTACCCAAAGAGCCCCAGGCACAGCATAAGTAACAAGGTACAGCTCCATTGTATAAAAAAACCCAGCTACATGGTCTACATATTTTCTTGCCTTTCTTGCAACTACTAGAGCAGCAGTTACTTCTCAATTGCTGTGATAAAACACCATGGCCCAAAGTAGTTTGTGGAAGAGGTTTACTTTGGAAGAGTTTGTGATGGTGGGATGCATGGCAGACAACAGCAGCATTCGGGCTCCCTCCACCAAGGCTGGACCTCCTTAACTTCTCAAGGAGCGCCACCAACGGGGCACAAGTGTTTAAATGCCTGAGCCCAGGGGAGACGTCTCTCACTTAAACTCTTACAACTGGCTACTCTTACAACTGGCTTCTTATCTGCTCTTCATGGATACACTCTGCATTACCTTCTCCTTGGCATGAAAACACACGACCACAGCATTTCTCTGATGTGATCTGTTATCCTCATCACAACGTGTTTGAAATGAAGTCAAGGTAGAGTGGGGGCCATGCTTGCTTTACAAGGTGGCCATTTTACATCGAATGACCAAGATTTTATTTGTGCATGATTGTTTACGCCAGGGGATGTGATTTAACCATGGGCTGCCTAACTTGTATAACAGCGGTACGTGTTATAACACACTTAGAATTCATAAAGAATAAAGTAAAAAAGCTGAAATTACCTAAAGTGGGAATGTATCTTAACTGGATTTTAATGTCACAAGCCATTAGCTGTGTCGCCTTATGGAATTAACCTCTACAAATGTTACTTTCATCGTTGGAAATGGAGCTTGTAATGTCAGAGGGCTGCTATGAACAAAAACGGAATTTTATGGACAAAGAGCCTAGACTATTCTACACCAATTAGTTGAGGCTTAATCCGGTCTTTTTTTTTTTTCTTTATATACAACAAGGCACACACAATCTCTTAGCAGAAAATCTGGGCTAAGAGATAGCTTGAAAACATAGGTAATATGCCTACTTGTTGTTTTAATGACTCAGAGGAAATCCTTGCATCGTGAAGGTCACTGTCGTGCAGACATAAGAATTAATTTCTTAGTCTGTATGGCAAATACAAACTGCACAGAGAGATGCCTTGAATAGGGTTCTCGGTAACCCCTTGTGACCTTGAGCCTTTCCTCTGGGGCAGCCATGTTTTGTTTTGAGTTTTAAAGACAGACGCTTAAATATGAAAGCAGGGAGCAAAGGCTTCTAGATCCTGGGCGTGCTGTCTGCCTAATGTTAGGCAAGAGCAGATGAGTCAGTCACAGAGGCAAGATCACTACAAGCATGATTCATGACCCATCCTTGAACGTGGCAGGAAGACGGCGGAAGGTATTTTGAAGCCAAAGCTTCCTCTGATCAAGTCAACAAGCCTGTGCTAATCCCTCTCCCTGGACTATGCTGGCCTCAGAGAAACCAGCAATGGAGAATGTGCAGAACCTGCAGCAAACTGGCTATCTGGGATGGGAAACTAGCTCAAGGCTAAGGACCATTGCTACTGAAAAGGGCGGGTACATACTATAAACACTGGGGGCAGACAGCAGATATCCAGGATATTACTCAAAAACACATTGAGCTCAGAGCTGACAAGATAATCTATTCCTGGGAGTGCAAAGCAGACTGGAACGCTGCAGCTATGACCTACTCAAGGAAAGACAGGAGCACAAACTCTCTAAGGGCCCTGCCTTGGGCTCCTAGTGCAGGCAAGGCTCCAGCAGACTTCAAAGGGAGCTCTGCCTAAGGAGAGAGGACTGGCCTTAGTGCGGCGCACAGGGGGTATCAATTCCATGATCATGTTGCCATCCACATTTGGCGGACCTGGACCAGCAAATCCAAATAGCTCAGATACAAGTTTAAATGCACGAAGAGAGAAGTGTGAGATACATTGGAGACTTGCTCGCAAAAGAAACCTCAGAATTCCAGGAAACAGTCTCAAAGCCAGAAACTTCCTATGTTATCCCAAAGTCTCGGGGGAGTAATCAGTGTGTGACAGCATAAAAACTAAAGCCTGCCGCCATCACTGCATTCTAGTATAGCACATGACACCTAATTGTGCAATAAAGGAAGAACTTTCCACACTTAAACATTTATAAAAGGTTAGTCACCTTTTCCTATATGAACTTTCATCCATATTTTTGGTTTTTATAAGGTTTTAACATACATGGATACTGATTAATGTAAAGAGCCCAAACCATCAGATAATACTTACAGGAGGACCTGTGTGGCAGGAGCGGGCAGTGAGGGGAGAGATGAAAAAGAGAAAGAAAGAGAAATTAGTGACTATGAATGTTAAAATTAACTAACAGATAAATCATCATCACCACCACCATCATCATCACCATCATCATCATCACAACCCTAAGAACACAGAGGAGACTCGGAACCCAGAGATTTCGTTAAATCATAGACCTTTGAGATGACAAAACAAATGAATTTATAGCCAAATTGTCACAGAATTTGGACAAACTTTCAGATTCTCCAAAGCCTGTTCAAGTGAAGCTGAGAGGTCCACCAACTTGAAAGAAAACTGTGTAACACATACAAGCCTATGAGTCAGGAGAACCTCGGTTGCTTTTGATGGATCATTGCAGAGAGCCGAGCTTGATAAACACTTGAATCAGCAAGGCCTCACACTTGTTCCTTGAGGAATGTCCTTCCTTCACCGTTTCTGCCAATGCATAAGAGCTCAGTCCTAGTGTCTCTATGGCTTTCTTTAAAGCAGAACACAGGCAGAAACCGAGACCATCCCTGTATTTTACATACCATATGCTCCAAACACCACCTTCTATGTAACCAGGCAGTGGGGAGGTGGGGTTATCTCTGTAGGACTTCACATAAGCACACAAGTTTCTTCTTCCCCCTTAATTTCTTTTGACAAAAGATCATTTTTGTGATTATCTGGCAACAATATTTTGTCATTTCTTTTCTCTCAAAACTTCTTGGGAGTGGGGAGAGAGGGAACCAGTTGGAGGAGGAAGCACGGGGCGGGCAAATGTGAATAATGATCCTAAACACATATGCATAAAGATGTGATAATGAGCCTGGTTACCCCACATGCTAACCTAAACATTCTGTTTTTAAAGGACACGAGTAAAGCCTCTATTGTGACCTCTGTCCTTTATGAAGGGATACCCACCCAAGTTTCCAGCCATCTACATGCAGAGAGGCTTATGGACAGCCCTTGAGAACACTAAGCACTCGGCAACCATCCTCCCCAGTTGGTGAATTTTCACAATTCCTTTGACTTTGCCATCTATTTTGAAAGGGCAAGGGAAAATGAGATGTCCTAGATTCTGCCCACAGCAGGACAAGCTGGGGTTCTACTACTTCAACACTTGGCCAGTGATTGTCTTAACTACTGGTAAGTTCTACCATTAGATAGTGGGAGATCCCATTTCAGAGCATGCTGAAGTCACCATGAAAAGAACTGATGCTCTCTTAAGAAGCCATCTGGATATTGGCACTTTTGAAATTTCAAACTTCCGAGAGCAAGAATAGTAACCTACCTCTCTTATTGTTATATCGTGGTTACAAACGTATCTTCATGTGGCCTTTGCTATTTCACTTTACCTATAGGAACTCGGCCCACAAACTTGGAGTGGGAGCCAGGACAAAGGATTGCAATAGCCCTGGCTTGGAGTCAGCTGACCCATTACTTCCTCAGTGACAATGTGGAAACTCCAGACTGATCAATGATGCCACTCTCACCACTGAAGCTCTGAGGCTGTACCAGGAGCCCCTCCCACAGCCGTTAAGAACTGCACAGCAAGCAGTATGACACAGTGTGTCAGTTCATTAAAATAACAGCTTTCCAAAATGTTTTTGTGAGTGTGCTGAGACAGATAAATAACCCCATGCTGGCCACCCCAGGGAGGACACAGAGTGATGCTGCTATACCACATATGGATGAGAGCTGCACTAAGGAATGCAGGACAGAAGGGTTGACCTTGATCAACAAGCAGCTAAAACCTGGGAGCTGGGGGTAATGTTAAACCCTAATGAACAATGTTTCCCAATGCTCCTTTCTTAAGTGTTTGTTGTAATAAGGATTTGCCCTTAAATTCAAGGTATATAATAAAAGTGTCAAACTTGCACACACCTTCCAATAGGCAACTATCACTATTAATTAATGGGAATAAACACAACTACTACACCAGAACTTGAGTAGCAGAAGGCAGACACTCACCAGATTCTCCTCGTCGGCCTCTCTTCCCTCGTTTCCCTGGAGGACCTGAAATATAAAAGATACTTTGTAGCATATTTCATGTTTTCCAGTTGTATAAGGGTTGCTACACAATTCCTAAGACTTTGTTCACTGTTTTTCACCACCAGCTCCATGAAAGGGACCAGATGTTGTTGATGAAGATTGCTACTCTCCTGCTTCAGCAAAGCTAAGCTCTATTCCATCTCACCCCCAAAGCTGGTTGAAACAACTATCTACTCAAACATGCTTAAGAGTCAGAATTTCTGTTCATCCCATTTATATACCATCAATACAGAACAGATTTGCTAAGCCAGCAGTTGAAATGCCTTATTTATTTTCTGAAGGCCTCAAATTATAAGAAACAAATCTATATAACTATTGTTTCTCTTCAGTCAGGTTCAACATGATTTTTCTGAATGTATTTGGATAGCAATCAACTAAAAACATACACAAAGAAGAATACAGCTTAGATTATTTCTGTTAAATGTGAATATAATGGAATTCAGTGATTATCACTCAGATAAATTCATGGTCATAATTTTAAGTCTATTTTTTTCTACAGAGACAAGATCATTATCACTTAATGAACAGTTAGCCTTAATGATGATGCCATTCAAAGGTCAAAAAAAAAAAAAGAAAGAAAAGAAAAAGAAAAAGAAATCAAACATTCTTTTACTTCAGTGAGTTGCCTATAAGGACATCAGACTCACTGCATCAAATTCTAGCCATTTGCACTTGAAGACATTGTTCTCAATTACACAGCTTCTGTCTGCATTTCCTTGGGTGAAAATAGCTTCCAGTGAATTATGGCTCAAGTGAATGGAAGAGAGCAATCAGCCCACAATGAGTACTGAGGGCTTCTAAGTCTTGCTGGGAGAAAAAGCCAAGGAAAACACAGAGCTGCCTGCTGCTGAGGCATGAACTGCTGAGTGGAGCTGATGACTTTTAAACTCTGGAAAGTTCCAGGGACACGGCCGACTGTCACCACAAGTCAGAGTTATCAGCTACGAATAGACACCACCATGAGCGGTGGGAACACTGGTGGGCCACCCAGCCCCCCCCCCCCAGACTCAAGCAGGAGAAGTATGGCCATCTGTGTTGATAGCAGGGTATAAATAAAATAAATAAATAAGCAATGATATCAGTTGAAGATATTAGGAGACCCAGCTTTATAAGCAAAACCCAAAGTGTTAGTAGGCTTTTGGATTTCTTTCTGTATCTTGGAACAAAGAGAGAATCCCATGCACACTCAAGGCATTTTCAAAGATTAGGACAGAAAAATTAAATAAGTAAATACACGTGGTAGGGCCTTACTATATAGGAAAATATAAACTTATAGACTTGCCCCAAATCATGCAATCAATACTCCGATATTTGTAACTCTCCTTTAAGATTAGAAATCAGACCTTTGTAGTATAAAGTCACTAAACCAAGGAAACCTAGCAAGCTCACTTGTGATAGACATGGTTAACTTTAGAAACCACCTTTGAAAAGAAGAAACTATATATATATATAAGCAGGGAACTTAGGAGCTCTAGAAATTGAGTACGTTTCAACTGACAAACAAGAAAAATACACATTTAAATTCACAGAAGAGACATATGAATATTCACAGGGAAGGAGACACCACCGGAGATACCAGAGTCTATAGTCTGAGGCATCCTGACGAACTGTTGTTCACTTACAAATAAATAACAATTATTTATTCACTAGGAATTAACTTATTTTCTTTTCTCCATGAAGATGTTCCCTTAAAACAGTAAAGTTGAAGTTAAAACATGAAGTTAAAACAATAGTTTTACTAAGTATTTTAAAGAGAATCTAAACTAAACTAAAAAAAAAAAAATAGCCTTGAAAGAAAAGGGATAAGAATGAAGCAGCGCTACCTTCCGGAGAAACCCCCAAAGCAGAGTGACACTATTTCTGAACATGTCTTCCTCGAATATTCAATCACAAATCCAGAAACCAATCAAATGCCACAGAAACTGTGGAACAGAAGGTAATGGGGCAGAAGGCATTTGCAAGATGGCATACATTGAAGATAACAGGGCTTTTGAAGAATATCACAATACTTGAGAGATGGTGAGGCCAAACTAAGTTTTAAGGTGAGAGTTTAAATATGTTAAACCTAGAAAAAAACACTGGCTTGAAGAAGAGTAAATTATAATGACAACTGGAAGCAGACATCTATAGCGAGTCACTTCCAACATAACGTTAGTGAACCAATGAACTGCACAAAGTCCTCCTCAGCCATGTCTAGGTATCTTGCTGACAAAGAGTGAGCCAAAGTTTGAAGAAGTTCGAGGTACAGATGAGAACTCTGGGCCTTGCCTCTAAATTTAGGATCAAAACCAAACATGAAAAACAAAATGGAAGAGATGAATGGATGAGAAACCTCTCTTCTCATCAAAACCCCTGGGTAAGAGATGACAAGACTTGGGGAGATAGCACACACCTTTAATCCCAGAACTCTGTGAGTTCAAGGCCATCCTGGTCTACAGATCCAGTTTCAGGATACCCAGGTTACATAGAGAAACCCTTGGAAAGAGACAGAGAGACAGAGACAGAGACAGAGACAGAGACAGAGACAGAGACAGAGACAGAGACAGAGACAGAGAGAGAAGAGTTGATAAAAGCTAGTGACTTTGTCCACCCATGCAGGGTAATTCTGTTCAAACTCTTTTGTTGTTAATGTTAATTTTTTTTTTGAAATGAGCCTAATAACCAGGTTTCCATACGTCTTCTTCATCTATTCCTAGTTTTAGCTAACCCACTCCTTACCATACCCTCTTCTCCCCTTAGCCCCACCTCCACCATGTTAAATGTGTCAGCACTCTTTACTGCCCATCTGCTTCCTTCTTGCATGCATTCAATCATTCCACAACTGGAAAAAGATTGCATTGCCTTCACATGCTACTACAGAGACAGGAGCACATTGGGTTTTTGTGCCCACTTCCTTTGGGTTAGCCCTGTCCTTTATTTTCCTCTATCCCACACCCTTCCCTGTCTAAGCCTTTCTGCCCCATTTCTACCGCCCTACTGTCATTTTTCCTGGAGTCAACTAGCTTCCTCCCTTAACATTTACACCCCCTCAAAAACAAACCAACAAACAAATAAACAACAACAAAACTCAAAACAGGCCCCTCTCTAGATTCCTGGTCTCAACTCCTGCTCCAAGTTAAATACACAAAATAAAATATTTGGCAGTAGGATCTATAAATGAGAGGGAACACACAGTATTTGTCTTTCTGGGCCTGACTTACTTCACTATCTCCCCACCCCCCACCCCCCAATTCCACCTACCTCCCTACAAATTTCATGATTTTGTTTTTCTTCGTGGTTGAGCCATAGTTCACCCTGTAAATGTGCCACATTCATCTATTGATGAGAGTCTAGGTTGACTGTGTTGCTAGCTGCTGTGTGACCAGAACAGTAACAACTGTGCATGTACACGTGTCTCTAGTGTAGGATATAAAGACTCTTGTGCATTGGCTCAGGATGGCTCAGTTGGGTCATTGGCTAGCTCCATCTCTAGCTTTTGAGAAACTCCAGAGTGATTTCTAAAGTGGCTGCCGTGGGTCACACTCATACCAAACAGTTCCTCTTTCCCAACATCCACACCAGCATCTAGTGTCATTTGTGTTCACGATGATGGCCATGGTGGCTAAGGTGAGGCAGAATGCTGAAAAGTTTTAATCTTCATCTCACTTTTGGTTAATGAGATTGAACACTCTCTACAGCATTCCTTAGCATTTGTATTTCTTCTTTGAAACCTTTTTTTTTTTAGTTAAATAGCCCATCTTTAAATTGGATTATTGTCTTCTTACTGTTTACTTTGGCTTTTTTTTTTTTTTTTAGTCTTTGTGTATTTTAGAGACTGACCGTGTTGTCAGATGAGTCCTGCAGGCTGCCTGTCTGTTTGTTCATTGCACTACTTCATTTGCTGCTCACAGCATTTTGGTTTCCCAAGATCTCCTTTGCCAGCTGTTGGGTCTTACTTTCTTTGCTATTGGAATCTTATTCAGAGCACTTCTGACCCATGCCTATAACTTGATGTTTGCTCCCTACTTTTCCTTCTAGAAATTTCTGGGTATCACATCTCATGTTGAGGTCATGTTTGCTCGCGATTGGGTGTTCAGTTTTGATGTGGTGAGAGGTTAAGAATCCAGGTGTGGGAAAGCTCTCTATAAGGAATTTGTCAGGAAGCCCTGGAGGTCTCCAACACAACACAGGCTACAGACATTGCTGTTGGTCATCCACAAGAACTGCAAGGTAAGACCCGACTGCTGGAGACATCACAGGCTTTGGATTCAGAGACATCCATGTTTAACTGAGCAGGAAGCTTGCTCCATGCTGGGCTAGCTTTCCCCGTACTGGAAGGTGCTGAGCAGACTGTTGGGGAGAAGAAGAAGGCAATGGTCTTACCCAGTGCTGGACCCTGCGTGCTACAATATTTACTGTGTCAACTGATACTAGAGTGACACACCGATTATGGGTTAATTAACCACTTTCTGATTGGATCTGAGACATACCACCCAGGAGAAGAGGTCTGTACCTAGTACTATAATTCTGATCAGAAGCCCATGACTCAGAGGAATTCCTAAGGCTGAAGACCTAGGCACTAGGATAGGATCTGCTATTGTTATCTTGCTGAATCCCTGTGCCGCCAAAATACCTTCTAACTATGTATGTTTATACCCACAGGCATTGCCTGCTCTCAGCTTTTTGCAGTGAACAGAAGTCAGTAAGAAACTGACTGCTTAGCCCTAAAACTGGGAGGTTCATATGAACTCTAGTATCACCACTGCTTGGGGAACATTGTGAAAGAAGAAATGGAGAAATTTTAAGAACCGGAGGGTGAGGTGGAGTAAATGTGTTCTGGGCCTGACAGCTGCTGAAATAATGAACCTTCCGCAACTGTGGTTGCCAGCACAAGACCTGCACAGGCTCAAGCCAGATCAAATCTAGCACAGAGGGAACAAGGTGGGGCAGACAATGCCCAGACCCCACCCTTACTGAGAAGCTATCAGCTACGGATAGGTTCTGGGAGAAAGAATCATTCTTTATTGGAGATGTGGCAACTGATTCACGTGTTTCTCACGCTCCAGCAAGTGGCTCATACCCATGTACTTATAGGCAGCTCTAACTAGACTTAATGGGTTATTTTTTTTAAAATGCCCCATTGAGAGGGACATGATCGGGGATACTCAGGGAGTTGGAGCAAAAATGGGTGTTAGATAGGATCATATTTCACTGTAGGAAGGTATGAGATTATTTTTTAAAGTTTTTTAATATTTTATGTATTCACCATTGCTCTCTTCAGACACACCAGAAGAGGGCATCAGACCCCATTGAAGATGGTTGTGAGCCACCATGTGGTTGCTGCGATTTGAACTCAGGACCTCTGGAAAAGCAGTCAATGCTCTTAACTGTGGAGCCATCTCTCCAGCCCAGGTATGAAATTCTTAAGTAAAAAAAAAAATGTCAAGACTGGAAAGTGATAATAAAGTAGCAATCCTGTGGATTTCTTGAATTACTAAATTAACTCATATCGTGCTTCTCATTTTAATCAACAACACATACTCAAGAAACTGACTCCCGTTCATTTGTCTTGATTGAAATAGTTTTAAAAACTAGTAGCCATTTCCATTCCACATGGAGAAATGACAAGCCAGCCAAGCAGGAGATGGAAGAACAAAGACAGACTCTGGAAAAGGATGCTTATTTACTGAGTTTGGTGAGGGCCTCGCAAGTGAGTTTTCAGTGACTTCTATTGACAGAAAGACAAGTCTCTGCTAAAGGAACTGGTTTCAAGAATATGACTGAGAAGAGACAGAGACAAAGCCAGGGAAATCTCCAAGCAGGGACTTCATGAAATGAGGAAGGAGGCAAATAAACAAAGGGAGACAACAAAGAGTGATTATTCTTCAGGACTAGTAGATTCGGGACAATGAATACAACTCAGGCCTTGGGAAGATCTTACTGTCTTTGCAAAACTATAATAGACAGAGACAAGACAGAAATTGGCTTTTAAAAGACAGCCGTAAGCTAATGCTTTTTAAGCCAGCTAGTAGACACTCAGCTGTGGACAGACCCAGCTTGTGACTTTCACAGCAAAGCCCCTCAGAACAAGTCAATTTTTCTGGCTGGCCTGCTTCCATAAGATCTGGCTCTGGGCAAGCCTGCAGGGCATTTTCTTAAAACATGATTGATGTGGGAGGGTGCAGTCCATTGTTAAATAAGAAAGCAGGCTGAGCGAGCCACAGTACATAATACCCCTCCATGGCCTCTGCATCTGCTCCTGCCTCCCCGTACCTGTTTGAGTTCCTGTTCTTACTTCCTTCTATGATCAACAGTGGTAAGGAAGTCTAAGCCAAATAAGTCTTTTCTCCCCCAAGTTGATTTTGGTTATGGTGCTTTATCACAGCAACAGAAACCTTAACTAAGCCAGGCAGTGGTGACGCATGCCTTTAATTTCAGTACTCAGGAGGCAGAGGTAGGTGGATTTCTGAGTTCAAGGCCAGCCTGGTCTACAGAGTGAGTTCCAGGACAGCCAGGGCTATACAGAGAAACCCTGTCTTAAAAAAACAAAACAAAATAAAAAGAAACCTTAACTAAGACACTGGCCCACAAAACAAAACAAAAAGAAACCTTAAGACCACAAGACTAATATGATTTGAACACTCCTAATGGGCACTGGGAGTGTGCTGTTAGATGTGAGTCTAGAGATGTCTCTGTGTCTTCATGTGCTTTGAGGGTAGGAGATTGCTGGAGGCAGCCAGACACTCTCATTTCATGAATTTACCAAACTTGTCTAATCTGACACACACACACACACACACACACACACACACACATATATATATATATATATATATATATATATATATATACACACATATATATATGTATATATATATATATATATGTATTTCCTCTCCTCTCCTATCAGTGTTTCAAAATGAAGCTTAAGAAATCTTTCTCGGTACTCTAAGAAGACATTTCCACATGGCTTTATTTATACTTTATAAAATTTTTTTTACCTCTTATAAACACGTATATCTTAGAAGTGTAATTTCTGGGAGCTTGGGTATTCTTTAAGTACATTAGAGGAAACATAGGAAAAAAACTACCTTGAACACTGTCTGTGGGCAAACAACCCACAAATAGATGCTCTTATTTAAATTTCTACAGGTAGATAAATAGAGATGTAAAAGCAAAGAGCTGGAGACAGAGCCACTGGTCACAGAGAAAACAAGCATGAAGCACCACACAGATGCAGAAGGCCTCTTGGCACAATCTCATGGGGATAGGGAGACCTGCAGGAGATATAGGCATGTGCCGGGATAACCCTCCAGGCACAGTCCCCTGGACCAGGACTCTGGTAGCTGCAGCTGGCTGTTGGTTGGGAAGCATCTGCCTGTACACAGAGGAGATGGTGGGCTATCCTGCTTGATCCACCCTCTTCATCCTCCGTAGGCTAAATCAGGGTTACCTTCGGATCTTTGCATTAACCTTGCAAATAGTCACAAACCAGTTTCCAAAGCTTTCCCACAAGCCTCTCATGCTTGCTCACTTGGTGCCTTGAATTCCTTCAACGGTGGCCCCAAACTTTTCATTCCACAGTTAGAATCAAGAAGTTTATACAGCAAATGGCTGAAGGAAGAATCCCGACTAAAAATGTATTCCCTCTATGATCATAACATGTCTCTGTTACAACAGACCCAGGAGCTCACATACAACTCAAATAGTTCCATACTGTGTTTGAAAACCAGGGCACCCTGGTTGCAACTTAATCAGCTAAAGCAGGTTTATAAAAATCCGTAGTATACTATGTGTCCTGTACAGGTTTCCCCATGGCAGACAAGGGTCCTGCATCCACACTTGGTGCTGTGACTTGTCCTGTCATGGCTCACTGTTAAAGCCACACTCCACAGACTGAGAAGTTGGCTGCAGGGAGCAGAAACTTCCCAGGATGCTTCACGTTATCGCCTTGTATCTTGGAGGCTGGCTATTGAGGTTTATTCTTAGTCCCCATCACTGTGGATAAGGAGTCAAAGGTCACCTCTAGCAATTGGCCCAGAGCTGCTTGCTTCATTAAGCTTGGAAAGAATAGTACACGGTCTGTTTGGTATGTGTTAGCTTCACTTCAGGGCAGGTAAAATTTGTAAACAAACAGTTCTCTTATATTATTCATGAGCTCTCTTTTCCACAGTTTGGCCCCACCAATGTGTCTTCTGCCTTATGGAATCCAGGCTTATTTATCTCTCATGTGTGTTGTTCTGTTTCAAATTCCCTCAAGCTTCTAACCTTTTTTTGGACAATAATCCATAAAGGAAAGGTGACTGTAATATAGGCATAATTGAAAGATAGAGTGGAGTCCCATAACTCAAGTATTCAGATATGCAGTACGTACTTGTTAATTCATCTGGACAAAATGTTCTGGGGTTGAGTGTCAAGGATTAATCTTCACCTTGTACACTACAGGCAAGCATTCTGCCATTACACTAAACCCTCAATGCCAGGATATATTAAAAGACAGTGAGTCTGTTCTAGAAATTGGAGAAGTATCTTTTTTCTTAAAATGCAAGAGATAACCTCAAAAAATGCTTCAAGGGCTCCATTCTTATACCCAGTTAGACTAATAAAAGTATATAAGTCAACAACCTGCCAGTGAAATTGTTCTCTGTACTATATGGTAGTTTTGCTTAATTTTTATTTGAGATCGAGTCTGACTACACAATCTGGCCTGGGATTTGCTACAGAGCCTAGGCTGGTTACAAGCACCCATCCTCTTACCTCAACCTTGGAAATGCTAGGATTAGAGTATGAATCACAGCAACGGGCTGCCCTTCAGTCATAAACAACAAACAGGGCGCCACAAAGCTCCTATTTCCATGTCCTAAGAAGATCGGATGTTTTGTAATAAGTTGTGAGCAGCTACAGTAATGGCCCTTTACAACTATAAAAGCTGTTTCTTCAAAGTGCCTAGAGAACTTTTCAAAGTAAAATATAGCAACTTTTAATTTTGTGGGTTTTTTTTTAAAGTGTTATTTCCAAACTTTTATAGGAAAAATTTGGTAAGTCCATATAAAATTCCTAAAACCTAGAAAACATTTAGAAATTATGTTCACTGAATGAAGATTTATTTTGGTTTATTTGTTTTGGTTTTTTTTGTCATTGTTGTTGTTGTTTTTGCTTTTTTAATGAATGGGAGCATAGTTGAGTGGCAGAGTGCTTGCTCTTCATATACCAAATCCCGGGTCTGATTGCTTGACCCACTCCCAGCCCCAGCCTACCTCCATCAAACAAACGTGATCACTGGAAGGGAGTAAGAGAGGAAAAGAACTCTCTTCAGTGCCAAATAAGCATAGATTCACTAACAGTAGACCATCTAACGTCAACTGAGAGGCTAAATACAGATTTAGCCTTTAAATGCAAAACAACAATACATCCTTGGGAGAGTATCCAAAAACAGATTAAAAGTCACTGTTCTAGAAGAAAATGGAGCAGTTATTCCAGAAAACACTTACTGGGCGAATTCTGAAGCAGCATTGATGCCTTTCTTGGCAAAGGACATTTTTATTCCTTTCACAAAAGCTATCAGACTCTTGCTTTACCTGATCATTTTCAAGAAAGAAGGGATTAATAAAAGTCATTTGTAATGTTTTAAATAAACGCAGGGGACACAGCGGAAGTGCAGCAAGTGTAGCTCTCCCACCTTCCCTATGAGAGGCTGACTATGATTTCTGAGCTGTTGCTCAGGTCTGAATCTTACCTAGGCTTCCCACAAGCTATTCCTATAGCTACTTATAGCTACATACCTACACACATACCTACACACACACACACACATATACAGATACACAGACACACACACCAACCGGAAACTCGGAAGAACATACTATTGTACAAGCAATAGAAGAAAGGTATTTCTAAGCTCAGGGCAAGCAAATGTCTAAGGCTTTAACATAGATTCTTTCCATCTAGAAGTGGAACTCCAGTACACTGTTGCTGTGTTTAGTATTTAAGATAATAAATATGGTGGTGTAGACTGTGTGATCCTGAAGTTCAGTGACTGGAATGGGAACTGTCAGAGAACAGCTTGTTATTTCTATTATTCTGTCCCCCCCCACAACCATTATTATGGTCCTAGGGAGTTGTGCCCCATGATCCTATAGGGGATTTATCATGACAGAGTTTTTAACAGCTTCTACTTGCAGGGAAGAGAGCAGCAAGACATCAGGGCATAGGAGCAGAAACAAGGTGTGCATCTTTGTAAGTTTAGGTGCCACCTAACAAGGGTGGTCACATGTCTATTAAAGATTAGTTACCAAGCTCACAGAAAAAAAAATCATTAAATGAACTTTTTAGATTACATGTTTTTAGTGGAATCGGTGTTGGCTGACAAATATTTTAAGGATTTGTGAACAGAAAGAATGAACCAGATAGGCAATGGAGAGAGATGGTGATTTGAAGTCTTTGATTATCACAAGACAATCCTATAAATTGAAATGGTTTTAACGAGGTCGTTGGACTATGACGCCCTGTGGTATTTGAGGGGGAAAAAAAAAACAGTAACTACAATAGCAGCTGTGATGTATCTGTTTTATCTCTCCTGGTTTTCTGTCTGTCTGTCTGTCTGTCTGTCTGTCTGTTTGTTTGTTTAACAATAGGTAGGTGTTGTAACCCAGTCGAAGAATGGAGTCACGTGAGAATTCTGAATGCTTGTAGGAAAACAAGGCAAGAGTCCCATGACCTCTGTTCCTTCAGACACAGACCTGTTCCTGGGATGACTGTTGTGGTCTTCCCAGACGGAGTGGATAGGACTGAGTTTACTCCAGGCTGTTGATATTCACAGGCCTCTGTGCAAAACCATGGTTTCTGACATGTGCAGCCTGTCCTTAGGAATACACACTTAAGTCAGGAGATTCGGCTTAACTCTCACAGTACAAATTATCTGATGCTTGGAATAAAGTTGACTATCTCAAGAGACTTTAGTCCACCTCATTTTTAGGCCCCACTCTCCCAGGTTTACCCTGCCTACTAGATTGGTAAACATGTAGGCTCAATACGTGTATTTTAAAACATGAAAGATGACACCCCAATTAAGGTGATAAGGGGGCATACATAAAGTAAGTTTCCTAAACGAAGATTTATTGTGTAACATCTGCTCAATAGACTACATTGTCATATATACTTTTCTTTTATCCTTATCTCTATTTGAATGGTAATGAAAATGAAGAAATTGAGATTTTTAATCCATTTTGACATGACCTATATTCTATCCGCATGCATATTTGTGAGTATATATGGCCTAATCAGGTTCAGTCATCTCCTGTGAGCATCCACCTCATTACACAATCATTATTATGGAATTGTTAAGTTCTGTTGGTATGCTTTGAAGTCAGTTGTTAATACTAGAATGAGGAAGGACTACTATGAATATATTAAATCCTCTAGACACATGCCTGAAAGTGATTGTTCTCTGAATATGTTATGCGAAGATAAACGTGGGCATATCTAAAGCAATTCTGGACTATTAAAACATCTGAAGTCAAAGAATGAGTGGCTCATGCTATTAGAACTGCATATGAATATTTAGCTTCCGTCTTCCTGGGAAGATGGAAAGAATAACATTAGCCTATATTTAACTGTGTCACACTGCCAATGACAGTGGTTATATGGTAGTCACTCCCAGACAGAGGGGAAGCAGCCCAGCAGAGAGGCAGACAGCCTCATTTGACTCAAAAGCAGTATGGAAAGAGATGAGACAGTATGAAGTAAGGCAAAACCAAACCTTCTTAACCCACTTAGGCTCACCATGTAGTCTCCAAGGGAGGCTTTACATCTGAAATGGGGCCGGGAAAGTACAGTTGGCCCAGGCTCCTGAAGCCTTCAAGTTGAAGATGTTAGGAGATTCTCCAGGAGGTAACAGGAAGGAAATAAATATTGCCTAGCCAGACGATGACCTCAAGAAAGCCATGCGGTGGAAAAACTAACTGGGCAGGAAGGTCAATTATGAGTCTCCCACAGAAGCCAAGGCACGTGGTGATAAAAGGTGAGAACAAAATCAGAAGTAATATGTCACGCAGCAAATCAAACTCATACACTTGGATGGATGTGTGGGGCAAATAGGCAGAGTCAAAAGGCAAGGATAGTCTCTACATTAGAGCCTCAGAGAAGAAATGACTACCCATAGGCACTGGAGAGGCAGCAAAACTTCTTTCTGTTATGGACGCAATCACCAGGTGTTCCCCTTGGAAGCAGTGGGGATTGCAGCGTTCTAATACCAGGTAAATCCTCTGCAGAGTGTGTTCCTTTTTGTAAGATGAGATGCACCCGCGTTTGGAGTTAAAAATGCATCTGTTAGAGGACACTAGTTTTTGTATTTGACACATAGAGCAGCTAGAGGCCAGTATCTCGAATGTGGTTACGAAGTTCTACCCAGAGAGCAGAGAATAACGAGGTAATAATATTATAGCCAGTCTGCAACAACAAACCTTAAAACTGAGTCCAAATCTACTGGGGTTACTTATGTCTTTCTATTGACAAACTTCAATCCATGAAATCTTCTCATGTACTTCTACTTACTGACACATGGTACCTTGTATCAGAATTCCCACCAAGAATGTTGATCTGAGCCATCTTTGAAATAAGGAAACAGGAGGATCGTGGCTAGAAAACCAGACTCTGTGCACCTCGCTATTGTTAAGTTTTATAGACTCTTATACATATTATCTGCAACATGGAAGAACTCTGCCCAGAACTTCGTGTGACCTTCAAACACCATGATTCTTTGAGAAACAAAACACATTTCCTCACTAAATGACCACACTTTCGCTCTCTAGAGCTCACAAGACTAGCAACCCAAGGTTCAGCAAGTATATTCACAAGGAATGTCAGTTAAGACAGAGGATTTGCCAGCAAATGGGCAGGTCCTTAACTCTACAAGCAAAATAATGGTAGCCAGTGCTTGAGGCAAGGGGAGGAGGGTACAAGTGGGACAGTGGAGTGTCCAATGCAGGGGAAAGAAAGTCAGCCAGAGCTCACAATTCCATTGGATCCTCAGAACTGTAGCAAGAAGTAGGGAGTGGTAATGAGCAGGCGTGATTCTCTGTGCTTCCTGTGGGCTCTTCCAAGCCCTCGGACTGATGGCTGCAGCTGAGAAATTCCAAAGGGATTGAGGAGGGGAAGTGCCTAGGCTATGATTGCAGGCACACAAATCCCTCTGGAGCCCCGTCATTCTCCCTGGGCACATGCAACCTCGAAGCCCAGTTGTTTGATCTTGCTACACATTCTGCTCCCTCATGGAGAAGTGGGAGGCTCTGAGGAGGCAGGGATGCTTGCATTCAATTGAATCTCAAGTTGTGACAAGCAACAGGCAGCCTTTGGTCAGCAATATAATCCAGCAGGGTAACTTCATGTTCTAGGACAATGTAATGAACTGACTGCCATGTGTATTTTGCTGTGTTTAGTGTGCTATGGAACATCGCCGCTGTAACCCAAATGATATCCAAAGGCTGATAACGTCCTTTACATGCTTTATCAACATGTGTGTCTGTTTAAAAACTAAAGTCCATGAATTGTACTCATTCTTCTATGACAAAGAGTAACCAAATACTGAATGCTAATTTAGAAGCAACCATGTCCAGATAACTATTAAATAACTTTCATTTTTATTTAAAGCCTCTCTCCAGTTTGGCCACTGGGGCCAGGTACTGAGCTATGACTGACAAGGGATTCTTTAAGATGACAGATTAGGAGTCAGTTTGGCAGGATTTCCTATTTTAACTTCACAGCAGCAATCAACGATGAACTGCAATTTGGTCAGATCAAAAGCAGTCCCTTACTAGCCTTTGTAGTATGGGTAGAGGTGTGGAAGGCCGCATGTGCTGTCAGTCATGTAAACTCAGAGCCTCGAGCTGAGCAGAATCCTGTCAAAGTCTCCTTTACATGTTCCACCTGCCCTAGGGTGACGCTCACATCATCTGAAGCTAGGCTCAGTGACAGCTGCAGAGTCTTACTCAGTGAAGCTAAAATAAGCAGCAACCTAGAATTGTATGACAGAAGTATCTGGATTCCCGTGTGTGTGTGTGTGTGTGTGTGTGTGTGTGTGTGTGTGTGTGTGTGTGCATGCATGCATGTGAGTGTGTGTGTGTGTGTGTGTATGTGTATAAATGTGGAGGCCAAAGGTCAATGGTAACATCCCTTCTCTAAAGTCATCCACGAGGTCTCTCATTGACCTGGAGTCCTCCAAACAGGTTAGGCTAGGCCACTGAGTGCTGCCAGCCTCCCCAGTCTCCTTACTACTCTGGAATTACAGGTGCACACCACCACATGCAGCTCTTTTAGATGGGTTCTAATCTTCACACGTACACAGCAAGAGCTCTACTCTCTGAACTATTTCCCCAGCCTCTAAACACTCATTTTTAAATGGAGTAAATGAACGAATACCAAACACAGATGTGCCCCAAGTCATCACTGGAGCACTGGTTGTTAGGCAGTGTGAGAACACTATCACCTAATGGTCCCTCCTCAGACACTATACTTCATGTATGCCCCCTAATCACCTTAATTGGGGTGCTGTCTTTCATGTTTTGAGCCATCTTGCCACTTTCCTGGAGACTTCTGGATCTTTATGCCTAACAAGGACTAAAAGGAGTGTTTAGTGCATCAAAGCATCTATCAAACTCCCAACCTTCAGCCTGTCTTATGATGTCCATGGTCCATTGGTAACCATAATGTACTATGTGGGAATAATTCAAGATACCACCATTTTCTATCGTCATCTTCACTGGAATTCTCAAAACATCACACTGTGATTGTTTATTTACAAATCTGTTTCCAGCTATTGTTCTCATACAACTGAGGGCAAGGAGCTGACCTGATTTATCTCTGAGCCCCACAGTCAAGGGAAATGAAGGCATATTGCTAGTTTGTGAATATGTATCCATAAAAGAATGAATTTAAAAGACAGCTGAGTGCATCATGTCATTTTGATGTTTTTCAAGCAGAGTTATTTTTATTCTTACACACTCCTTATGGTTCCTTCTGAGAATGTCCCTACACACAGGTGTAGCATTTAGGATTTCTTTGGCTTTCACATAGACACACAGTAACACTGAACCACCAATCCCAAGAAAGCTCTGAGCATCTGGGCTCTTCCTCTTGCTCTTGCTCCTTGCCTGTAGAGTAACAAAGTTTGCATGAGACCATCCTGTGAGCACACAAACACTAATGTGAAAAGAAGCTTTGGGGGCTGGCTCAGGTGTGGTTCTGTACACCTTAAATCCCAGCACTCAGGAAGGAGAAACAGGTGGATCTCTATGCATATGAGGCCAGCCTGGTCTACATGGGGAGTTCCATAATAGGCAGGGCTACATTGTAAGACCTTGTCCCCAAAATAAAACAAACAAACAAACAAAAAACAAAAACAGACAAAAAACAAGGAAACAAACAAAAACATGAAAATCTTTTCACGTGACTCACTCTAGTAGCTGTTAGCTTACAGGCGATTCCACCAGGCTTCTCCCAGGGACCTAGCAATGGCGAATGTCATCACCCACTGCTGCTGTCAGGTGTCCCAGGCTTGGCTATGTATATAAAAGGATTGCTCACCACTCCAGTTCTCTCTGTTCCCATATGTTCCCAGCTGGCCTTCTCTGTCCCCATCCTCTTCTCTGCCATCATGGCTCAGCTCCTATCTGCCTGTCTCCATGTCCACTCCTCTGCCTCCATCCCTTCTCCAGGTCCTCACCTCCCTTCCTTCCCCCCAAATAAACTCCCTTTTACCAGATCTGTTGCATGGCATAATTTCTTAGGGGGACATCTTGGCGTGGCCCTGCCAGGCACCCACTTGCCACATTATAGTTCATAAGAGTAGGACGTTTTTAGACTGTGCATCTTTCAAATGTCCGCACCTTCCGAGCACATCCATTCGGCGAGTGGCAAGTCCTCTGCCCCCACCCATTGAGCTACCTTGCCAGCTTTAATTGGGACTCTTTCAACTCAAACATAGTCCAAGTCTTTGGGTTTTAGACTTTAAAAAAAGTGGAAATATTTTGATCTTTACAGCAGTCTAAAATTAGAACCATGGTGTAGGTTTCTTCTCCCCAGTGGGCAGTTTTCGTGCCAGACAGGAACATCTATTTGGTTTCACTGACGGCCATTTAGGACATGGGGAAAGCACGGCAGAATAGTTTCTTTACAGGAGAATGTATTCTTCACGCTCTAGGGCAAAGGTTTTGTTTCCTTTTCCAGGGAGTAGTTTGTGCTCTATGTTTAGGCCACACATGAAAGTAATCTTGCCCCGTGAGACGGCCTTTGGCGGATGCTGATTGTCCTGAAGCCAAGATTATGGTAATGATTTAAGGAGGAAAAGAAGCAAAGGGGAATGGAAGAAAGAGGTGGAAGAAAGGGGATTAAGGAGGTGAAAACCTGCCCCAGTCAGCTCAACAGAGTCTTGGAAAACTGAGTGGAGCAGCCAATCTCAAAACCAAAGGCCCTAGGGTAGAGGACGAACCACCATTGCACACACTTTATCTGGGTTCACAAAAGGAATGCCAAATCCAAGACCCGAGCTTCCAAGTCCACCTCCCACTCTTCTACTCAACACCCAGAAGCACTCGGGGGCCTGTACCTGCTGCTTTCGGGGGCTCCCCGGGGCCAGCTGTGGAGGACTTCAGTAGCTTGGATGCTGGCCAGCACAGCAAGCCCCATGCTGGATTTAAGAAAGTAATCCCCCCTATTATTGCTTTTTCACAGGTGGACACCTGCCCTGTCCTTTCCCCAAAGCCTGACGACGACGTATTAAAGACGCCTCCCAAACTCAATAGAACACTTGGATCATAAAGAAAAGACAAACGCACCATGGAAGCGCCTGTAGTGAGTGAGCAGGATATTTAGTCTAGGCAAGCAGCACTCGCAACAGATTTATCATTCATGACAGGCAAAGGAAAAGGCAGGAAGGGAAAGAAGAGGAGAAGAGAGACAGCGGTGAAAACACACCCAAGGTCTTAAAAGTTGCCAAGTTGTCAGAAGCAAGTTTACTTGTAACTGTGCTGAGGCGAATCAGACACATTCCTATGCAGTGACTGAAGAGTTAAAGAACAAACAAACTCAGCAAGAGCTCCAGGTTGGCACCTATAGAGCTATATTCTAACCTATAGAGCTATATTCTAACCTATAGAGCTATATTCTAATCCTGTCTCTAGCAGCAAGGGGCGATTCCCTCTAAATGTGATTTATCTGAGTCTCCTCATGAGAAAGAGAGAGAGACAGGCCACTAGGTCTCTCTAATTGATCTTACACAAGCAACGGATGCAAATGATGAATAAACCAAAAAAAAAAAAAAAAAAAAAAAAAAAAAAGGTTGTATTTTGACATAACTGGCTCCCAGTAGAGGAAACCATTAGGAACCCAAGTACAGTATACAAGTGAGATTATATTTGAGAAACATGGGCTGTGGCTAACTGCCCAGGAAATAGTAATCCATTCACTTGATACTTTAACTGTGCTAAGAATATATAAATATTAAAATTTCAATATTTTTTTATTCGCCAGGAAAATGACAGACATCCACAAAAACAAACCAAATAAAAAAGACTATTTAAAGCCAACCGTACTTAATTACTTTTAAATTTTGGTTGACCTCCGTGCCAACTTTAGATTACTTCTTCAAGTAGGAGCATCTGGGACTTGATCACTGAAGGACGTTCCAGAAGTTGAGCATGCTAAAGTCCAAAGATGAATGTCAGAGCACATGTGTGGCAAAAGTGGCAAGGGAACTGGAAGGGAGGGAGGGATAGGGGGCAGCAGACCCTTCACTAGTCTCAGTAAGAACAGTCTGACCTCCATGACTCGAGACGTGAAGCTACCTAGCTCTTCTAGGAGCTAGACAGGATACCTGGGACCCAGTTGGCTCTGAATATTTGAAAACACATTTCCACGTATTCACCTAGTAAATGGGCCCTATACTACGTGCCTTAAGTAGCTAACTAGTACAGGTCCCACACTTAAACAAAAGCAAGGTAACTATGTCATAGAAAATTTAGGAAATTAAAAGAAGTAGTTATGTATGAAGGCTTCCTGTCCCTAACATAACTGCTGACATCAGCATATTTTCACTGCCACCTATTTGATGCGCTCGTTTCACCTGTGAGCCGTTCTCATCTTCTAACTTCTTGCACCCTCAGCATCGTCCATGCTCTTCAGTTACTCACTTCTATCTGTAACTGTAACCATAACTGTAACCATATATGGTTAAATGGTTTAATGTTTTGGTTTTTTTTTTTTAAGACAGGGTTTGTTCCGGAACTCAATCTGTGGCCTCAAAATCACAGAGATCCACCCATCTCTCTCTCTCTCTTCTCCTGAGTGCTGGGATTAAAGACATACACCACCACCTCCCGGTGATATTTCTACTTAGAATAAATGATACAACCCTCATAGGTTTTACTCTTGAATATCTTGTTGACGCACATTTGACCATGGCTAACAACATAAAAACATCTCTGTACTTACAGAGGTTCCAAAACATGTGTGCTATCCAATCTTGCTGTTTGGAGTGCTAAGTCTTCTACTCCTCACACACGTGTGTGCCAGCACGTAGCTATCTTTGAAACTTTAAGTTACCAGACGAAAGACGTTACCTCATTCTAACTGACAGCATCTTCTGCAAGCTGGTCTTAGCCTTTACAGCTCACTTCCTTGCTTGCTGCCTCAGGAGGGTGAGTTCTGAGGTGATGAGTGGTCTGTCTGTCTGTCTGTCTGTCCTTTTAAGCTGGGACTGGAAGTTATTCTTATCATTACGGCTTTCTGTCCCGAGTGGAATATAGACCAGACAGATCTTAGAAATCCCAGAGGGTGGGGCATCATGTTTTTGTCCATTACAGGACTGCTATGGGTCTGTATGGGACCATGCCTGTCCTGAGGTCTGTAACACAGACCTCGCATTCTCAGCTTGCAGAGCCTTCTGTGTGCTGCTTCCCCCCTCCCCTTCTTTCTAAAACCTTTGAAGACTCTGAAATGACAAACACCATGACCACTGCACATCCCCAACCTCACCAAGATGTCTTATTTCTCAATACTCGATGTTGCAATCAGCACTATTGCTGCCAAGCTATTCCTTGGCCAGATGTGCTCCACTGGTTGCATAACTCTATAGGGGGCCAACATAAAACCTCAGCTTGCTCAGCGCTACCCCCAACAAGTTGCCCTAAGGCAGCAACGCAGGGTGAGAGTTAACAACTTATTCTCCATCTCCCCTGTGCTCCAGGCTGGGACCTGCAAACAGGCTTTATCAGCTGCAAGTTTTTTGGGAAGACAGACTGAGGGGCTGGGGAAGTAGAGGGAAAAGAGAGGAGGGGGAATAGAGGAGAAGAGAGAAGAGCAGAGAGGAGGGGAAAAGGGAAGAAGGAATGACTGGGCTTGCTGATTGCCAGATAGAGAGGGTTGAACACTGGACTGTAACAAAGTATCCTTCAGAACAAGGCAGCATTTTCTGTGTGTGTGTGTGTGGTCCATGGATGGTCCGTGTGCCTCTGCTCCTTCTAGCAGTAACTCATAGAGGTTAAGATGCTATCTCAACTTCCCTGCTTGCTTCCCATGGAGGCTGGGAACACTCAATTCTTCAGTGTCTGCTCACAGATTGTATCTTCAAGAGTCTATTACTTTGCTGTTCACTTTTGGATCTACTAATTTTTCAGTGTCATTCCCATGACATCAATAGCCACAACTAGAAATTGTAGCTAATAAATAGAAACAAAACCAAAATACATCCTTTTGCTGAGACACTAATTATTCAATCCATTAAAAAAAAATAAGACGTCAATTGTATAAGGAAAGGCCAACAGTTAATAGTTGTGTGACTATTTGAACTAATTGAGAGATAAAACCATATGGCTTTAGAAAATGCAATCCACTGTAACTTCCACCACAATATTATTTCCTTTGATTTGAACAAGGAATAAGCAAAACTACTTTTTTTTAAAAAAAAAAATCCCCAATGCTATAGAATGTGAAGCATGCAATAGTCATGCCAAATAACACAAAATGCTAACCCAGGTTAGCCAGTGTGTAAAATACAAAGCATTCCCCAACATTTGAATTCTTATAGACAACTGGGTTTCTGATGTGACTTAATACAAGAACTGGAATTAACATAATATCCAATCATTATGGAAATGTAATTGAACACCTCCATTGTAATAGTGCCTTTATTTAGGCATTCATTGGGACCTTACCATTAAGAAAGTCACAGATGTATGTGAAAATAGGCTTTTTTTTAAGCATTTATTTATGAAGTTACTGCATGGTCTTTGGTACATCTCAGGCCCTAAGAAAACAGAAAGTTTTGTAGTAGGATTAAAGGGATCCATGGGATATAAAAGCAACTCCTCATATGAGAAGAATGTCTCCTCGTACACTGTTATACAGAATTACTCTTTGAGGCAATCTGCTAAGACAGTAACATCTCATGAGCTTCTGCACATAGGTATCCATGACAAAGATACCCAGAATACAGGACCTATAATGCCATGAAGATGGATGATTGATAGTCTAAGTGACAGAGATGGACCTTCTACTATGACCTTCTAAGAAGTCATGGGATTGCTTAGATGTCACCAGCACCCCACGCTATCAGGACAGGACTGCCACAGCACATCAGCTACACGTACTGCCTTCCCCTTTCTATTGTGAAGGCCCCAACACCTAGCACAGAGAAGCATCACTGCGAGTCTCATGACTTTGTTCTTTACAATGCCATTTTTCAAGTGATCCATTGACAACCGAGCTGAGTGATTAGAAAAAAAAAAAAACATACTACGTTGTCTGGATATAATTAAAAATGGGCAACAAGTTAGACTCAGGTATACCTGCAAACAAACAACAGAAATAAAATGATCTCATACATTTAGGATTGTGGTAAAGGTGTGGCCAGAATGGTGTTTGAAAGAAAAAGTAAGATTGGCATTATGTAACCTAAACTGAATGATAAGATACATGAAAGAAAACAATGTGAAAGCTTTGCTTCCAGCTGCTCCATTTCATACAGTCCCAGAAAAGCAACAAACTTTTAGGTTGTACTTCACACCAAGATTTCCATTAACATTAATGAAATGTAACTCCAAAGGAAAAAAGCAGAGGGAAAAAAAGGGGCAATAAAAATGCATTAAGAACTTGAATGTATATTTCATTTTCTATGTATAATTTTTACCCTCTACATAATCCATTCAGACTAAGTCAGTGAAACAAAACTCTGCTTACATATTCACGTGAAGCCAGACAACTGCCAAAACACTGTGTTTTGCCTGACAATGTAAAACTTAAATGTTTAAGCATTCATAATAAACATATCTCTACTCTAAACATCTATCAGAATCGCCAAGGGTCGCAGGGATTTGATTTTTCAGGTGTTTGAAACGATGTAAACAGTGTCTGTTTTGTTCTTTATAGTACAATTCTAACCATCCGTAAGAGACATAGAATGTGCTCTCTTGCTCCGGTGTCCATTTTTATTAACCATTGTAAGCTATTGTTAAGATCAGGTTGTGTCCTGTCCTAAGTTCCTCCATATTGTGTAAACCGGTGACGTGTCACACTGTGCTTGCTCCCAAGAGACTCCATTCCACAACAGCATTGGCTCCACTTAGGACACGGAAGATGCTGCTGTATCGTGGGGGACATGTGGACACCATCAGGTGTCTCACACCCCCACAAGGCACTGACTGTTAAACAAATAAATAAAGCATTGCTAAAAGTAGGAAGGGTGCCACCCTGAAAATTCATCACTAGTGAACTGAGGCTGTCCCAGCACTTGGACATAGTAAAACCATAACGGGAAATCTGAGTCTAAGAACTTAGACCCATTAGTGTAACAAAAGGGCATCATTCCTCTACCTGGACCCACTGAAGAGACTGGCATCTAATATTGCTATGGCAACAGGCCCACCCATTTGTCATCCAACCAAATGTGTAGGTCAAGATATAGGACTGGCTGACATGTCCAACCATCCTACAGCATCAGCTCAGCTAGTCCTCATTACTGTCACTGGCTACTTAAATTGTCATCTATGTGTTCATTTGTTCACCTGGACCTGGGCCTGCCCTTGGCCTCTCCACTTGCTTTTGTTGAACTCTGGCCCTGCGGCCTGACTCTAGGGGCAGCAGCAGTGTCTCCAGAAGACCGCCATCTTACACTCATTGTTATATTCCCACAAAGATTCTTGCATCCTCTCATTTTCCTTAGCATCTACCTCTTTTTCCTCTTTGGATCATTTTGAACTCCACTGTGACTTCTTTAACCCTTTGTGGCCATTTGCATTTGCACACAGAGACACAACCACACATATATAGATACTTTTATTATGCAATGTGTAAAATGTGATCTGTGCATTAATATTAGTAATTAAGATTGGAATAAAATACCCTGTATTTGCCTTGATGGACCATCAAGGAAATACTTCTTGGCAAATTTCTGCCAGCTAAATGACTGTACCTTGTGACTGTAGTTGTTATTCAACAAATTCTAGCATTGTGGAAAGACTAATGAGTTCATCTATGCTTCTGACACAGCACACCTTGGCTATTTATTTATTCATTAGTTAATTTAGCATTTATTGAGTGGCTATTATGTACGTAACCCTGGTTCTGCAAAGCCACAAGAGTGACAAGAATACTGTTTTATGTCATTCCATTAAGAATGTCAGTTATGTTAATAAGCAAAGTATAACATCCTGCAGTGATTGCTAGTTCTAGAGCAGGTAGGTCATTAAATAAATTAGTTATGTTTACCAAACAATAAATGCTCGTGAACTAAGTGAAAATGAAATACAAAGCATTAACACATTAACATCTTATAAAGGGAAACATTAAAAAAAAAAAAACACCACAGTTAAACTGGCAGCAGCAGCCTGCAAATCTTAGCATGCAGAATGCAGAGACAGGCAGGCAGAGAACTCTGACCTCAAGGCTAGCCAGGTCTACCAACTGAGACCGTGTTTCACAAGAAAACTAAACTTTAGAAGAAACCAGTACAAAAGGATAAGATGCTGGTCAATGTGTAAACACAGAGAGAGACAGAGAGGCAGAGACAGAGAGACAGACAGAGACACAGGGACACAGAAACATACAGAGAGAGTGCCAAGCAGTTGCTCCAGTGAACCTGGAATAAACTACCAGCCTGTGGAGATTCCTTTCCTGGCCTGTATTTCTATAATGCTAAGAAAAGCAAGACATCCCCTACCCAGGAATGAGACACCCCTCCCTATCCTTATTTTGAAACAAAAGAAACAAGATTACCATCAATACCTCAGCTAATACTGACTACTGTGTTGACCAGTGACTGTGCCCTGAAGCAGCCTGGGAGTTTTAAATAGCGGTAGGTCTGTGTTAGACCCCCAGCTGCACACCAGCCTCCACTGCTTCCCAGCCAGAACAATGGGCAGCCTTGATACAACGTCAACGGTAACTGTATGAAGGGCAAGAATGTAACCACTTTACAACGGAAATGGACAAAAAGGCAAAAACTCCCTCAAGCATTTTCAAACTAGGTCACAATCCATGCTGTTGAAAGCTGAGTTAAGAGCAAGTGCTGAAGGATGAGCGAGAAGAAAAAGCAAAGCCTGCAACATGCTAGGACGTTCACAAACCCTACTGGGGCAGTCTCCCCCATCCACCGCACTATAGCTGACAAAAATGGTGAGCAGTGAGAGGAGTTGAATAGATGTATACCCAGCTGTTCGGTCATCACCTGTGAGGACCAATTCTGGAGAATGGGGGTGGTCTGCTCACAGCAGTGTGGGTGGTTTCTTCTCTTCCTGGCTGATGGAGAGAAGCCCACCATTTCCAGGGTTTACCTACACTACATCTTGGTTAATCCACCTCTTAAATTTTCTGCAACTTTTAGGTCATCTGTCAACCTTCTCATAATTTTCCTAAAACATCTTTGAAAGGGGGACCCCCTTTCAGACACTGTGTTGTGGGTGGGAGTGGGTCCTTAGTTCTGCTTTGTTTTTCAAAGAAGAATGAGAGATTGGAACTAATTAGATGTAGCGTCTAGTAAGTATGCTTCTCTTTCCTGTCACCACTGTGCAGTTTTATCAGCCTGGCTCATTTGGGGGAATTTTAACATAATACCATATAATTTTGAAAGTTATCTTTATTTATATTTTGTCAGATATGCTCAAGTCTGAATTTTCTTTAAATGACATTAAATACAAAAAAATGTATTCTATCATGATAGTCATGGAAGGTGCCCTGAAAATTCTGTTTTAAAAACCTAATAGAGCATGTTTTTTTTTTTTTTAATGCTTAACATAAAGCTACATTTTGCTGCTTCCTGGAATCAGATTAAAAATAAGCCATCAACTCGTGTATAATAAATGAAGAGTACTGCTGAGTCATCAAAAGTGTAAATTATTGTTATTTGGAATAACATGGGTAGAAATGGAGGATTTATGCTCAAAGAATTAATGCAGACACAGAAATAAGTCTCATTCATCTGTGTATTCCAAAAAGGTTGAACTTTATAAAGCAGACAGTTACTGTAGATGGGAGAATGAGAAAGAAAAGGTAGGGAACGGTTGGCTATTGTGTTGTAAGAGTGAGATGTTCTCAGGCTCCATCCATGGAAGGTTGAGGGGAGATAAGAGGAATATACCCTTATGCAGAAGGGTAATATACTCTTACTTCAGTTCTCAGAAGGCCTGAAAGAAAGGGGGAGTTCAAATGTTTTCACCATGATGATCAATGTCCAAGGAAAATGATTAGCAAGCCTGATTTGAACATTGCTTAATATCATCATTGTGTATCAATGATGTGTCATACCAACACGTCACATGGTACCCAGTAAACATGCATACTGTGTGTTGGTTTCAAAGCTAAGTAAGGTAGGGCCAAAGACTCATGTTCAGACCCCAGCACCCATGAAAGCCAGCTGTGGTAGAAAGCATCAGTCATCTAGTTTAGAGACAAGATGATTGCTGGGATCGGTGGCTAGCCAGTCTAGCTGATCTGTGAGCAGTTGGTGTAGAGAAATATGATGTCCCTCAAAGCCTAAGGCACAGAGCAAGATTCTAGTAGATTCTGGACAAAAGTCATCATGTGCTCTAAGTCCACTAAAACAGTTCAGCTTCAGTGAAACTTTTAAAGGTGTTGGGGAGGGGGGAGTTATCTCTATATAAAATAGCAAAGTCCAAAGAGGGAAACCTCAGAGAATCGGAAGGCAGCAGTCACAGTGTGGGCTAAGTTGCGACGGCAGAATTAGGGGTGGAGGGATTACAGCAAGACTGCATGCAGATCTGCATGGCAGGCAATGCCTCTTCTCTGCTGTCCTGGAAATCCCAAGAGACTCACCAGCTCTGTACCTGAGCTACCACAGCCACTGTTCGGCAGACCAGAGCTAGGCTGGGCCCAGAGCACCCGAGGGAACTTATGCTTCTTCCATGGTGTCCAAGTGCTAAGAGGAAGGAGAAGAGGGTGCGTCCTCTCACTGGCTCGCTGACCAAGTCTTGTGGTCTAGAAGAATCTTAGCCTTTCAGCCGAGATGCCTGGAAACAACAGACTGATGATGGAGGCTACAGTGCCTTCTCAGGGGAATAAGGGGAGGCCGGTGTTGGACAGGATAGCTCATCCTAAAATACAGTTTTACAGTAACCCTGAGACTCAGACTGAACTAGAGCAGAGCCTTGCAATCTTTTAGGTGGATTTTCTTCTACTCAAGTGTTTTCATTAGTTCTTGGTGTCCAGACAGCACGTCCCGGGAGGATGGCTGAATGCTGCCATTGTTCTGTTGAAGAACACGTTCCCCCATTCAATATCAGCCACTCTGGCCACATAGGATAGTGTTCAACAACTGAAGGCTTTCCTTAAGCTTACTTGGTCGATCTTCTTGAACTGATGCATACGTTCACTCATTCATTTAACAACATAAAAGTTCACTTTCTGAGAGTGTAATATGCTGGCACCCAGGGCAGGAAGGTAGAGGTTAATGTTGTATTCTTACCCATGGGACTCCAGGATGCAGACAGAAATACATAAACACCTATGTCAGAGGCTACAACCAGTTCAAGCCCAGGGAGCCGAAAAGTACCTGTGTCTACAGTTAAACCCTGGCTTACGGGAGCAGTCGCTAGGTAAATGCTGGGTCTTTTCAGTGGGGAGAAACAAAAGAACAATGGATTACTCTTTGCTTAGAGCTGAGTTTTCCAGGGTTTTGAAAGCGATGTGCTAATTTTTGTATCACACATTTCTAGCGCACCTGAAAATCTTAAAGTGAGTTTAAGCAAATGATGTTTTCATAGTTTTGTCCCATCTCTTGAGATAATTAGAAACTATAAAAGCAATACAGGAACAGGAATCACTGATGGGGAATTCAAACCGAGACTACAAACATGACAGACGTGGGCAGTGAGTCACTATTTCTCCTACGAGTCAGTACTGACTGTTTATAATACCCAATGGGTGAGTAATTACAGAAAGTGGCACCATGACAGCCTCTGTATATTGTCTTCACAAAACCACTCTCATCGTTTGTCTGCATCAACACTACATCAACAACTCACACATATGTGGCCGATCCCGTAGGCCAAGCAGTGCGCATGTGTGAGTGTTAGTGATGGGCTGGAGAAATTACAAAAGCTAAATACTGCATTTCTTAACTTTTATTCTATTTTGTGTATGGGTATTATCCCTGCATATACATGATGCTGTATGGGTGTTATGCCTGCATATTCGTGTATGCTAGGTTGGCCAGAGAGGCCAGAAGAGGATAGCAGATCCCCTGGAAGGGGGGTTTCAGAAGGTTGTGAGTCCTGGAGCTCAGAGGGTAAACTGCTTGCTATTTGAGCAAAGGATTTATGTTCAAATCAACATCCATATACAAAGTCAGGGTAGCGAGCAGCTCCTATATTACCGGCACAGGGAGCCAAGTATTCTAGAGGATCCATGGCCATCCCATCTGGTGATCTGTGAGCTCCCGGGTCAGCAAGAAACCTTGTCTCAAAAAATAAGGTGGAGGGGGATAAAGTCACCAGACCTTGACCTCTGGCCTTTACACATGCGTGTGTGTGTGTGTGTGTGTGTGCACATACACTAGGCAAGTAAATCAGTAAATACATGAATACATCTCCTGAACAGACTTAATTAACCCCAACTTAAACATCCTTAAGCTTGTAAGCCAGAGCAGGTGCTCAAGACACCCCATGCCCATGAGAGCCAACGCCAACCAGTGGTTTTAAATATTCTTCTATTTTTTCTCACTCAAATAAACCAAGCCTATAAGACTTTTTAAATAGGATATTCCTTAAACTTAGCTTTTGGACAATGGTCAACTGTGATGTTTCTATAACTATGAAGATGGTGAACATGGGGTTCCCAGGAGATTTTGGGGGGAGGGGTCATCTATGTTTTATGTTCTTTTTGTAGCTCACACTCAGGTAGCTTTGTGTTTAGTCCTGTTCTTTTATAATTATGTCCAGATTTTAACACCCAAAAGCATGTGACAGCTCTGATGTATCCCCTCATTTGAATCCTCAGTGAAATTGTGCCATCTTCTCTCCCACTTGGAACTGTGGCAACCAGTTTCCTCAATCTTGAGTTTGGGGTATGCCAAGCATTGTATGTGGAACATGGGTCATCTCGAGTGCTTCTCATAAGCTCTCTGAATTAAGTGATATGGTGTTCTGGCAGAGCAGGGTGATGAAGCTTCAGCAACGTCCCCAAGGTCACACTGTTGGTGAGGAGCCTGGCAGGGAGGAGTCAGAAGCACTTCCTGCACGGTTAACACTGAGCCCAAGATGCCACCTTCATTGACCAGGTGGCTGCTGGACCACACATGCATGAATACACCAGCAAATGCTTTGCACTTGACAAGAGAAAAACACATGTGATCTTCTCACCTACTCTATAAAATACCTTACCAGCCTTTAATGGCTTACAAGTCTCAAGAGGTTTTCACTTTATATTGACAAAGAGTTCTGAATTACCTACTCAAAAAAAAAAAAAAAAAAGTATCCAAACTATATCCAAAAGCAAGAGAGAATCTTTTTAGATTTGAAAGGTATAGAAGAAATAAGTTGCATTTACTTTCACCTCTCAGAATTATAATAATAGCTAATAAATATTGGTAATACAGACAGACAGACTCCGCTGCTATTTTCAGAGAATGTTGTGAACACGGTGTTTTACTTCCTAAAAGCAAATCTCTCGTGGAATATTACTGAATCGGCATATGACACAACAAAAGAGGATAGCTATGAAAACACGACATTTCTAAAAAAACAAAGCTATCCAAAGCAAGCACGCGGCCTTCGAAATTCTGAGACTGTGATGAAAGTTTCATAGGACTCACAAACAAAGACGCATTCTTCTCTCCCAAGACCTTGTGAGAAACTAACCTAAGTGCTCTGCCTAAGATGTCTGGTCTATGAATTCCTAACATTAGCCCCACAACACTCATCTGTGCTACTTACTGTGATATATTAGCTTGCTTAGTTGCTGCACCTAAATGAAAAAAAAAAAAAGTGGGATTTTGCAAAGTTTAAAACGCCTCCATGGTGAAGAGCGGGTTCTACGGAAAGCAGGAGAGGTCTTAGTACTGGGCACATTTGTATTGCTTCTTCTGACTTGCACTTGGGTGTGACCAAGGTAACAGAAAACCAGTTGTTGCGACACTAAAATACTTCTCTGCACATAAGATGGCAGAGCTAGTCGGCTTTGAAAGATTCTTCACCGAAGATAGAAAGTAAGGAAACAAAAGAGAATAGTGCCTTCTTCCTCGTTTTTCATATGGTTCATCTTCCACAGTTTTTTCCTCTAATAAATGGTTTTTT
Organism: Mus caroli; assembly: GCF_978045245.1. Lineage (NCBI taxonomy): Eukaryota > Metazoa > Chordata > Mammalia > Rodentia > Muridae > Mus > Mus caroli. Next base: position 29,683,657 of record NW_028227258.1, read on the forward strand.
ATTTTGATCATGCAATAGAAAAGCAATTCAAAGAAAAAAAAGACAGTACATGCTTTGTAAGAGATTTTTAATCCACCATATTTCTAGCCTCGTCTTATGTGAGAAACTCTCCTGAGCTTCCTCTTCCAGCCCCATCGCCCAAGGAGAGCTTAGAGTTCCCCAAATTCATGTCCTCTCCAGTCACACGTGGTTTTGCTAACAGCACAGCCGCGGTCAGTCTCCTCCATGGGACTGGAAGCTTCCTGAGGGCAAGGGACACATGTTTTCTTTGATGCCTCACACTGAATTAAAAAAATATATATATATAATAACCAGTGCGTGTTGCAAGAAAATAAAATTTAGCAAAAGACAAATACAAATTTCAGGTATGCTTTTCATTCATGCAATGGCGTTACCTATGTTCTCAGAAAGTTGTGATTTGGAAACTCAAATGCTCATGAAGGTGACAAGCTAGCTTTCAAGAAGGCAGAGTCTGAAACACAAAGAGCTACACAAAAGCAGGATGAGCGCCCGTGCCCCAGATGGTCCAAACATGTTTATTTTCCCATCACACATTCAATCTCCCCGACACCTCAGGGGAGCCCGTGCCATTTTTACAGTACCTTGATTTTCTGAGACTTCATTCCGCTCTGTTATTATACCAGCTGGGATATAACAAGAACCACACACCGGGTTCTTACGCCCACCATCTATCCCATATCCCACAACATGCTGTGGGCCCAGCATGGCTCACTCAGGATGCAAAACCAATCCCTCACACTTTACATAACTGCTTTCCACATTCGAGAGCTGCTTGGTTGATTTGGAGGTTATTTCATTTTGTAGCTTTTTCCGGGGACACGCTGTTTGGGGTTCTTCAGTCCTGTCAGATAATAGCCAACGGCATGCTTTTATGTGTGCCTTATTCTTTTCTGCATTCTGCTTCCCCCAACTCCCCATCATTCTCCAATCTTTGTCAAGAGTCTCAAGTAACTTTCCAAATTCAATGGCATTTTTTCCCTCCTTTCAGTTCCCCTTTTCAGAATTCATAATAGCACTTGACAAAATAGCAAAATGTTTCAAGAAGCCACATTCAAGTAATCTGAGAGCCTGGGCTGAATCCCAGCCTTCAACAAGGCTACTGTTGGTTCCTTCCTACCATGTTGTTATTCTTCCTTTTAAAACATTTTGTGAAACAATCACAGATATGTTCCTTGACAGGTTCTCAGACAGCACCAAAATGGAGAGAAAAGAAAAGGGCCCTTCTGGCTTCTGTGGTATCAGATAATCCTAGTTCCTGACCCACACCTCTCTGATCTCCTTACCTTTGTCCCTTGTTCCCTAAGGGCTTGAGAAGGGAGCATTGCCTATCTACTCTCACCATTCTGCAGTTCAATATCATCTGTTTTTCCTGAATTCTGCATCCAAAGTGCCAAGCCTCGCCAGGCAAGCTGGCCAGCCTGATTTAGAACCCACATTAAAAGATGGGTACAGACATACACATCTATATCCCAGCACTCCTGAGATGAGATGGGAGATGGAAACAGGAGAGTCACCTGAAACCTCGTGAGCCAGAGGTCCTGGAATATACAGAACAGTAGCAAACAAGACGGGTGTTGCCCTGGTAAGGTGGCAGGCAAGAGCTTGTTCTCCAAAGGTGGCCTATGACTTCTACATATGCACTGTAGTCCATGGATGCCTAGCTCTGTCTGTCTTTCTGTCTCTATCTCTACCTGTCTATTTATCCCCCCCTCATGTGTGTGTGTGTGTGTATGAGAGAGAGAGGGGAGAGAGAGAGAGAGAGAGAGAGAGAGAGAGAGAGAGAGAGAGAGAGAGAGAGAGAATATTAAGTACTAGTCTTGTGCCCTATACAAGATGCCATTCTGTATTTCCAATTATCTTCACAAATAAACACAGTGTATCAGACCTTCAGATGCACCATATACTTCCAGTCTCTTGGGTTGTAGTCTGTAAACTCTGATCACTCCCTTTTGCCCTTGAGTATTCTGCTATAAACCTGGCTTCCATCCTTTCCTCTGAAAACTTAATCCATCTTAATGAAGACTCAATTCCATTCACCCAGGAAACTTAGAATTCTAAGTGAACTATGAGTGTCCAAGCTTCCTCGTCTCCGGTACAGCAATGCATTGCTCATAAATAAATAAATCTCCCTTAAGGTCATCTACAATCATATTTTTCACTGTGCAAAAGGCCAAAGATCAAAATGCAATGATCAAAACCCACGTCATTACCAGCATTCTGGGGTTTCTGCAATATCTACCACTCTTCCAACCACATCCCTCCATTTCTTTTGAGTGTCTGGTGTTTTGGCAAAACTGGCTTAGTCTTCTGTGTCCACCCTCCAGCTGCCTATGTTGATGGTTCACTGCTAGCACCAAGAGCACTGCCCATCACATAAAAGTGTTCGATAAACATTTGTTGAAAGGATAAATGGCAGCAGACAAGAATTGCTTACCCTGAAGATGCATTGAGCGTATTTTATAAGGATGAGGTGGGGTGTACTGTAAAGTTCATCAAATCCAGAGAAACAAGTCCAAGACCCCAATGAAGTAATGGGAGTGGACACTACTAGAAAAGCCCCTGGAGGGCTTTCTCCCTAAAAAAGTTAATAGTTTGTTGGAACATAATGCATTTTCTAGACTTAAACTAAAAGAGAAATGGCTACTTGCCAAGGCAGCTCCAGTGCTACACCGATTTTTTTTTCTGTTGTTTAGAAGAAATTCACTTCCTGCTTTTCTTTATTTACTTAAAAATGGGTGTCACCTATCAGAGTCATTTGTCAAGGGCTGAACAGTTGCAGCATAACAAATTTGAACCTTTCATTATGAATAATGCATCGTTAGCATACCAGCCAAAAGATGCTGAGTATTCGACCCCCAAATCCTGGTACCAAAAGAGAAAAGGAATCTTACTTGGTAAATTAAAACATATGTTCCATGTTTGACTCTCAACATCCATAAAACTGAAGGGAGAGATGCCAATTTGTCTAGTAATGATGATAAAGTTGGAAGAACAGTGGGGAAAAAAATCAGCCCCTAGGAGAGTACGTTCCAGATAATCTCTCTCCTATCTGGGCTTTAGATATGGTTTATGGGGGAATTTTTGTAGAATTTAAATCATATAACACTAAAGATATTTTAAAAATAAATATCAAAGTTCCATAGGGTGTTGTCCTGTTGGCGTTCCCATTGTTATTGGGGGGGCTTGGTGAACTCAACAGTAAATCAATGCTATATCCTGTTTCATGCTTGACTCTTAGAATTTCTCCTTGACTATTAATAATGATCCATCAACTACTGGGCTATTCAAAGAATACTCAGGCTCTCTGTTCCTGGAAGGGTCTCACTCACAGAAGCTCAGGAAGGCAGATTTATCATCCCACCAGACTCTCTATCTACACCTTTTGAGAAGTAAATTTAACACCTCTTTATGGTACCCAAAGAATTATCAAAATATCACAAATGAGTTCAACACAACACTTCTGACAGCAGGTGTTATATGATGTGGTCCAGTCTGGGGCAGAAGAAGAACAGGGGCAGGCTGCACAGTGATGAACAGGACAGGACTGTCAGCCTACATGGAATCCCTCCTACTTGGAATGCAAATGTGCGTGTAATGGGAGTATAACTCGGACCTGCCTATCAATCACCTAGGGTGGGGAAAATGTTCCAGGAAGCCAGTAGAGAAATAACATTCGAGTAATCTAGAAGCCCTGGCTGAACCCACGTCTTCAACAACGCTACTATTGATTCATGCTGTTGTGTTCTTTAATTAAAAAAAAAAGTCACAAAGCAATTCTGCTTGGGTAACATAGCATATACAGGAATCCACAGGACTATATTAACCCTTTAAATGAGCAGAATAATAAGGGGCCCCACTTCTAAAAAATAAATCTAACTGTATTTCTATCCCCAATTCCTTTCCCCAAGATCTCTCTACTCCCCTACCAAAAGTACATAGCCATGAAACCATGCCTCATCTCTGTGTTGAAATCCAGCTGTTTTCTGTCTTGATCCATGTATTGCTCTTGCCCGACACAAAAGGGAACTCCAGTTTATACGCAAACACCGGGAAACAGATGTCCTGTGTGTGCGTTCCGTGCTCAGTGGTCCTCTGCCATATTTGACCAATTTAAACTACGGAAAAGCATCTAATACTGTGCAATCTACTTCATCAACTTTGCTCAGACGCTCTTACTTTAACAATGTCAACTCAGATGCCTCAAACCTTTCTTTTGCTTTCTAAATATTATGCTTCACCTGTATTTCTCTAGAATCATTGTAATTCCCCTAATAGTTACAAAGTAAGCTGAGTCGCTGCTGTGGATGGAGGCATATTCTATCCTCTGATTATTATTTTTAAGTCTCATTCTATTCACCATTCATACCACTGAGTTTTTAAATACCATATAACTTGACTGCGATCCAAAAGGTTTGCATAGGAGTTATTTAATACTCTGAAACTTCTGTGCAATGAAAAGGTCCTAAATGGTCTTTGTTATTGAAACTCATCTTTTAAAACACACACACACACACACACACACAACTGGGAATAGTGTTTCAGGAATAACTGGCACCATGGAAAGGTATTCTTGACATTTATGTGTTAGACAAATGCTGTGTAGGTTTTAATCCTATTACTCTTGCCTAATATTTGGGAGTGTTGGCTTACTGTGCTTAGGAGCTGTGCTGAGTTTACTGTTCGAAAGCATCTTTAGTGTCCTGTGTTCAGATGAGGATCCTGCATAGCTGAAGAGATGGTTATAAACTTGGAAAGACATAAACTCAAAAGCACCTACCACAAATCACTTGAGGATAAATGCACACACTCACACGCGCACACACACACACACACACACACAAATATATATCCTGAAGTTTCACCATGGTTTCCACAAATATTTTGTGTGGTCGATAACTACCAAAACAGCTTCAGTTTTGTTTCTACCTCTGGTAACCTTACTGTTCCCTTAAGTTTCAAAACCAGCAACAGGCGTACATTGCTGTGTCAACTCTCCCAAATTTGAAGGTCTCAAATGACAACTAAATATAAACATAAATAAAGTACCTTTTATTTTCTCAATTTTGATAGAATGTATTAAGTAGAATAACTGGTTCAGAGAGTGCAGGGAAAAGCGGGGTTCTACACCCATTGGGTCGAAGCTGGACTGATGGGCGTTCAGGTCAGCGGCTCTGAGATCTTCACTCCACAGAAGTTGTAAGAACCAGCTCAGATTTTAAAAGGACACAAGAAATGATAAATTCTTAGGGATGTTTTTAGCAGCGAGAGGGCTGGATTGTTTTCAATCCACCTATATAAAACAATTCCCAGTCTGCTCATAAAGATTTCACTTTGAATATGGTTCATAATGAATACATGGTGTTATATTTCTTAACACCCTGTATTCTAAACACAGACATTATTAAACAAGACCAAATTTCACATTTCTAATTTTATTGATCCAACAAGGCAGCCTTTGAGATACATAAATGAGCAGCCTTCACACAGTAGACTCCATGGGGAAGACAGAGATGAGAGGCCAGAGCACTGTGCAATTTTTCTATTTCACAAAACCCTACTACTGTTAGCCTCTTCTCTGACAGCTCGTACCTACCGCCCCCACCGCTCCTGCACTGTACAAAGCATCATGTCTATCACTTACAGATGCCACATGACATGTGCCAACTCCGGAAGGATGGATGTAATGATGATACCATGACACGTTTTTTATGGTATAACTTAGTTTTAATGGGTTTTATTTTAATTTAACCATAATCCCTTATTTTAAAAATTGAGATTTTTACCAATATCTTGGCTCCACCCTAAAGGTAATACCTCCCAGATAGATTCATCTACTTTAGGAATAGGCATCAGGGCAAGCCTAGTGTCCTGTCATTTAAATTATATAGAAAATATGAATATTAAGACATATATATACACATATATATACCTACATACACACATATACATATAGAAATACATACATATATACATATGATGTAGGTCAATGGTAGAGTGATTGCCTAGAATGTAGAGTCTGGATTTTATCCTTAAAAGATGAGGAAGAAGCAGAATGAGGAAATGGGGAAGAGAAGGATGGAGTCAGAGTCAGAGGGAGAAAAGGCAGAGGGAGAATAGGAGGGGGAAGATGGAGACAGGATGGGAAAGAGAGGGGGAGGGGACAATGGAGGACATCCAATGAGTTAAGTAAGAAATAGCCAACCCCTCCTAGAGTAGCAAGGGTGTGTGGCAGGTTCACTATTTCAATGAACCACTGAATGTTTTCACCATGGTAAGAACCTCTTTGCTAAAATGGTTGATGTATTTATGTGCCTCATTCATCCCTCTGTAAACTCTGAGAGACTGGGGCTGTATTACACTCAACTTGGTTTCTTGAAATGTAACACAATACCTACAAAGTCAATACCACTTGATGTTAGCAAACACATAAATGACCAACTGCACACTATATATTTAGCAATCCTGTTAAGAACTGGGTTTTGTTCCCACCTATGTCTCTTAGCCAAGCACTCTTGAGGCAGAAGAGTCATGAGTTCGAGGCCAGCTTGCACTACAAAGACAGACCTTGTCACAAACAACAACAAAATGCAAAAGTGCTTTTCCAGGCACTGATTTATGCGAGTGAGAATATTTCCCTACTTTCATGGGCTGAGCATTCAGATTAAAGAAATGGGAACAGAAAAGTAAGAAAAATACTCAGTAGCCCCAAAGAAATAGTTTACAGAGATTTAAAATGGGAAGCTAGAGAATAACGCTTAAATTGTGCAATCCAAAGAGTTCTTCCGTGAGGATGCTAATTTAAGCTGAGATACACATCACAGGTCTACAAGAAGCCTTCAGCCAGCCAGGCCCTGGGGAGAGAGAAGCAGCCCTGGGATGGAGTTAAACAGAACCATGTCATCTAGTCAGGGTCAATCATCCTCCAAACGGTCCATTCCTTCATCTCAGCACCCCTATTGTGCCATAATTTCCCCCAGTGCTTATCCTAACCAAATCAGACTGTGGACTGTTCTGTTCTCAGGAAGCTTGTTCATTCCAGGGCAAGAAAAATTGTCCCCTTTCCACAGTGGCTCCGGTTTCTGAACAAGCACCTGGCTTATGCTCAGCACACACACTCACATTCATATTCTCTCTCTCTCTCTCTCTCTCTCTCTCTCTCTAGTATGTGGGCTTCAAGGATGAATAAGAGGATCCATCCAGCTGTGATAAGTGAGATGCTCAAGCCCGGTGGTGGTGGCACACACCTTTAATCCCAGCACTTGAGAGGCAGAGGCAGGCGGATTTCTGAGTTCAAGGCCAGCCTGGTCTACAGAGTGAGTTCCAGGACAGCCAGGGCTACACAGAGAAACCCTGTCTCAAAAAAAAAAAAAAAAAAAAAAAGATGCCCAATAGAAGAACCTGAAGACTGACCTTCTATCTGAAATCATGGAGATACATGAATGTGTGCCCACACATATGTATGCATATGTATACATGTATACACTTACACACACACACACACACATGTCCAGTGTTCCCAGGAAGCACATCCTGACACCCCACTCCCAGCCCCAGAGTAGCACAGCTTAGTTTTTATGTACCCAAACAGGATCAAAGTCTGATAATTTTCTCCTGTCTTTCTTGCACTGTGAATGGCCAAATACAAACTTGGCAAAATCCTCTTGGGAGAAAAAGAGTCCTGTAAGCGGTTGAACAGAAACGTATCATAAAATATTTAAAAATGGCTTCTGCTAAAGTGCAGCCGTTGGCCTGGCCTTCAGGGGCTTTGATGAGCAGGCCCCACGCTCTCTCTCCTCTTACACCTCGGCTGTAGCTGCAGTGACCTCTTTGTTCCCCTGGTAGCTGTTTCTCTTTGAATTTGTGCTCAGGAATTCCTGATCTCTTCACCCATCATTATTCAAGATGTAACTTAACCCGGCTCACCAAGCCTTCTGCATTGGGGAGTCATACTTCCTCTGCCCTCAAAGCCACACCAAGCATCTATGCAATAGTATTCTCAGCTGTCATGCCTGTCTTCTGAGATGTCCTCTGCTGCTGCTCGGTCATCTCTGCCCAAGTCATCTGTGTGTGTCCACCTAGTACTGTTAGACAAACCCACACGCTTAGCACACAGGGTAATAGAGAGCTCAAAAGTGCATACCACCTCCCCATAGCTCAGAGGCAAGGAAAGCATTTGTGGGACACAGCTTTCCAAACCTCCTCTCCAGTAAAGCAGCAGCTTACATTTATGACTTTGGGTGGGGAAAAAAAAAAGCCCTGTCCAAGGGCTCTTACCACTCTGCTCAGACAGAATCCATTTTAATCTGAAATAGGCCAGGCCACATCACCACTTACTTTGAAGGGCCTGATGGCTCTGTCTGAACACGGCAAGGGGCAGGACATTGAGATGTGAGCCAGTGCTGTACCCTCAGATTAGAACCAAGCCCACAAGGCTAAGAGGCTCAAGCTCCTGAAACATTTATGACATGCCAGTCAGGAGCAATGGATGACAGCCCAAGGAAATGGTAACGGGAGCCCGAGATTTTCGCCTTGAGGTGACTGGTTAAAACTCAGCTTAGGAACCACCAAAAATATATAGCCCTCCAGTGCAATAAAGCAAGCCATTTGTGACCCCGAAAAAGTAACTGTAAGGCATGGGCCTCTCTCACTGGCTCACAGTGAGATATAGACAGCCACATAACCTAAAAATAAGGTGAAGTGAACACAGTTCCTCCAAGTATGGAGTTCTCCTTCCAGACAACTACAGAGACCTGACCTGCTCCTCCTCACACAAGTCATGACGAAATTTAAAGTGCTTGCAGTTAATCACGGATTCAGCAAAAACTAAACTTCAGCTAAGACGTGTTCTTCCCTTCTCTGATTTTTAAAAGTTGGAACCTGATAATTAAAGCAACAGTGTCTGTAATTCTACAGTAATGCCGCTGCTAGTGCGTCATCTTACTTTATACCAGAATTTCCCAGCTGTATGTACCATGGGATGAGAAGAAATGTGTTTGAGCTGGCTCAGTGGGTGAGAGCACTGGCTGCTCTTCCAGAGGACCTGGGTTCCATTCCCAGCACCCTGGTGGCAGCTCAACCCTCTGCAACTCCAGCTCCAGAGGACCTGACACTCTCTTCCAGCCTCTACAGACATCAGGCTTGAGTGTGGTACCTAGACATAGACATGGGCAAGATAGCCATACATGGATAAAAGGAAAAAAAACATGCCATTTGACATAAGAATGTCTGAGTTGAATCTGAGAACCAAGCAGCTGGCTCCAATTCTACATCTTCTGAACTGGGTGACAGTGACTTATATTTACAGACCACCGTAAGGTCTAAGGGCTAAATGAGCTATTACTACACATAAGCGAATTAACTCCACCAGCCACCTGAATAACGTAAGACCATAGCCACGTGTTTGTCTTCACTGAGAAGGGTACCCTGCATTTAAATATGAGGTTCTAGGCTACTCCCAAAGATCTACCTTTCTCAGTTCCCTCAGCTCACGTGAGGTGACTGGCCTTAAAAAACCATAGGTGCTAAACTCAGATCTTCATTCTCAGGATGCAGGCCCTGTATCAACTGGGCCAGCCCCCAGCCCAGTGATGGAAAAGTTTTGTTTTTTGGTTTTTTTTTTTTTAAGATTTATTATGTGTAAGTACACTGTAGCTGTCTTCAGACACCCCAGAAGAGGGTGTCAGATCTCGTTACGGATGGTTGTTAGCCACCATGTGGTTGCTGGGATTTGAACTCTGGAATTTGAACTCTGGACCTTTGGAAGAGCAGTCGGGTGCTCTTACCCACTGAGCCATCTCACCAGCCCGATGGAAAAGTTTTAAAGCATGTTTTGAACAAACTCGCACTGCAACCTGAGTAATAACGCTTTGGTCACTTCAACAGTAACCTTGAAAATGTTTTAACCTTCTTTCGGATTTAAAGTGATCTTTACCTTACCGAGTTCTTTCACTACCTCACACCTCAAAAATAAAAAAAAAATGATGTTTCTAACTTAGAACTTTAGACAGAAAACATTCTTGATAAGTCATAAGAAACTAAATTGACAAATCCCATTTTTTTAGTATTTGTGTGCTCGAGGGTAGCCCTGTCCATAAAAACAATAGAGCTTCCTAAATGTGTGCCAAATGCATGAGACAAGTGAACAGGGGTGGGGGTGGGGGGTTCAGGTTTATCTTGAAGGGTTTTGTAAAGCTTTCTACATATGTAAAATAGCCTTCCCCTGGGAGACAGTGAGCTCTTCCTTTCCCCACTGATAGCGGCAAAGGAAAGACATCCAAACCACAGGCTCATGATGGGGAAGAGGTTTCCAGGGCTCACTAGAAACAAGTCCCCATTCAGACCCTGCCAGAACTACTGAGATTCAAGAGGAAGGTCCTTGGATGGAATTCTCCTCATTTTCATTCCATTTGCTGAGCCCCATCAAACAAGAACCATGAAGCACAGCACCGCAGTCCTAGTAAATACTGCTATTTGTACTGTGTTTCTCTTCTTAACGTTCCCTCTTGGAAATGTAAATGAAATAAATACCCAATTAAAAAAAAAAAGAAATATAAAGAGTGTTACAGGTCAAGAGTTTTACATCCCTCAAAGGGAGGGAGTGCTACTTTCTATTTGTTTGTTGGGAATCCTCCCTTCCTTCTCTTGCCACTAGACTGTCTGTTTGGAGGCAGCCTGATTCTTAGCCTAGTTCTTAACCTAGAACTCAACATCACTTCTTACGTTCGTTAGCTGACTATCAACTTTAACACACCATTTCTATCTATCACTGAGCATTGAGATTTATTTTGGCAGAAAGTGTCACACCACATGTCTGGAAACTAGAATTTGAGACATTCATCTGTGGGTATGCGGACAGTTAATTTGTAAATCTTTACCCAGAATTCAAAGTACACCTTTCCTCAAGTCATCTGTTAAATTATACGCAGATTTAAAATCGAGTTTTCAAAACCTTCAGCTGATAAAACAGACCTTTCTATGAGTAGACAAGAAGAAATCAGCCCGAACATCCAGGAAGCAAAACTCTGAATGATCAGCTCATATTTCAACCTTGTCCACATTTTCAGATTTTTTTAAAAGAATACTATTAATCTATTTCTCTTATACTAACTGAATGCCCTTTGTTATTAATGTGGCAAAGATATTGTCTCTGAAAAACTATCGTCAGCATGAATATTGTGGCAATACGTAAACACTTAACTGTGAGCAACACAATGATTTATTCAACTATTCTAAGTAATGCTAGTGCATTTCAGATGTTATTTCAACCACAATTCTTTCAATGACTGCAAAGAGATGTCATTAGGTGAAACTGATTATAAACGCGCCCAGTTTTTACTAAGTAGCTTGTCCACTTGATATCTGTCAGGATACCAAGGACATTGCTTAAGAACTTTCTTCAACCGTGATAAACCACCAATGCATGTAACTTTCTTTTTAAAGACATAGTATAATAATGGTGAAATCTTGGGGCTCAGACTGCCTTAGGGTACATGAAAGGGTGTTCTCTGCTGACCCTCCATGGAAGAGACAGGAGGATGCAGAACAAAGTGGCAGGAAACAGAGAAGGGGCACAGGTACTCAACTGACTTCTCAAGTGTTTGATAAGCAGGTTCAGCATTTACTACCAATGTGTATTGACCCAAAGGCCCAATCTCATAAGGCTATTGTCCAGACAGCACACAGTGACTTCTCCTAAGAAAGCCAGAGTCAGAATCGCAAACAAGAAGATAAGTAGATGCTGGTGAAGATACTGAAAAGGGAAACCCATGTTCATTGTTAATGGGAATGTCAACTAGAGCAACCACACTAAGAATCAGTCGGAGGCATCTCAGGTTTCTAAAAATAGAATAACCTCTGACATAGATCTCTACACCAGAGAACTAGGTATCTACAACAGAGATATGTGCACATCTATGTTCATTGCTGCTCTCTCTGTTCACAATAACCAGGGAACAGAAGCCACCTATAAGTATCCATCAACTGGTGACTGAATAAGGATGGTGTGGTAAATATCTATAAATAAATTTGACTTGGCACTTAAAGAAAAATTAAAATGGTAAGATTTGCAAGAGAAATGGACAAAACTGGGAAGTGTTACATCATTTTCAAGGTTACCCAGACCTAGAAAGGCAAGTGCTTTAAGTTCTCTCTCTGCATAGATCCTAGCTTTGAGCTTTTAGATTTTTGTGTTTAAGCTGGACAGAGTTGTCCATAGAGGCTGGAGAGCAATAAAGCAGGCATAAGATGGAGGAGGAGACAGGTCTTAGAAGGGAGCTAGTAAGGCACCTGTGATATGAAAGGGGAAAAAAACAAGAGAGTGAGGGAGTAAGAGAGAAAGCAAGAGAGAGCGAGAGAGAGCAAGAGATAACTAAGACTAGACAGATTTAAATGGACTTAAGGGTTGTGGGGTAGGAGACAAATAGGGGTTGAGGGAAAGATCAACAGAAACTGTCAATAAGAAAATGCTACATAGAAACCAAACTACTTTATAAGCTAACTAGAAGATATAATAGACATATTAAAAGTTTGAACAGTGGTATTTTCTGAGGCTAGACAATGCTGTTCCCAGAAGCCATAGGTTTTTAAACAAACTAACTAACAAAAAAGGTCAGGTGTGAGAAACCTCCTTAGGAGTCACCCAGAGAACCCCAGAAACTCCAAAATCAACAGAGGCTACTGCTATGCTCCTATTCACCCACCAGAACTAGTCAACAAGACTCTATTGCTGACGTCTCTGCACACACTGCATACAGTGCACAGATAAGTCAAACTGGAACTGAGATGAATGTTTTCCACCTGCTAGCTAGTGTTCATGGTACCGAAAGATGCCATGATGCTTTTGGAAGTGGGTTGCAGCTGGCTGACGTCATTCTACATTCTGACTGTCGATGCCGTGTTGCCAGCCACCCCAGCTCCTTATTCCACAGCCTCGCGGAGCTATCACCACCATTCCTACCCCATTGTGGGCTGTTCTCTTTCAAATCCATGAGCTGAAATAAACCCTTCTCTTGGGCTGTTTCCTTTGGGTGTTTTATGAAATTTAAAGTAACCAATGTGCTCCTGTCTTCAGGACAAACTCATCTGTTTTGAGATTCATCTGCTGCCTTGAAGTTTTGGTTTCTTAATGTAGCATTTTGTAGAGGAATTTTAATTCAACAACATGGCTGCTTTGGCAAGGGATCACATCTGAAGACCTGATTGGTCTATATGATCCTGCTAGAAGGCAGATTCAATGTAATCTGGCTGGAATATAGACACACCCTTAGTACACACCTTTAATCCCTGACAATGAAACTAGCTTGTAGAAGGAAGCAGCCACGTTTGAAAGTGACATCTATTTGAGGGGCAGACAAAGTGATAAATCAGAAAAAGATTAGACAGATGAGTAGAGATAGAATACGCCCACCTCCCATGAGAACAGCAGGGGAAGAGAGGCTACTTAAGAGTAACAAGAGAAACAAAGTATGGTGGTAAGGTATACAGTGGGTGGTGTGTGTGTCTCTCTGTGTGTGTGGCAGTTTTACAGAGACAGGTTTTTACAAAGACAGGTTACAGAGAGAGCAAGCTAGACACAGGTGAAGACAGGCCAATCCAGAAAATGAGAAGGAGCCAGAAGATTAGAACAAATTGCCAGTTAGTATGAGGCCAGAAAGAGCAATTATGTCAAAAGCCAAAAGGGGCTGGATCGAATCAGTCAGCTTGGAAGGTTAGATTATATGGAGCCTAGAAGCTTCCCAACCTAGATTTAGGGATAGCTCTGGGCTCAGCCAAGTACTGTATTCAAATATACAGTTTGGGTATGGCTCTCATATCATAACGTCATCTGAGGAAATAAAAGTAACATTTATAGCCTTTAACATCAGTGAGTCCATTTTGGTCTGTGCTAGTCTGGACCAGTCTGCTTGGCTAGAGCCTAAACACAGTAGTTCAGTCCAAAGCAATGTTCTCCCATGATTCTTATTTGACACTGACAAGTGAAGTCACATTAACTGAAATATTCAATGTAAATCACAAATTCTGCTTTTTAAGATGAAGGTAAACAATTGAAAAGGGACACTGGCATTCACTGGGGACAGATGACACATCAGTTAACAAAGGCCTCTGAAACAGCAAATGTTTCTATACTCCGTGAACGCATGCCTTAGAAGGCTGTTCACTGCTCTGAGAGCAATTTTATAACCCTTTGCCCTACTGTCCGGTTTCTCAGTTTATGGCACGGACTTCTCCTTAGGCAGAGAGAAGTGCCAAGCTCCTTAAGTTGATACCTAGTTTCTAAAACACAAGCTGTCTTGTGGCTCGGTCGCTATAACACACAGAAGACTGGTCAGTAACACAGAACACATCAGGAAGGTAAGAAACAAGATGGACAACTCTCCAACCTAATCAAGCATAGAACTTTTATAATATTAACAACAAAAGTCTGAGAGCTCATGAAACTAAATGGCATAATGTCATCATACTCATAGTAACTAAAAGCACATTTTTTAAATTAATCATCCCATTCATTTACATCTCAAATGATATCCCCTTTCCGGGCTACCCCTCCACAATCTCCCCATCCCATATCTGCCCTCTCCCCTCCTTTTGTCTCTATTAGGGTACTCACCCACCCACCCATTCATTCCTGCCCCACTGCTCCAGCATCCTCCTATGCTGGGGCATCAAACCTCCTCCATAGGACCAAGGGCCTCCCCTCCCATTGATGTCAGACAGGTCCATCCTCTGCTACACATGTATCTGGAGTCCTGGGTCTCTTCCTGTACTCTCCTTGGTTGGTGATCTAGTCCCTGGGAGCACTGGGTGATCAGGTCAGCCTACACCGTTCTTCCTATGGGATTGCAATCCCCCTCCACACTCCAGTCCTTCTGCCAGCTCCCCCAACAAGGTCCCTGAGCTCAGTCTAATGGTTCCAACCAAACATATTATTTTTTAAGTCAAACGGTCTTGGTTGGGTGAAATGTCTATTTTGATTAGATATTCCATTATAATATAATGATACTATAGTATAATAAATGTATAAATTATAATACATGTCTATGAATGATTAAATCAGGGTATTGGATATGTGTTTTTAGGCCCTCTAGTTTCTTTTTTATCAAGGCAGTCAGGTAGAACACTCTATTAACAACTCTGTGTTTATGCATGTTTAAGTTGGCCCTGGGAACACCCAGCAAATCCTCTACCACTGAGCTGTTCCCAGCCCATCCACCCGAATTATTGTTAATGTGTGAACTACACATGCTTGCTAGCACTCGTATGATCAGAATGGTAACACTGGAGGAAGAACATTGTCAATCCCACACGACAACATAGATCTGTGTCATAGAAAGATTAACTCAAGTCATTTTCTCTTGCTTTGCATTCCCATCAAACCATGTCAATGAATAGATCCCCGTAGCCATGACCTTTGACACCAGGCTCAAGTACCATTCCTGAAAATGATCAGGAGGTGGCCACCGATAGCAGGCTGCCAATACAAAAATGCACTTGAACAAGAAGCCAGGATCTTTGTTCTGTTTCTCAGTGTGCCGCCTCACGTGCTCATACCTGAGCAATAGGCAAGAAAGACATCAATGCCTAGCAGTATCAGCTATGACATTCAGTTAGCCCTGCATTCCATAGGAGCACGGTTTCACATGTGTTTAAATAAAAATCCACAAAGTATAAGATCTACTACCTCTTTACATTAAAACACTATGTGTATAATGAGCCAGCTGTTTAATCTATATTTTAAGAAAGAACATTTATTTATTTGAGAAGATATTTATATCATATAGCAGAGGTATGTGTGTGTTTAATAATCTTACACTGTAGGTTACAAAAGCCAATGTTTATGTGTGGACAGAGAAATCTAATGCTGTGTTGAGGTTATATTAATTTCAGTGTATGACTAAACCCATAAAGCATATATATACAGATTAAATTAGAATATAAATATATAGCAAAGGCCTAAGTGATTACTTCTCATATAGACTGTTTTGGCTTGTTTAATGTTAAGTTGACCCAAGCTAGAGTCATCTGAAAGGAGGGAGTCTCAACTGAGAAAATACCGCTATAAAATGGGACTGTGGGCAAGCCTATTGGGCATTTTCTTCATTAGTATTTGATTGGAGAGTGCTCAGCCCATTGTCAATGAGGTCACCCCTGGGCTAGTAGTCTTGGGCTCCATAAGAAAGCAGGCTGAGCAAGCCAGGAGGAGCAAGCTAATATGCAGCACCCCTTCATGTCCTCTGTATCAGCTCCTGCCTCTAGGTTCCTGCCCTGTCTGAGTTCCTGTCTCACTACCCTCAGTGATAGACTATGGTTGTGGAAGTATAAGCCAAATAAACCCTTCCCTCCTGCATTTTACCTTTGGTCATAGAGCTTCATCACAGCAATAATAACTCTAACTAAAATATACACATACTCTGAAATAACATGAGGAGCCACAGAGAGATTGGGTATGAGCTATAAATTCAAAAGAAAAAAATGCTAATCAAGTACAAGAGTTTGCCACTAAGCCTGACTCCTGACATTTGAGCCAATCTCCAGAATCATACGGCAGAAGGAGAGAACTGGATTTCCAAAATGTACACACACACACACACACACACACAAACACACACACACACGCATGTACTCAAATAAATGTAAAGAATGCTGAAGAAAGTTCTTTTAAAGTTCTCCATGAATCTGTATCATTCTGAGAGCAGGCAGTAGTAGGTATCAATCATTTCAGATGTCAAAGACCTGGGCTAACTCCATGCTCTCCATATTTCTTACCCTCCTCTCCGCATGACATCACTTCCTTTAAGGAACAGGTGAGAGGAAAGGCCTGGAACATGGTGTCACTCATGAACACATGCTCATGAGGACTGTTGGGACCCACCACGAAGCTTGTGCAACTGCTGTGGGTCTGCTTAGGAGCTACTCAACTGAAGCCCTACCCCACACCCCACTCTTCCACTCCCGTTAACCTACCATCTAATTTCTGTTGACCAAAAGCTGTTATCACCACTACTTGGATGTTTCTGCTACACTATACGTAATGGCTCTCTCCCTTCTAATCTGTCAAGCAGGCAAGTTTTAAAAAATTAAAATGGCAATTATTCTTGCTTCTACTTATGCTCAATCTTAGCCACATTTCCCAAAATTTTCAAATCACAAAAACCTGAAGATGGCGGGGTAGGTCCGAAAAGGTATCAAGAGCATGATCTCTGATCTGTTCCCAGGGTGATGCTTTCTGGTAGATCCCAGAAAGCATCGTCGCTTTGCAACTAATGGTTAATAAACTCTTAAAAACATCACCATTTGTCCACATATTCATTCTATTTTAGACCCCATCTCTTCCATCCCTAAATATTATTATTATCCCAAATTCCTGCCCTTTACCTGTCCCTAGAAAATGTTTATCTTGTAGGAGTTTATCTAAGGCTAAAGTCAAAAGGTGCTCACCTTTAGACCTGCAGCGTTACCTCACATGCTTCTTCCTATGCCAACAGCAACCATCTCCCATGAACACATTTTCCAGACCTGTCAATGTAACTCTCCTAAACTGCAGCTTTCAGACTTCTGCATAAGTCTACCTCATCTCCCACCTTAAACGGGTTCATCCTGCTCTTTTTTGTATGTAATGGTCATACTGGCCACCTAGAAAGCAGAGACCTTTAATCTTACCTTACCCTATACACGGAATTGGCCTCCAAAGCTTTGCAGTCTGGGCAGTGAGTACTTTTGTCTGTGTCTATGTGTCTTAGTCAAAGTTTTCCTGCAGCCTCATCTGCACCGTGGCAACAGCATCCTTCTTAGATGCCATGACTCCAACCCCACCTCCCTAAAACTGATCTCCACATGAGCTCCAGACTGATCATTCAAAATGTCAACACACTTCGAGGGTTCTTTTTCTTCTTCGTCTCTAAGTTCACTCCAAAACCAGAGGCGGCCTATCAAAGCTCCCGGGTTGGTTTTCTCTAACCTCTCTGTGTATGCTTACACATAAGCACAGATTGTGTTTCCTCAGCCACTGCTGTATTCTTGCAGCCTCTCCTTTTTCTATAGGAATGTCTTCTTTTCTGTCTCTCTCTATCCAGAGCAAGCGTAAGAGCCACAGGCCAGGCCAGGGCATCTGGGCTAACTGCATCCCACAGCCCCTTCTTCTCTAGACTGGAAGTGCTTACGAAGCCTCCTGGTTTCCTTGTTTTGGGCTCTCACTTTACAAAGACTTCAGACCATGACCTCTTATACCTCTCTGCCTCTTGTACCACAGCTTGTTCACGTTATTCTGGAGAAAATAAACCAGTGATGTGCTCTCTGTCTGGCCAGTGGCATCGCTGTCTGGTCAGTGGCACCCTCCTCTTGTGGCTCTTCTCAAAGACACTGTGCTCCTGGCTCAAACTTTGCCCTAGTTAGCTGGGTAATGGCTAGAAGTCCTGGCAAAAGTCTCCCAGTCCTGTATGCCTCAGCTCAAACATTCTGCCCTGTACAGATGTCCTTCCTTCCTTCCCCTGACTCAGCACCTCTGAGACTTTGAACACATTTTCATTGTATGCTATTCATGTTACAACTGTTTGTTTTGCTCTCTCATTAGGCTACAAGTCCTTTAAAGAAAGAATGTAGCTCAGGGCAGTGTTAGCACAGGCATCATCTACTTGGGAGGCAGAGGCAGATGGATTTCTGAGTTCGAGGCCAGCCTGGACTACAGAGTGAATTCCAGGACAGCCAGGGCTACACAGAGAAACCCTGTCTCAAAAACAAAAACAAAAAGAAAAAAAAAGAAAGAAAGAAAAAATGTAGTGTTTATTTTTTATCTACAGTACCAAATAATGTCCTGGAAGATAACAGAAGGCTGATAAGAAACCACATGGACAGAGCATTTGTTTGTTTGTATTTTTGGTTTTGTTTTTAACAGTTCATATTTACTATGAAAGAAACTTGCAACTAGAATTTCATTTAATCCCTATGAGTCAGATGGTGCACCTCGGGGCTTTTAGTTATTCCAATGCTGTTTGCCTATTTTGCTTAATCTTATTTTTACTTTCACAAAGTATCTAATGGGTCGATTAAAGCAGCCATAAAAGACTGACCTGATTCAGAAGTACTGACTTAGTACTACTAATTAAGTTACTCACTGTGTCTGCCTACCAATGAGCATGGGGTAATAAACTTCCCTTTCACAGATGGCCTGACTCATCAGCTTATCTCCAACACACCACTCGTAAGTGGCCCACTGCCTCGCCACAGAAATGGACACTATGAAAGACACAGATCACAGTCATTTTTCTTAACATGCATCCAGGAATGTGTGTCTTTTCCAAGCTAACACTTGCCCTCCACAATAAACACACTGAACTACAGGACAAACTTTCCTATACGCTAAGCTCATTTTTGTTTGTAGTTTATTCTTTGGATTTTCATGATGTCATTTTATAAGCTGCTAGAGAAAACTCCGCCCCCCCCCCATATTGCTTTATCCATTAAAAAAAAAAATCAGAGTTCATTTATCTTCTGAATGCGTCTTGTAAATTTATAGTAAACTAATAGAGAAATATTTCCTTATGATGGGAACCCTCTAAAAACAAAAAGCAAGAGAATGAGAGGGCTTCTGCTGCAAAATGGTTGATGGATATAACTCGAAAACCACCACAACAGAGCAGAGATCGGAGCTGCGCGAGGAGAACTGAGCTGCGCATGACAGAAGGCACTCCATCACACCCAGCAAAGGCCTTTCCAACAGTCTACACATTACCCCTTCTTTTCTCCTCCCGCGTCTCTCAAAGGTGGAACTCTGCCAAGAATGCAAAAGCCTGTTGAACTCTGCAGCAGTTTTATAAAACTGGCAACTGTCCACAAAGCCTCTAAGACAGACCACCGAATTCAGCGCTGCTCTGAGCCAGAGCCCCCTGCCCTTGAGTTAGAGAGCCTGCCTGCTGCTGCTACGGCGGCGGCGGGTACTTAGGGCCACTTCTCCTGCTTCTTTCAGAAGTGGCAAAGAGCAAAATCAGGAGAGAGAGAGAGAGAGGAAAAACAAGCAACTGCTTTAGTACCACTGGCCAAATGTGAATAATCTCTACTTCTGATGTATTTCCCTGATCTCCCAGGGAAAAAAAAAGTCTCTCAACAGCACAGGAAGAAAACCACTTCTTTAACCCTCTGATGACAGAAACAAATTGTTTTGCAGCTCAGGGAAGAGATTTGTCACAAATGTGCAAACCAGACCCTGTATCCTGGACATTGTGCAGGCCCACAACATCACATTTTTAGGGAATTTGAAAGTGATCCCCTAATAACACAAGCGATTTTTTTTATGCAAAGCTCAGTCTTGATGGCTTAGCATGCTGGGTTTGTGTGTGTGTGATCACAAACACAGCTTTCCGTGTTGTTATGGCATGTGCTGGAATCCTCAGCTCATCCGAGGGGAGTTTATTTTTATACCAACACGGTTTGTGAAATGGCTAATTCTGTTATTGTTTAATGGACACTCTTAACATCAAACATATTTAAAAAGTACAGAGCTATTTATGGCAAATCAGGCAATAAAAGAGGCTTGGTGACTATGTCAACCATTCTATGAATCATTGCTTGGAGGCAATCTTCATAAAAGATGTCCTTATGGTAACCCTTCGCAAGCACTACACATTGCATAAGCATTTCCATATGTATCCGAAGAGAGACAACATATGCAGAAAGAAATAATGAGCTCTAAATAATAGATGGACCTAAAGTCTGACTCCTTGGCTCTGCCACCGAGCAAGTAAGAAATTAAGTCAATTGCATAAGTAATATCTCCTCAATTACACAATGACTATGAGAAGTCAACCTTATAAGGACAGCATAAATGTAAAATGAGAAAATATGTAAAGACACTCTCTAAAGGACAGGCATAATAGGGGACCAATAATTACCAACATCTATTCTTCAGCAAGAAAAATAAAAGTAACTTTGACAATAGTAAGGTGAGACTAAGATCCAGATATACTAAGAAACCAAAAAGCCTCCTGTTCTAGGCTTCCTAATAATTTGATACAACAATAAACACTGCATTTCTCACCAGGTATAACAAGAAAAACAAAATTGATGCTTTTAAAATACATGTATTTAAGGACGAATATCCAATCAGTTCAAAGGAGAGAGCAGGATTGAAAGAAAGCATCCCAGAAGATCTGACATCAAGCCAAGCTTTGAGAAATCAGGAGTTGTCCCTGTGGAGAGGTGACAGAGCAGACAGTGGTTGGTGGAATATGCCACCTAAACAAAGGGGCAGTGTGGGAAGGCCACAAGGCTATCAGATCGCATCTGTATCCTTGGAAATCCAAACATGTCAGCCATGCTCAAACACATTTACCAAGAATATCATGATGACACACAGGAATTCCACCTTGGCAGGTAATCAGAGTGTGACATTGCCAACCTTAGAGAATACATCGTTTTCTTGATCTGAGACATGTGCATGACGGGTAGCAACTAAATAAGGAGACAGAGAGGCCAAAATTCATTTTGAATGTAAGCTCAAATGGGACGATAGCATAAGAAAGTTAGTGAAGCAAGGAACACAATCACCAAGTAGAGAAAAGAGGGGGACTGGAATAGATGAGAGGGGGTAGCATACACATATAGGAAATTGTCTAAAACTGCATTGGTTGCTTAAAACACGCAATATAATCCATCAGGTTAAAGAAGAAAGAACATAACCCCTGTGGTATTCAACAATCATAAGAAAATGACCCAAAAACCTAAGAATCAAAGTTCCTTAACTTCATGAAGGTCACTCATGGGACTGAAAAAAATGCTCCCAGTACTCAGTACGGAAATAACTATGCTACCCCAAAGCTTTTAGGTAAGGAGAAAACAACGCACCACCCCCCCACACACACACACACAAACACACACACACACACACACACACACACAGATCATCATTGATGCTCAAATCAAAACCCTAGCAAACACAGTTAAGTGAAAACAAAGACAAAGAAAAGAACAATACTCTGTGTGTGTGTGTGTGTGTGTGTGTGAGTGTGTGTGAGTGTGTGTGTGTGTGAGTGTGTGTGTGAGTGTGTGTGTGTGAGAGTGTGTGTGTGTGTGTGTCAGTGTGTGTGTGTGAGAGTGTGTGTGTCAGTGTGTGTGTGTGAGTGTGTGTGTGAGAGTGTGTGTGTGTGTGAGTGTGTGTGTGTGAGAGAGTGTGTGTGTGAGTGTGTGTGTGTGAGTGTGTGTGTGTGTCTGTGTGTGAGTGTGTGTGTGTGTGTGTGTGTCTGTGTGTCTGTGCATGTGTGTAGGTCAGTAGGTAGGTAACATTATTAAGCAATACTCAAAGAATAGACAAAGGCACAAAACAAATGACTTGCAATATTTAGCAGATACAAAGCTAGAATATAAAAGACAGTTACTTCACATTGACACATCTACAACAAAAAAGGAGGAATTTGAAGTTAAAACAAGTATATCCCCAAAACTAAAATATTTAGTTATTGGCCTCACAAAATAGATATAAGGTTTTTTTCTTTGTTTGTTCGTAAGGTGGGATTGGAGACATGGATCAGAGCTCAAGGAAATGTGTTGCTCTTATAGAACTCCCAGGTTCAGTTCTCAACACGCACTTGGTGTCTCATAATTATCCATACCACCAATCCCAGATAATCTCATAGCCTCTTCTGACCTACACAGGCATCAGGCAAGCAGGTGATTCACATACATACAGGTATAGAAAACACTCACATATATAACATTTGTAAAAGTTGAATATTTATATAAGGAAATCAATGACACTTTAGTAATAGATATCCAATAATTAAGTAAATAGAAAAAGATTCAATGTTCATGGATATGAACATTTAATATTCTCAGCGCTGATAGTTTGTGTTTGACAATAACTTTTGAGATTCAACACCAAACTGAAAATTCATGAAAGAAATAACATTTTTTTCTATATGAAAGGCAACATAAGGGGAAAAAAAACAAGCCAGCAAACATTTGCAAAAGGTTTCTTATAAAAGTCAAGTCAGCTATCCAAAATATGCAGAGAACCTCAAAACTCTACTACTGAAAGAAAAACAATCTCACTAAAAATTAATAAAAGAGGCTGAGCAGATAGCTCAGTCCATAAGTACTTGTCACACAAGCCTAGGGACCTGAGTTCAGTCCAGAACTCACATAAAAGAGCTGGCCTTGGGAGCGTGCACTTGCAAGCTTGGTACTGGAGAGATGGAGACAGGCTGATGCCTGGAGCTTGCTGGCCCATGAGAGACTCTCAAAAGTGAGAGACAGCATCCTGGGGAATGACACTCAAGATTTCCCTCTGGCATCTATCTACATGGCACATATACCCACACGAACACACACTCATGTGCACATAGATATACACCACACTACCACCACCCCACACCGAGGAACAAAAGACCAAAAAGATACACTGTCAAAGAAAATGGCAAGACAAACAAAACAATGTTCACTGGCATAAAATGTTAGCATGGCACAACTTAAATTGATGAGACGCTACCCTACACACACCGAAATGGCCCAAATCCAAAACCCGATCATGCAAATACCAGCATAGCATACAATAGGAATAGTCAGTCTCTGCCTGTGGATACATGAAGTTTCAAAGACAGTTTAGCAGTCTATTATAAAACTAATAAGCATATCCTTACCATAAAATCCACCAAGAGTGGTATCTACCCAAAGGGGAAAAATACATATATCAGATATTTTTAGCAGCCTTTTTTATAGCTAAATAAAAAGCTGTAAATAATTACAGTGACCTTCAATAGGTGACTAAACAAGCAAAGTGTGGTCCATTTGGCCAATGAAACAGTGTTCCGGCATAGGAAGAAATGAGCTGTCACTCCAGAAGATGCCCAGCAGACCCAGATGCAGACTACCACATCATCAGTGTAGAGCCATGCTATATGACAACGCCCCCCCACCCCCCCCAGATATGGCATTCTGAACATGCCAACCTTTGAAGGCAGTGAGAACAGGAGTAGTTTCCAGTGAGGGTGGTAAGAAAACATCACATACTTTTCATACAGTTTTGCTACTAACCTAAAATTGCTCTAAAAATTGAGTTTCTTAGAAAGGGAGATGAATTTGACATCAAAAGTAGATACAATGTGGATGTGCCCAAGATGCCAAACACATTCCCACAGAAGCCAGAACGAATGACATCACCTGAATATTCTAGTATGGAAATAACCACCTATAGCAATTTTGAGTTTGGCATTGTGAACAAAGCCCAGAGAACTTTCTATGGGAAACCAATCAAAATTCTAGCTGAAGAAGGTTTAGGGCTGTAAATGTATCAAGGATAGAGCAAAAAAGAGTCAAATGTAAATAATTTATATATATATATATATATATATCAAATAGTATTTTTACTCCAAAATCAACTAAGCAAACAAGAGACAAATGGTGATCCATGAATTTAGAGAAATGAGCGTGAATATGCACACTCTGACTGACCTGAGAAATCAGTTGATCTCTACAGCTAGGTTGGGTCTTTGTAAGAGCTAAAGCTTGCCAACTATATACTAATCCCATCGAAGTCACACAATAAATCAATATTTTCAGCTAGGCTCACTGTAAGGGCTATGAATTTCTTCCCTAAGCACACATATTTTAGGGTTAAGGCACGCATGTATTCAAACATACAAGTTCTGTCTGTGAGAATTCTAATAACAATGACATCCCTCCATAAAAACCAAACAGCACCTATAAAAATAAGCCAGTGTTACTGATATGAGAGTTACTGCCTAGAAATGTTTACTTTAAATGTTAATCTACAGAATTTTCATAAATGAAATCATATAATTCTATTAGATATGTCCATGTTTTTCATAAGTAATTCTATTTGAGAAGTTATTATTTGAGAATTTCATACAGTAGATTTTTATGTCCTTTCCCAGCCCCAACTGTTCCAAGACTCTCCCCTTTCTCCCTACTCAAGCAACCTCATGTTCTCTTTTTCCCTTTAAAAACAAAAAGCAAAAACAAAACTAAAAACAAAAAAAGCCACTAAAAACATGGATTTTGATTTGTACTGGCCAACTACTCCTGAACACAGTTGACAACCAGTGTCACTCCATCAGATAGGACTGGTTTTCCTCGCCAGTCGGCCACTCTCTGGTGGCACATGCCTTTAAATATGCTCTTGTAAAGGATGCCTAATTTTGATATAAATCAAGCAATCTGATCTATATTAAAGCAGGAAATAAGCCCCGGACCACACTAGTAATGCTTGTTAGGGGGATAAATAAGTGATTGGGTTGATATGATTAAATCTTTCCAAAAATAGAGGATAGATGATGCAATCAAACTAGAAATTATCTTTAACTTCCTTTCAACAAAAGAAATGTCATAACACGTTTATATTTGGACTCAAGATCAAGAGATAAGGTATTTCACAATTACAGTGCATATCCTCTTGGTGATACTGGCATTGGAAATGAAATTACTCCCATGCTTTGGTAAACAACCATGATATGTTTGTAATTCTAAGGCATTTGATGAGGCCAGCTGTTGTTCTTGGACATAATCCAGGGTACCACAGCCATTACAGACTGCCTCAGTCTCCCTAAGAGTCCCTGCTCACTTTGAAAGCCCTCATGTTTACTGATCCTGATTAGCCAATGACACACACAAGCAAACAGCTGAGACCAGGACTTCAGGTCCAGGGATAAAGCCCGCATCCATTTCAATCCATCTCTGGCCAGCCTTACCTTTTACACTAAGAACCTCCCACTGCAGTCCAGAGAATGTCCTCTTCACAAAAAGAAACTTTGTAATACAAAGTAAAAATATTCACTGCCTCTGGCCTTCTGTGCTTCTTTTTATTGTGTTACAAGCCTTGAGTTCAAAGTCTGCTTTTTACTTTGCTTAAGATGGCGGTATACATCATTTTTACTTCCTATTTAATTGTTGATTTTAATTTTGTGCACAAAGATAGTTATTTAGCCCCTTCTCCCATGTGGTTTTTAAATTTCCCCCTCATTTAAATTCAAGGTTTTAATGAATGTCCTACAGTGTAATGTTTCAGTTGCACCATGCAATTATGTGGACGACATCCTCGGACTGCTGGACATCATTAGCTGTAATCACCCTCTGAAGCAGAAGTTTGAAGCACATGAGTTTGTGAAATTTTCCATTATGACAGCAACCTCTCCTTAATGATAAACATTTTATTTTTCTGGTCACAGAACAACAAGAAAAGAATGTCACATGTAAAAAACATGAGCTTACAAGGAAACACTGAAATGTTGGCTCGTTTTTTTTTCCCCCTCTCCCATCTTTTGAGTTTTCATAGCTAATAGAGAATGAATAGTTCTCAGACCTTAAAACAAAGGACCCACAACAAATACAAATCTTCCATTTCTCATGCTGAGTTATCCTAGTTGATGAAAAGAAAGATTTCTGTCTAAAATTAAGAAACCAAGTCATAAAAACATACCACTGATAATGAAGTTTTATCACTATTATTTTTTTAATGTATTTATTTGTTATATGTAAGTACACTGTAGCTGTCTTCAGATACTCCAGAAGAGGGAGTCAGATCTCCTTACAGATGGTTGTGAGCCACCATGTGGTTTCTGGGATTTGAACTCAGGAACTTCAGAAGAGCATTCGGGTGTTCTTACCCACTGAGCCATCTCACCAGCCCCCCACTATTATTGTTATTCAAAAGCAATCACACATTTGCCCATTTTCTTTGGGTAGAAAAACAGCAAAATAACACAGTGCCCTCATGTCTATCCAGTTTCTCCCATTTTGCCTCAGTTGGGCTAGCTCTGGATATATTTAACTGTTTTAATACTACTTGTAGTATTTTGAGCCTACTTGTCTCCTGTGTTCATACAACTCACAGAATTTAGAAGACAACAGAGGAGGACTGCCAACACTTTTCTGATCTAACAACAAAGGGAGTAGGGATGTAAGCAAGATACAATCCCACTCAGGGGCATTTTCCTTTCTAATATAATCTGTGTCTATATGGGAGAGTCTTTGGCTAAGAATTATCAAAAAGTTGTATAAACTTAAACTCTGCCCCTACAGTCTGTGTTTGTGGAATAACAAATTGCTATCCCTTAGGGAAACACCTTTGATGGTAAAGTACCACTAATGAATATAAGGACTTTTTCCAATTGCTATAATGTAAACAATCTGCTTAATACACAGATTTACCCATAGACTTAGGGAAACTAGCCTTCCCGGGAAGTACTTCTAAATCACAAGAGCTGTACAGCTGGCAAGATGCTGAACACCGGATTTCTTTCAATGAGTATTGTCCCGAGCTATCGTTCTTGCCGGCAAGAACACACTCGGACAACCGGATTCTTCTGCAGCAAAAAGCTTTATTGCTTCTTCAGGAGGGAAGACCCAGACCCCAGAAAATGGCGTTGCTTATATAGCCCTCAGCCATGGCATTTCAGCACCTGATGTGGCATGTCAGCTCCTGATTCATTGCTCGCCCATCACCCCATTACTATGCCCCGAGATGGGCAGTGACTAGGCGTGAGTTCACTCTCGCACCTGCGTACAAGGCTTGTTTACTAGTTAGGCACAGCGGAGGCCAGCGCCATCTTATAATGGTGATTGCTCGCAGCATGGCTCTCCACAGAGTATATTTTCATAGTCTGTCTAAATTAGCTCACATTGTATCTTGAACACTTGAAATTAAAATAGGCAATGTTAACACATCTTGTCTTCTTGGACCATACACACACACACACTTAGATGTGTGCGCCAGAGGTCAAACTCATTATTGTTCCTCAGAAGCCATCAACCTTATCTTTTAAGTCAAAGTCTCTCATTAAACCTGAACTGGAAATCCTCCCCCCCCCATGTCCTCCACCCAGCACTGTGACTCCAAGCACATCCCACCATGCCCACCTTTTTATAAGAGGGGTATCAATCAAATGCAGGACTTCATAAACTGCTGTCCAAGAATTTTACCGATTAAATGACCTCTCCAGCCCCAAGAAATCTTTGCATATAAAATACTTCTAGATTCTAAAACTGTAAGCAATCACTTCATTTTTCTAAGATCTTTTAATGGTGAAGCTTGCAAGGCCATATTCTGAGAGAGGTCAGCTGTTTACAGGACACATGCTGCCACATCACTGCATTATCAGACCATTATCAATCTCAGCACTTGGAATCCACAAGTACGACCCTGTGCACCATAAGTACCACCTATGACGGTAACTCCAGGCACCAGAGCAGTTCTTGTAGGCAATGAGTGACTTATTTTTGAAGTCAGAAGACCAATATGACAAAATAAACAATAGAAGTGAAAATAGGCAAATAAAACCTCAGCTCAACGCCACCTCCACTAAAGTGACTCATTCAGAGGCTCCGTGACTATGTCCTATGGGCCGTGTCCTGCAGTGTTCTTCTACGGGGATGGAACACTTCGAAACTTTTTATTATTTTACTATTTCTTAATCCAGGATAAAGAACATTCCTGGTTGATAAACGTTGACCTTCTTTCTCAACAAAAACAGCTGTTAATAGGCAGATGAATTCATTTTTAGCTACACTAGCCAGAAAGCCAAGGAATAAGATTTGTTTTTCTTTTGCTGACCTTGTATTTCAAATCTTAAATTCTTATCTGAAGTCAAGAAGGTATAATAAAATGCCATCCCGTACCTTCTTTAAGGTGAAAACACAAGAACGTGTCATGGCCATGTCACTGATTTCTTGTCCTAGTCGACTTTCCTGTTGACTTGACACAAGCTGAAGTTATCTGAGAAGAGGGGAGCTCGGTTGGCATTTTCTGATATTCAGAGGGAAGGGAAGTTATTGATACACAGGTAGACTCTGGTTGAAACAGACCGCTGAAGTCAGAAAGATGTTTGTTTTGTGAGACACAGAGACCCAGTTTCTTGTTTTATTACTTGGCTGGCTCAGACAAATCAGCTCAAAGAAAGGCCTGATGAGAAAAGAAATTTTTTAATGGGGGAGGGGGCTGGAGAGATGGCTCAGCAGTTAAGAGTTCAATTCCCAGCAACCACATGGTGGCTCACAACCATCTGTAATGGGATCTGATGCCCTCTTCTGGTGTGTCTGAGGGCAGCTACAGTGTACTCATATAAATAAAATTAATTAAAAAGAGAGAGAGAGAAAAGAAAGGAGGGGGGTTACAACCCATCTCAGGGGCTGGTGGGAGGTCTCAATGGTCTGAAAATTATTTGGGAGTCAAGAGTAACTACTACTCCTTCCCTGTGAGCTATTGCATGCTTGCATCATGTGTCTCCGTGCGATGTGTACGCAGTTAGCACAGAGACGGGTGGAGGGAGTTGTGGTCAATGCTGGCATTTGAGTGAGGAACCGTATACAATACAGCTTCTGTATGCACAGCCAACTTAAATAGAAAGGTTCCCGACACTCTGTAAATGAAAGGGAAGCAAAGCAGAACACACAGTTCACGTGTCATTCTCTGGAGTTATTTTTAAATCTTGTATAAAGAACCTGAAATAGAATCGAAATTGTCAAAAAGTGATGAGAAATGGCAGAACTGTTCCCTGGTGTGCTTCCTCAGGAACCCAAAGAAATGCTGTGTTTTATTTTAGCAACTAGTCCTTACTCCTTCACATTTTTTTAAATCTATTTCCCTCCTTCAAGCCCCTATCCCAAAGATCAATTAGCTCTACTCCAAATGGAGTTTGGCTTCTCAGTAACTAAGAAAGACTGGAATCCCCACACTTATGTCATTAGCCTTCCCTGGAAACAGCCACCCTAGTTTGTGAGCTGAGGGCATGTTAAGGAACCCTTCCATGGCTAGGCTGCCATCTTGCTGGACACACCACTGGAGGTACGATGGTGATTTGGCACTAGACACCATGCACAGAGTTCACTGGGAGAAACATCACAATGTTGCCATGGGGGGATTCTTGGCTGTCTAACCCATCCTGGAATGAGAGAATGAGAGAATGAGAGAAGCCAGTGTCTGAGCTCCCCTGGTTCTCAGCATGGAGCCTGTACTACTTTCAGAAGGTTGAGGCCTTGGGAATGCTGGGAATTTCTATGCTGCGGTGATCTTACAACAGACTACAATCCTACAGTCCACTGTGACACAACTGAAGAAGCCTTGGGTCTAGTAGTTCACAAAACATCTTCACTTGACTCTGATGTACAGCCAGGCTCAAGAATTCATGAAATACAATGTATACTTTTTTTCTTTATCTACATTAGTTCTGCCTCATTTTTTCAAGTAATTACTATACTTTTTTCCTGTAATTTTTCATTCAAACCCTACTTACTGTATTCAAATTCAATATGTTCTATGGTTTTCTCTAAAACAAAACAGAAAAAAAAAACCCTGTAAGGTACCACAAAAGCTTTCGGAAATGATCAGTTATGATTAGTATAGGTAAAATACACAACAGCATTGATTATCATTGCTCTGAGGCCCAGGCCCAGGGGCTGGCCCTTGTGGTCTATCCCAGGCCCTCAGTAGATGCCTGAAGATCTTCTAATCAGAGCCCTGTCAGCAAGCCACCTCTTATCTCTTTTCCTGCATTAGCATATGAAGCAAACAAACTGTGGGTAACTACAGATGCCAGCCACTTGTCTAAAGGCCACTGGGAAAAGGTCTGCCAATTGTCCTTCCAATTTGCAAGAGCAACACAGGTTCAGAATCAAAGTCTTTTGAAGTTCTGAGGGAAAGTAACATGAAGAATTCTTTGTCACCAAAGACTATTAATTATTTAGTACCTGTCACTCCGTAGAACAGGCGCACGTTAATAAAAATCCCTCTAGACCCTGGAGAATAAGATAGACCATACCGATGGGGAAGAAGACTGAACGGAATTAACAGAAGGATTTACGTGCCATTAAAGTTTCTGCTAGTGCTCGTTTGCATAATTACAGACAGCTCCCTAATGAGTGCTAAAGGTCAGGGAAAGATATTCAAACTATATTTAAAACACTGAAAACTCAGTTGAGGAAGTAATAGATGCATTGAAAATAAAAGATTTTTAAATAATACATTTTAGACGAGCAAGTATGGAAATCAACAACAGCTCAGGACAGCAACAATGAAAGAACCCAGGCAACAGTAGCAGCAGTGGGGGTGGGGTGTGGGGGTGGGGGAGCAGAGAGGGTGGTACTTAGGAAGTAACGCCTGCACTGAGCTGGGGGTGATGGGGACTATATTAAAGCTTAAAGCTGAAAAGCAGCAAGAAGCATGTGTCTCCATATATGTGTCTGTGCATATGACTCTGTACATGTGCCCGTGTGTATGTGTCTATGTATATGTGTTTCTCTGTGTCTGTGCATCTACATACATGTGTGAATGTGTCTCTGGGTGTGTACATATGTGTGTGAATGTGTCTCTGGGTGTGTAAGTGTGTACATATGTATGTATATGAATGTCTGTGTCTCTGGGTGTGTGCACACAGGTGTGTGAGTGAATGTGTGTGCATATGTATAGGTGTGTGGATGTGTATGTCTGTGTGCCTGTGTGCTGTGCCTCAGGTTGTTACACAGGATCTTTCCTCTTTGATTTGCTGAGACTCGGTCTCTCACTGGGACCTGTGGCTCACCCATTCATTAGGTTGGACTGGCCAGCGGGCCCCAGCACCCTGTCTCTGTATCCTTGCAACCGTGCTCAGCTTTTCCACATGGTTTCTCGTGATGAGCCTCAGCTCCACATACTTGTGTAGCAGCCTTTCAGTGGAGCTACCCGCCCATCCCCCACGGCACATTCTCCCTTCTCCCTTCTCCCTTCTCCCTTCTCCCTTCTCCCTTCTCCCTTCTCCCTTCTCCCTTCTCCACTCTCCATTCTTGATCTTTCTCCCTCCTTCCCTTTTTGGCTTATCTGTAACCACCTTTCTACTTTCATGTCATGAAAACTCGACTGCTCCCTCATGTTTGAAACTTCCTTTCCCCTCTTGTCCCATTTGTATGTAGTTAATAGCCTACCGCTACATCCATAGCTACACATACATAAATTGGGACCTAGGATCTGCATATGAGAGGGAACATAGGATTTGTCCCTCTGAATCAGAGTTACCTCACTGGACACTGTCCAGAACCATCCATTTTCCTGCAAATCCCATAATTCCATTATTCCTTACAGCTGAATAAAATTCCACTGTGCATATGGACCGAATTTTCATTATCCATTCATCAGTTGATGGGAGTGGAGGCTGATTCCATTTCCTTGCTCTTGAATAGTGGACATTGCTGCAGAAGTATCTCTGTGGTACCAAAGCTAAGTCATATGCTAATTTTAATGTATTACGAAGCCACCACACCTGGACTGCAGCTGCTGATTCTTGTGTGATGATGGTTTGCTGGTAGACTGGATATCAGCTATCCTGACAATGACGATTGGAATCGCCCCCAATTCTACATAGGTCTACTTCTCCTGTGTCCTAATAACTTTTCTTTTCTACTACCTCTGGTGGGTAGTGGGCTGCAAGGGAGGTTAAAGTGTCTAAGATCCCTTATAAAAGTAGGTTTTGAATGACCTAAGACTACACCCATGCCTGGTGGGCAGAGGCTGTTGCTGCTCAGCTTGGCCTGCTCTTATCCAAAGAGTGTTGTTAGCTTCCTTTATGGGTCTGACTGAAGTTATGGTTGTTTGGATACAGAGAAAGAGGAGGAGAAAGAGGAGGAGACGGAGACGGAGACGGAGACGGAGACGGAGACGGAGACGGAGACGGAGACGGAGACGGAGACGGAGACGGAGACGGAGACGGAGAAGGAGAAGGAGAAGGAGAAGGAGAAGAAGAAGAAGAAGAAGAAGAAGAAGAAGAAGAAGAAGAAGAAGACACACTGATTTCTCTATTTCTTCACCTGCTCACATCCCCAACAATAATAAACAAGGGTCCCTTTGCCTCAAAGCCTCTCCAGCACTTGTCATTTTTTCCCTAAGGATAGCCCATCTGCCTGGGCTGAGATGGTTCTCAAAGTAATTTAATTTGCATATTCTAATAACTAAAATGTTTAACAGTTTAAAAAAATTTATTTATGTTTCTTCTTTTGAGAATTGTCTGTTTAGTTCATTAGCCTGTTTACTGACCGCTAGCTTTGATTTGTGGGGTAGCGGGTAAAGACACACCATAATTTCTTAATCTCAAGGTCCAAGATCTATCACAGATGAGGTTTGACACAATGATAATCAAGAAATACTTATATTTCAGAAAATCCATAGTAAAAACAGAAAGTATTTTTTTATCCATAGTAGAAAAACAAAAGAAAGAAAAAGAACAAGCAACGATTCGATTGTTCATTGGGAAAAGGCCTGATTTATTGTTTATGAAGGAATCTCTTTTCCTTGTGAAATGTTCTTGGAACTACAAAGTTATCAGGTTAATACAGCATTAGCAGTTGAACAGAATATCTGTAGACACCTCTAAAGTTTTTGTAACACCATGAACATGATAACTCTGATGCACATGAAACACTCCATAAATGCTTTTTAATTTTTAATTTTTGTATATGTATGGTCTGTTTTACTTGTACATGTATATGCATTTGCACTGTGTGCATACCTGCTACCCACAGAGGCCAGGAGAGGGTATCTGACCCTTTGAAACAGGAGTTACAGATGCTTGGAAGCCACCATGTGGATACTGGGTCCTCTGGAAGAGCAACAAGTACGCTTAACTCCGGAGCTCTCTCTCTCTAGCCCCTCAATGAATATTTTTATGTGACTGGATGGATAACTTCTTACTGGCTCAGTTTTTCTTTGGGAATGCCTGGAAACGTTCAGTGACTGGAGCAAAGACAACAGGACATGATCCTCGCTCACAGTCACCCTCACTGAGGAAAACGAGAGAAGACTATATCACAGCAGTCAAACCCAGTTGGAAGAGTAAGTGGGATTTTCACAGAATTGGATGTGAACGTATGGAAGGCTTCCCCGGGGCTGGGGTTGGGGTCATGGTGTATGGGTCGGGTGTGTGATGATAAGGAATGGAAAGCCAGGTGAAAAGGAAACAAAGCAAGACGTGAGACGTGGGAAAGCATGAAGATGAGGAACGCAAGGGGCGCCCAGCCATGGCAAATCCACATGGCTACAGAGTAAATGAAGGGCAGAGAACCAGAGGGCAGGAAGGTGCCAGACTACAGAAATGCTTGGATTTTTCTGACAGCTACTGAGGTGAAATAAGTAAAGTGGTTGAGACAAAAATAATATTAATGAGCTCTTAATGCTTAAGAGCCTTGTGTAGGAGACAATAGGTTTTTAGATTAGACAATGATCCTGACCACCTGCTTGAACAGAGAAGGACTGAAAGTCTGAGGAGGTCCCAGTAGTCACAGAGAAAAATGCTACAGGCCTACAGGAAGCAGGACACACTGAGGACAAAAAGAACTGACGTATACAATGTTTAAGACAAATACTCACTTCGGGAGTCCATCAGAACCACACAGAGACCTGCTCCAGACTACCTCTAACCCCACCTTCCCTCTGAGGAGTCTGCCTTAAGGAACACACACCCTTTTCTCCAGACAGATTCCCTGACACCCACACAGTGATGTCTGTAAGCATGTCACAGTCAGTCATCCATCAGCTGCTTGGGGTTGGGGGAAGGATAAGAACCCCATACTTAGAAAGTACAATCACCTGGACTTGGTGACAAGAAATGAGGACGAGATCATGGGGAAGACAGCATCTAAGATCTTGGACAGAACCAAGTGATGGACCCACCAACTGAGATGGGGGGAAGGTGGCGGAGAAGAAGAATGTGGGAATGTGAGGTGCTTCTGGTGAAAGAGTCTGTGGAGTGAGAATAACAGTATAAAAACTGGATAGTGTTGTGTGACACACCTAGACTCCCACCACTCATAAGGCAGGGGCAGGGGAATTCCCATGAGTTCAAGGACAGACTCATTCACACAGCAAGTAACCAGGGCTATGTAGCAGGATGCTGTCTTAAGAGAATGGAGGAAGGGAGAAAGGGAGAGACGGAAAGAGAGGGAGGGAGCAAGGGAGGGAGGGAAAGAGAGAGGGGAGAATCAAATGAATAAGAATGAAAGATGTAAACTGTCAGAATACAGATCACATATAAAATGTAGGTGACAGAGTCTGTGATAGGCAAAGATGAAGTAATGTCAAAACAGGATTTTTAACAGAGTTGGAAAGAGAAACTTGGAAGGGTAGCTACAGAGGTCAGCTGAGGAGAACGAGAACGGCCCAGCTGTGGAGGGAAGGCAGGGAGAAGGAGATAGAGAGAAAGGAGGAGTTATTATGACACACCCCCCCAAGGAGGATGGACTTCAAAGAAGACATGGTAGTCAAAGGTGAAAGGAAGGAACAGTCATCAAATACAACCTGCTCTGAGCGTGGCTGCTGAGTTCCGAGACAGAAGACTAGGCTGAGTAGAAACCAAGGGAGTTGCCAGGGAGAGAAGAGCCACCCCTTAGTGACATGAAAGCATCTTCTTCTCACTGCCTTGTCCCCATTCATCTCCTCACTGAGGGTCACTAACACACCACACCTTAACGAAAGAGGACGCGCACAGTCCCACAACTCTCCATCAGTTGTGAACCTGGGAAAGATGCTCTCCCTGTTTTCAATGCATCTCTTATCTTTTCATTAACATTGCTAATTTTTACAAGTTCAAAAGGCATACGCTGAAAGGACATGGCCGCAGAATGAATAAAATGTCTTATGAAATATTATTTTGTCTCAGCCACTTTACTTATTTCACTGAGAATCACGACATCACAGCATAAATGCGCCCACTGGGGACATGCAGGGCTGTCACTCTGAAGGCTTTCCCTGACCTTCAGAATCTGACTCCCCATGAGGAGGGACGGGGTCTGGACTGGAGAGCTGCTCTGTGAGTTGAGTCAGGCCACTGAAGGGTAGCTCATCACCACCTCCATTTTTTACTGAAGGGCTTAGTTCTTTGGGAAATGGAAACAACGCTCTCTGTTCATGAGAAAGCCCAAGTAGGTCAGGTGTGGTGGTCTTTAATCCTAGCCCTCGGGGAGGGTGGAGTTAGGTGGATCTCTGAGTTTGAGGCCAGCCTGGTCTACAGAGTGAGTTCCAGGACAGCCAGGGCTACACAGAGAAACCTAGTCTCAAAAAAACTGAAAAAAAAAAAAGAACAAATTAATTAACTAATTAATTAAAAATGAATAAGAAATGACAAGTACAACTTAATGCCTTTAGAAAATAATTTATACATTATTTTTCTCCAGGCAGTTGCTCATATTGGTTTGAAGAAATGAAGAGTCAATAGTAAAAAATTTAAGAAACCAAAGCTTTTGCCAAGCCTTGCCATGAGTGCATCATGCCCAAGCAAGGGTTTGCTGATCTGCAACTTTCAGAACACAGCTTAAGCCAAATCAGGAACCGACTTCTGCTAAACACAGGCACTTTGCTCAAATCTGCAACACGGCGTGATGCATTAAGTAAAAATAAGTAAATCAAATAAAGGTACATAAAACAGAAGTCAGGCTTTTGTTTCCCCCTTAAATCAACAGGCTTAAGACCCAACTCAATAAAATGTATCCAGAAGTAGGTACATTAAATAATTACACACAACAGAAATCAGGCTTTCTTTTTGCCCTAAATCAACAGACTTAAAAGATCTTACTGAGGAAAATGTATTCAGGAACAAGATGGTAACTCCCTGGCAAACTCATGCCTGAGAGTGGCAGGCTAGTGACTATTTTAGCTTGTTTTCTGCCACTGTGATAAAAACACAGAGCAAAACCACCCTGTGGAGGAGAAGGTCGACTTCTGGGAAGTCAGGACAGGAGCTTGAGTCCTGCAGGAACCTGGAGGCAGGAACTGAAGCAGAGAGCATGAAGAAGTGCCGCTTCCTGCCTTAGTCAGCTACCTTCCTTACTCAGCCCGGGACCTCCTGCCCAGGGCTGTGCAGCAGGATGGGTCTCTCCTGAATCAAACAACATTCAAGAAAATCCCCCAGGCCGTGCGGATGAAGGCAATTCCTCAGTGAGGTTCCTTCTTCCCAGGTATATCAACTTGACAACCAAGAGTCACCAGCCACACTGACATACTGCACGCCTTCTGTTTGGCGTAGTCATGCAGTCATTGATTCAAGAAGCAATAAGTACCTAGTGTTGTGTTAAAGCCTAAGTCATAAAAGGTGCACACATTAAAACACGGATATTCTTAAGGCCTGGAACTTGGTGTGTATGCTGTAACTGAAGGAGAAACGGGTTCTTACCCTAGTTTGGGGAGCTGGGAAAGAATAGTAAAGAATGCTTCCCCAGGAGGGACACTCCACTCCAGCTGAAATCTAAAACACTCCTGTAGGTTAGCCAGGTGAAGAAAAACATCGCACTTTGTGTCTGGAGGCAAAAAACGGCAGGAACGTGTTAGAATCTAGAGAGTCTGATCTCTCTCAAGTATGAACAGTATCATATCTCTGATATGAATGGAAGACTGGCAGGCCATGAAACTGGAGAGATGGGAAAAAAGGTCCAGACTTGTCAGCCACACATAGTAAGCAGCCCCTGAATAGGCCACAGGACCCAGCCTCCACAGGCCTCTGCACTCTGGAGGCTGAAGATCACTGCCTCTTTCCTAACAAGCAGATTGTAAGGAGATTGTAAGGAGAATCTGTCCAAGATTCATGGCTCTGTCTGGGGTACCGTCACTCATCCACCGATCTCACTCTGGGGAACTAAGACTGACACAGTACGAGCAGCCTCGAGGATAGGCCCACGTGGTCTCTGATACAATCTAAGTGAGCTCCTTGGCAGATTCCCCTTCCACGGTGTCTTGAATAACCTGCAGCCATGATTGACACCTCGAGTGCTGTTTTGTACAGAGTGCCAGTCATAACTACCCACTCCCAGCTCCCACATTCAAGTGTAACCTAGGGGCTGGGTTGTTTCTATCATTGCTTTATAGTAATGTGCGAACATAGCAATAACATTAGCTCAAAGGAAGGAGAATTGGAAGGGTTTAAACAAGGAAAAAAAAGTCAAATATGAAGAAAAATCAAATTATGAAGCGCAATTCAATGTGCTTGGTTCTTTTTTACCCAAGATATCCATGAATACTTGTCGATTTTTGTGGCTGCTTACACACTTTAGAAGTTTTTAAGTCCGCTGATGAATGCCATTGGTATTTAGATAGGAATTACACTGAACCTGAGGATTGTTTTGGCTTCCATTTGCAATTTTAGAGAGAGCGGAATCGACAAGAATGAGGGAACAATCTGAGAGTGCCTCATGTATTTAGATAATCTAGTGACGTCACAGTACGCTGCCCGTAAATCTCAATATACAATGCAGAACTTATACCTCACACTCCAAGTAATGAGTCAACAGTCAGGCCTCACACTCCAAGTAATGTGTCCACAGTCAGGCCTCACACTCCAAGTAATGAGTCAACAGTCAGGCCTCACACTCCAAGTAATGTGTCAACAGTCAGGCCTCACACTCCAAGTAATGAGTCAACAGTCAGGCCTCACACTTCAAGTAATGTGTCCACAGTCAGGCCTCACACTCCAAGTAATGAGTCAACAGTCAGGCCTCACACTCCAAGTAATGTGTCCACAGTCAGGCCTCACACTCAAAGTAATGTGTCCACAGTCAGGCTTCACACTCCAAGTAATGTGTCCACAGTCAGGCCTCACACTCAATGTAATGTGTCAACAGTCAGGCCTCACACTCCAAGTAATGTGTCCACAGTCAGGCTTCACACTCCAAGTAATGTGTCAACAGTCAGGCCTCACACTCCAAGTAATGTGTCCACAGTCAGGCCTCACACTCAAAGTAATGTGTCCGCAGTCAGGCTTCACACTCCAAGTAATGTGTCAACAGTCAGGCCTCACACTCAAAGTAATGTGTCCACAGTCAGGCCTCACACTCAAAGTAATGTGTCCACAGTCAGGCCTCACACTCAATGTAATGTGTCAACAGTCAGGCCTCACACTCAAAGTAATGTGTCCACAGTCAGGCTTCACACTCCAAGTAATGTGTCAACAGTCAGGCCTCACACTCCAAGTAATGTGTCAACAGTCAGGCCTGGTGACTTCTTATTTTAATTTTGATCTTATGTTTGTGTGTGTGTGTGTGTGTGTGTGTGTGTGTGTGTGTGTGTGTGTGTGTGTGTATGTTTAGAAACAGGGTTTCTGTGTATAGCCTTGACTGGGTACTATCTCATTAGAGCAGATTGGCCTCAAAATCACAGAGATGTATCTGCCTCGACCTCCCTCGTGCAGAGACTAAAGGTGTGTGGTACGATCACCTGGTATTTTATCTTATTTTTAAAACAGGGACTCAGTAGGTGGCCTGGCTGGCCAGGATCTTGCTATATAGACCAGGTTGACCTCAAACTCATAGAGATCCACCTGCCTGTGTTCCTCAAGTCAGGGGATCAAGGGTAGGTGCCAGCGCACCTGGTTTTCCTTTCATTTTAAACTGTTAGGTTAAAGACACTTGAAAATATTGATAAAGTTAATGTGTAAACATTTTATTACACAGATACACAATTCTATATTGAATCCAATTAAATATATATGGGTCCCCAAATAGTTACCATTATTTTATGATAAAAATTTTCAAAGAAATTGTAGACAATACAAAACTGAAGAGACATTCCATGTTCATGTATTAGAATTGATATTGTTCAAAAGTCCAAAATAGCCAAAACCATCTTCAGATTTTGTGTGATCCCTATCCAAATACCAGTGTTATTTGTCAATAAACTGCTAAAAACTTCTAAAATGTTTAAGTAGCCACAAAGCTGTCAAATAGCCATGGATGCCTTGGGCATAAAAGAACCCAGCACACTGAATTATACTTCATAATTTCAAAATGGACTAAAATGTCATTGCAATCAAACAGCATGGAAAGAGACAGTGTTCAAAGAAAACTGAAAGCCAACATGCC
Source organism: Mus caroli (assembly GCF_978045245.1). Classification (NCBI taxonomy): domain Eukaryota; kingdom Metazoa; phylum Chordata; class Mammalia; order Rodentia; family Muridae; genus Mus; species Mus caroli. Next base: position 29,723,476 of record NW_028227258.1, read on the forward strand.
TGTGGCCAGCTGACTCAACAGTTACACTAAGAACACGGCTTGAATAAAGAATGATCAGCATTTCCATAGTGATGCTGGGATATCTATCTACACAGAGAGAGAGAAAGAATGTCATGAGGCCCCTATTTCTTAGGTGACAAAAATCTACTCAAAATGGATAAAGCACTTATATGTGCAGTGTGATATAATTAAACTACACACTAGAAGAAAACCTGGAGGGGAGGCTTCAGGATGCTGCCTGGGCACAGCCTGCCCGGGAGGACTCTGGGGAAGCCCAGGAAACAAAACCAAAAGTATACAAACACAATGACATAAACTTTGAAAGGTTCTATACTGTAATAAAAAAAAAAATTAGTCAAGGACAAAGACAACTTCCACAATGGGACCACATGTTTGCAAACTACCCATCTGACCAGAGGGCTGATAGCAGGTTATATAAGAAACCCTAAAACACAATAGCAAAAATGCACCCAAATAACCCAATAGAAAAATGGGCCATGGACTTATATAGACATTTTCTTAAGAGACGATATAAGCAGTCAACAGGTATGATCGTGATCGCTCCACATCACTGAACCTCAAAAGAATGCAAACCAGAAGATTAATGACTTTCACCATTCCTTATAGTACTAAAAATGGCAATTGTATAAAGTCTGAAGAGGCATGCTGAAGAGAAAAAAAACCCTTTCAGTCCCTGGGGATCTGAAATTGGTACTGCTAACTGCAGAAAAGAGAGCAGGTTCTCCAATGCTTACAAAGGAAACTGCTAGCCACCGCACCAAGTACTAGAGAATGAAGTCACGTGCAGGAGACACATGCACCCCTACCCTCGCTGCAGCATTGTTCCCAATAATAAAGAAATACACCCAACTCACTGTCAGTCAATGGCTAGTGAGGTAAAATGCGGTACACATGTACAACAGAATGGTACTCAGCTATCACAAACAGCAAAATACTGGGTGTTACAGCAACAATGGATGCAATTATCATTGTGATATAGAACGCCAAGCATGGACAAACAAATACCACATGATCTCACATCTGTGTGGAGCCTGAAAAAGTCTGTATCAGTGTCACTGAGAGAAGACTGGTGGCCGCCAAAGGCCAGATGGCGAGAGAATTACAGTGAGATGGAAACATGAAATTCCTGCCCAGTGGACTGGCAGATAACAAGAATATACTGTAATATTATGTAACTTATTGAATTATATAAATAATATACTTCAAAAACTAGAAGAAAGGATCTTGAATTTGGTTTAATTTATTAAAAATTTGAACTCTTCCCTCTCCTCTCCAAATGCATGGGGGGGGGGGCATTGCTTTAATCTAGACCTCTCTGGCTGCCTGCTTAAACCACTAACAAAAATTTACTGATCGTTTTCCCATCTAAACTTTGGTATTATTCCAATCAAGCCCTAATGATCCCAACCTTGTGAACAAAATCATCATCACAAAGAGAACAATAAGGGCATGGTGTCCCCATCAGTCAATAGGACGCAATTTAAGCTATCATGGGTGCTGTGTCTGTGTGCACGCACAGGCAAATATGCATGTGTGTACGTGTATGTTGCCATGGCATGGCTCTCCATAATGCACATCACCTTCCAAATGCAATTTCTTCCTGGCACAAATTTAATACAATTTCTGGGGGGAAAAAAGATGAGTAGAGTGCTTAGATTGATAAATCAAAAGAACCTGAGCCATTGACCAGTCAGTGAGGGGATCCTGCGTTCACTCCACAGGAGACATAAAGCCAGCACGCTCGCTCTGCTCTTAATTATTTCCATTGCTCTCATATACCGGCTCCAATTTAAAGAAATTAAAACTAGGAGAAAAAAAATCAATTTTGTGCTTTTTAATCAGGGAAGTCAAATGTATTTTAGGAAAAAAAAAATTCCAGACTCACATTTCATCAGAAAAGTATTCCATTTAGCTTCTTAACCCCTCTGCAGAGCCCCTCCCGGCACAGCTAAGTCCCACTCTGGGAGATGGGATTTTGTAAGGATGAAGAGAAGAGGCAAGACTGCTACCTTAGGAGCTATTAGCATTTCCAAGAGCATATACAAATTGTTCCTCTGTGAGACATTTAATTGTGGAGAGGAAACTGCCCATTAATTCACAGTTATTTCAGTGGCGCCCACCGCTTCAAGGAAGGTTGACTGATGAAACCCCCCTGCCAAGTAACAGACTCGGAGTGTGGAAAGTTCTGTCAGTCAGGAGAGGAAAAGCCCCTTTGTCCCCTCAACCCCAGTGAGCCCCTCTCTAGAATGAAGGGAAGCAGAAGGTTTTAGCTAAAGCCCTAGCCCTTGTCTAAAGGATGGAGCCATACTCTAGGATGGTTAATGACAACTAACCTAACTGTCTATTCTGAAAATCTCCTTTCCTTGAGTAAATATGAATTCCTCGTTCTCTGTGTGGCCTTTGATAAGTCTGGCATTAAACTTCAGTGGTACCCAACAAAACAAAGAGATACAAACTGTGAGATGCTTTGACTCAAGCCCGAGCAGAGCCATCCCACAGTGATGGTCAGCCAGTCAGAGGGTGGTTTGGAATTTGAAGTCCTTTTTTATTTTTTAATTCCTCAAAATAATATCAAAAATATTATTGTTATTTGTTAAATCAATAATTTCTCTGTTAACATTCTGAGGTGCTAGAATTGGGAGAGGCCATATTCTCTTTGTGGTAATCATAGTTTGGAATTATTTCTAAAGTCTTATTGATGTTTTCCTTTCTCTAATTAGGATTAGGACAACCATGAAGAAGCTGTCAAGTAAATGTAATTTTTTTTTTTGAACATGGAGAAACTGTGAAGTGATAACACACCTCAAGAAGTACCATGTGACGTGAAAAAAATCAATTCATCTCCTCTTCGCAAGTTGAGCTTCATTTAGATGGTTTAAAATCATAAATGCACCCATAGAGAGAGGCTTAAAAATCATTATAGGACAATATTTGTTTAATAGAAAATGATGGCCTAAATGGTACAATGTGTGTCGGGAATATGCTCGCATTAAATAGTAATTGAAGAAAAAGCTCCCTGGTCCTGCTTACTGGCAACTTCCACAAAGCTCCTCATTATTGAACTTTCTACCTTGGAAGCCAAACTAAATAACAAGGAGTAATTTGCCAATTAGTACTTCCTGCCCTTTTCTCTTTATTCCTTAAACACCATTCAGGGGCTGCACCGGTCAAACACTTTTACCTTCAAAACAGCAACTGGAAGGATTGAATCTGCTTCTCTCCAAGGTGAAGCTGTCAAGAGGCAGGGTGATGTGTTCCATGTTTCCCCCAGCAGCATCTCCCTTTCAGCACAGAGCAGCAAGCTTTCCACTCTGGCGGAATACTGCCTTCCCCTTTTCTCATCTCGCATGATTTTCATTCAGTTATCGACCTCCAAACTTTACACTTCCATAACTCCTGGACTTAAGCATCTTATAGCCACGTGTCCCGTGGAATCTGCACACATCTCCAGACCAAGCCTAGTCCATGTGTGTGCATGCTGCACTTAAGTATTTTATAGTTGCAAACACAGAGACTGGAACCGCCACTTCCCAAAATATGAAAAACCCCAAACTGTGGGCGTAAGAGAAATTTGCAGCATCTCTACTTCTGAGGTGCTAGCAAGAGAATGGTTGAGTAACCTGAGCTAAAGCCCTTTGGCAGCATGTGTGTTTCTCACCTGCATTTTCCTAATTTGTAACCTGCATTTGCACTACAGCTTGTTATTCAATTTAAAACTTCCAATGATTACCATAATATAGTTTCAGACGTCTAAATTGGAAACACATTTACCACCAGTTAATGCCAGACCAATGGGATCCAGTCCTCTTCTCTTACCTTAAGGAAAGAAGGCAGACAGTAACCAGGGTCCCTCCACCAGAGACCCACAAGCACAAGAAAGCTTGGCCATACTCGCCCCAAATCTACTTAGACTCCAAAGCATTTGCATCTCAGCTGAGCCAGACTAGAAGTATTTATTATTTATTTTTTAAAAATATTAATAATCTTTATAGAAATTATATTATTCTAGGCCTGCTTTGCTACTCAAAAGAAAATGCAGTAGAATATTTTTGCATACTTAAAACTCAATCTTAACATGAGATCCATGGCCTAATGAATGGATTATTTGAAAAGCCATCCTGACAAAGGAAAAGGCTCACCACAGAAGAGCTTGGAGATCTGTTCCTGCACGAACCACTCAGGTGGGCTTCCTCCTTTTTATACTGGTTCTTGGGGCATGTGGTTTTTAAAGAAGCCTAGAGAGTGTCAATGCAAATGCAATGAGTGTACAGAGAAAGCTTCCTGCAGTCAGGATGACGAACTTCAGCTCCACTGCCACTGTATGAGACACTCTTCAGACAAGGGCAATACTGTAGTCCAAATAAACTAGGTCAATGATAACGCACAGCCTCAGAATCTAGACGTTCAACAATTATCACAAATATGTGATTCCTCAAAACTCAAGTCATAGCAGGTTAGAAAGAATCAGCCTGGCGCGGGACCTGAGACTGCTTTGGTTGGGGAGGCAGAAATCCGGCCTCAGCAGGGCCACAAGCCTCTTTGGTCAGAAAAGTGGGGTAGCTAGGGCGCAGGGTCGGCTGACACTCGCCAGCTACCCACAACACCCGCCACAGGATCTTAAGACTTCTGGTGAGTGGAACACAGCTTCTGCTCCAATCCAATTGCACGCGGAACCTGAGACTGCATTAGTTAGGGAAGCAGAAAACCGGCCTGAGTAGGACCACAGGCCTCTTCCGGCCGGACCAGCACCGGGGTAGCTAGCGCGCAGGGTCGGCTGACACCCACCAGCTACCCACGAACCCCCGTCACAGGATTTTGAGACTGCTGGTGAGTGGAACACAGCTTCTGCTCCAGTCCAATCACACGGGACCTGAGACTGCTTTGGTTGGGGAGGCAGAAATCCGGCCTCAGTAGGGCCACAAGCCTCTCCGGTCAGAAAAGTGCCAGGGTAGCTAGGGCGCAGGATCAGCTGACACTCGCCAGCTACCCACAACACCCGCCACAGGATTTTGAGACTACTGGTGAGTGGAACACAGCTTCTGCTCCAATCTTTAAACAGTGACAACGACAACAACTAACCCCAGAGATTACCAGATGGCGAAAGGTAAACGTAATAATCTTACTAACAGAAACCAAGACCACTCACCATCATCAGAACCCAGCACTCCCACTTCGCCCAGTCCAGGGCACCCCAACACACCGGAAAAGCTAGACACGGATATAAAAGCATATCTCATGATGATGGTAGAGGACTTCAAGAAGGACTTTAATAACACACTTAAAGAAATACAAAGGAACACTGGTAAACAGGTAGAAGACAACAAAGAGGAAGCACAAAAATCCCTTAAAGAATTGCAGGAGAACACTGCTAAAGAGTTACAAATCCTTAAAGAAAAACAGGATAACATAATCAAACGGGTAGAAGTCCTTACAGAAAAACAGGAAAACACATCCAAAAAGATGATGGAATTGAACAAAACCATACTAGACCTAAAAAGGGAAGTAGACACAATAAAGAAAACCCAAAATGAGGCAACACTGGAGATAGAAACCCTAGGAAAGAAATCTGGAACCATAGATACGAGCATCAGCAACAGAATACAAGAGATGGAAGAGAGAATCTCAGGTGCAGAAGATTCCATAGAGAACATCGGCACAACAATCAAGGAAAATGTAAAATGCAAAAAGATCCTAACTCAAAACATCCAAGAAATACAGGACACAATGAGAAGACCAAACCTATGGATAATAGGAGTGGATGAGAATGAAGATTTTCAACTCAAAGGACCAGCAAACATCTTCAACAAAATTATAGAAGAAAACTTCCCAAATCTAAAGAAAGAGATGCCCATGAACATACAAGAAGCCTACAGAACTCCAAATAGACTGGACCAGAAAAGAAATACCTCCCGACACATAATAATCAGAACAACAAATGCTCTAATTAAAGACAGAATACTAAAAGCAGTAAGAGAAAAAGGCCAAGTAAAATATAAAGGCAAGCCTATCAGAATTACACCAGATTTCTCACCAGAGACTATGAAAGCCAGAAGATCCTGGACGGATGTTATACAGACACTAAAAGAACACAAACTCCAGCCCAGGCTACTATACCCAGCCAAACTCTCAATTAACATAGATGGAGAAACCAAAGTATTCCACGACAAAACCAAATTCACAAATTATCTCTCCACGAATCCAGCCCTTCAAAGGATAATAACAGAAAAAAACCAATACAAGGACAGGAACCACGCCCTAGAAACAACAAGAAGGTAATCCCTCAACAAACCTAAAAGAAGACAGCCACAAGAACAGAATGCCAACTTTAACAACAAAAATAACAGGAAACAACACTTACTTTTTCTTAATATCTCTTAATATCAATGGACTCAACTCCCCGATAAAAAGACATAGACTAACAAACTGGCTACACAAACAAGACCCAACATTTTGCTGCTGACAGGAAACTCATCTCAGAGAAAAAGATAGACACTACCTCAGAATGAAAGGCTGGAAAACAATTTTCCAAGCAAATGGTATGAAGAAACAAGCTGGAGTAGCCATTCTAATATCTGATAAGATTGACTTCCAACCCAAAGTCATTAAAAAAGACAGGGAGGGACACTTCATACTCATCAAAGGTAAAATCCTCCAAGAGGAACTATCAATCCTGAATATCTATGCTCCAAATACAAAGGCAGCCACATTCATTAAAGAAACTTTAGTAAATCTCAAAGCACACATTGCACCTCATACAATAATAGTGGGAGACTTCAACACACCACTTTCACCAATGGACAGATCATGGAAACAGAAACTAAACAGGGACACAGTGAAACTAACAGAAATTATGAATCAAATGGATCTGGCAGATATCTACAGAACATTCTATCCTAAAACAAAAGGATATACCTTCTTTTCAGCACCTCATGGTACCTTCTCCAAAATTGACCACAGAATTGGTCACAAAACAGGCCTCAACAGATACAAAAATATTGAAATTGTCCCATGCATCCTATCAGATCACCATGGACTAAGGCTGATCTTCAATAACAAAATAAATAATAGAAAGCCAACCTTCACGTGGAAACTGAACAACACTCTTCTCAATGATACCTTGGTCAAGGAAGGAATAAAGAAAGAAATTAAGGACTTCTTAGAGTTCAATGAAAATGAAGCCACAACATACCCAAACTTATGGGACGCAATGAAAGCATTTTTAAGAGGAAAACTCATACCTCTGAGTGCCTCCAAAAGGAAACTAGAGAGAGCACACATTAGCAGCTTTACAACATACCTAAAAGCACTAGAACAAAAGGAAGCAAATTCACCCAAGAGGAGTAGACGGCAGGAAATAATCAAACTCAGGGGCGAAAACAACCAAGTGGAAACAAGAAGAACTATTCAAAGAATCAACCAATCAAGGAGCTGGTTCTTTGAGAAAATCAACAAGATAGATAAACCCTTAGCCAGACTCACTAGAGGGCACAGGGAAAGCATCCTAATTAACAAAATCAGAAATGAAAAAGGAGACATAACAACAGATCCTGAAGACATCCAAAACACCATCAGATCCTTCTACCAAAGGCTATACTCAACAAAAATGGAGAACCTGGATGAAATGGAGAAGTTCCTAGACAGATACCAGGTACCAAAGTTGAATCAAGAGCAGGTTAATGATCTAAACAGCCCTATACCCCCAAAGAAATAGAAGCAGTCATTAATAGTCTCCCAACTAAAAAAAGCCCAGGACCAGATGGGTTTAGTGCAGAGTTCTATCAGACCTTCAAAGAAGATCTAATCCCAGTTCTTCACAAACAATTCCACAAAATAGAAACAGAAGGTACTCTACCCAACTCATTCTATGAAGCCACAATTACTCTGATACCTAAACCACAAAAAGACCCAACAAAGATAGAAAACTTCAGACCAATATCCCTTATGAATATTGATGCAAAAATCCTCAATAAAGTTCTTGCTAACCAAATCCAAGAACACATCAAAACAATCATCCATCCTGACCAAGTAGGTTTCATCCCAGGGATGCAGGGATGGTTCAATATATGGAAATCCATCAACGTAATCCAGTATATAAACAAACTCAAAGACAAAAACCACATGGTCATCTCGTTAGATGCGGAAAAAGCATTTGACAAGATCCAACACCCATTCATGATAAAAGTCTTGGAAAGATCAGGAATTCAAGGCCCATACCTAAACATGATAAAAGCAATCTACAGCAAACCAGTAGCCAACATCAAAGTAAATGCTGAGAAGCTTGAAGCAATCCCTCTAAAATCAGGGACTAGACAAGGCTGTCCACTTTCTCCATACCTATTCAACATTGTACTTGAAGTCCTAGCCAGAGCAATTCGACAACAAAAGGAGATCAAAGGGATACAAATTGGAAAAGATGAAGTCAAAATATCACTTTTTGCAGATGATATGATTGTATATATAAGTGACCCTAAAAATTCCACCAGAGAACTCCTAAGCCTGATAAACAGCTTCGGTGAAGTAGCTGGATATAAAATTAACTCAAACAAATCAATGGCCTTTCTCTACACAAAGAATAAACAGGCTGAGAAAGAAATTAGGGAAACAACACCCTTCTCAATAGTCACAAATAATATAAAATATCTTGGCGTGACTCTAACTAAGGAAGTGAAAGATCTGTATAATAAAAACTTCAAGTCTCTGAAGAAAGAAATTATAGAAGATCTCAGAAGATGGAAAAATCTCCCATGCTCATGGATTGGCAGGATCAACATTGTAAAAATGGCTATCTTGCCAAAAGCAATCTACAGATTCAATGCAATCCCCATCAAAATTCCAAATCAATTCTTCAACGAATTAAAAAGTGCAATCTGCAAATTCATCTCGAATAACAAAAAACCTAGGATAGCAAAAACTCTTCTCAAGGATAAAAGAACCTCTGGTGGAATCACCATGCCGGACCTAAAGCTTTACTACAGAGCAATTGTGATAAAAACTGCATGGTACTGGTATAATGACAGACAAATAGACCAACGGAATAGAATTGAAGACCCAGAAATGAACCCACACACCTACGGTCACTTGATCTTCGACAAGGGAGCTAAAAACATCCAGTGGAAGAAAGACAGCATTTTCAACAAATGGTGCTGGCACAACTGGTTGTTAACATGTAGAAGAATGTGAATCGATCCATTCCTATCTCCTTGTACTAAGGTCAAGTCTAAGTGTATCAAGGAACTTCACATAAAACCAGAGACACTGAAACTTATAGAGGAGAAAGTGGGGAAAAGCCTTGAAGATATGGGCACAGGGAAAAAATTCTTGAATAGAACAGTAATGGCTTGTGCTGTAAGATCGAGAATTGACAAGTGGGACCTCATGAAACTGCAAAGCTTCTGCAAGGCTAAAGACACCATCAATAAGACAAAAAAACCACCAACAGATTGGGAATGGATCTTCACCTATCCTAAATCAGATAAGGGACTAATATCCAATATATATAAAGAACTCAAGAAGGTGGACTCCAGAAAGTCAAATAACCCCATTAAAAATGGGGCTCAGAACTGAACAAAGAATTCTCACCTGAGGAATACCGAATGGCAGAGAAGCACCTGAAAAAATGTTCAACATCCTTAATCATCAGGGAAATGCAAATCAAAACAACCCTGAGATTCCACCTCACACCAGTCAGAATGGCTAAGATCAAAAATTCAGGTGACAGCAGATGCTGGCGAGGATGTGGAGAAAGAGGAACACTCCTCCATTGATGGTGGGATTGCAAGCTTGTACAACCACTCTGGAAATCAGTCTGGCGGTTCCTCAGAAAATTGGACATAGTACTACCGGAGGATCCAGCAATACCTCTCCTGGACATATATCCAGAAGATGTCCCAACCGGTAAAAAGGACACATGCTCCACTATGTTCATAGCAGCCCTATTTATAATAGCCAGAAGCTGGAAAGAACCCAGATGTCCCTCAACAGAGGAATGGATACAGAAATTATGGTACATTTACACAATGGAGTACTACTCAGCTATTAAAAAGAATGAATTTATGAAATTCCTAGCCAAATGGATAGACCTGGAGGGCATCATCTTGAGTGAAGTAACACAATCACAAAAGAACTCACACAATATGTATTCACTGATAAGTGGATATTAGCCCAAAACTTAGGATACCCAAGATATAAGATACAATTTACTAAACGCATGAAACTCAAGAAGAATGAAGACCAAAGTGTGGTCACTGTGCCCCTTCTTAGAATTGGGAACAAAATAGTCAGGGAAGGAGTTACAGAGACAAAGTTCGTAGCTGTGATGAAAGGATGGAACATTTAGAGACTGCCGTATCCAGGGATCCTTCCCATAAGCAGCTTCTAAACGCTGACACCATTGCATACACTAGCAAGATTTTGCTGAAAGGACCTAAATATAGCTGTTTCTTGTGAGACGATGCCGGGGCCTAGCAAACACAGGAGTGGATGTTCACAGTCAGCTATTGGATGTATCACAGGGCTCCCAATGGAGAAGCTAGAGAAAGTACCCAAGGAGCTAAAGGGATCTGCAACCCTATTGTCGGAACAACATGATGTACTAACCAGAACCCCGGAGCTCTTGTCTCTAGCTGCATATGTATCGAAAGATGGCCTAGTCGGCCATCATTGGAAAGAGAGGCCCATTGGACTTGCAAACTTTATATGCCCCAATATAGGGGAATGCCAGGGCCAAAAGAATGGGAATGGGTGGGTAGGGAAGTGGGGGGCGCTATGGGGGACTTTTGGAATAGCATTGGAAATGTAACTGAGGAAAATATGTAATAAAAATATTAAAAATTAAAAAAAAAAGAAAGAATCAGCCTAATTAGACTCCATAATATTATGAAGCAGTAACAGAGGTCAGGTGGTTTTTAAATATATGCATATACTATAATTAACTCTGAGTATTAATTAACATGAAACATGGAATAGATTTTTCTTATCATTACAAAAAAACACTTCAATTCAATGTCTCCATCTCTACCAGGTCACCCAGTATCCCAGTTAGAAACAATGAGTCTTGAGAATGCTCCTCTCCCGAGGTACAGCATCCCTGTCCAGTCCATGGGCTCACATGTGTAATGTTCTGCTCCACCACACTCCATGGTGATCACAGTCTCCCTGCCACCTCTCTCTTCAGTTGCAATCCATGTTCCACACTGTTGAAACAGTGCCATCCTGTCTCTCCCCAGATAGGATGTTTCTCCTTACCTTGAAATCTCACCCATTCCCTTGCCCTCTCCGCAACCTTGCATGATTGTACACATCTTCACTGAGCACATTTGAGAAGCCTATCTTCAGAAACATACAAGATGACCTGAGATCTCATCATCACGAGGTCATCATTACACACGCTGCATCTGGATTATACTCCTTGCCTCCACACATTACCCTAAACTGTGCGCTGCCTACATTGGTGGTTATACTTTCCATCAAAATCCATATCCATAATAAGTACTCTCTAAGTGCTTCTGGAATTGAACCACATATGCAACAACCCTACAGCTTACAATAGTCAGTGATGGAGAAAGGTTTCAAAAGCAATTTTCTACTGGGTAATTTGGTGTCATTAAAGGAAAATTGAAATTATTTATCAATTTAAGTAATGTGAACTTTAGCAAAGTATGGAAACTACATTCTTTGTCAGCACTGAAAAAATGGATATTTTTTTGAGCCTACTCAACGCATGGCAATGCTGAGAGGCACTGGGGTCATGTCATAAAACATTACTGCCATATGAGACCATATAACAACTTTATTTTTCAAAGACTTCTTGACTTTCTTGAAAATAAAAATTTAAAACTAGCAATTGCATAAAAAAAAATCTCTTATTATCAACCGATTTCAAGAATCCCTGTAAACGGTCCCTAGCAAACTGCACTGAGGCTGAAACTGTAACCTTGCCTTGCTAGGAGAGTCTCTTAATTCTCTTTTAATTACTCCAGAGCAAGCTAATGAATCATTAATCCATAGACATAACTTTCAGATGATGCTCTGAGCACATGACTTAGCTTTTCCTGACCAGATTATATCATACAAATAAGTCGTGGCTACAGAAATGCATGTCGTCTTTCTCGCTGTGATGCTTCTATCTGCTGAATAAAGCTAACCTGGTCCACCCAGAGATGTCCTCATTATAATAACTTCTTATGCTGAGATTTCAAGAACTCTGTTAGCGTCTCAACATTCACTTCTCCGGCAGCTTGATGGTCTGATGGTTCCCAGCACTGGTCCTGGGTAAAACCCATCTGGTTAGAGCAGCAACTTCATGCCTGCCAGTTCTTTCATGGGTGGTTTTCAAGAGAAAGTAGTATTTTAACCAAATGAAGAAAGCATACCCTACAGGGCTATGTGTACTCATACTCAGGAATATGTTTTAACTGAAACCACAAACTAAATAAATAATCTAAGATCAAGAAGTCTTAATGTTTAGTGCAATACAACATGAGGGAGGGCAAGGTTAAGCCTGAACAGTGAAAGTAAAGTTCGGAATCTACCCTTGAATTTTAATGGGTTCACGTTACACAAAATTACCAACATACATAATAATGGCTTGTCAGGCAAATATCAGGGATGCCAACTGTTAGGAAGCAGAACTCCACACATTGAAGCAGTTAGTGTTCGCCCTCCTGGGTTTTCTTACTACTAAGGTAAAGCAGTCATTACTTTTTATTAAGGGCCCTATTGTACAAACATCGCACACACTTTTGCTCAATTAATAGTGCCTTCCACCCTGAATAGTGAGGGCCCTAACATCCCATTTTCAGGTGAAGCAGTAGACATGCAGTATTTTGAGGAAGGACTGTCTCTCTGTGTACTGCTAGCATTGGCTCCCTCCCCTGAGCTTACCAATATACGTCAACAAATAGAAAGTCAATAAAGTCGCAAGAGCACTTTTAATAATATTATTTTAAATTAAGAATATTGCAAAACATTTTCACTATCTTCACTGAGAGATTTCAAACCAATCGTGTGTGTGTGTGTGTGTGTGTATCAGTTAAGAGCAATTAAATACTACCAGGTAAAATATTTTCTGTGTACAGAAATCTTTACAAATACAGCATACCTAATAACAGCTAGTCTTTTACATTTTAAGTACAGTCGCACCAGAAATTCTATTTCATAGTCCTTTGCCACTTGAGAACTCTTAGGATCTCTCCCTCACCCCAGTTCCCCCTTCCCTCTACCAGACACACACACACACACACACACACACACACACACACACACACACTTCCAATTTTTCCATAGCTCAGGGGAGAGACAGGATTGCTGAGTAAGGGGGATTATGTGGTCTAACTATGTGGTTGGACTGTGTGGTCTGACTATGAGACACTCAGAGATTTAATGGAGAGCTGGCATGGCAGCTGTTCAGCTCTACCCCTGAGGCCATTTCATCCTCACTAAGAATGTAAAGAAATCACTGAAAAGAAGCGGCAGACAGAGCTTTGAAGATCGTCATCAGCCCACAAATGCAAACGAGAAGTCATCAGCGGAACACTAGAAGTATCTTCCCCGAGGAATTAAAATCCATTGCTTTTCAACTGAAACAAAGCATCCAGAGAGTCCATCTTTCTAATTTAACTTACCCACTCCTGAGATTTTAATCAGGAAGAATCCTCTCTAACATTTAGGTGCTCTGTCTTCTTTCAACACTGGAAAACTGAGAAGGGCCTGGGAAACGTATCTTAAGCGAGCAAGGGGGAAATGGCCCTACTATACCCTCTCTTAGCCTCTATTGTTTCTTGCCCCATAGCCTTGGATCATTCTGACCGCAAAGGAAGCTCTGATATCACTCAAAGCATTTCAAAGAGAGGCAAAGAGGATGTCCGTCCGTGGTGGTAAGTGTATTTATCACATTAAATACAGCTTTCTTTCTTTTTTTTTTTTTTTTAAACAACCCTGGTCAAGGATGCAGAAAGCTGATCAGACTTCACCATACTTCAAAATGAAAGTTGTTTGGCACTCTTGCACAGTGTTTGGAAGCAAGGCCTCCCCTTCTACCAGTACACTCCGGAGCCCAAGAGAGGGACAAACAGTTCTCTGACACCCCCACCCCAATCCTGTAGGTTGTAGGAAAAAGCAACACACATCTTGGTCTCCAATTTATCGCTCCAACTTTCACAGTCATAAATTACTTCTCAGACTTTGAAACTACAGGATTTTTAAAAGGCACTGGAAGGTACTTATATTCCAGTAACAAAGTTCAGATGTATGAGGCAATTTTAAATTGTTATAAAAGCTTCCTGTCCCAATGCTATTCAAAATGGAACCATCAGAAATCTGAATACAAAATAACGGTAGTAGTAATAGTACAGGAACATGGTTAAACTTAACATGGTAAACCCATCTCTTCAAAAGTCCTGGAGCTTGGGAGGTAATCAATCAACAAGCAAACCCTTCAAAGGAGTCTTAGATCATATCCTCTCGTTGCTGGTCCATTTTTGCTCTTATAATGTCCAATGAAAGGGAGCAGAGTCTAATCCATCACGCATTACCTTCATCAACAGAACGTTCACGTGTTCAAAGTTCAGTGGCGTGCACTCACACAGAACTGATTTGGTCCAGCCAGGGGCCATTAAGTAAGGATGCGAGATGAGATGCACAAATGAAAAAATTAGCAAATGCTTCCCAGCAAACCGAAGCATGACGCACAAGAGGCAAGAAGAACAAAGGAAAGCAAGGTGCTTAAGGAAAAGCCACAGATTTTTGGGCATGGCTCCAGACCCCAAACAAAAGCTGTCTGTTAGGTCCATGGTCAGGGTAGGGCCGTTTGTCAAAAGTCTGTAGGAACAAACACTAAGTGGCTGTCTTACGTGTCTCAAGAGGCAGTGCTGGCTGCTGCTGTCAACTGCCGGTACTGTAGCTTCAACTGCAGGAGCTCTAATTTGACTCTCCTGAGAGCCAGTCCCAATTAGAACCACATAAAGGAAGCAAGTTAGACATGGTGCTTTGGGACAAGCCTGACCCAGCGTGTCAGTGTCAACTCAAACAGAAAACGAAAGGGACTTTCTCAAGCATCTTGTCTCTTTTAGATAAAAGCTCAGGACCTTTTAGACTGAGCTTTTGAAGTAGGCCTCCCTAGACCAAAAATGAGGACAACTCTCAAAATACTGAGAGCTGACTTGTTATCCCCTCACCCCCGGGGCCTGATGGTGAGCTTTGTGCAAACTGAGGCTTACCACAGCAGAGCAAGCTTTATGTCATATTCCAGAAAAATTAGCAACTTAAAAATGTTTAATTCTTAATAGTCAAAGAGCAAGCTATGAAAAGTATTCATCTGTTTATGATTTCAAATCTTGGCTTTCCGTCTGAGTTCATCATTGCTGACAAGTCCTTTGGAATTGTCTTGAATCTATACCCCGTTTGTATGAATAACTACAAAGCAACTTGCCTGCAGAAGTATAAACGGGGCCAGTGTGAGGGGTCGTGGGGGTAAAAGGAATGGAAAAGAAGAATCATTTGGGTTTCAACGTTAAATCACCCAAATCAAGAAAATAATGTAAGAATCCACTCACTTGCACACATTTCTTGTAACCAGTGAACCAAAGATCAAGCTTTCTTAACTTGTACTCTAGCAAGGGCTCCAGTCTCCTAAACTAACAGGCAGAAAGGTTTTCCTAAGAACGGCCTTCTGGACGTAATGACTATAGCTTTCATGAGATAATCCAAGAAGTCTTTGACCACAACAGAACTCAAGGGACACATTGATGTAAACTTACAGACAGATGCTAGCTCCCTATGCTAATAGGAGAACACTTCTTTTCTTTTTAACCTAAACTTGATTAAAAAAAAAAAAACCCAGATACAATGGGCTAGTGCACAAGGCTAAGTGTGAAGTCACACACACATGATGGACTATTACTCATTGCCAATACTTCCTGAGGTTTGAGCGGTTAAGACCCAGTCCCAGGAAGGACGGTGTGACCAAAGGACAAGGTCTGTGTGGCATGGATGAACTCAACAGATGAAGAAACTGAGATGAAAGCCCATAAAAATAAAATTTGACTCAATGAAAATTACTGGGATTTAAATATCATATTTTCGAAATCAGGGCCCATTGGAAAATATGAGTTAAGACAACTAAAATCCAGAGAGCATACTTGAGTAAGATCATAACAATTTTCAATTAACTCTGCTTAGGAAACAATCCTCAGCAGATGACCTCCAGCGCACAGCAGAGAGCCAAGCTTCTCCATAATTTAGTCAGCAAAATAACTTCTGGGGCTTCCTGTGGGGTTTCCCCATTATATCCACCTGTACTATGTCAATAACGCCTCAAGGGAACATTGAAGACAATATGTACAATGTGCACATGAAGAGATGGTAATAAACCCCCTTGAAGAGATGGCAATAAATTCAAAACCATTTTAATATTCTTGCTGCTCTTGATATGTTATTGTAGTTATAATCAGCCGGAGATTTGAAAATTTGTGGCAATTCTGTCTTAATAAAATTAACTAACTAACTCCATATTTTAAGTATTTGATCTGCCAATGGTAGTGAGTACATCACCTAAAGCATTAAAGAATAAATCTTTTATAAGTAGAGGTGCCTGTCTGTGTCCAGGAAAAGCAGTTACCAGCATGATAACCCAGAATGAAGCAAGCCAGCCACTGCAGAACAAAGCTTAGGTCACTGCACTGTCCCCAGCCATAGGTACATGCAGGATTAAAGACATGAACGCCAGAGGGGAGCCACCTCCCTTAATGCAAACCGTCCCAGTACTTCCACAGAATCACAGGGATGTTAATAGCCATCTGGGGGGCTGAAGAACATTTTTAAAATAGTAATCTTACAAGACCACTTTCCCCTGTGCACTGCTGCAAGTAGGCTTTAATTGTCCTTGTCTCTGTTACTTCAATGTTTCACTGTGCCTGGCTACATGCAAATACATCTGTGTATGTGTGTGTACCCATGTGCATACATACACACACAAACACACACATATACACAAAAGAGGAGAGATAAATTAAAGTTTGAGCTGATTAGAATGTTTGAGAATCAAAAGGATAAACTAATTTTCTTATAATATTTACTGATCCACATACCTTCCTACAAATGGTGCCATTTTATAGCCACTGAGGGTTGGGGGAAGACAAAACTGATTATGCATTTGCTCAGCAATGCCTCCAACTCTCCCACTCACCAGTTTTGATGTTATTAAAGGCATCCATTTCCCACATCATATAGTCATTCATTCAGGACACATTGAATATTGGGTACTCTTATCATAAAAAAGAGGCAAGGTCGAAATAAACATAATATTAAGATTTGTATTAGTGCACTAAATAAGTGCCTATTAAGTATCTAGAATATACTAGGAACAAATCAGGTCTTCACAGATTTAAAAATAAACAAACAGATAAAGAATGAGTTGTGGGTGGGTCATGGCCCTACCCTCGAGACTGTCTAGTAAGAGCTAATGATGTGGACACTGGTTGGGGTTACGTGAGATCAGCAGTTAAAGGCAATGTGCCCTTCTCCCTGTGCCTCAGTGATTTATAAAGGTTTTACAGAGACTAAGTTAACTTTTTTCAAAGCTACTACATTCAGTTAAAACTTAAGCATTACTTTTTAAAGACACATGATAAAAGAAACAAGTGATGTTGAAACTCTCCTTATCACAGGTCTCCCTGGTTACCTACTCTTATAAGCATCCATTATTAACCCAAGAGTTTCAAAATATTGCTTTACTGATTAATAAAATGTAGCCTGCTAATGATTTGCTTGTGTGTCTATTGCATTTTATTATATATTTAGGTAGGATACATTCTATCATTACTAAAGCCACTCTCTAGTAAGGTGAACCATCTACAAAAAGTCTTCTGTAGACTGTGGTTCTATGACATAAAGATTAAGCTGGAGAAGAACTGGAGGTGTTTCCTCACCTGGCTTACCTCTCCATGCCAGGAGATGCTATCCAAGGATCTGGAGGAGAAAAGACAGGTTATCTGTCTACCCAGAGGCTAGCTGGTGGTGAGAACACATGGTAGGAATGAATGCCTCTACCTCCACTGTTACTTTCATTCCAAACCCACTGTGGTGGCTTGAATAAAAATGGCCTCCATAGGCCCATAGATGTCTTGTTGGAGTAGGTGTGGCTTTGTTGGAGGAAATGTGTCACAGGAAACAGGCTGTGAGGTCTCAGAAACTCAAGCCAGGCCTAGTGGCTCACGGTCTCTCCCTGCTGCCTGTGGATCCAGATGTAGAACTCTCAGCTCCTTCTCCAGCCCATCTACCTGCATGCTACCATGCTTTAGGCTGTAAAGAAAATAAACTAAACCCCTGAACCGTAAGCCAGACCCAATTAAATGTTTCCCTTTATAAGATCTGCCACAGTCATGGTGCCTCTTCACAGCAATAGAACCCTAACTGAGATGCCCACCGTCCATCATGAAGTCTAGGCCTCTGCTGCACTAGCTCGCTCAGAATTTCTTCTAAGCAACCACAGTGGTAAATGGGTAAGCAGAGAGGAGGAGACAGGGTTCAGAGTACAGAGGGGATGATCAAAGAAAGAGGGAGGGGAGAAGAAATGGAGAGCAGGAGGAAGGGGAAGAGTGGGAGAAACTGTGACGTGGAGCACTGAGTGTGAGGAACTCGGCACACGCACACACATGCAAATGCACACACACAGAGACATATACACACACATGCATTTATGCACCCTGCATAAAAAGGTTTCTGAGTGTGCGGCTGAGATGCTACTAAAGGGAACAGTTGAGGTGTGTTGACACTGGGGACTGTTTCTAGCATTTGGGATATAGTGCTATGCTCTTCTCAGGAACAGCCGTAGGCATGAGATAGCCAAGAGTAAAGCATATGAAAACAGATAGCCCTGTCCACGTCAGAAGCAATCAGAATAATGGCATAAAAAAAAAAACCCAAAAACCAAAAACCAAGGCAGTCAAAGCAGGAAGATTGGCCAAAAAGCAGGGAAAACTGGTGACCAAAGTACAAATGGCACCAAAAAAAAGTTTGTAATCATGGACTCCAAAGAGGTCAAAGCGTAAAATAACAAAAATTTGTAGTTATTACAGAAGCAGTTTGTCTTAGAACATGTAAATAGTGAACCCATGAAAGACGACAAAAGACACCTCATTTGGAAAAGAACGGTGTGGGTGAACCATGAAGAACACTTACATTCCACTGCCAAGCCTATATTGTTCTTCTGTCTTGTGCCCTACCGTAGACATTGCTGTTGCCTTTCTTACTCTAGAGACACGGGTTATCAATAAGTAAAAAGGTCTAAGAAAAATAGAATCCTAGCATCCTATCAGGGCTTCTTTCAATACAGAGCATATGTATAAAGTTGGAGTAAAAAGATCTCTTTTGTTCCTTGTTAGAAATGCTTGAATCAACAAAAAAACTGTCAAACAAA
This sequence comes from Mus caroli, assembly GCF_978045245.1. Taxonomy (NCBI): domain Eukaryota; kingdom Metazoa; phylum Chordata; class Mammalia; order Rodentia; family Muridae; genus Mus; species Mus caroli. Next base: position 29,742,911 of record NW_028227258.1, read on the forward strand.
AACATTAAGTTCTAATTATAAACAGGACAAACAATTAAAAGAAATAAAAATCATCTTGGATATTGACCATATTTAGCCCAAAATAGTAAATATTATTGCAGCTATATAAAAGTCAAATTGTCTTCACACTAAAGGTAAAAATACAGAGAAAAATGAAGACGAGACATTAGCCTATCTCCTGTTTGACATCTCAGTTTGCCCTGCTTCAACCTTGGTCATGAATGGGCTCCCAACAGCTCAAAAGTCCTCTTTGTAAGCAGGCTCTGTCCATCTGCACAGCTCAGCGCCTTTGCTCTCCTCATCACAAGAGTGGCCTGTTGTTGGTCTCAGAGATAATCGCTGAGCCCAAGGTCAACAGGAAGAGCTGCCTGCCCCAGTCACTGACCCCACGCAGTGGCCGGTGACCTAGCACCTGACCTATGAGTGAGGAAAGAGCTAACGGTTCTCTCTCTGACTGACTGTGGTTCTGAACTGAAAGGATAAAGCGTCCAGATCGGCACACTCCAAACCCCTTTACCGACTACACTTGGCAGCACCTCTATCTTCTTGAGCTCTGCAAAATCCCCACAAAAACGCTGGAGAAAAATAAGCATCTGCATTGGCCATGAACAGAAGTTCTTCTTGCCATTACTCCCTAAACAGTAAAGGCACCTAGGAAGCAATTATGCTATATTACTGTAAGTAATATAGAGGTGATTCAATACATTGAAGATACATGCAGGCTATATGTAAATATTGACCACTTATATAAGGACTTGAAGCCCCCCCCCAGGTTTTGATATTTACAGGTAGGTCTTAGAACCAACCTCCCATGTTATGGAGGGCATGAATGTACCACACACTTAGCTTATTTCTCTTTTTCCCTCCATAAATTATTTTTGGTTTATAAATCTGAACATTGTTAAGTCCTAGATATTTTATGTAATTACCTTTGAACTATTTTTAACAAGTTGCATGTTACAAGTCTTACAGATTTTAATACTACAGCGTGTCCTAATTTGGTGGCTGTCAACTGGAGGCAATTTGGGGAGACACTGATTCCCGCATGTAGAGAAGAGAAGTGTGCCCAGTGGCTTAAAGCTAAACACAATGGTGCACAAGACAGGCATTCAAAGCACAGAATTATCTCGTGTAAAACCCCCACAGTAACAACAGCTCCTCTGGTCCCAGAGCCAGGTTCCTGGCATGGCAGATGGGCCATCTACAGATGCAAGGCACTGTCTGCCTAGACTAGCAGCACAAGACCTGTGGGGAACTGGCATGCTGGCCACTGCCAGATAACGTAAGTCATGCATTGCAGAAGTGCAGAGTTGAATTCACCTAACTGTAGTCAAAGGGAGCCGGGAGCTGAGTCCTCTCTCCCTGCCTAAGAGAGGACTGCATGGATTCAGTTGTATGTCCTCTCCCGTGAAACTCCACATCTATGGGAAGTTTACTGTGACACTGTACATGGAAGTCATCTGCTTTGTCATACCTTCTACTCCTCCTTACCTTGTCTGTTTCTCCAGGGTCTGTACTCTCCAGAAGGCCCTACAACGTCAGCTTCTGGGACCAGAGAGGTAGCTCAGAAGACTGCCATGCATGCATGAGAACATGCATCCAGTCATCAGAACATACATGAAAAACAGCTGGGTGTGGTGGTACATGCGTGCAATCCTGATGTTGGTGAGGCAGAAACAGATGGAGCCCCAGAACTCCAGGCCAATAAGCCAAATATGGTGAGTTCCTAGCCAGCGAGAGACCCTGGCTCTAATCAAAAAGGGGGAATGACTCAAAGCTTACTGAATAGCACCTAACATTCTCTGACTTCTACATACGTGTGTGTATCTGTAGTATCTACATCTATATACATGTGTGTATACACAGTGTAGCCTGCTGTGTACACATATGTATGCACATGAGCATATAAACATAAACATATATACAGGACTTAAGATACTGACTTGGGCCTTGGTTTCTGGCCATACCAAGCTAAAATAAAACTATGCTACCTAGTAAAATAAGCTAAACTCAAATTCTTAGTGTGCTAATTTTCAGTCGATTTAAAAATATACACCTTTGGATGTGCTGTGTTCAATGTTGTCTCCCAAGTGAATGGTGCAGGATTGGTATAAATGGTTCAGCTTACAGTTATCTCTAACTGGTACTACAGCCTTGGCCAAAGCCCGGTACCAATCAGTTCTCTGAGGTTTGTTCTTTATAACTGGAGAGGATGCAGAATGGGATGTGAGAGACTGGAGGTCGAAGGAGCAGTGGGTGAAACTTTAACTGAAGGAGACTAATTGCAGATCAGCCCTGTCCCCTGCTGCAGCAGGAAGTCCCGCTGCTAATGCTGTCCGGCAGCCCTGGAAGCCTAACCAGCACAAACGAGTAAAGGGAGTAAAGGTGTTCCCTGATGGATGGGGCTTTAACTTCTCTGGCAGGTAACTGAAGTCAGACTCTGGGACTCAGCGCACCTGGAAGTCAGTTCAGCTCCCCAACGCTCCACATTCCTCGGCTCGGGTGTTCATTACGAGACACCACCTGTGTGTCTGCTGGCTTCTGGCTCGGATCTGTCACAATGCACCGAAGAGTCACTTCTAATTACACACAAGTAAAATAAATAATTCCTCGAGATTTCCTGACCCTTCAGTTTGTGAGCCGGGGCGAAAGTGGTCTGTGCTGCTGATCACAGAACTGCAAATTGCTTCAACACTTCTGCTAAGTAATTACTTAATCCAAGAATTAAAGCCCGAGAAGTATGGAGAACCGAGCGGTGTGGCTCAGTTTCAATTAGGGAAAGTTGTAAACTACGACATGACTCTTTCAGCAATGCTGGTGGAAGAGAATGTTATGTATTTAGCAAATGGTTTACTTTTCCTATTGGGCACACAATGCAATGCGGGCAAGATTGGTCTGGCATATGTAAAAAGTTTTGGGAAATTTGAGCAATACTCCCCCCTCCTCCCCCATTTTTGACAAAGGAAGACACCAAGCCCAGGGATGCCAGCACAGACAATGACAGGGTATGGGGTTCTTGAGAGAACCCAAGAAGCACAGACAGCTCTCTCCTCAGGTCCCCTGAGCCATGTCCCCCACCAGACCACCATCTAAGCAAGATCAACTTCTTTATGCTAAGAGACAGATCAGAGGGAAGTCATTGCTGGCTACAATGCTGAGTCTACACCACCACAATCAATTCTAAAATTCCTAATTCAGAGCATATGAACAACATCACTCATCCACTGACTTGGGGGCACTCATCATCCTGTATGTACATCTGTTTATTCAAATGCTGCCCAAGGAACATCTTAATGAGTGCAGAAGGCCAGCTAAAATCATGGAAATTCATCATTCTATATGGGTCTGTTACTCGATGCTGCTTTTTGTTCTTCAATATTTCCAGCATGTGAAAAGCAATTTGGCTGATGATATTAATGAGCAATGACCGACTTCATTCCAGTCTCTATCTGAATAATTATAATTATGTGTTGCTTCATGTGTCAATATCTCCCTGCTTTTTCCTAATCCACTGGTTGGTTAGATACCTTGAGGAATACACAGTGCTCACACTATTGTTGTACAGCTTTAGACTTCACAGCTGATCTCAGGGGCACCCTTCAAATGTTATTAGCAAAAACTGGGCACAGAAAGTTATCTGCACATAGACTAAAACTGCACATTCGCGAGTTATAAAGAAATAAGAGTTCAAAAATATCCAGTTCATCAAAATACCCATGAAAGGAGTTACAGAGAGAAAGTTTGGAGCTAAGACAAAAGGATGGACCATCCAGAGACTGCCCCACCTGGGGATCCATCCCATAATCAGCCACCAAACCCAGACACTATTGCATATGCCAACAAGATTTTGCTGAAGGGACCCTGTTATAGCTGTCTTGTATGAGGCTATGTCAGTGCCTGGCAAATACAGAAGTGGATACTCACAGTCATCTATAAGATGAAACAGGGCCCCCAATGGAGAAGCTAGAGAAAGCACCCAAGGAGCTGAAGGGTTTTGCAGCCTTATAGGAGGAACAACAATATGAACTAACCAGTACCCCAGAGCTCATGTCTCCAGCTGCATATGTGGCAAAAGATGGCCTAGTCAGCCATCATTGGGAAGAGAGGCCCCTTGGTCTTGCAAACTTTATATGCCCCAGTACAGGGGAATGCCAGGGCCAAGAAGCAGGAGTAGGTGGGTAGGGGAGCAGGGTGGGGGGCGGGGGTATAGGGAACTTTTGGGATAGAATTTGAAATGTTAATAAGGAAAATATCTAATAAAAAAAGAGAAAAAATCCAGTTTATGCTTAGATTTTTTAACTGATAATTGATATCATGAAAGACGAATTTCTATAACGAAATCATAGTTGGAAGTTTCCAGAATAGAGTGGCTACTACACCCGCTATGTACTAAGTTGTGTCCTAATTCTACCAAGAGCCAAGATCTAAAATCATTTATGGGGTCAACCTTGTCATTCCCTCCCAGTCTGACTGGAAAAGAACAAATGATGAGAAAAAGGAAAATCAGTGCTTGTGTGTAAATATTTTATATCCTTAATGGCACTTCTGGACACTTTGTAATTGTTAGAAAATAACTAAGAATTGTTAGTCTTGAGGGTCATGCATGAGAAAAACTATAACTGACAAAAACATTTGGGCTGCCTCCATAACTTTATTGTAATTTAAAACAATATGAAGGTAATGGAATTGACTATCTAAATAGGTTATTCAATATGAATATCTCTTGAGTTGAACAAAGCTAACCATCTAAAGTCCCTGTCAATGTGATAAATGAGTCATTAAGGTGGCTCACTTGCCACCAAGACTGATGGCTTTTTCCCAGGGAAGGAGAGAGCAGACATCCACACACATTCATACGCTTTGGCCCATTCCAATGTCATAAGCAACCTCCACCCCACCCCCTCACACACGTGATAAATAAGTAAGTGTAAACATTTTAAGTCTAACTTTTGCGGCTGTTGCTTTTTTTTTTTAAAGAGACGTGGCTTAGGTTATTGTTTTAACTTTCACATTGTGCACAATAACGTAAATTAGGTCAGATTTTCTGTTTGTGAATCAGCTACATGGCACTCGACCTTGGCACTCGACCTTGAAGTGAGCACAGAGTGAGTTGATGTGTGATGATGGACTGTCCATCACAAATGATAAGACGCCCAAAAGGTGTTCAGTGGCATGTATGATATCGCCGCCCCACGTTGTCCCTCTCATTTGGCACATCTGTGAAGTCACTTGCCAACCTCCTTCTATTATAACTTATACTTTTAAAACCTTAAAGCTTTTGTTTTAAATACACCTGAGCTCCATAGCTCCTCTCTGACAATCTATTTCCCTGTCACTTTTCTTTACATCCACCTCCAAGTAATTGTCATTTTCCTGCTTTGGTTTTAGCTGGGAATTCAGTGGAGTCTACTATCTAACAAATCTGGCACATACACATCTCATCACCACCACCCCTCCATTGGTTCGGGCTCACAAATGGAAACAAGCCATCTTTACATAGTATGGGGGACTCTGCTGTTTACTTAAATTCTATACTTGGACCTCAGGCAAGTGACATTTCCTCTTGTAGACAAGAAGTCCAAATATTTGTTCAGAGGGCTTTGTGTTTCACTACTCCTGAGTTGGGTCATAGCTACAATAAATCATATTTATAAGGGAAAGAGTTCCTGGCACCATAAGATCAAAGTTTCACTAAACATTCAACATTGGGTTCTGTTGCTTCTTTGCTGTCGCTGACTAGGAACCCAATATATGGATTACTACTTATGACTAATGGCTATTTCAAGAAGTATAAATTCTGTTCTGAATTGGTGGTGAGTGACATTGGATATCTCCACTGAATTCAATATGTCTATGGCAATTTTATTTGACTCTGGTAAGTGGTTGCAAAGTCTGTGAAAGAAATAATAGCCATCTCTTGTGCTTGGTCAGAGATTGTTTCCAGGTCTTCTGTTGGATACCAAAATTCCACAGAAATACAGGATCTTATATAAAAACAATGCAGTAGTTATAGAGAACCGGCACACATCCTCCCACATTCTCAGATCTCACCAGATTACTTATATAACTCTATGGAAATAGAGGTTATATAGTATTGTTTAAAAATATTAGACAGGGGCCAATGAGAAGGCTCAGCAGTTAAAGGTGTCTGCCACCAAGTGTTAACTACCCCGGTTCTATCCCTAGGACCTGGTAAAAGGAGAAAACTGACTCTCATAAATTATCCCCTGACCATTACACACATGCATGAAACGGCCCCATCACATAAATAAATGTTATTTTTTTTAATTAAAAAACTTAAAATTAAAACCATGAATAGAAAAAAGGTCTGCACAGATTCAGTATATATGCAATTTTTTTCAAATGTTTTCATTCCATAACCTGTGGTATCTGAGAACTTGGAGCCCACAGACATATAGAGCCAACTACAGAGCGCAAGAAAGCGCTGGGTGAATTATGTGCCTCCAAAACTGAGACATTCATTTTAATCAAGTGTCTAGAGTCTGGATATGCCCAGTGAGAACATTATTCATAACTTTTGAACATATATGCTCCTCTTACATTTTACAAAGTGGAAGAAAATGAGAAGTTTGCCTTACTAGACAAGAGCTTGCAAGGGGGTTGGGGGAGAAAACCCTATAGGAATTTTTGTAACATCTTAAGTAGGTTTAAATAATCCTTGAAATTGAACCAAAGGTACATTTCATAAAACTCATCTTTCTCTCTCAAGAGCCCCATTCAGGAGCATGTGCGCAAATCCGAGGCAATATATGGCTGCCAAGTGAGACAAGGGACACATCAAGGCTTTAGCCAAGCTCCTTTTGAGTTAAGCCCTGTAACTTCCCTATGGTTTGGACCGTTTCTACCTGTGTAGCACAAGATAAAGAAGTCGGGTCTTTTCCTCTATGGCTTCTTGAGTGGGTGGTGAACAGATCTGGGGATATTTGAGAGTGATAGAAGTGTACCCTGCCAAACACTGTACTAAAAAATGCATCGCCATGTTTCCCAATGGGCAGTGCAACTCCCCTTGTGACTGTAATGGAAGCAGGAAGATGTTTACCGCAGTCTCTACTTCAGAAACCAGCTTCCCATGTTTCTCCTTTCGACTTCCCTCTACTTTTCTCTTGAGCCATCTGTAATGTACATCAGCTGGGGGCTGACTGCCACAGTATGGTTTAATCTTGGAAAAGACAAGCTATATAAAGTATCAGAGGTTAGTGGAAGAGAGTCCCATGGAACTAAGAAAAAGAAACAAAAGCAATAGATTTGTAGGGGCAAATGGAGCGTGTCAGTAACCTGGGTCGGCACTATGACAGAGGAATCATCTCAGGGATGTTGGGGAAAATGGTTCGATGTTTCATGGAACTAGATATAAACAATTTGGTCAAAACTTTCCACCAAGGACTTTGTCCAAAAATAGCCTTAACTTCTCAACTTAGTTAGGTGGGGCAGAGCGGACATGTAAAGTAAGCAACCAGTTGTGCTTGGAGATGGCCATCCCTGAGGATTCTAATGACGGATGATGAATTAAAGAGACCCAGTTCTTCAATGAGTTGGTGTTTCTTCTCGAGACAATCCAGCATTTCGGCAAGAAGCTGAATGCACTGTGGCAGCTCTTGGCAATGGCTGCTTTCATGGTTGGGTGACATTTCAGCATTCAGGATTGTGTGACATTTCAGCATTCAGGGTTGGGTGACACTTCAGCATTCAGGGTTGTGTGACATTTGGGCAATCACTTTTTCAACGCCTCTTCCACCTATATTTTTGCTCGTAAACCCTCCCTTGTAAGTAGTGACAATTTTAAGTCAATTTACTATGACTCGCTCACCATCATGGGCTCAAGAAATACTACCAAGTAAATACAGCAATCACAAACAAGTACTTGTGAGACAGTGGGAGTGTTTGCGAGTTCTCTTTGAAAATCCTGTATCTTTCTTTTGCTTTGTGGATTTTAAGCTATGGCTTTTTCTCTGACCTGAGTATGAAGAGATAATCAGACTACACCAACGGATTTTATAGCCCGCATCTTGGACTCAGGCATACATATCAACAGTACCCATAACACTTAGTCATAAAAGATTCAAAAATTCATGTTATTATTTATGGTTACATCCTTTGCTAGCTTAAAATATGGCTATGAATTTCCAGCTCTTACAGACATATATGACTCTCAGGAGTTGTCGTATGTCACATTCAAGTTTCTATGAAGGAGATGTTATTTCAGCCCTGTGCCAAACTTTTCATATGGAATAAGACAAAACGCAACCAAGTTGTGTCTCAAGCTAATCTAAATTTTGCCTCAAAAAGCACCACAAGGTCCTCTAGTATGCACCACCTTAACTGACTTTCAACATTATCTCCATCATTTCTCAGTGTGCAGTCTCTGGAGCATCCATGGGCACTGTTCTCCACACTCGATGTCTCTTGATCCCTCTCTTGTGCGTGGCCCCTGGAAACTCTCTAACATCTTCTTTCTTATCGGTGCCACGCTGAGAATGGTTTTACTAAAAGTCTGATATTGGCATCCTCTTATGTAAAAGTCCGCATACACACACTCTCTCTCTCTCTGCAGGATCCTTTTAATTGTCTTGGAGCAAGTTCCCCACGTATGGATTTATTTCCAAGCTACGTCTCCAGCATCATCTACTGTTCTATTCACTTACTGGGTGCTTCCTGTTAGATGCAATACCTTGCTTCTACCCAGATGTGCTCCTAAGTAAATCTTGCCCTGACATCATTTTTTACGTTGCTTAAATTTTTCCTTGCCTGTATTCTCTGTCTGGCAACTTTCCTGAGTCAGCCTTCTCCAATTTAGTCAAGAATGGCTGGCAATGTTGTCAGGGTGATTTGTTCAGCATTTTATTTGTGTGCTCTGTGTTAGGACTCAAACATTAATACAATATGACAAGTATTTGTCTATACTCCTGTCTCCTGTACTTGTTATAGTCTGTATAATCTCTGAGGGCAAAGACTGCGCCTTGATTATCTTTGTGTGTCTGTATATTCCTATCTCTGTCTATCTACTCCCCTCCCTCTCTTTACCTCTTTCTCCTTCCCCCTCTCTGATCAACTGTATAATGTGCAATGACAGCTGAATAAGTGAATTTTCTAAATATGTATTCAGACTGAGTTGCAGCAGTTTGACTAAGTTGATCAGACATTTTTTTTATAACCTTAGAGATTTAGTTAAACTGAAGCAATAGATGAAGCTATGTGACAACTGGAATCCACTGTGCTATTGTATATACAGTGTGCCCATCTTTGATTATTTATTTGCTGTTATATTTTACGGGTATACTAATATTCCCCTCAAATGTAAAAGAATAAAACAGACAAATCAAAAATATTTTCAATTTTGTTACATCCTGTGTCTCTTTGGTATTATGTAGCCACAAGAGTTACAAAATTCACTATTTTTAATTTCACAAGTTATCTGAAAACCATGCTACTTGGAGCATTCATTCTTGCAAAGGTAGATTATTTATGATAGACACATTAGCCTCAATGCTCATTATAGAAGTCAGTAAGATGGACATTAGAAGATTTAGTGTTTCGGCTATGAGCATTAATTCAGAGCAGAATAAATATATCACCTTAATAGAGTGGAATTGACCTGCAAGGATCGTCCATAAAACTTGGTCAATAGTATTTTATCTCCCGTAGGGGAAAAATGTAAGCAAGGAGGAAATTAAACTCAAGAAACAATACTAGTATGACTAAACTATTAAAATTGCAAATACATTTTTATTTACATGATAATATGTGTAATTCTTCAAGTAGAAAATGTATTCCAGATCTTTCTGAAAGTATTCTATGATGGGCAGTGCTTGTGCTTCTTTCCCTTAGACAGGGGGAAAGAACTGAGTTTGTTATACCTAGTTGCAGGCCATATAACCCAGAGCACTTCAGGAATGATTGACACATCCCTAGCTCTTTGTTCATGCCTAAGGGGTCCATTGATACAAAAGTAACACTGCCTTCTGAGTGGCAAAGGGATTTGAGCTCATTTCCACCTCGTATCAATGGACACACCTTTTATTTTCAACACTAGGATCAAGCCCAGGGCCTTACATACACTAGGAAAATTCTCAACTACCAATCCTGATGGCATGACCCCCCTTTTTTTATACATAGATGTATAAGAATACCATGAGGTGGATAATTGTGCAGGAGTAAACATAAGGAAAACTTAAATAAAATTTTTAATTAGACTAGACAATGTTCACTAAAATGAACGTAACACAATAGTATATTTACTAGTAAATGGCCCTTAGAGATGGTAGGAAGTTTTTCAACATTGACTGAGAAAATGTTCTCTGTCAATCCAAATGTACTTTGTTCTCTGTTGTCCAAATGTACTTTGTGATAACTCCTGTAGACCTAACTAAGCCAACATTACTCTTCTATGACTATTGTATGATAGCAGAACCTCAGAGGCCAGATACTGCTCTCTAGTTGCTGTATGTATCTAGACACTGATGCGTCTCACATGAGAGTTCCTTTAGGAAAAATTACAGTTTCCTCTTCTCCTTAATGTGTCCTAGGTGCCATGGTCAATGTCCAGTAAGTTATTACTGGCTATGTGCCTTTTGTTCCATGTCACAGGCTGCTCACTTTATATTTCAATAAGAGAATGTGAATCCTACCAAGGTACATCACACAGTGTATCTTTGCCATTCTCTCCAGCAGGCTTGACCAGTAGGTCAAAAGTGTCTTCACGGGCACCTTCAGCAACAAAGCCAACTTAGGCAGCTAGTTCACCCTGACTGTCAGCTCCACACTCTTGCCTCTCATCTCACTTCATTGACTTATAAATATTAAATACATGTAATAGTGAACACCAAATAACTATAATGAACAAATAAATCAAGTAATAAAATTAAACTGTGAATATTAAATACAGATGAAAACAAACAGGATACAATAGACTGAATGTTTGTCTCTCCATCTTCCACAATTTTATAGGCTGTCACCCTAATTCCCATGTAAAAATATTTGGGGTGGGCTCCTTGAGAGTCCATTAGGTCATGAGGATGAATTAGATTATGAGTGGATTGGGGACTTCTTAAGATCTCCTGGGTGCAAACACTTTCATACTACCCCCTCCCCTTCCCCTTCCCCTTCTTCCCCTTCCCCTTCTTCCCTTTCCCCTTCCCCTTCTTCCCTTTCCCCTTCCCCTTCTTCCCTTTCCCCTTCCCCTTCTTCCCTTTCCCCTTCCCCTTCTTCCCTTTCCCCTTCCCCTTCCCCTTCCCCTTCCCCTTCCCCTTCCCCTTCCCCTTCCCCTTCCCCTTCCCCTTCCCCTTCCCCTTCCCCTTCCCCTTCCCCTTCCCATGTACAAGGAAAGTACGTACAAACCAAAATGACAACAGCTTCCACCAAGAGTCTGGCCCTACTCACTCTCTGAGCTCGTATTTACAGATCCTGGGTTCTATGGACTAAATCCCTACTGCCTTGCAAACTCAATTGGCTGTACTTAGCTATGGCAACCTAAGCTGTGGCACAGACCGCTTTTCTCTCATTCAAACATAAAGAGAGCCATGTGGACTAAGAAACACCCATAAAAGGTCAAGAGCTACAGCTTAATGGCAGATCATCTGCCTGGCACACACAGGAGCCAGCACTGCACTGGGCGAGGGGGGAGGGGGAGGGGGGAGTAGGGAGGAGCAGGGAACATTAAAAGGCTTCAGATCCGTGTTTTTCACTGACAACCTTTTCCCAAACCTTTCTAGTAATATGTCTTCTTCTCCCTTTAGAATCCAGTTCTTCTGATAAATATCTAAAATATTACTGATATTCCATAAGCTTATAAAATCAATGATGGCCCCGCAACTTGAACATAATATACACAGTGAAGATAATCTATTTCCTATACATTAGGAACACCCAGGACATTGCTATGACAAGGTCACCACTTTCATGCTACACAGAAGCAATGTGTGGAGTTACTTGAGGCCTCTAGAGACAAGGCTAAAAGGTGGCTTTGCCTCTGATGGAGAAGGTTCGGCCTTCTGCCCATGCTCAGCTCTCTGATCTGCCCCCATGAATGGTTTCTCGAAAGGAGGAGGTGTATAAGAACAGAAGGAGCCACAGCAGCATAGGTCGAGTCGTATTCACTCAATTACTAAGGTCTATTATGGTCCGGATATGGTCAGGAAGTCCCCTGTTGAGTTCATGGGTTGGATACTTGTTCCTACAAGCGGTGATGTTAAGAAACAGCAGGATCTTTAACACGTGCAGCCTAGTAGGTTAATAGGCCATTCAGAATGAGTCCTCAGAGGGAGTTAACACAGTTCTAACTGTTGGGGTCCTAAGTCAGTTGCTGGATTCCTATCGCACCATGTGATCTCTTCTTATCTACCCACTTTTGCCTTAATGTTGTTTGCCATGAGATGGTGTAGCCAGGAGGGCCCCTGCCAGAGCTAGCACTCTGCTGTCTGGATTCTCAGCCTCCAAAAACCACAAAGTAACTAAAACGTTCCTCTTCTTAAGTTGCCTGGCCTCCAGCATTTCATTATAATAATTACTATAATACTAAACCAGTGATAAAATAAATAAATAAACAGGCCAATAAATGAGTTCCTAAGGAAGAGAAGGGTTTATGTTTTTATAAAGCTGGGGGAATCATGAGGAAAGGATACAAAAGAGAAGGCTTAAAAGCTCATTTCTCTTCAAGAGATTAGATCATGATAGAACAGTTACAGGCATTTTCTAACATGGGCTGCAAGCTCACTCCCTCCATCCACTCGCTGTACAATGAGCATCTGTTGTTCCAGGGATTGTGCTAACGGATGGTGATAAGAACAGTAAACAATAGCATTATAGTCGTATCCTCACAGCGCTCACAGCATAAGAGAAGAAACAGATACTTGGACAAGCGAATGCATTAAAATGTGATCAAATAGAATAAGGATAAAGCACTTGGCAGGAACACAACTCCACAGGTAGGAGATGGGGCAAGAAAACCTGCCTGAGCCAGTGATGTCTAAGCTGGGCCCTGAAGATGAATTCCATCAATTTAAGCCATTCTACAAATCCATGGCCTGACCATAATCTGATCCCCCATGCCTCCTGTGCGTGTGCGTATCCTGAATACAATGGATTGCAATTCATCTTGATTGTAATCCACCTTGATTATACTACTTTGAGTATAATCAAGCCATCTCAACTTTCCGATTAATGACCACACTCCGGTTTGTCCCGCTGGCATACCGAAACCCAGAATCCTATTCTCTGTAGAAAAAGAAATGACAAATTTTCTTTAATGCTGTTAAGTTGGACAAGAAGCAGCCCGGGATGTCCTAGCACTGAGAGTAGCAATGTTTCAAGCCCTTCCTCTGTGAGACATGCACTAAACCTTAAGTGAGGTAGGATGGGGGAAATTCAAATCTCTATCGTGGAAACCCCATTTTGGGCTAAACAGTTACCACAATTCAATGGGCAACAATCTATTGACACGAGATGCTGTCCAAAGGTGAAATAAACAAAGCCAAAATTGCCAAGTGTGAAACAAGCAGTCAATAAGCTGCCCTAGAGGCTTGCACTATATACAGAGGATTTTTAAAAAGCTTCTTCTACATAAAGGTACCACTAGAAGTTGTCACAGTTCTTAAAGGGGGACATGGTAAATACCATGCAGTGAAATGTTAGGTAGTTTTTTAATAAGTTAAATTCCATAGAGTCAGCTCCATATGATAAATACTATTTGTGGTACATTAACTTATATTAAAGCTGAATATAATTTCACTATATTTGAGATGATACAATGTTGCCATTTAAAAAAAATTATTCACTTTATCTTCACCCTTTTAACAAGGAAATTAGTGATGGCTTCCCTGTGAGCTTCTTTCTGAGCCAACCAATTGCAAACCTAAACTGACAAAAAAAAAAGAAACCTTACCCAAGTAAGAACTCAGTTTGTTACAAAACATGTCAAAATATGTTCGCTCTGCTTAAATCTTTTATAAACTCAAGCTCTTAATTACTGCCAGTTGTGGTTGTTACATGTTCACCGTTGCAGTTTCTAGAGATGTAAATATGAAAAGCTGAATGCTGCGAGACATCAGGAGGCTAAGCTCTGTCTGTGGCCTAGTGCAACTGCTAAGCCTCCCTGTTCATCTGACTGAATTTGCAATCACCTAGCGGGCACGCTTCAGAGCCTGTGACAAGCCCTGACTGAGGCTGGCACCTTCTTTTGACTAGGTACCAGGGTGAGTCAGAAAGGGTAGAGGAGGGAGCCTGCTGAGGGGCAGCTCACTTCTCTCTGAGTCCAGCCTATACAGGATGACACCAGCCATGCCGCCATGCCTTCCCTTCGTGAGCAGACCACAGGAGCACAATCCGTCAATATGCCCCCTTCCTTAAGCTATGTCCTTGGGAGATCTTGTGATAGCAATGACAAAAGTAAGTCACCCAACTAGGAAAAGGTCACTGTCACAATGCTCCTGATGTCTGTGAGAAGTGACTCCAGCTCTGTGTCTAAGAAAGTAAAAGTCTGTGAGCCACAGGGAGTTACTGAGGTGCACAGCTTACAGCTACGGCTGTGTGTGCTGCCTTGACACCCAGAAGAACCTGGGAAAGCCTAGAGCCCTCAGGCCGACCTCTCCCATTGTTTTCCGGCAGAGGTAGCATCATGAGACCTGACAGGTCCCTGAGAAACAGGATTCTCTGCCCTGCCAGTTCTGTTACTCAGGTAAGCTGACCTTAAGTCCCCATCTTGATACTCTGAAGCCTACGTCACATCGTCGTGAGTCTGTTCACTCTCCATCCCAAATGTGTATCTATCTCCTCTATGGTCCTGTGTGGCTGGTAGTGTCCCCTTGCCTCCACCTGTAAGGATAGATGCCTAGCAAATGGCCGACACTTTTATCTACCCAGTGATGGTGGGCTGCTGTGTGTGGCCACTCTGGTAGCAAGGATCTCTCCCTCACATTTGAACTGAAAGGAAGCAACTTACATCCAGCACTGGTAGCTGCTTAGTATGGAGCCAGGTCGCCCATCCTTCACACAGCCCACCACTGCAAACTGAGGTATGCAGAGTTCTAGTGCCAGAAGAGCCTACAGAAGATTCTAGAAGCTGCTATTCATAGCAAGCTCATTTTAAAAATAAAATGACACCAAATTTCTAAGATTACAAAGCAAATAGTCTGTATCAAATCCAGACCTATGATTTTTATTGACCCAGTATCTTTACACTTAAAAAATTAAGGCCTGAGAATAAATTTGCGTGACTCAGTGGGCATCCCTTATGAAGCCTCATTTAGGAAGAGGGTCTTTGCAGGTGTAAGTAAAAGATGTGAAGAAAAACATCTGGATTAACCAGGTAACCCTAAATCCAATAGAATAAAAATAGATCTGGCTAGAAGAGGAGACACGTGGTGGACAGAGACTAGAGTTCCCAGAACCTCCCAAGCTCTAAGAAGCTTGGAAAGGCAATGCAGTCTCCTCACGTTAAGTCAGAGGGGAAGTGGCCTGTAGTACTATGAAAAAATAAATGTTTCAGACCACTAACGTTCTGATAATTCTTCACAAAAGCCCAAAGAAACTAACAGATATGCTATCTGTAGACGAGTTTCCCGGTCCAGACAAATGAGCAAGGTCAAGCTCTAAACTCGGAAGCCATCTTTTCCCCTGTGCATGCTACGGATGAAGTCAGAGTTTACTGGCCTTGATCGGAAGTCCCCGGCCTAGCTGTGCTAAGTGGGCATATCCTGCTCAGAGCCTTGTTTTCAGTGTCTGTGGAGTGATGGGCTGAGAGAGAAAATGCTGAGGGTTTAAACGTACAATGCCCCAAACCCTCACCAACATCCTATAGCACCATCTCCCCCGCCTGTGCACTAGGGTAACCAAAAAGTACCACTCAACACCATTATAAGAGAGGCCTTGTTACTCTAACGACCAAAGTCAACTACAGTGTTCCTACCGACTGTTCGTCTCCTTGGAGCAACCTCCATTCCTGGACACTTCCTTTCCATTTGATGAGGAACATTTCAGCCAAATGCAGTGGGCACCATCTGCTATCAATACTATCTGCACACTTCCCAGCCAGAGCACGTTCCGGGCCAAGTTTCTCTTGTGAGTTAACAGAAGGAGACAAGCCTGGTAGGGCAAGAATTCCCCCTGCATGATTGATTCAGCCTGGCTGACCAGCTCCATGCTAACAAGGGTGTGCCAGAGCTCCCAACAAAACATTTTTGAATAATTTAAAACTTGAGATCACGATTTGCTAGGTAATATGACACATTGTGTAATTATGGCCCTGGTTGAATCTGCTTCTGTGGGTCCCTCTACAGCAAATAACATTTGTATCAGTGACTCAATCTGCCTGCTCTCTAAATTAACCAAATAAGTTATGCAAAAGAGCAGGGAGACATGTTCATCTTCCAAGGGTCAGGGACAGTGAAGGCCAGGCTGGCCTAAGCTGTCACACTCTAGATAGTGCTTTGAGCATAGCATGTATGAATAAGTAAGTGGGTTAAACACATGTAAAATGTCCATTTTTCATCTCTGATAAGTAAAGGTGGACACTTACAATGCAGAGATATGAACGGTAATTTCTTGCCGTTATCCGGTTACCTAACTTTCTTCTTACCATTCTGGTAGTTTATGTTCTATCCTAGAAGCAGCCTCATGCCAATTATTCAAATCGAGTATAACAAATACCAGCATCTGAAGCATTCTTCTAGGGAGGAATTGCCAAGCGACTGTCCCCCAAGGACTCAAACCTCAGAAACTTCTCAACTTCGTGAGGTAAAGGCTTATAACATATGGTTCAAAGGTTTTGTGTTTCTTACAAAACATGGTCTTGTAGCCTTAACGGGGGAAGGTAAGGAAAAAATAATGGTGAGAACTTCACATGTATAGCCTTTGCGTAGAGAGGACAATGAATTAAAGATGGAGCCAAAGAATTCTGACTTAAATGTGACCTTGCATTTGTTAGCTCTGATGAAGGCTAAGGACAAATGGATCTCTCCAAACCTCCATCTCTTCATCTAAACAATGGATTTCAAAAGACCTAGACAACTTATCTCCCATGAGTCTTCAGACTGAAGCCAAGTAAACATTTTATATATGCGCATATATATTAGCAACAGGACTTAATAGGAATGTACAATAGTATTCACTCAAATAGTGCCATTAAAAGCAATATACTCATCTGAGTGATGTTGTTCTTGTATTTTTTTAAAGCAAAACGAAAAGGCTTTGACTGTAGCTCAGCACTAGAGCAATGGCCTAGTGCATGCAAGGGCCTGGGTTCAAGTCTCAACACTCTGAAAAGCCAAAGCAGTAAAGTTAACAGGGAAGAGGAGGATTGTCTAAAATGTTTAGCAGATTCATCTGCCACTGGGCACAAGGATGCAGACCTACTTCCTGGTCTGAAGCCACCAGTGACAGGAAGAGCTTCAAACCAGTCACCACTCATTCTAATAAGTCAGCATTTCTCAGATTCCACCCAGCAGGCAAGAGAAACATCTTCTACCCAGTCACAGCCATCCCTCCCTGCAACCTGTGGGAGCATCCCCCTCCCCTCTCTGCACCTGACAGGACCCACCCCATCCTGCCCCATGTCCACCCCATCCTGCCCCATGATCATCTGAGAGTCCTGCTATGCACTGGAGGTCCCAAACATTTGCTCCTTATTGGATGTCCCTGGAGCTCAGAAACCAAACTCCTGCTTAAGAACCTGGCATTTCCAAGTAGGGAAAGGTAGTTTCCACGTTGAGTATGTAATCATTTATCTCAATTTATCTTACACAGGTTCTTAGAAACAAGCAGCCACAGAAACACTTCAGCATCTGATTTATGGACAACTTCTATGTTTTGGATTGTAAATCTCTCTATTTCCTCATATCTCCACCCAAACCAAATCTGAAATTGTTTCAGCTGTGTTTTTGTTAATGCCAGGCTTTCTGTAGGATTTAGAAATCTGGGAATTTACTAGAAAAGTCTAAATTGTCTTACTTTTAAGTGGCTATTTAGAAAATTCTGTTAGTCAAGAATTAAAATTTAATGGCAAATGTTTTGCATCTAAAATCAATAGCATTTTTCATGAGCAGAGACTGCAAGGCAGCCTATTATGAAGAGATTTGCATATCTTAATCATTGTTTCTAGGGCTTTTATCAACTAAAGCCACACTGCAGTGCACAGCACCATGCTGTCTGGATAAAATATTCACGCTCCTCTAAGTATATATAAAGGTTAGAGGCATAAACATATTCAAATAGAAATAGGTCTTTTTTTAGAGCAAGGCCTTCATCTTAATGTGTCTTGAAATTATTTGGAGGTAAAGATTTCAAGATGATTAAAATGCAAATATGCTGCTTTAAAGGTTAATTAGAAAGTAGACACCAATGATCCCAGTATAAGACTTTTGGCAACATTGTCCAAAATAAAACACATATTTGATAGCTCAACTAATTTTGGATTTGAATGCCAAGTGAGAAGTCAAAGCCCTTTTTCATAGGGTTTAAATTCTCCAGCTCTAATGACTATATACTGTCTAAAAGAAAACAAGAGGCATACAGAGTCATTTATTTATTTATTTATTTATTTATTTATTTATTTATTTATTCAGTAGAATATTCTAGATAGCACATGGTAGGCTAGTTGTTTAACCACCCCACCCACCCATGTCTGTTCCAGTTTTTATTATCTGTAAAATGAGGCTATTTCATGGTACCCACAATGCAGAATTATTGTAATAATTGGGAAGTCTGCTCATGCCAAGGACTTCGGGTGATGATGGTTTTATATTATAGGACACTGAGCAGTCAAAAATTCAAAGTCACATTTTCTGTTAAAAAGATTCCCACTATGATTTTAAAAAAAAAATCAGCTTCAGGCTGGAGCTCATTACAAGCACCAAGGCCTGAGTTTGCATCCTTAGAAATCACATTAAAATCCACCCCACAGGGGCATACAACTGCCAGTCCCAGCAATGGAAACAAGGGAAGCAGAGATGTAGAGCCCTGGAAACTGGCAGGCTAGCTAGCCTGGTCTACTCGGCAGGCCAATGAGAGGCCCTGTTTCAAGCACAAATGAGCTATGCCTGGGGACCAACGCCCAAAGTTGTCTTCTGGTCTCTACATGTACACCGCCATGCATGTACCTGCATGTAAGTGCACACTCGTGTGTAGACAGACAGACAAGGAATAATACCCCTTAGCTTGAAACCCATGGATTTTTAATATGAATAGTTCATTCAAACAATATCATGAGTCTCTCAAGTTACATTTGCAATAAGAAGCTTAACCCTTGCCCTCTATTTGTAAAGCATGGTGCTGTCTTGAAGCATACACCGGTGGTATAGAGAGAGGTGGCACCTGGTGGGTATCCTAACATGGTGAGGACTATGCAGTGCCAGTGGCTCTTGACCAAAAAGAGTCTGCTCTGAGGTGTTCTGCAGGAATTACCTCGTTACCAAGTCATTAAGACACAGCAATACCCGCCTGGAGCTGCTCCTCCTACCTAACGTCCAGCAAGGCTCAGGTTCTCTTGAATGGTGGACGTGTTTGGGGATGGTATTGTGGCCAAGTGCCCTGTGAGAAGTCGAAACAACCTACAGACCTTCTCGTCTGAAAATGTGCACACACGTAGCTGTGGACACGCAATTTCAGGTGTTTCCGAGGTTGGATTCCAACCCCTAGGCCCCCAAGAACAGCAGCCACTATTTGGTTTATATAAGAAATTAAATATAGCATCTTAGTAAAACATTATTTGTTCATAAGAATGGCTAATGGAACTAATGTCAAAATGTTGATTTCTATACAAAGATAGATTATCTGTTAAAAATATTGTTATGTATGTTTCCAGATTGAAGACAAATAGCTAAGTGGCTGAAAAGGATAAACTACACTATTTTTAAATTTTTCAGAATTGACAAAAATTTATTTATATATATGTGTGTGTGTATATATATATATATATTCATTGAATATATATATTCATTGTCAACAATATATTCTTCAACACATACACCTTAGCTAAATTAAGCTAATATATACATTACCTCATATTTTTGTGGAAGAGCCGTTAAACATTATTCTTTTAGCAAGTTTCAAGTGTACACTATATCGCTATTAACTAGAGTCACAAAGTTGTGCAACTGCTTTTATGAACTTAGTCCTCCTAACTGAAGTTTTTGTCTTGGGAATGCCCTTCAGACTGACCTTCGCCCCACCCCAGCCTCTGAGTTACCACTTTACTTTCTGGTCATTTAACATCCACATAAAATTGAGAACATTAAGTATCATTTACTTTCTTGTGTCTGCCTCACTTCACCTAACATAGCATTCCCCCATATTCCGCCGCAGCACTGGGACTGCAGATACAGGCCCCTATTGCCCTGTACGTCTCATGTCCCAGACACTCCACAGCCTCCCAAAATGGTACCAACAGCACAGGACTCAGTGTTCCAACTGAGTGTGACAGACACTCTGCACGCAAATATGACAATACCGATTTCATTTCCTAGGGACACAGACCCAAGAGTGGAATGGATAATTGTATGGTAATCCCAATTTCAATTTTCTGAAGAAACTCTATTCCATTTCCTGTAAATGGCAGTGGTAATTTACATTCCAACTAAGACCACATTATTTTAAGGCTCCTTGTTGTCTTCGACTGTTAGTAGAGAGAAGAGAAAAGGAAATGTGTACAAGAGAATAGATATGGTTCGACGGGCAGTGGTGGCACACACCTTTAATCCCAGCACTTGGGAGGCAGAGGTAGACGGATCTCTGAGTTCAAGGCCAGGCTGGTCTACAGAGTGAGCTCCAGGACAGCCAGAGCTACACAGAGAAACCCTGTCTTGAACAACTCCCCCCCCCAAAAAAAGAATATGTATGGTTCCTTAGCACTAAATACAAGAACCCAAGTGCTAAACTAATGATAAAATTATACTGAACCCATTGGATGTATATTAATTATTGAATGGAACAGCCTTCATATACAAGCTGGGTTGTATGTTAAGGTAGAGTATGTTTAGGGTCCCTAGGTTTTTTGTTTGGTTCTTTGTTTTGTTTTGTTTTTATTTGTTTGTTTGTTTGGTGTTGTTTGGGTTTTTTTTTTTTTTTTTTGGTTTATACTGTTTTAATCCATGTCGAATGTAGTTTACAAAGGGAAAGGACCTTTGTATGGAATATACAGACACAGCATCGCACCATAGGGTGCACTGGAGGGTAGAGAGGCAGCACTCCCCTTGGGAGCAGCTCGTCTACCCCATGGGTTGTTCTTAACAGCAGGCTGGGGAGCCAGGCACCCTCAGCCAGCCAGCCCAACTGCAGCCTCTGTGCCTGCTCTGTCCCATTCCACCCTGCTAGGGGCTCTAGTTTCTATCCCCAGAACCAAAAAACCTCAAACAAACAAAACCAATCCAAAACAAACAAACAAACAAACAAACAAAAACACCAATATTATCTGTTTGAAAGAAGTCACAATTACTGTTCTAAAGTAAACATCTGATAAATATGATCGAAATCTGGTCAGTTTTCCGGCTGAATAGATAGTCTTGGCATTGCACAATTGCCCTGACTTAATACACAGCACTTTTTGAAAATTTTATAAAAGCCCCCAATTAAACAAAACTGGAATGACGGACATTTTTTAAAGAGCGCCTTCAAGTGACTTAGGTCACAGTTCCAAACTATTAGAATGAGAAACAGATTTAGAGCCGTGGTGTCCACCCCAGCAGGTGCCAGGACAAATTGCAGGTTTGTAGCCAGGAAACTCTTCATGTTCTAAGAGGAGAGACTTCCTATTAGCTTCTCAAGCTTCATGCTGCTTTCCTGAGAACGGGAAAGGTCACAGCACAAAACCCTGGAATCAGCCCTACTTTATCCAAACCCTTCTTTGTCCTACTTAACCACTTATTATTCCAAAACTTTTTTCTTTCTTGACTGTGCTTTGGGAATGCCTAAAGAAAAGTCTGGCCTGTTTGATGTCATGATGTCTAATCATTAGTATCGTCATATAGTAAACTTGTGGGAACATCTCAACCAAACATCTCAACCTCAGTCACACAGTGACAAGAGAGAAGCCACTCACCCCATCCAGAACCAGAGACATGCTGTTTAGCCTCTCCCAGTATCCTGATCACGGGCCAGTAAGGACCTGATACACTGGTCCCACTCTTCCTCCCACAAATCTAGTTGAGGGCAGGGGGGACACACAATGACAATGAAAGACAAGAGGAAGAAATAAAAGATGTCAAAAACCGTGTACCCATAGAAGATAACGACAACCATCTTTGAGCTGGCTTTCTATCGCCCGACACTGCTGGCCCTGGAAGCAAAGAGCAATGCCTGCCTGCCTGCCTGCCCGCCCGCCTGCCTGCCTACCTACCTTGATTTTCTCTTTCTTCTTCCTCTTACTCCTAACGAGTTCAAATATAAAACTTCATTATGAAAAGGATTCACAGAACACACACGGGTTTTTATTTTTCAACTCTATAGACATCAACACTGCAATGAAGGCTTCAGACTCTCTTGGAAACAATAGCCAATGCAAAAGCATGCAGTGTACAAGAAAGCCGCCTTTGCCACTAGAAATGAATTCCTAAGCTAAAAAAGCAAAATGTTCAAGGAAGCTCTAACACACTTGCTGCTTTGTCTCATTCCCTGGATAGGCTTTAGTGACAACTAAAATATTCCAAACAGCATCGGGATTTCCAGTTGAAATGGTCTGGAATCGCCTGGGTTTTAAACTTAAGGTATTCGTGAAGCCCATACTACTAATACCTTTAAAACAGAACCCAGACTTAAAATGAGATTGAGCTCCGGAAACTCTTTCAAAGGTCCTTTTCACAAATCTCTTTGGAAGCCTGTTTCATGACGAAAATGCTGCTGTCTAAGGCACTTCAGCCCGGGGAACACAATGTTATTATTGTCTGGTATTTTAGAGTTAGGAAGCAACATTATTCTTCTTGGCTCTAGGGCTCATGGCTGAGCAAGCGTGTGGCTTTGTTCCAGATAAGCATTTTCAAGGAATTTTGCTTACAAGGAAGTGCTAAACCAGGTGCTTTAATTAATATTCATGTTTACTTTGATGCTAAATGAGGCCAAGGGCTCTACTGGCAAAGATGGACCTTCACTCCAATAAATCTGAACTCCCTCTGGAGACTTCCACTCTGGGAAGAGAGTGAGATGCATTAACACTCCATTAATATCCTCCTTGGAAACATTCATTTATCTCTTCATCGTTTCCTGAATCTGCACTAAAATGCCTGTGCTGGCATCAAACGAAAGGCTCCTGTCCAGAGCCTAATGAAGTGCGAGACACCAAGGTAAGAAAAGAAGCAAGCCGGCTGCTCTGGCTCCCAGCAGGATGTACAGTGGTACTTTCTATACTATATTTAGCTCCAAAGGCAGAGTCAGTAGCCCCGACTCAAGGAACCATCAGAAAGACCTTCCAAGTTCCAGGGCTGCCTGAATAAACCAATCAGAGTTCTATTTTCTAAGTCATCATAAGCCAGTCACTGAGGTAATTTCCATTTGTGAATACTTTCCTACAGTGACTGACTTCCTCAGTGACATTCTAGAGTCCCAGAAACAGGGGGTTGGGGGGTGGGGGGATGGAGTGGGAAGAGATCTTTAAGGTCACAGCTAGCAGCGTCACTTCTACTGCATGCAACAGCCACCATATTTCTGCCAATAGTCCCTGTGCAGAGATGAGGGACCCGCCACTTTAGCAGGAAGCTCATTCGTAATTCAACAGCTCAAGCAACTCCAAAGCTCCTTTCTTGGTGGAGATTAAGTCTTTCTGTGGGCAAACCCTGTGTCTTGATCCTGACTCTGCCCTCTGGGGCCTCAGAAAAAGATGACTCGGTGGGAAAATTTCCCTGGCATAAACTAATTTGTTGTCCCACAATGAAAAGTGTTGTAGAAAAGAACAAAGTTCTGTGAGCAGAACAGAATCTTGTTAAGGTTAAGGAAAGCCATTTCTTAAATTAAAAAAAAAAAAATCACATTTGTGTTTATACTGATTATACTATTAAAAATGACAGTTTTACTTCCTCTACGATTTTCTTCTTATAACCAAGGACTAAAGAATATTTGCTGGTGATAGTTTTACTAAGTTAACAGAGTCCTTAGATTAATTATGACCACTGTCATATACCAAATCCTTAACACATAAACATTGTGTGGGGTATTTTATGGAATAGTTCTGAGGCATAGCATGCCCATTCTATAAATAAGAACACTCTCAGAAAGATAAAATAACTTACTCATGACAATAGAAGCAGGAGGTAACAAAATTTCAAAGCCAAGCCTACCCAATTTCCAACCTAAAATCCATCAACTATACAAAATTAAATCTCTATATACTCATCTTTAAATAAAGAACTTATATATCCCTCCACACATACTCTTGATAATGAGGCACATCTATAGGTCTGTTGTTCCTCTAAAATCCATACACTACAGCCCTAACTCCCCTCTCCCCTATGTTGTTGGAGACAAGCCTCTCAGAAGGATGGAGGCTAATTAGAAGGAGAGACACCAGCCAGCCTGTTCTTTTCCTATCATCTGAGCACGAGAGGGAGTCAACGGAAAGCCGGGGAGAGATGCCTCCTGCAACCAAACCCAGTGGACCTCCATCTGGACAGTTTCCAGCTTCCAGGACCAAGAAGGCCAAACATCTGCTGTGTAAGCCACTGGGCTGATATTCAGCAGCCTGAACAACATAGGATCTTTCCGGCATTTGCCAGAATCTACCAAATAGATGAATGACCATCAATGAAGCCTCTCTAGCCAAGACCTGCCCTTGCTCTCTTGACCTTCCAGCTTCTGGTGGGACCAAGGAGAGCCACGCCCATGTCTCCTCCTCCCAGCTTACTGCTGGGCTGTCTGCTTCTGGGGACCTGCTTCCATTCCTTGAGTGGGTATCTTTGCCACATAGAAGGATCGGGGGACACTGGAACTGTCAGCATTCCTTCCTTTTCTCAGATTCCTGTTATTTCTTTGGATTTTTTTTTTGTTCATTTAAAAAATGGGGGTAGGGTAAAGATGTGGCTCAGTGGTTAGAGCACTTGTTGCTCTTGCAGAGGACCTGGGTTTGGTTCCAAGCACCCACATGAAGCCTCACAGCCGTTAACTCCAATTCTAGGCGATCTGACCTCCATGGGCACAAGGAATGCATGTTGTGTACAGACATCCACACAGATAAAAAACATCACACACATAAAATAAATAAAAATTTTAAAGGAAAAAATGTGTAAGTGGTAGAAAATTCCAGAAAAAAAAGTGACTTTTCTTCCTTTTCGTGTGTGTGTGTGTGTGTGTGTGTGTGTGTGTGTGTGTGTGTGTGTGTGTGAGCTTAGGTGTGCAGGCCCTGGCAGGATCCTTCCATCACACCTATGCAGCTTAGCACCTGGTCCTCCATCTCCTGCCTCTCTTTAGAGTTACAGGTGAGCCACGCCCACTCAGCACTTACTAGGTTCTAAGCATCCCAATTCAGACCCTCATAGCAATCATTTGACCCATTGAGCCCCTGTACCAGCTGCCAGATTTAATCCCGTTTTAGTATTCTGTATTGCCTATGAAAGCATCCTGACACAATCCATAGGGGAAAATGAAATCTCAAGAATCCAACAAAGTTCTGATAATTCTTAGAAATCAAAACACACACACATACACACACACACACACACATCACCAAATACACGAGAGCCCTTCTATAATTGCTCTTTCAAGAGTTCCACACTCCAGGACAGTAGTTCAATCCATCCTCTGAAAATATGGCATGACAGCAACATCGATATAACGTAGCCCTTCCCACATAGGGGTGATCCTGGGTCCCTCAAAAGGGTGGGAAGAAGAAACACTGATATATGTTTGTGGTCCAGACATACAGAATCTGTTCCCGGGAGCTCTTAGAGAATGTTTCTGAGAAAGGCCAATGTCATGAACTAACATCGGTAAATACTTCACTGTCTTCTGTAGCCAAAAGCTAGACTCAAACTGTGCTCATCTGTCTCACAAATTGAAACTATTGATGGTCTACAGAGAGGAGTACAAACCATAAAGAATGAAGCAATGTAATTTGATTATCGTTACAGAAAAATGCCTTAACTTACAACATTGGGC
The DNA here is from genome assembly GCF_978045245.1 of Mus caroli. Lineage (NCBI taxonomy): Eukaryota > Metazoa > Chordata > Mammalia > Rodentia > Muridae > Mus > Mus caroli. Next base: position 29,768,993 of record NW_028227258.1, read on the forward strand.
AATCACTGGCGTGTGTGTGTGTGTGTGTGTGTGTGTGTGTGTGTAAATGTAGTACTAGTTCAATTGTTTCAAAAGCACTTGGAAGAAATGAAGCTGTGCAAAGTATTGTAATAGGATACTATCATTATTAAAAAATTATGGTCCTGTGTTCCCCCCTCCTACACACACATACACACACACACACACACACAGAGAGAGATAGAGAGAGAGAGAGAGTGTGTCAGAGAGAGAGAGACAGAAAGACAAACAGACAAACACAGAGACAGAGAGACAAACAAGAGAGGGAGACATTTATAGAAATCATATCTCTTTTTCCCCTCTTGTTATAGTTCCTGTGGAGATTGCTTCCAGCATGCCCCATGGATACCAAAATACATATCAAGACAAATGCTCAAGTCTCTGGTACAAAATAGACTACTGTCACATAAGTAATGAACTATCTCTCAATGATAACATCTAATGCAATGTAAATATTATATATAATTGACTTGTACTATTCTAAAAGTTCTGTACATGCTCAATATGGATACAATTTGTATCTGATATTTTCAATGCACGGTTGAGTCTGTGGACCTGGAACTCAGAGCTAGGGAGGGATTGCTGTATATGCTTAACAAGGGTCCACGCTGAGAAACACATCCTTAGAAGGCTTCATCATCACGTGAATATCAGACCCAGAACATGCAGGTCAGTGATGTGAACGTCAGGTGCAGGAAAAGAGGATGCAAATGTGAGATGCAGGAGGCTCCCGACAGTGTGACATGGCAGAACCTTATTCCATTAGCACCTCACAATTCCTAAATCCGTTTCTTTCTACTGAGCTGTAGGTTTTGAAGGCAGCTAGTAAAACTGGGTACACTTAACAAACCTGGCATTTAGAGCTCAGAGTGCTATCTTTTCATCTCCCATTTCTCATGAGGCGAACCAGTGATAATCAGAAATCACAGTTTTAGAAGGGCACGCAGTCTATCTATCGCTGTGATGGCGGCAATCTCCTCAGCCTTATCCTACAGGGATGCTAATATACACCAGATCACTCTCCTGAAGCAGGGCAGACAGTTGCTGGTGCAGCACACAGAAAATAGTGTTTTCAATAAGCCCATAACCCACGCTTCTTGGTTTTGTTTACATTGGTTCCAGGCATTAGGAAAACAATTACTTTCACAGCAATTCAGTGATGAAATAAATTATGCATTTGCCCATTAGGTTGGAAAAAAAAAAACACATTTCTTGTGGGAAACCAAGAGGAACAATACAAAAGGGAGGTGGGGGTGAGTGTGTGCTGTTTGACTACGGTGACAAAATTCAAATGGCTGAGGCCTCAATCCCCAAACTCTCCCTTTCACTCCCTTGTATGCCACCGAGCTTTGGCACTTGTCATCCTCAAGAAAGGAGCACACAAAACACAGAGAGCTCAGCAGCTTCCATGGACAACTGAGGGCTTAGCATTCAGCTACATTCCAGCAAAGCCTCTCACTTCAGCCAATCACCTCTGGCTTTGAAGTCACACCCACTTTCCATAAGGGCCACATTCAGCCCTCTGGTCCCCTAGCCATTTGGAATGTATAGGTCGAATATTCAGTTCCAAACCAGAGAGATTACAGCTTGAAGCCAATGCTGAATGACTCATAACAGCAAGAACTGTGAGAAGCATTTGCGAAAGGCAGGGTTAGCTTATGCTTTTAAAAACCATACCAGAAATGTATCAAACCCAGCAGGGCGGCAGAGGAATACTGTCTAACTCTTCCCCCTGTACCCCACCCCACCCCCGAGTCGGAGCTGCTAGCCTACCAACTATCTGGAACCACCGTGGGAGACACAAGATTCAATCTCTATGCTAAAGGAATTTATGCACTGAAACCAGAGATGGGAGTCATCTAAATTACTATAATCACAGGAGAATGGGACTACTTCTCAAGAGAAGTAAAATTAAATGCAATAGGAATCACGGTCAGAGGGAAATTCATTCTAGCAAGAAGAATCCAAGAGCCTCCAACGTTAAACAACTATTTGAGTCACATCTTAAAGGGCAGAAGGAGTGAGAAGGAGATGGGAAAAGCCACAACAAATATAGAACCTTCCTGGAAGCCATCCCGTGAGGACGAGTCGAGACAGCAAACCTGGCTGGAACAGAGCAGCCTCTGAAAGGATGCTTGGGGATAAGGATGTTCAAGGTGCCGTGTCAGCTAACAGCTGTCAGGACGCCGCTGATGAACATAAATCTTTCTTAAAAAGACATTAATCCTGTGATTGTGCATCTTATATTGGTAGGAGAACAAAGCAGGAAGCCTGGGGGGAGATTCAGGCAGAAGCAGAAAGTTGACTAGAGCTTAGAAGTGGGAACAAGGCTGTGTTGCCAAGTGGTTATTGTCTCATCTCCCAGACTTGAATGTTAAATTTTAAGTTCTGAGTATCTGAGGATGTGTCTGTATGTGTCTGCCTGAGAGTATGCAGAGATTGGTTTTTGTTTTTGTTTTTAAGGCTAATTAACCTTAAATGAGATCACTGGGGTAGATCTTAATCTGATTTGACTTGCATCCTTCTAAGAAAAGGGAACTTGGACAGAAATATAGAAACGGACCAATGAGAAGACAGAAAGAGCAGATGGCCACCCATCTACAAGGCAGGAACCTTAAAGGGACCAAAGAGAGGACACCTTCCCCCTGCCCCAGGTCCATGAGAGAACACACTTCTGGTATTTTCAGCTTCCATGTATGTGATACTTTGTTCTGGAATCCTTGCACATGAAGAAGAACAGAGGTAGATCTGTGAGGGTCAGGGAATGCTAACTGGCAGCAATGAAAGCAGGAAGTAGACTCCATCAAGACTGGGTTCTTACTGCTGTGAAGTCTTTAGGGGTGCACATTTAGAAAACTTGAAAAGCTCCTTTGAGGAAAATTAACTCTGTGTGTGTGTGTGTGTGTGTGTGTGTGTGTGTGTGTGTGTGCGTGCACACGCAATAATGGGACATACATACAAACCTCTAAGTGTTACTGTAGAGAATCTGTTGGATAACAGAGAACCATTAGGGTCACATCTGGAGGAGCACCATCTCATAAGGCAAATGGAGAGGCAGGGTTGCATGAAATAGGGACTCAGGATTCACAGAACTGGTCTGGCATTAAGGCCTGGCTAAGGCTTGGAACACAATATCCAACATATAGTGTCAGGCATGCTGAGTCTTCTCAGCTAGAAGACTTCAGAAGATCTCTCTGCCCTCTGCCTTCCTGTCTCCAGCCCTTTAACTTCATGAAGAAAATCTGAAAACCAGCGCATGTCTTCCCCAAGGGCAGGCATCCATTTATGGGAGTTCACAGAGCATGAAAAGCAAGAGCAACATGCTATACGTTCATTCCTTAGCATGGGCCGTGCCCTTAGAAAGCATGGGGAAAGGGCTCACCTCTACAGAGTCACAGAGGTGACTCCAGCAGCAGCTGTTCTTTACACTCTGTTCGCCTGCTGTACCAACTTCAGTCAGAGATCTCCACCCTCTCAGAGCCTGTGCTCACCTCCCAAAGTAAGGATGCTAACAACGACTTCCCTGCTGCTCCTGTGGAATGCCCACAGTTGAGACCCAGCAGGCACTAACTATAACCATGCTTCCAAAAATTGAAGGCTGCAGCCTTGACTATTTCAGAAGCCCTAGAAAGAGCCCTGCTATAACTCCTGCAAGAGGTCAAAGATCAGTGTCCTCGGATAGGATCCCTTGGGCCTTCTTGACACTGGGAGTGGGGAGGGGCCCACTAGAGAGGAGAAAAGATCGTTGAGAAACCAAGACACCATTTATGAACAATATTTAAGACTCAAACCAGTTCCAATTTTGAGAATGAGCACTTTGCGACTATGTAAACTTATCAAGGACTTCAGCTACATCTAGTTCAGACTCCCCCATGATGACATCTCAGTTTTGTGGGTTAGAAGGAATGGCATAGATAGAATAAATCATTGACTCATCTTACTGGAAATGTCAACAGACTGTAAACAGAAGAGTATAATGTCAGAAAAATATCAAAAATGGATGCTTGTATACATATCTTGTTTCTTTAGGCCTAAAGAAATTTCTCCTTCTACCGTGTCACATACTTGAAGGGACAGTGCCACACAGTGCCACACACACCATAAGTGTTCATAAGAAGTGTTGTATTCATCAAAGTGCTCAACTGATTTGGAGAGAAGCCTGGTTTAAGATAAAATTCCCTAACTCACTGCAAAAGCATTTCTTGAGATTCCATGTTCAGAACTATTCCAGAGCCTGGGGAGACCATGATGAATAGAGGAGAGGCTATCCAACCCACACAGCACATTCAGCATGAGAGGAGAAGACATACAGCAGGGATTATATGCCTAACTGCAATGACAGACTTTAGACACAATACTTTGTAACTGCTTCCTTTGGTTTCATCAGAGCATCTGACTTATATATTATGGTCTTTCCAAGAGTATGGAAACATGCAACAATCCTCCTGTTATGACAATGGACCCAATGTACCACAGCTCCCATGACCCAAGTGGCTTTCCAATTCCTGGTGAGGAGATAAGTGTTTCTCTGCATTTTGCTTATATGTATCCATGTGTCATGGACACCAGAACACTGGTAGTTGTAATTGTAATGTGGCACACACCTCTGTCACAACACTGCTGTGCGCACCTATGCCCAGGGTGACTGGCTCTCTTTTTTCTTTTTGTTTCTTTTATTATTTATTTATTTTATGTTCTATGTTCGTGAGTACACTGTCACTGTCTTCAGACACACCAGAAAAGGTCATCAGGTCCCATTATAGATGGTTGTGAGCTACCATGTAGTTGCTGGGATTTGAACTCAGGATCTCTGGAAAAGCAGTCAGTGCTCTTAACCACTGAGCTATCTTTCCAGCCCCCTCTTTTCTTTTTTCTTCTCTTTTCTTTTCTTCTCTTTCCTTTTCTCTCCTCCCCCTCCCTCCCTCTCTTTTATCATGAGAACTATCCAGACTGAGCCTGGAGAAGGGCCCAGAGAGAGGAGAAAGAGAGAGGTATATGGAGCAGGGTAACACCAGCCACTTGCCCTAGACAAATAGTCTAGTTGTGTATATTTTTTCAATTGTCCCAAGGACACAGAAGCATGATTAAATGTTCTTTGTCACTGAAATGTTGTAGTTGCTTGTTACACCACATTCTTAGACCAACTACTGAGACTAACACACAGGCCAATTATATACATAATGTTAGCAAATCTTAATGTGCTCATCTGATAGAAGAGGCATTTCATATATAGTTTAAAAAAAATGAATGCATTGGGAAATTCCTGAACATATTAAAACAACTTTCAAACACAACAGCCCAAGACAGTAAAGCCCACTAATATGAGCTGTATCAAGAGCCAAGTCCCCTTCACACTACCATCCTTTGCCAAAAGGGGGTTTGTGACTTAGCCCTAAGACCTTGCTAAAATTTACTGTTTTCCAGACTGTCACATTGTGCAAACCATGACACTCAGAAGCCAAGGAAAACAAATAAAATTTGCATCTTATTGCATCTCACATGCTGTGATGTTTTCAAACCCACAAACACCCACCAAGAAGCACTACGAATATTTGCTTCTGAAAACAAATTTATAACAAGAGCTGAATACAGAAGAAAAATCAACTCAACAAGTTACCCCATATGGTTCCCATTTTCTGTAGTCTACAAAGGAAGTGAATGTGGTGTTGGGGGGCTGGCTCTCAGCAAGAGGACTTCCAGCTAGTCTGTTTAATTTCTTCACACAGCCCAGTGCTAGCCTCTGCTCTGCCTCTGAAATAGCAACAAAAGTGAAGGAAGGGGTCTCCTCGGTCACTGGTGATCCTTTCCTACCACAGTGGGTTTGGGCTCCTGCTTCTTTCTCAAAGAGGTCTTCAGTGGACTGTACACAGTATTCCAGGGTCAGTCAGATGAGGTTACTGTACTTCCGTTACAGAGATCTGAGATGTCTGGCAACTAAGGAAGCTGAAGCAGCCACCCTTCGTGTCCTTGTTAAATCCATAATAAGAATGTGAGGGAATTTCTGAAGTATGCTATCTAGGCAAAAAGCCATTTCTCTCATAGTTTGTGGCTTATGCAAGAATAAAAAGTTATCATGAATATATATATGTATATATACACATATATACGTATGTATACAACACACATATATATGTGTGTGTGTGTGTGTATATATATGTATATATATATATATATGTATATATATACACATACACAAACACATGCATGGATCCAAATTATATTTGTTATATGCACCTGTATCTGTCACAGATATAGTGTATAAGAGAAAACATCTTTAATAGGTGCTCCTGGCCACAAGTGACAGCTATATGAAGAGGAGTTAAATCAGATCCTTATCTTTCAGTCAGCACAAAATTCAACTCCAAATGAGTCAAAGACTTCAACATGAGATCCCATACCCTAAATCTGTTAAAGCATTGATTTTCAACCTCCCTAATGCTGCAGCCCTTTAATACACTTCCTCATGTTGTGGTAAGTCCCAACCACAAATTATTTTTGTTATTACTTCATAGCTATAGTTTTGATACTGCTATGAATCATAATGTAAATATCTATGTTTTCCAATGGGCTTAGGTGACCCTTGTGAAAGGGTCATTTGACCCCAAAGGGGTCATGGCTTGCCTGTTGAGAGGCCTATTGAGAGGTTGAAAACCACTGTGTTAGAGGATAAAGAATGTAACATACTTTAATTTATGGGCACATGAAAGGACTTCTGAACAAGAACCCAATAATGCAATCATTATGACCAACAACTAATAAATGGGAACTCATTTAAAAAAAAAAAAAGGTTCTATGCAGTGAAGAACACCATCCTATGTATGTTTAAATTGGAGTACTAACAGAAATTGGGAATCAGTAAGGGGACATTGATGGGGGAACTCAAAAGAAGGCAGGTGTTAAGAAGGAGCAAGGGGAGATACCAGAACAGGAACTGTAAAATAGTATAGAGATGGGACAGCAGAGAGGAGATAGTGAAAGGTAAAACTAATGACCTTTAAAAATGCCATATGGAAACCTACTGTTGTAGAAGCTCCCTACAACACAAACAGGTAGACAGGCAGACAGACAGACAGACAGGCAGGCAGGCAAATAGACAGATTCAATGCAGTTGCCTTTGTAACCATGGAACAATACCTCTAGCAGACACTATAAACTATCCAATCAAAAACCCATTTACAGGTGATAGCTTATCTCTTTTTAAGCTGTGGGTCGCTGGGGTTACAAAGATTCTCCTCCAGGAAATATTAGAGGTCACGGCCACTGCTCTTGGTAGTCAAATCCTTGTTGCTGAAGACACCACAGACTGAGTGATGGGACATTGGGGAAATCCAGCTGGTATCAACCCGGATGCTTCATCCGCACAGGCTAGTGTTCACAGAGCTACGAGATTCTATTTATGCTACTAGTGGATAAAAGCATTCAACCATCTTATCCAGCTATGAACCCCGGGAGCTAGAACAACCTCTGACTCAACATGACATGGCCACCTGTGCAATAGTGCAGTATCCAGCAACTCTCTTCTTGGATTTAAGACCCAATTCACAACACAGAACTCATGCCTGGTACTGTTAACTGGGCCAAAAACCTGTGAATGGCTAGGTCATACATCTAGAGAAAAAACCTAATACTACTATTTGGCTAATGGCAACATTACTAAACTGCCCTATAACTTCCTGTCTTTACATCCATAGAGCATTGTATGTCATATCCCTTACCAAAGAAACTTCTTTTTGCAGTGGGTGATGATTAATACAGAAATACACGACCGGTCAACATACAGATAATAAGGGACTGTGGAGTGTTCAGCTCTATAACATACTCCCATTCCCCGAGGCTCAGGAATCATCGTGGAAGAGAGCGCAGAAAGTGTAAGAGCCACAGTTAAAAGACTTTCTTAGACATAGCAGGGCTGTTGTGGACATGAACTCACAAGCAGTGGTGACTGCACACACGAGGTCAGGCCATCTAAAACATGAGCGTGGATTAGAGAGGAGACCATGGAACCCCACCACAGATGAAGAGCTCTTGGTAAGTGGAGGCTGCTGAGAGCAGGAGAGCCAGTCTGCTTCAGGGATGTAGCCAATCTGTACAGCTACCCGGTCTCTACTAGGCCACAGCACAATTGTTTTAAACTTTACACTAAAATTTGTATATGTTCATGAAAAACATTGTCTTAGTTAGGGTTTTACTGCTGCGAACAGACACCATGACCAAGGCAACTCTTTTAAGGACAACATTTAACTGGGACTGGCTTACAGTTAGGGTTTTACCGCTGTGAACAGACACCATGACCAAGGCAACTCTTTTAAGGACAACATTTAACTGGGACTGGCTTACAGTTAGGATTTTACTGCTGTGAACAGACACCATGACCAAGGCAACTCTTTTAAGGACAACATTTAACTGGGACTGGCTTACAGACTCAGGGGTTCATTTCGTTATCATCAAGGCAGGAACATGGTAGCATCCAGGCAGGCATGGTTCAGGAGGAGCTGAGAGTTCTACATCTTCATCTGAGGGCTCCCAGGCACCTAGAATGAGGGTCTTAAAGCCCACATACCATAGTGACACACTTATTCCAACAGGGCCACACATTCTAACAGTGCCACTCCTTGGGCTGAGCATATTCAAACCATCACAAATGTATACATTCCAAATTTTGTTTTGCTCTCATAAAGGGACACTATGCAGGCTGTTTCTCTATGGCTCATTCTATGAGGCCAACAAATGAGCCGGGGGTCTTTGAAATCAGCTAAGGATGACTAATTTAGTACCTAATAATCTGTAGAGTGCTGTTATAGACTGGATGGGCTGAGTGGGAACAATTTAACAGGTAATGGAGTTAGGCATCCTGCCAGAATGTTTTGCATGCTCCAAAATCAAGGAACTCCCAGGTATCAGCAATGCGTCGTCTTGCCAGCGCCTAGCAAGATCATGCCTAGCACACAGGGACCTGCGGCTGTCACGATGGAACCTTCACCCACTACATCCTCTCATACGAGCTCCTCAATGACAAGGCTTTGTTCTTCTTGGATTGTGTGGAGCTTCAAAGCAATGGTTCTTTGTGCTTTTCCCACATCAACACTTTCCTTTCATCTTGAGCCTTTTCTGTTTGATCTTATCCTGTTGGTTTTGAAGCTGGACACAGGCTCTACCAGTGACAACTTCTGTGGACTTCAGAGCCCCAATACATGACCAACTGGGAAGGCTCACTTCAGAAATGTCTTGTCTCTTAGCTCCCTGCAGTACTTTATTAACATTACCTATTCACACCCTCACAACACTGAGGTTCAGCTATTAATACTACAACATACTAATGTGCAGCTATTAATACCATGTGCAGAACACTCCACTTCATCTCACTGAAAGTCTTCTTGACATTTGATTTTAATTCTCTTTAAGTGTTCCCTGGGAACACTTAAGAAGAGCATAGAGAGAGGGGGGCTCCTTTTCTTCCCGCTAATTTACTGATCACCCAGTAAAGCTCACTGAACAATCAAATCTCATAGAGAGGCTGATGAAGTGTGTTGAGGCCATCGGGAAAAGGGACGTCACACACGATGGCACCTTGACTCTATTCCATGCCCACACTGGAGCCTTGCTCTCTCTCACAGCGATAGTAACATGCTGTGGATAAATCTGTTTCAGCTGCAATGAGAAATATTTCAAAACCCATTAAATGACTACTCCTGTCATGCCCACACTTAGAATGGTTTACAGTTTAAATCCCTAATAATGCTGCAAATGTCTGGGTGCTTCCCTAAAGGCTCCTAATATGTGCATTTGTGAAGAATCCATCAGATCCCGGGGCTTAGTGTGGAACGTAAACCTAGGCTAATAAAGGACAGCTCTGACTCCACACACCAAACACTTCCCTGCACTGAATTTTTAAACTGCGACTGTGAACTGAATGTGCCCTAAGGAAGTGTGCCCTATGGGGACCGAAGGGGGTACTTTACTCAGTGAGGGAGTGGCTGAGAATCCAAGAGCAGAGGGGGATTCAGGTCTCTGCTTCATCTCTCCTTGTTCTCACTTCTAGAACACTTGCCATTGTGAAGGAGACCTACCCAGGACTTTTAAGGAATATAAAAGTCTTTAGTGAACTGATTCTAATTTAAAAAAAAATGTTTTAACAAAATGTCATCATTGCTAACTTTAATTTCTAAATGATAATTGGTAAAAATTTAATGCACTCCGTCTGCATCTCACCCACCATTTCATGCATTTCTGGTACAGAAATAGAATTGTCTCTGAAAATAGTTTTGTAAATGGAGATGAGATTCATTTGACCCAATTTTTCCCTCAAAGGCAAAGTTTTAATATAGGATTGTTTTCCTAGAGAAAAAAAAAAAGTAATGCCTACTAGGTTTTATGGAAATGAGCACCAATACTCTGAAAACTAAAAATTCAGTATAACAATGAAAACAAGTGCACTTCTTGGGGATGTGCATCCACTCTGACCAGCTCTCCTTCTGGGAATAGTATGACTGTTCTTCCATATTCCTTAGAGGGCAGCACAGTCAGGTGACTTGAGTTGGCCAGTGAAACGTACATTAAGGTAACTGAAATTCATGTGGAGCTGAAGTACCAAAAGCTCGTACACCATTTGTTGTGATGCTCTTCCTCTGCCAGGGTCACTGAAAAGTGCTCAGGATGAAGGTCGTTCCGCAAGTCCACACCCAGAGTGAGAGGAAGCAGAAGAGAACGCCCTGCTGACTTTACAGAGCGTACATGCAATATTACCAAGACACATTTTAGTCCTTTTAAGCTCTTGAAATCTGGGCACTATGGAGTGTGTGTAATGACTTAGCCCAGACTAATTGATATATACCTTCACATAGTAAGGGACAAAGCTTCCTGATGCGTCACTCAGGAGTGGCTTACAACCGCTGGCTTATTCTGCAGCAGAACTTCCTAAGATGGTTCTCCTTGCTCTCACCCCCCCCCCATCCCTGTCATTGTCCTATAGTGCTTCCTCTCATGACACAGACAGACAGACAGACAGACAGACAGACAGACACACACACACACACACACACACCCGGCTGGTGTTCAATCTTGCTACACACCTCTGAGGAGACTTGCCAACACTTTTGTAGGACTTCTGGCTTCTAATCCATATGACTTCAAGGAGTAAATTCCACCCATGAGCTGTGTCAATTCCATGATTCTCTGCCTTCTTTGGCATCTTACATTTTTTTTTCCTTTTCTCATCTGCTGTTCATTATGAACCCTGAACCTTGTCATTCCTCTTATTGTGAACACGTATAAACAAGATCCTCTCTTCACATGTCATCTCAGCATCAGTACTAGGCTCTCCCCTCTCCAGGCATGCCTCAGAATTGCTTGGGTCTGCTCTTCTTCATCTCTCCCTAACAATGTCACCCACTTCATGGCAAAACCTCCTTCCTCAATGTGTTTCCTGACTATTCAGTTACTTGATCTCCTGGCCACAGCACAAGAACTCCAAGAGAAAATTATGTCTTGGGCACTTACTCCCTTCCAGCTCTGTAGTCTTTCATTCATAGTCTGAACAAATTGCAAGTCTCAGTCTCCTTCTGCACTTCGCCCATTGACTCTACTCCCAAACCCTAGCTATACTCAGGGTGAACATAACTCAAGGCTGCCACAGGCAAAAAGAACAGAAAGAAAAAGAAACAAAAAGTCCATGTTCTGTTGGAATATACTTCCTTCAGATAAATTACCATAGCACAGAGTGAAAAGTAATCCAAGAAATATTTTACGAAAGTACAGGCTATTTGTCGATACAGCATGGCTACCTTCTGACCCATCAACCAGGATTTCCCTATAAACAAAAACATGTTTGAGGTGTGTTGAAGAAATTGTATTTGCCTAAAAGGTGTTTTAATATGTACAAAATAAAAGGGCAAGCATATCCCTGCATCCTTACTTCTCTGACTCAGTGGACATTTTTTTCACTGCTCTCTTTTGCAGCGAAATGATACATCTTATTCCACCACGGCTGAGACCTTGATTTAATAACTCAGAGCAGATACTATACTCCGAGTTTCATCATTTTAAAACTGGTATATGTTACTTACTATATGTTTTAAGTTTTTTTTTCCCTTCAAACAGAAGGAGTGCTCCAATGCAAAGTATAGGGGAACATAGAAGGAAAAGTGACATTTGCCCTTTTAATTCATTATCCTAATAATTTGGCTATATCATGAGACTCAATAGGATCATTAAAGCACACAATCACCAGAAATAATATCCTAATATTATTATATTAATAATAATATTAATTTAATTATATTAATTATAAAATATATAAATATTTATATATAAATATATATTATATATAAATATATAAAATATTTCATATATATAAATATTTTATATATAAAATATATAAAAATAATATCCTAATAATATTAAATTATTAATAATTTTTTATTAAAAATAAAAAAATAAAAAAAGATTGGAGGATACTTAGCTCTAAAGTAGTGGTTCTCAATCTATGGGTCACAACCCCTTTGAGATTGACAACCCTTTCATAGAGGTCACCTAAGATCATCAGAAAACACAGATATTTATATTATGATCATAACAGCAGCAAAATTTCAGTTATGAAGTAGCAATAAAAAAATTAATGGTGGGGGTCACCACAACATGAGGAACTGTATTAAAGGGTCACAGCATTGGGAGGACTGAGAACCACTGCTCAAAGACAATCCCAGGGTTTATGCCTCAAAGCAGGTGACATGTTTTCCACGGTGTGTCTGTGCTGTCAGCTGGTGGTGTTTCTGCAGCCATTTTTCCCTGGCTTTAGTACTCTGCCCTTCACATTTTAGCTGGGCAAGGGTTGCCTGCCTATAGCTCGTTTCTAAGCCTCTTCTGAAGTTGGGTCTGGTCGCACAACTATGTCTTGTGGACACAGCTTGAAATGTTGGATTCTGGTTTGCTCACTTTGGAGATATTTTCCACATCCCTCCCGCTATCCCCGCTGACTGGAAAATAAGAATAGTCATCTGAGACCATAAAATGGAAGCCTAGAATCTAAAAACTAAATTTTAAAAGAAGGAGAACGATGTCCTGTTCTTGCTACTGTCAAGCTGCCAACCACTCTGACCACTTTCCTTGGCCCGTGACAGAATATATTGACTTCTATATTGACTGCCATTGGAGCTACAGAGTCTCTGTTGCCTCAGAAAAATCTGTATCGTGGCTAATAAAGTCCCATCTAACACTTTCTTCAAATAGAACCCAAAGCCTCTTGACAATATAGTTAATTTACCAAACACCTTTTTCTTTAAAGAGTCCATTTTTTCTGCAATTTTACATCATTTTTCTCCACACCATCTCTGATATGACAATGCTTTAAGTTTGGCACAATCCCAGATTCCATGACCAAAGTGCTCAGTCAGGCCGCGTTCCCCCTAAGAAACAACATCTGGTTCTGCTTCAGACTGCTAGGCAAGCTAAATTCCTAGTTTATAGGGATTAAGATGATTTTAACTCATTTTTCAGAACAAATTCCCTTTCCCTCACAGTCATTTCAATTCACACAACATACAAAAACACATATAATATATAGAATATAATAGAAACACTGCTTTCTCTAAGGTTACCCTGATATTAAATGGTTGCTATCCTCCTACTGTGCACAAGGCCTCCATAGGCAATCTCTTGTGTACCATTAAAGTTCAGGCACCTTTAAGGTATCGTCATCTATCTGGAAAGAAAATGTCAATAGAACACCAGCATTATGTGGCTCTCTGCTTCCTTCCAGCTCCATCTCTCTCTCTCTCCATAAAAAGGAGATAATTACACCTGCCACAAAACTACTTCTCACTACCGTTATGAAGACAAATGAGATAACCTGCATGCTAAAAGCATTCTATGCTTTCAGAAGAAGCAAGGCTAGCCAAATCTAAGCTGGTATAATTCTGCATAATGTTTTCCAGGGACCGTCTGAGCACCCGAAAGGGTCATTACCTACAACAAACTCTTGGCACCAAAGGTCCACCTTTCTGACACACATTCCATCTTGTGCATCTGACATCGCTTTTCCATTCATTGGGGGTAACTCGGATGCTGATTTAGTCATCTCCAGTCTGCTAAAAAGATCCACATTTAAAAAACAAAAACAAAAAACATAAATAAAGTCTTCCATTTCTTGGAGCAACTGAATAAAGAGAAAGAAGTTCTCTAAATCGTGGGGTTGCACTTGACAGCTTAACCGTGAGAGCCATTTCAATCAACTTCAAATGTAAAGCAGGTTTGGCAAGAACGGAGGAGGGGATAAAGCAGGAGAGGAAAAGGCCTTGTGGCCAGCAGACAGCTCCCTCATGTCTACTGTCTGCTATAATACACCAGTGGCTCCAGAGGGCTACCCACTCAGCTGAACCTGGCCTTCAATTCCGCCCCATGAGGTTCTTCTACTTGCTATTCCTAGGTCATATGCAGAATCCTGCTTTTGGTATCCAATGGTGGAAGAGGCTGTAGATACAAGAATTAATAATTGTAAACAAAAAAGATGCACAATATGTTACCAATCTAGTCTGTTATCTGCAGCCTTTAACTTGACCATCTACACTTGGGACACCCTGATAAGCCTTCCTCATCCTGGGGTTTATCCTCATCCTGGGGTTATCCAGCAGACTTCTCTGCTTTTTGGTAAAGCACCCAAGGTTTGCTGTGTTCTCTGTGGTACCTCCTGACAAAGGTGCCAAGCAAACGAATCGGCAGTTGGAACAGTAGCTGCCTCTGTAGCCTGCTGTGTGTACATTTGCTGCAAGCTGAAGCCAAGCACCCTGTATCCAACCATCAATTAACTGCGGGGGTGGCTGGGTAGGTGATGCTTCACTCTCTTGGCAGCCTTCCTGGAACAGAGATGTAGTGATGCAAGGTAAGAACACAGCCTGCTTGAATTGTAAGAGATCATTTCGGGTCTGCTGTACAGTTGTTTGCAACTCTGTGTGGCTTGTCCCCAGGGTTCCTTCTCATTGACCCAATGCTTACGTGATTCAGGTGTTGAAGGTCAACTTTCATTGGAATTTCTCTCAAAATGGAATTTTGATCGCAAGGACTTGGAGACAGCTAGCTATTTGTTTAGCTAATGTTGAAGAAAATAGAACTGACGAGTGAACCATTGCTCCGATGCGATCATTAATCATTTCTCCACAACTTAAAACCTTTGCTAATCCTACTGCAGTGAGTCAGTGACTCGTGACAATCCTTGTCATTGTTCACTTAGAAACCACCAGGACATTGGGGAGAAGTCATAAACCCCCAGAATGGATGCTTGATTCATAATTCATCCAAATATGCATTTAGAGTTACGCTGCCAGTCAGTCTGACCCACATATGCTCCCGTGACAGTACTTAAGCTTGCCCTGTTGCAGAACTGTTCAGGTAACGTGGTCACAGTGGCCACCAGCGCTCTTTCCTCCCAAGTGCTGAAATAAAAAGCATTTGTTAAGGAACCCCTTCATCTACATTCCACAACCATTGGGAAGCCTGTCTGCCTGAGTGGGCAGTGCTCTCCCAGTGATGAGAAACGGGTACTCCTATAGTTCAACAGCAGTAGAGAAGGTGACACCCATGGGTCCATTCTGTGTCCCCTCTGCCGATTAGACTATATCGCACATTGCTATGCAAACTTAGCCAGGGGAAGAGTCAAACGTTATGGGCCCTGCACTTCATCCCTCATGGATCAGTCCAGGCAAAACACCACATCCACTGGAAGAGCAGATTCCATAGCCTAGCTAACATTTATGCCTCTAAACACAGGAAACCCGGGATGCCAAAACCAATAAAGCCACTTCACATACTCCGTTATTTCTGCTTATGCGCAGTCATTCGCCAAACACAAACTGAGATGACTGCTCTCAAGAGATGCTGGGCCATAGGCTACAGGTTATGGCCATCAACCTGTGCTTCTCCAGCAAAACCCCCAAGACCCAGGAAGAAGGATGGCTTTCCCAAGGAAACCAAAAATCTATCTTTTTCACAGATAAGAAGACGTCATGTATTTTGATGTCATTTTGGTAACTGGAAACTAGGAACTTTCCCCCAAAATTACCAAGTATCGCTTCCACACAATGTAAAAAAATAAATAAATAAATAAAAATAAGTCCTCTCATGTTTTCTTTTATTACAGACACAAAGAATGACAGTAGATACTCCATTTCCATTGCAGAGAGAAAGGTGCACATGTCCTCACAGCCTTCTCTGTCATACCAAACCGGATTTCCTGAAGGCCAAGCAACAGAAAGCTGGAGTGTAACAGATACCGCAAACAGAAGTGACTCAGGCTCATTGCTTTCCACTGTTTTCTCCATTTCCATTGACAAACATAAGCCAGGCTGCTTCCTATGATGATGCACAGTGCTGTGAGCACCGGGCTGAGGAAATGGGGACCTCCAGCAGTGCCCTAAGAAGTGGGCATTGTGCTTCATAACCGCATCTGTCAACACCCTCCCTCCCGATTATCCGAGAGTGGTCCACGGATAGAGCCCCTCACAGGGCCTTCCAGCAGGTACCTGTTGTTAAAGGCAAGATGACTTTGAATAAACACGGACAACTGTGTTTAACTACCTAAATGATAATCCAATGTGGCAAAGGACAGTCCCAAAGCAACGGCTGCATATTGCCCTGCACATACTCAGAATAAGTGGGCATCTATTTCAGTTTCCAAAAGCAGGTGGGGCTAATCATATAACAATACTGAATGGCGAAGGCTTTATTTTTATTGTACCGAACAGCTGATGGGAGATCAGCCCAGAAGGTAACGAGAGTTCCTGATACGCTGGTTTTGATTGTAGCTAGTAAAACCGTGGAGGGATATCTCATCCAAAGCACACTGTCTTTATCAAAAGTAAAGACATTAAAGTGAAAGATCCCTGGCAATGGGCTTTACTGTCTTTCAGAATAATACAGAATTGATAAAATTCACTCCAAAGTGTTATTGGGAATGACATCATTAAATCACTTTCGTTTTCTTTCAGAAGTCTTTGTAAAGGAAAACCATTATCCTAAAAGTGAAAACTACAGAGTTCCCAACACAATGTATCGAATACCCGACTCAAAGTGCGCTCTGCTTTCAATAGAAACACTTGTTCTCATGAATATACTGAGAGACAATGTATGGTGCTTTTCAGACATTAATTTCAGTTTTGTTACAGCTCAGTGGTGAGCCAATTTAGGGGGAAAAAAAGAGAATAGGTTCCAACAGAAAGGAAAGAAGCTCCAAAAAGACATCTTAAAGCTAAGTTTCTGCTAACAGCATAATTACAGGAACAAAGGGCGAGTTACCGGTGAGGATTTCAAACTCTACCTTGTGTCCACAAACTATAATAATTTACACCAAGACTCTCACAATAGAATGAAATGCTCTAGAACCTCTAAAAGCCTTGACTCTTTCAAGGACACACTCTTTTTTTCTTAAACTCTCTCTTTTTTCCTTTTTTTAATTTAAATATTTACTTTATTTACATTTCAAATGTTGTCCCCTTTCCTGGTTTCCCCTCCAAAAACCCCCTGTCCCCTCTCCTCTTCCCCTGCTCATCAACCCACCCACTCCTGCTTCCTGGCCCTGTCATTCCCCTACACTGGGGCATACAACCTTCACAGGACCTCCCACTGATGTCTGACAAGGCCATCCTCTGCTACATAAGCAGCTGGTGCCATGGGTCCCACCATGTGTGCTCTTTGGTTGGTGGTTTAGTCCCTGGGAGCTCTGGGGGGTACTGGTTAGTTCATATTGCTGTTCCTCCTATAGGGCTGCAAACCCCTTCAAGCTCCTTGGGTCCTTTCTCTAGCTCCTTCATTGGGGACTCTGTGCTCCGTCCAATGGATGACTGTGAGCATCCACTTCTGTATTTGTCAGGCACTGGTGGAGCCTCTCCAGTGACAGCTAAAACAGGCTTCTGTCAGTAAGCACTTGTTGGCATCCACAAAAGTGTCTGGGTTCTTAACCTCTCCTAAAATTGACTTCTATTCCAAAAGAGACCATAGTCAGACTTTCATACGGTAGTGACATCACTATTCGCATCCCTCTTCTTATTTGTACTTCTTCCTACTTGTATTAGTGCACACAGCGTTAGGGCTCGTAGCATTTCCAAACGATGTTGCTTTTGCTCATCCATCTCATCCCCCACCTTCCCACTCTCGTGCTCCTCTCCCACCATCCCGCAGCCTCCCTCCCCTTTCCTGGTAAATTAGGTGCTATTGCCCTCCCTCCTCTACACTCTTTCCTCAGCCAGCCTCAACTACAGCAAATTCCCACTATCCCTAAATTTTACACAGTAGGTCAAGTGCTTTGCCTGCCCTGGATGAAAACTGAATCAAACTTTCTAATCACCCGTCGGTAATAAAAAATGCCTGCACCATCTCTAACTTACACACTAGTGGCAATGTATGCTATGCCTAGGGAGACAGTCCTCCTACTGCTCTTAAGGTTATCAGTACCATGCCTGGTTCCAGCTACTTCAACCAGCCCTGGGCAAAGCCCACCGTGTGCGAAGGAGATTCCTTTCAAACCACCTCCTGTTCTATTCACTGTGTGTTCATTGGGCTGATGTTTAGAGTTAGAGGTGGTGATAAGTGCAGAGGGTGACAGGGAGCACCGAAGCTCTTCTTAAACCAACACTGTCATCATGGGCATCCCATTCTACGAGCCTGCGATACATTGTACAAATATTTTAAATGTTTAATAAGACTTTTTTAAAAATTGTGTAAGCTTTATAATTAAAACAACCCTTGCAGATAAATAAATATGCCACATACTAAAATGAGCCAGACCCCAAAATCTATATAGCACAATTTAAAAGATATTAAGAATAACAGAAAAGCTCTTGTTTTCAGAGTGCCAATTTCTAGACCCACCGCCACTGCTGCAGATCTTCTGACTATGCCAAACACTGCAATGTGGACTTTTTAAGTCTCCTCCTGAGTTTCAGAGAAAACAGCAGTCAGCAGGCTTCCCATGCTGCAGTTTCTTGAGCAGTTCAGGTAACAGGAAAAGATAACTTGTTCTCTTTTGCCGTAGCTGAACATGAAGAGTAATGCAGTGCTAAAAAGAACATAAGTTGCTGGACAACAGGGGGCACATGCCTTTAATCCCAATACTAGGAAGGCAGAGACAGGAGGATTTCTGAGTTTGAGGGCAGCCTGGTCTACAGAGTAAGTTCTAGGACAACCAGGGCTACACAGAGAAACCCTGACTTGAAAACAAAACAAACAAGCAGAAAAGCAGAGGTTTTCGTATCTACCATTTACTTGTTGCCGACTTGCCCTTGGAGAGATTCATCCTGAGCCTCGGTTTCCTTGTCTAGAAAGTATCACAGCTATTTTAATATTTCAACAGGAAATTTCAAGTCATGACATACAAAGAGAGGAGTCCTGTTAGAATAAGGAGGAGCTATGGCCAGGATGTGTTGTGGCTATCTCACAACTACCTGCCAAATTGGTGGCTGGTTTAAGAGGATAATACATTGCTATTTGTAATGACCCTACAGCCTTAGCTGGCTATTCCTCTACACAGTGACAAACGGCAGCAGGCTTCAGCATTTGAAGGCTTGATTTGGCTGGACATCCAAGGAGGCTCACTCTCTTGGTTCTCAGCAGATGAAGACTATCTGCTGAGGGTTCCACAGCACTGTGAACTGCACTCTGACTCTCAACAAGGGTTGACGGTCTCAAGACACAGCTGCTGAGTTTCAGAGTGAAGCATCCCCAATGTTTGAAACATTTGAAAAGGGAAGAGTACAGTGTTAACAGAGAATAACCTCAGAAGTCGAATAAGATCAAGTCAGCCACATCCTCTGAGATACGAAAAATCAAGACCAGGCCAGGCCAGAGTAAAGGGAAGAAGTTAGGTTTCACTTTTTGATATGAAGAATGGCATGTGTCAGTTACTTTTCTGTTGTGCTCAAACACCATGACCAAAAACAACAGAAGGAAGAAGGGTTTTGTTGTTGTTATTTGTGAGTTTGTTGTTTGTTTGTTTTATTTTGTTTTGGTTTTGCTTACATTAACACAGCTCTATTAAGTCCATCCTGGCAGGGATGGCCTAGCAGAAACTCTAAGTTGGGTGGTTACATTTTTATTCACACACAGAAGGCAAAGGGAAAAGAAGGAAGTGGTAATCCTGCTCCAGGGATAAACTTCCTCCAGAAAGGCTACGCTTCCTAAAGTTTCCATAACCTCCCCAAACAGCGCCACTTACTGGAGAGGCAGTGTTCACAGCCATGAGCCTATGGGGGACATTTCTCATTCAAGCCACCACATATGTCCCCGTCAGAAGAGAAAGAATTGGTTATAGACCACAGAACACACGGAGCAGAAACTTGGAAGATGCGAGAAAAAAACAGCACTGTAGAGATGCTTAAGATCTCTTAAGATCTGTAGATCTCTTAAGAGTGGTGCATAGACCCCGGTATGTAATACTGAAATATTACAGCTCTTAAAATTTTTATTTTTTAATCTTAATTTCCTTTAAACTTGGGAAAGAAACAAAAATCCCCTCTTATTCAGGATAGTACTAGAAATGCTAGTAATTATATAAAGAAACAGAAAAGGTACAAATAGCAATGAAAAAGGTCTAACTATTTTTATTTGCCTGTGCCATAACCCTATATCTTGAAGACCCTATTATATACTTCACTAGAAAACTTTTAGACCTGATAAACACCACAGCAAAGAAACAGGTTATCATGTCAACGTTACAAAGTCAGAAGTTTTTCTATGGATAGATAACACATTTGCTCAGAGAGAAACCAGGAAGAAGCTTCAAAAATATATACATACATACAGACAGACAGACATACACATACACACACACACACACACACACACACACACACACACTCACAAATAAACAACCAGGGTGGTGAAAAATCTCTGCAATGAAAACTTCATATGTTGAAGAAAACATTAGATGATAGTGAGACATCTAATCCCATGGACAGGGAGAACCAACCCTGTAAAAATTAATTTTCAACATAACCCTCCCCAACTCTTGATGACACTCTTTACAGAATTAGGAAAGGTCATCGTGGGGCTAGAGAGGTGACTCCAAGGCAAAAGGTAACACACGTGGTGCACATAAAAAAATAGGTAGATTATTTTTCAATTAATTTAAAAGTTCACATAGAAGAAACACTGTGCAGCCAAAGCAATTCTGAGCAAAAAGAACAACGGTGTAGGTGTGGCCTATGTCATTTTCGTTATTTCACCGTGCAAATGTGTATATGGCAAAACCAGACAATGGAGTAGAATAAAAGACCCAAGTAAATCTATACAACTACAGCCACTAAATCATTAGAGAGTCAAAAAATACACTGGGGCAGGGAGCAGGGGACTCATTAACAAATGGCTCTGAGAAATGGAAAATACATAAAAGGCTGGAACTAGACACGTATTTCCACCCTGCACAAAAGTTAATTCCAAACAAAACAGAGACCTCAACTGAAGACCAAGGACTTTGCCACTGCCAGAGACACCGGCAAGGGGTGTTTGGAAATGACTCTAGTGTTACAATACACAATTCTAAGACTTGGCTGATGGGAATACAGAAAGCTAAAAAGCTTCTGTAAAGATGAAACAAACAGGGTCGCAGTAGCACACACCCTTAGTCCCAAGAGTTGGGAGACAGAGGCAGACAGATTTCTGAGTTCAAGGCCAGTCTGGCATACAGAGCAAGTTTTGGGGTAGCAAAGGTTACAGAGAAACCCTGTCTTGAAAAACAAATAATCAAACAAACAACAAAATAAAACAATGAAAGAAAAAAGGAAGGAAGGAAGGAAGGAAGGAAGGAAGGAAGGAAGGAAGGGAAGGATGAGAAGAGGGGAGGGAAGGAGGGAAGGAGGGAGGGAAGAGGGGAGGGAGGGAAGGAGGGAAGGAGGGAAGGAGGGAGGAAGGGAGGGAGGAAGGGAGGAAGGGAGGAAGGGAGGAAGGGAGGAAGGGAGGAAGGGAGGAAGGGAGGAAGGGAGGAAGGGAGGAAGGGAGGGAGGGAAGGAGGGAGGAAAATAATCCTCAGCATGAAGAGGCCACCTGCAGAATGGCAGAACATCCTGCCAGCTACATACAGACAGAATTAACATGTAGCCAACAGACAACAGACATACTTGCACATCCATGATTTTTGCACCACCGTTCGTAATAACCTGGAAATGGAACAGCCTAGATTTGTAGGTGTATGTGCCCACATGTGGTACATACACATAGTGGAATTTTATTCAGCCATAAAGCAAAATTAAAGCACGGCATTTTCAGGAAAATAGGTGGAGCTACAAGTCACTATGTTAAGTGAAATGAACCAGAGTCAGGGAAAAAACATCAAATGTTTTCTCTCATATGAGGCACATAGATTAAAATCATGTATGAGGGTAGGCCATCAAACCAGAAAGGGGATCACAAAGGAAAGAAAGAGATTGAAGAGAAAAAATAATGTAATTATTATATGAATGATCATTATAGAAAACTAGAAATAGAAACCAAAGTGATCTATATTGTTTATGCAAAATTTATAAGACTAAGCAACATCCTAGATCATATCTTTTTAGAAAATAAAATAATCAGGATTTTACAATTGTTTGTGAATATATAATATACATTTTATATATATACATATATATATACATATTACCTGATAGTAGAATATTGAAATAAAATCTATCATAACTGTAACTCCAGTTTCAAGAGATCCAAAGCCCTCTTCCTGCCTCGACAATTACTGTGTCAAATGCACAAATCCACAACACAGAGACACATAAACACATAATAAAAATAAAATATTTTAAAATATGAAAAATAAAATCTGCTAGAAAAATGGTATCTTAAAGGAGAGTCAATTGGAGAAAGGAGAGAGAGGGAGAGACAGAGAGAGAGACAGAGAGAGAGACAGAAGAAAGAGAGTACAAAGGTAGCAAGAAATCCCCTACCTTCTGCTCCAGGAAGCTGGAGGCCATCCGAACTGCTTGATTGGAGTCAGAGATGGCAGACAGGGTACTAAATAAGTGCTCAGTGAGTGTCCTGAGACACTTCCATCCTGCCATGGCTATCACATCAGAGAGGAAAGACCTTGCCACCCTTTCTGGTTTAACCTGGTTTTCAGATTAGAAACACATCCGGTCTATAATTTTTGCTTGAATGGCGATACACAAGAAAATCTAACTACACCTAACTACACCATATTCTGCCTGCATCTGAAGACTCTTCCCTCAGCCTGATGCATTGCTTTTTGGTCAACATTTAGCTCAGCAAATTCGTTACAGTGAGGACTTTTATCATTCTAGAAGAGCTTGTAAATTCTCTGGCAGAGAGAGATTCACTCACCTTAGTCAAACACAAGCTGAGAGATACAGTCTAGGGGAAGTCAGGATGACACATGAGGTCATTTTGAGGGAGCTACTCAGCAAGCTTGCCTTGTCTGTCACAAAACAAACTCTTGTTCTCTTGAAGCCAGTGATTTCTTTTACATTTTATTCTAGAAGCTAATAAACAAATCGTCAAGCAGAGCTGAGTTCAGACTTACTCTCACGATTCACATCTGGGTTGTGTCGACCACAACAAATGTTTTCCAGAAAAACATTTCTGCAGAAGTAACCTTGGAGCATCTTAAACCCAAGAATAAGACAGTCTCTATGCAGGATGGTCCCTGCTTAGAGGAGAACCTTTTAACATCCCTATTATTTTGATAAATAACCATCAGTAAGTTATATGTATATAGAATTAAGCAACTCGTAAAATTATATTGCACTCTCCACCTAAAGATCAAGAGGAAAGATCCACATAAAATTATATCTGAACTTAGCCCTCCCCATGTGTCTTAGAGTCAACTACTGGCTCTTTGTTATCCAAGTTTCTACTTCTTATCAGGTCTTTAAGAGGCAGCCCTGTAAAATATTGTCCTATGAGGGCAAAAGTCACTGTTCTCTTGCTCAACCTTGTATCCTATGACTTAGCACATCTCCTGGAACAGTGAATCACATTTGTATGTGTTATTTAAATTAATACAACAAAAAAAAATCTTCAAAGCTGTCAGTCCTACATTGTAAAATCAAATGTATATTTCCACTGGCTCTTTGCTTTACTAGAAACACGAAGGGCTTAATAACTTTATGCTAGCCATGAACAACTCTGACTCACATTAATATTTTTCCTCTGAATGCAAATAGTTAAACTCTTGATAGATGGCTAATCTATGAATGGTCTGAAGGAGGATAAGGTTTATTGAATTGATAGACAATTAGTTTCAGGGGCTGGAGAGATGGTGTGGTAGTCGACAACACGTGCTGATCTTGCAGAGAACTTGAGTTTAATTCCCAGCACCCACGTTGGGCACCGCACGAGTGATTCTGGCTCCCCCAAGGGCAGCTGCACTGATACCCACGAACAGAGTTACATGCATTTACAGTCAACAAATTCAGGAAAGAGCACCAAGAATTTTAAAGTGAGGACCATCAAGTGGTGCTGAGAAAAATACTTATGGGGAAAGAAAAGAAGTTCAATCCTTCCCTGAAACATACAGACTTTAACTGTACATGACTCATAGATCTGGACCCAAGAGCCACAACTGGAACACTGTAAGAATGGGAACCAGGAGCGAACCTTTGTGACTCTGGATTAGGAAAGTTTCTTAGACATGATTCCCAAAACACAAACAACATTGTACAGAGCACAAAATCCATGCACTGCCAACACTTAAGGACATTGGTGCCTCAAAGGGCACTACCAGAAAATATATAGAACTATATCTGTAGACAGAACTCTTAAAAATCTACAATAAAAAGATGAGTAACCCAACTAACTGTGGGGGAAATGTTTGAGTAGACATTTCTCTAACAAATTATGTCAACGGGTCAGTGAATACTTGAAAACCCATTTAGGACCCTAAGGATGCTAGGGGCAGTAACCACTACAATTTGCATGTTCTCCTGTTCCAGGAAACAGCCTTCTTGCTTACATTGCCACAGAATTAAAAATGATACTAACAATGCTGTGTCTGGGATGGTTGCATACAAGGGATTGCAGGAACTCATCTCCTTTATATTTCATTGAAACAAGAATTGGGTTTCTTCATTCTGACATATTTGAATGCTTATCTTATCCATTCCTTTGATTCTGTAGTAATGTTTATTTGAAGCAGATGAAATATTAACAACCACAGGTGTTTTAAGGAGTGTGTGTCAGATGTGTGCAAATCCATTTTTTGTAGATTAGTCTTTTAAGTATAAAAAAAAAAAGCTAAGGAAATTATACTATTAATATGCAAACTTAGCATCTAGAAGCACTGCAAGTTTGAAAGGTATGAAGCAGCAAGTGACTGTAACACCGAGTGCCTGTGGCAGTCGGCTCTGGGTCCATGCAGATCACATGGAACCGCCTAATTCCCATAGGTACTTTCATGGTGAGCCAGCTTTGTATTAGTCATTTGGCTTCTGACCCTACCCACCTATGCCTCGCCTGTACTCACCTCTTCCTCGGGAGGGGTGTACAATTCCTGAAGTGGTCAGTCATCCTTGTAGATGATGGTCAGCATACCATGTGTCAGCTACACAGCACACAGTGAAACCTTTGCTCTGCTGCCAGTCACTCGACGATGGGTGCTCACATTTAGAACAATCCTATCATCTGGCTCATTATGTCTAACAAGAAGTAATTTGAGATACCTCAACAGTTTTTCCATTGAAGAGATATGTTTTACTGATAGTATATTTACTGCTGGTATAGAGTATAACTAAATATTAAAATTCTGCCCAATCAATTGTCTTTGGGGTTCTCTTTAATTGATCCAATTTGACTGTCTGAGACAGCTTTAAAAGAATCAGCCCAGGAAGATTTTTAAGCTGTCAGTATTATACAGAGTCAGGACAATCCAACCTCTGTTTAGACATTGATATAATTTGTCATCCTGCCATGTCCTTCTTTAAATAATGCAGTCTATTTTCCCAGTTCCCATGCCAGAAACCACACACACATCCTAACTTCAGGAATGTGCTGAAAACATGCACTTACTTTTGAACTTTCATTGATTTGAGTGAGATAGATAGATAGATATTCACCAATTTTCATCCTCTTTGCTCAAAAAAAAAAAAAAGCAAATTCACCCCTTTAAATAAGTATGCACTGAAATGTAAGCCCTATACTCCTCCAGTGAGAGAGAAAAATAACCAAGTCAGCTTCCACCATTTCTATAAAAGTTTACAATTTAATAAGATCATATTGAAATCTATATTTCAAGCCTAAAGTAGATCTTTGGGTTACCAGTATCCTGATAATTCCTCCTGTATTATCTTCTCTGACAAAGGAAGGCCCTAGCGAGAATGCCTGAACCTAATGACAAGTGTCTCATAAAAATCTATTTACTGTCCCGGGATCATGTGATCCAGTGTTTCAAGGATGTCAGCCTAGATATTCACAGATCACCAACCACTACTTCAGACTTGTAGGAGTTACTCGGGGGAGTTATATCAACTCCCTGGCAATGCTACTCTGGGACTCACCTGGGACTCTGTAAGGATGAACACAAGTCCGCCAGGCTGGGAGGATTTGTAGAATTACCAAATCATAATGGAATAGAAGCAAACTGTCCAGGGCATCTATAAATCGCCCCGTTTTACAGGCGATGAAACAGAGACCACAGAAGACTCTGGCGTGTAGTTACACGTGGCTAGGTTTCTTTCTGCTCAAGTACTCTGACCCACAGCTCTCACTGTTGCTCTGTTCTCAAGAGCATGTGTTCTGGGGCAGTTACTGTCAGTGTTCACATAGGGAGTGGGGAGGTTGTTCTGTTTTGTTTGTTTTGAGATAAAGAAGAATGAGAGGAAATGATATAAGTAAGCCTTCCTGCTAGAGGTTTGAGCTCCACCTCCAAACTTAGTTACCCCCGCCACACACACACACACACACACACACACACACACACACACACACACCATGCCTCTCGGTGTCACTATGCCAAAAAGAAACACAAAGGAAATGTGAGGTTTTGATGGCCTGTTTTACTCCCTATGTGAGGCACTGCCACACCCACATTTTCATTTATTTCTGACATAGCCCATGAGCTGAGGAACTCATTCTTCCTCAGACAAACACTCGTAAAACTATTGCCCAAGGAAAAAATGGATGTTCAAGCAATAGCTATCATTTTGATGTCTTGAGATCATATTCTGTATGTCAGTATGCAATTATAAAAGGCCAATTTAGAATCCAATAAATCAACTTCTTGGGTACCCTAATAGACAAAAAAATAAAAATAAAAGAGCTGTGCTAAAACAGTTGCTTATCTGTTCCTCTACCTACCATTATCTCGGAACTGTTACATTTATTTATATCTGGATTTAATAATATGACTTCAGGATAGAGGTAGGAAATGTCACAGCCGTACTTTTAATCTAATAAAGGCAATGAGCCCATATCATCGTCAGGATGGTTTTGAGTTCTTCATCAATTGGATCTTTGTCTATTCTATAGGGGAAAAATACCCACAGAGAGAGACAACAAAAGAGAGAGAGAGCACTCGAGGTCACTATGAGAAAAATCCTTGATTTCTGGAAGACATTTAGTATGATGTCAGCCATGTGAA
This sequence comes from Mus caroli, assembly GCF_978045245.1. Classification (NCBI taxonomy): domain Eukaryota; kingdom Metazoa; phylum Chordata; class Mammalia; order Rodentia; family Muridae; genus Mus; species Mus caroli. Next base: position 29,796,567 of record NW_028227258.1, read on the forward strand.
CTGTGGCTCTTTTATTGGTTCATTACATTTTATTTCAAAGATTAACTGATTTTGCTCGTTGGTGAACCCCTACTTCTGAACCTGAAGATTTCCTGAGATTAAGCAGACGTCCAGTTCACTTGAGGTACTTGTGGTTTATCTCAGCTGATGAGATATTCAGAAACAGCCCTGCGGTGCTGAGTCCTAGGAACAAATGCAATTCAGAGTAGACACAAAGACCATCTAAAAGATTCTCCGCCAGACACTCTGGTTCATCCCATGGAATGCAAAGAATTTTAATGGCACTTTAAATGACGATTTGAAGGTTACATTAATTCTATCATGCATCGAATACAGAGATAGCCTGACTACCATACACTTAGTTCTCTGCACTGAGTAGGATGCCAGGAACACCCAGAAGTGTGTTTCGGTATTGCCATCAAACTCAACCTCAAAAGGATAACTGCACGATGATCGGATAAGAAAACAAGGCTCCAAAAATGCTTTACTGAAATCTCAATTCTAGAAGCTAAATTCAAATTCCTTCAGAACAGATGGAAGCCATTTTCCTTCTCTTTAGTTATCAAACAAAACATGATTTATCCTCACTAATATTGATCTTTTCCTGTCCTCAGTGTCCGGTTGTTTATGGGGTTTCGGCTTTATAATTCCTCTGTAAAGAGTGTAGTAGACTAACAACTTACTGGTGTATAGAGACAGTTTTCCTCAAGGTTTTACAGTCTAAATCTGAGTATTGTATAACCCAGATGTGAGAGCAAATGACCAGAGTAGAAACTTCCCAGGAAGCAGGCTCCCAGCTGAGCCAGGGTCTCATGCAGATCAAGCACTAAATAACTGGCAGTGTGTTGATGAAGACTCTATAGCAAAAATCCCATAATCAGCCTCCAAACGCTGACACCATTGCATACACCAACAAGATTTTGCTGAAAGGACCCTGATATAGCTGTCTCTTGTGAGGCTATGCCAGTGCCTGGCAAATACAGAAGTGGATGCTCACAGTCAGCTATTGGATGAAACACAGGGCCCCCAATGGAGGAGCTAAAGAAAGTACCCAAGGAGCAAAAGGGGTCGGCAACCCTATAGGTGGAACAACAATATGAACTAACCAGTACCCCCTGAGCTCGTGTCTCTAGCTGCATATGTAGCAGAAGATGGCCTAGTCGGCCACCATTAGGAAGAGAGGCCCCTTAGTCTAGCAAACTTTATATGCCTCAGTACAGGGGAATGCCAGGGCCAAGAAATGGGAGTGGGTAGGTAGGGGAGTATGGGGGGGGGGGTCTGGGGGACTTTTGGGATAGCATTTGAAATGTAAATGAAAAAATACCTAATTAAAAAAATAAATTAAAAAAAAATTAAGCCCTAGTGCCCTTGTCTGAACAAATTTCATTCATAGGAGTGAAAATGAGGCAGTTTCCAAAGCTCTCAAGTCTGCCTAACTACTGATCAGATTAGATGGAAAGTTCAACCAGTTGCTCCACTGAATTCTACCCCTGTTGGTTAGGCATTGAAAATCCGTACCTGTAGGAATCACTCCCTGTGATTAAACTCCATTGAGGCGGCAATGGGTATCATCGCAGGGAATGTTTGTGAAGGCATTCAAACACATGTGTGAAGATAGCAAGCTTTTGCAGGCTTTAAAATACATTGTGGAATCGCTTTATTTTTACTATTCAAAACAGACAGGCATTCATGTTGTAACAAGAGAAGGGAATTATAAAGAGGTATTGATACAAAATAACTGTTAGTGTCTCAATTATCAACCAATGCTATTTGTTACATTGTATTAAGGGGACTACGGTGTTGTTAATGGACCAAGTTCTCACTTTTCCTGTCGAAGGATGTAAGCCACTGCTACTAAAACCCATCTCTCCCAGTTACTTACTATGAGTTCAGCTCATAGTAAATATAAATATAAATCCTTCATCCTTCAACGTTAGTTTTCCTGGTGCTATAATGCCAATGTGGTTGGTTATTTTAACCTATGAAAGAGGTGGTAAACTTTTCAAGTGGATGTGACTTTCAGCATAATGGCCATAAACACTTCAAGAGAATGGAACACAACCTTCAAAGGAGACAAAACCTTAAATTACTGTTTATAATTACATACTTATTGCCAGGTTTTATATTCATATACAATGCATAACACTACCAATAACTTTATTCTTTTCTTTTTCCCTTTTGGTGGGGTGAGGTATTAAAAAAACTACTACGTAGTCTTGGTAAGCTTGGAACTTGTACTGCAGTTCAGGTTGGTCTCAAATCAGAAATTTGCCATTCTCTACCTCCCAATGCTGGGATTAAAGGCACACACAAGAAAACTCACACAGTCAGATTGTTATTCTTTTACCTAAATTCTGATACTATTATTTGAAATTTTTGATTTTTTTTTTTTTTACTTTTTACTTTTTAGTTTTTAAGACAGATTTTTCTGTGTTGCTTTGACTGTTTTAGAACTCACTATGTAGACCAGGCTGGCCTCAAACTCATGGGGAGCTGAGCTACCTGCCTCCTAAGTGCTGGGATTAGAGGCTTGTGCCATCACTACCTGGCAAAGAAGTATCTTTTTGAAGCTTTATTTTATGTTTTGTATACATAAATTCTTTGCCTGTGTTTATGTATGTGCACTGTGTGTGTGTCTGATGCCGTTGGAGGTCAGAAGAAGAGGTGGCATATCCTGGAACAGATTATTGTGAGCCATCCTGTGGGTGATGGTAATCACACCTCTGACAAAGCAACAACTATTCTTAACTACTGAGCCATCTCTCAAACCAAACAATTTTATTTTTAAAAACTGACTTTTAAAGAAACTTGACAACCTGTAAGTTCAAATCTATAAAATATTTTTGGATACCTATAAAGTATTTATAAGAATTTATGTTTGATATAGTTATCATTTGCCTATTTAAGTTTAATAACTGACTCAATCATTAATAGAACATTTTAATTGTTCAATTTTAAAATGTTATCTCCCTTCACTTTAATGCTAAAGGTAGGATTTAGAATCTTTGCTTCATATTCCTATTCAACTATTTCCTCAGTGACCCAAGAGAGTTTAAGAAGGTCATGTTGTCTTCACAGCTATAAACCAGACATATTCCCAAAGGAGGCTGTCAGTCCTGGGCTCAAGATTAAATAAATCTACACAGCTGAATGCAAAACCTGCATTGTTTTAAATAACTGCTTGCTACATAGATTGTCTACAAATCTACCTTATGGTTTCAATAGATGTATTGTGTGAATCTGGAAAGAAATGGAGTTACTTTCATTAGCTTTAAACAATCACTGGAATGGAATTGCTTTCCTAGCTATAACTGTGAGTGTTTTCATGTGTTCAAAGGCCTGACTGCATCAGGAAGTGAATCTTGTCTTCATGCATATCACATGCAAACCAATGCAAAGAAACCAAGAAGTTTTTTAAGTTTTATGGCATCTGATTGCTGTTTTTATGCTTACCATAAAGACCCCATTGCAAAAGATACAACACAGCTTGGTTGTTCACATAAAGAAATCAAGCTGGAAAGGAACTGGAAACTCTCTCTCTACTGGCTAGCTTTCATTATGCTGAAAGATATTACACACAACACAGGGGAAGGAAAGACAACTGATATACCCAGTAGTAGAACCTGCATGCTGCAATAGTGACCTGCAAGGAAAGCTATGACCACAGATGCAATAATGGCATGACTCCTATAGGGCAACCAACTGTTTTCTGTTGGAATTAAGGCCTGCTCTACAGGAAGGAATTCATGCCTGTTACTATAAACCTGCTCAAAAGGCCATGGCTCAGCAGTTCATGGCTCCTAGAGGAGTAATTTAACTGTTCCTTTGCCAAACAAACATGTTGTCAAACTGCCTTCTAAATATTTAATGTTTATCCTCACAAGCTGCATTGATTGAGCAACAATCAATGCAGAAACTCATGAGCAGCTAATGTGTTTAGAAAAAGTGCTTGCTGAGTGCTCTACCCTGACAGAGACATCTGCTTCAGCCCCTTCACAGCTCAAGGACTAGCTTGGAAGAGGAAAGGGGGGTTATGTAAGAGACAGAGATTGAGGAGAAGTGCCATGATATGCTATCTTGTGGACATGACGTGACCACTGCACTCATGAGCTCAGAGTAGCTGCCATTTCCTGCACAACAGCTGTCAAAGTGTAAGCCAGTCAGTAATTTCAGCATGGATGGGAGAGGGATTCATAACGTTCTACCCCAACTGAGCAGCAGGTAGCAGCAACCTGTGGGTAAGAGAGATCTTTCCCTATTGGTGTAGCCACTGATAGGTTGGCTAGGATCATGAATGTAACACTACTCAAACTCAGTGGGTAATTGGAGAGGAACTGACAGAGGGAGGGAGGGAGGGAGGGAGGGAGGGAGGGAGGGAGGGAGGGAGGGAGGGAGGGAGGGAGGGAGGGAGGGAAGAAAAGAAAGAGGGAGGGACAGAGGGACAGAGGGAAGGAGAGAGGAGTACATTTTGAGGGCAGATGAGAATTGGAAGGTGGAGGTACCATTGATCACGATACATTATATGTATAAAATTGTTAATGAATAAAAACTTTTAATTTATATGAGTCTAGAAAGATGGCTCAGTTAAGAGCCCCAACTGTTCTCCCAGAGAATCTAACTCCAATTCCTGGCACCATATGGCAATTCACAACCAACTGTAACTCCAATCCCAGGGGATCTGATGCCATATTCTGGCCTCTGGGAACATGGGGCACACATGAGGTGCACAGATAAAGCTATGAAACCTGCTTTGTCTAAAAAAATATAATTTACTTAACTAAATTATAGATGCTCTTGTTCTACCAATTCAGCAGAATGACCCTCAATCTGTAATGCACAGAGGGTGTCTTTTCAAAACCCAGACCCCTGAATAGGACTCTCAAACTCTGAGTCAGTCTGAACCCTGAACCGAGTCCCTGTGGGGTCCACCATACTCACAGCCTCAGCTGATCATGAGGCAAGTGGCCTTGACACTCCGAGGGGCAGGACAATCCGCATACACGGACTCTCCAGGCAAATGACCACACCAGTCCATACCATGACAACTGCTTCTAAAAATAATCCATGAAGAACTGTTCTCGGTGAACTCAATTTTTATTGTTTTATGAAAAGGTCCATGTGTGCTCAGTTGCTTTTCTGTTGCTGTGACAAAGCACTGAGCAAAATCAACTTGCAGGGAAAAGGGGGTTATCTGGTCTACCCGATCAGATCGCAGTTTAAAACTCAGGGAAATCTGGGTAGGAACTCCAATGGGTGCTGAGGCAAAACAAAACAAAACAAAACAAAACAAAACAAAACAAACACACACACACACACCAAAAAAAGCTCTTTGCTGGCTTATTCTCCATGCTTACTCAGCTTGGTTTGTGAGGTAACCCAGGACCACCTGCCTAGTGCTAGCACTGCCTCCAATGGGCCAGAATCACCTCCATCAATCACTGAACAGGAAATTGCCCCACTGACATGACTACAGGCCAATCTGATGGAGGCAATTCCTCAGCTGAGGTTCTCTCTGGCCAAGTGACCTCAGTCTGTGCCGAATGGACAAAGAGTAACCAGTATGCCATTGGATGCCCAGATGTCATAGCAACGCTCAATCATTAATCACATCTCGCCTTCTGTCAACATCCAGGGAAAAGCCACAGGTCTCCTCTTCCCTCTTATGCCACTGGAACAGGGGAAAGTGACCTTCACGAAGGCCTTTCTCATGTATATAAGAACGTGTCCAATCAGTCCACAGAGCCCTTCTGCAATCAGAGGCCAAGCATGCAAGAACTACCATTGCTCACAGCAAGGTCCATAACAGTTCTCTGCGTTGCTATGGAATTCTTGATAGGCCAGTAGGTAAGATGCAGAAACATGGTTTTTTTTATCTGTGTCTGGTTATGAATTGTTTTCCCTTGCATTAACTGCATTATCCTTTATACAGGGACAAAAATCTCTGTAGAAGCCCAACTGCCTAGCAGACTGTAATGTTCATTATACAGTACTTTACTGTAGAGTCCTAAAGATGTACTGAAATGCAGAAGTGAAGATGAAACAAAATGCTCAAAGGAAAGTCTAGAAAAGACATCTAATAAAAAAGAAAGGACCTTTAAGCTGTGGGACACAGTTGCCCATGAAAAACGAGTTGCTAAATAGCTGAATTGGAACTGTCCCGATTTGGGAGGTAATCTGTGGTTCCAACTGAAATTTACTGTTGTTATTTTCAGCACAATAGTTTTCAAAGTAACACAATCTCAATAGATTGCAGACCGAGCCACAGTACCAAGGGGAAACCGAAGGTGTGGTTCCCATAGGCCTCTGGCCACATGTTCATCAACTGTTCGATATATAACTTTGTTTTCTGTGTGACTCTCTTCCTTAAAGACACCTCACATAGTATGTTTGGTTGATTCGCTGACATCAAATTCACCACCAGCAACATGGCTTAACTAGAACCTGAGAATGCTCATTTAACTCGTGGATCATCTCTGTAAGGTGCAATCTGTGAAATTACCCTCACTTAAAACACACTGGGCCGGGCGTGGTGGCACACGCCTTTAATCCCAGCACTCGGGAGGCAGAGGCAGGCAGATTTCTGAGTTCGAGGCCAGCCTGGTCTACAAAGTGAGTGCCAGGACAGCCAGGGCTATACAGAGAAACCCTGTTTCAAAAAAACAAACAAACAAAAACCACACTGGACAGCTTACAGCACTGAGCCTCGGATTGTTTCAACAGCCCAACCACCAACAGTAAGCACAAAAACATTCAAAAATCACAGCAAGAATTAGATTTCAAAAGCAATACTGTTTACAATGTAAGGCTGAGCTGTGATGGCAGAGTGTGGTCTTGCTGAAGTGTTAAAACATAATTCGAATATTTTGCTACTTAACATGTCTGAGCATCACTGTAGGAGTGTCTTAAGTATCAACTGGAGGTTAGAGATAAATCATTTCAAGTAGGTGAACTGTGAGTACAGAAATAAGGAGCAATAATTTTTCCCCCATCGTGATAATGCCTTAATCCATATTGCCATGCCAACAGGGTAAAGTCCCTATTCTCTAAGCATCCAAATGACGCTGTAATAGAATTAACTACTGTGCTATGGACCGTGTCTTCTGTGTCATTTGAGTAATAGATATTTCGCCTCCCTCATGACCATCACCAGTTGTTATAGTTCATCAGATGTTTCTAATGTTGCCACAGTTAGTGCACGTATGTTTAGGAACAGGCGTGTGTAAGTAGACAAAAAAAAAATGCTATAAAATTCATCAATGATACAGTAATGACAATATGAAGGTTTATCTACGCAAAAGATCTTATGTTAAAAAACTCCAATCAGCGGAAGTTCTAAAACGAGGCTGAAGGATGGTTCTTCAAGTAAGAGCAGTGGCTTCTCTCCTGAAGGACCCAGGTTCAATTTCCAGCACCCACGTGCTATCTCACAACCACCTGTAACTCTAGTTCCATGGGATCTGATACTCTCTTCTGGCCCTCATAGCAATGTACACACATGGTACACAGATAATCAAGCCAAATATTCACACATATAAATTAAAAATTAAAAATTAAAAAAAAATAATAAATTAAAAAAATCTATTATCTATATATGCCCCAATACAGGGGAATACCAGGGCCAAGAAGCAGGAGTGGGTAGGTTGGGGAGCAGGGCGGGGGGAGGGTATAGGGGACTTTCAGGATAGCATTTGAATTGTAAATGAAGAAAATATCTAATAAAAATTTGTTTAAAAGATTATTAACTAAAATACAAGCTCGAAAGTACTGACTTTTGAAGGTGAGTTAATGGGTAAAATTATTCCCCATACCTTAAACTGTAGCTCATAAATATTAGTTACCTTCTAGTTAGTATTCTAAACACATTGCATGTATACACTTCACTTCAACCCTCTCGTGTGTGGAAAGCTGTTCTCTGTAACTTTAGCGTGTGTAAACCAGAAGCCCTGACTTTAATTCTTTAGCTTAGTGTTCTCATTTTTGCAAGTCAGATTTCAGCCCTTACCAGCTTCATTTTACACTAATCTCAAGCTGCACCACATTCCTGTTTCTGGTGTGTGATATTGTATATCAAAGAAGACAAAAGTCCACAGAGAAATCCAGGAAAGACAACTGCAGTAAGACAGTGGCTTTCTGCACGGCATGAAGCCTGTGGCCAAAGGTACAACAAAAAGAGCCTATTAGAACAAACACTTCCGCTGAAGCTCCTGCAACCAGTTGGATCAGCCAACCTACATGGGATGCTCTAAACTGATTCCTTGTTGTTTCTTGGGATAAATGACGTTGTGTTGCTGACAGGCAACAGGACAAAATGGAAAAGCATGGACTCATGATCAAAAGCCGACTCAATCCCTAGCTCTCCTAGTTACTAAAGATGTGATCAGAAAACAGCTGACGTGTTTCGCTTTGTGCGAAGGAAAACCTTACGCAAAACTAAGCTAATTCTTATACAAAACTAAGCAAGCCTACCTGCTCACTTTATCTGACACTAACCGGACTTATATTCATTACATGATATATCTTTGGTAGTGGATGATGTCAGAGAATTCCACAGTCCTAGTCTTACTCCTTGTAGAGACCTAGATATCACTGAAGTATCTAAATATGATTTCTGTTAAATGCAGAAGTCACCTAGTTTTAGCTGAAAGCAATTCGCAGAGTAAGTAGATGTGCAAAGAAGAACATGCCTCGACCTCCTTGGTATGAGCATCAATGCTTTTCAACAAAGGCCCACCGTGAACAAGAGAACATGACACGACTCTTTGGATGCTAACACTCTCCTTTGGAGCTGTGGTACAATGCACTCAAGTTATCATAGAAACCAATTTTCTAGTGTGATGTGCTTTAAAAAAAAAAAGTGACAGGGTTATGGGCTACAGGGTTAAATACAGCAAGATAGCGTTAGATACTGAGTCACAAAGTGCTCGTGCCAAGCCAAGCTTCTGGTGGCTTCTGACTGGAATTCTGATTTCAGTTTGGGATGTGCGGTGTCAATAAAGCTGTCTTCAGTGGGAGGACTTTTATATTGAACTGTGCTAATAGCTGTGTGATTCTTTCAATGCGCTTGGGCAGCTACCAGAAAGACATCAATAACTTTAAGAGATAATTACTTTGCAATAGAAGCCTGCATTCTCTGTTAGCACGCACATGGAGACAATGCCCACTGGATTGTTCTGAAGCCACAATCGAAGCATGTTCTTTTCTCAGCGGCTCACTTAAGTCTCCTCTGGGGCAAACCATGCAATTTGCCCCGGGCCAGCAGGAACAATGTGTTATAAATCAGTGTCTCATTTTGCTATAATCGCCGCCTTAAAATAGCTGCCACTGGATCAATGTCTGAGATTGTGTTTTATTATACTCTCATTCTTACAAGCATCACAAAACACTGACTGACTAAGGCAGAGGAGCAGCTGGCTCCGTGGATCTGAGAGAAGAATGTCCTGAGAACAGTCCAAGAATGTCTGATGCACATCTACAATTTCAAAGCCACATCAAAAACAAAGTGATAACTGCTATCTGCATTGGAAAAGAGGAAGTCTGGAATACTGGAACGAGAGCAAATACGAACACGTTAGGGAGCCTTGCTGCTCCCGACATATGACTGTTACTTGCATGTTATTATTCAAGGACCTGAGGTCATGATTTAGTTGATTGACAGGTCATAATCCTGTTCTAGAAAGCATTTCAACTCACTTAGTAAGATGAAAGAATGTGCTGCCAATGGAACTTCACTCAGTCTTACTATTAATTACTTAATAAGTGCATTGATTACTGTGGCCATTTTCTTCCTTTTGATACAGGCTCCCACTTTCTAGCTCTGGCTGGCCTGGAGCTCTCTATGTAGACCAGGCTAGCTTTGAACTCACAGAGATCTACTTATCTCTGCTTTCTGAGTCCTGGGATTAAAAGTGTGTGCCACCGCAACCAGTTTATTTCAAGGCTGCTAAATGAATGCATGCATGCTTCGTCTTTCTTGCTGCTTTTTTCTCCTTCCATATCACTTATGCCTGGGTGTCTCTGTGTCTCATGGTCTCCCATAGAAATTCTGGTTCAACTAGTGCAAAACCATCTCAACTTATGAACATCAGGAAACAGTGACGCTTACAACAGGAACTGCCTTCTTTCTTGTTCGTGACACTAAGAGGAACTGTACTTACTTTCACTCACTTGAAGAAGCCCATTTGTGGGGCTGGAGAGATGGCTCAGTGGTTAAGAGCACCAACTGCTCTTCCAGAGGTCCTGAGTTCAATTCCCAGCAACCACATGGTGGCTCACAACCATCTGTGATGGGATCTGATGCTCTCTTCTGGTGTGTCTGAAGAGAGCAATGATGTACTCATATACATAAAATAAATAAATCTTTAAGGAAGGAAGGAAGGAAGGAAGGAAGGAAGGAAGGAAGGAAGGAAGGAAGGAAGGAAGGAAAGAAGGGAGAGAGAGAGCACTGGATCAATCTCAAACCCCAGTTCTAATATGGGCTAAGTGTGAACACTTGTCATGTGACTCATATTCCTAAGATGCAACGTATTTATCGTGAGAACTAGGGTCATGATTACAACACCGATTCACTGCTTGGAGAGACGGTGAAGAATGAGTTACCAATGAGCCCCCTGACAGGAAATGATGTTCCTGAAGCTCTGCTGAGCTCACAATGGGATGGACTGCAGTTGGTAGTAATTACTGTAACTTTCCAGGCACCTAAGTGTGTAATGTACTACACTTAATAGCACTTGATAGGCATATACCTGTCACTGTTTTCTCGCAATGGAATAACTGAGGCTATGCAGATCTCCACCACCGCTTCCAAATGTAACAGTGAACTCAATAAGGTCTCCAGCGTGGACAGAAAGACACAACAGAATGCCTCTCATTCTCAAATGCCTGCTGGTTTCCTACCTACCCACTTGCTCTCAACCATCAACCCATTACCCATGCTATTTTTTGAGATAGCCCATCTTATGCTGACTACGTTACAGTAAGTGATGAAAGTTTCTATGGATGAACTATCTCATGGTATGATGATGGGAATAGTCTTCTGTCATTGAAAAACATCTTCGTATAAATAAAAAGGAGAGCAAGAGCAAAAGCCAGGCCTTGGGTGAGAGTCTCATTTGTTGTGTCATCTTTTGCTCAGCAAGTTTCCCCCCCTCAAGGCTGTTCACTGTCCTCCTGTAGAGAACACAGCATGGGCTTTACTCTCCAATACTCATCTGTCTCCAGATGTTTAAGCTAAAGCTAACTATGGAATTTTCTTCTCTTTGCCATTGATTAACTAATATGAGTGTCAGGAAAGGGTAAGTCTGGGTCAGTTTGGTTTACATGGGGTTTGCAGCTAAATCATTCACTCACATTTATTCTCCTACTCATTCATATCTCTCCCTCCCTCACTTGCCATCTTGAAAGAAACCAGGAGGCATCGCCGGAAGTTGCTTCTGGCAGCCACCTCATTAACTACAGCAGGGAAAAAACTTGCTTTAAAATAAACATAGCGGAGACTTCATAATGAATTACAAAATGACCTCTATAAATTCACTCTTCCACAAAAGAAAATAAGAAAATTGGAAAAATTAGTCCAAGTTAACTTTTTCAGAAATCTGACACTTGGCCAAAGGCCATAACATGCACACAAGTGTCTACACAAGCGAAACAGGGTAAATTTTTGAGGAAGAGAAGTTTTGAGTTTTAACTCATCTTATTTCCACTCTCCTCTCCCCACCTCTGTCATTGTATTATTCCCATCAGCCTTGGAAACAAAGATGTGAAGCCCAGAAATAGGACAGTCACCAGATCCCAGCAAGCTCCTGTGTTCCCCACCCAGGCTCAGTTCCTATCTGACCATATCCCAGCAAGCTCCAGTGTCCCCACCCAGGCTCGGTTCCTAGCTGACCTGTCTGGTGGCATCCCAAGAAGCTTTGTTCACCAGGCTGTCTTTCTCTGACCTGACTCAGAAACCACTACATAAGAAGCTTCAACTAAGGACAATTGTTGGGAACAATCTGAAACAACCGTTTAATGTCACAGCTACCTAGGGCAGTGATGCCAGTTGCAGCCAACAGAGGCTTACAGAAAAATATTAATGAAAAATATGGTTAATGTAATACCCTTTCCTGAAGAAACATCTCTACATATATAGATGACTGAGTGTGCTGGCCACTGTACCTACCCAAGAAAGACCTGAGGATGCCTAACCTCTCCTGCTAACCGTGAAGTAATGCATGAGGTAAAAGTGAGAGCTAATGTACACACGCAGAGCAGTAAAGGCACATCCTAGCAGAGTTGTACATACACAGAGTCGATCAACAAGAATGGGAGACATATTGCTTCAAGGCATTTAAGGAGATCTGTCCAGGACTTCTGGGTCTGTGTTCATTCAGAGATGATGCACCTAACCCTCAAGAGACTGGAGGCCCCGGGGAGTTTAGAGGTCAGATGGGGTGGGGAATGGGGACATCCACGTGGAGACAGGGTGGGGGTGGGTAAGAGGTATGGATGTGGAACAGTCGGAGGTTGGATTGGGGGGGGGGGCAGGGAATGGAATATGGAGTGCAAAAAATAAATTAAAAATAAAATAAAATTAAAAAAAAAAGAAGATCTATCTAATCATTAGCTGAGCATTAAATGATCAGCCTTCAAGACAGTTGTGTGACAGGACACAGAATTCATCACAGTTACCACAAATTAATAGCAAAATAATAGCGAAACCTCTCTGTGGTATACATTGGGCAACAAGGTCTAAGCGCAACTTCCTCCGTGACACAGATTTTATAGGTGGGTCCAGTTATAACTTCATTCTATTAGTGGTGATATTTATTATTTATGGATTGCAAAGTTATATCTAAGCATATGTCCTAACACTGGTATATATTAGCAGTTAGCACAAGGTATAATCATTTCAGGATAGGGATTGCTTCCCAGTGACAAGACACAGTCGAGTGATCAACGCCACTCGAGTTAGTTAACATGTTGCATCAATTGCCTGTGCATTGCTTATAGGTAGGCTGAAGCTACTGCATGTGGTTTTTAATGAAAATGACTTGACCACTTCTGATCCTAACACTGAAGTTTCAGCCTTGGGAAATAATGACAGCTCAAAAGTTACATGACAGGGGCTAGAGAGATGGAACTATGGGTAAGAGCCTTGTTTATGCACACATTAAGTATCTGAATTCAAATTCCCAGCACTCACATAAAAGTCAAGGCAGGGTTGCATGTGCCTGTCACCCAACACTGGTAGAAGAAGGCAAGCAGATCCTCGAGTTCACTGGCTAGCTTGCAGTTTGTTCAGTGAGAGGCCCTGTCTCAAGGTGTCTTAGCTAGGGTTTTACTGCTGGGAGCAGACACCATGACCAACGCAACTCTTATAAGGACAACATTTAATTGGGACTGGCTTACAGGTTCAAAGGGTCAGTCCATTATCATCAAGGTGAGAGCATGGCAGCATCCAGGGAAGCATGGTACAGGAGGAGCTGAGAGTTCTACATCTTCATCTGAAGGCTGCTAGCAGAATACTGACTTCCAGGCAGCTAGGATGAGGGTTTTAAGCCCACACCCATAGTGACACACCTACTCCAACACGGCCACACCCCTTAATAGTGCCACTCCCTGGGCCACACATATACAAACCATCATACAAGGGAATGAGGTAGAGAGTGGTAGAGGAAAACAGTCAACATCTTCACCTGCCCTCTGCATGGACCCACAAGAGCACACACTGCATACTCTCATGCATGCATCATTCCCACACATACAAAACAAAGAAAGGAAAAACAGTTTTAATTCTAAAAGCAAAATCACTTGAACTTTATTACTATAACTTGGGAGAATCAATCCATTTTACAAAGATAAATTTAAAATAAAGTGTTTCACTAATGAGGTAGAATTTCCATTATATATTTATAAAAGTTAATGTTATATAGAAATGTTCAGCAGTGTATATGCAGAATGAAGCCAGAAATATTTATGAGAAGCTAAGATTGATATTCTCTAAATGAAAACTGTTTTTTTTCTTTTGTTTTGTATTTTGGGTTTGGGATTTGCCTTAAGCAGTCCCTAAACACTTGTGAGTTTTCCACTTCATTCTTAAAAGCACTCACAGAGCCTGTGGGCACAACCACAAGCAGCCACTTCCTCCGTGGAGTACTGAAGGAAATGAGTAAATCAAGCCCAGTAGATAAGCCTAGCACAACCAAAGCTGACAGCTCATTACCTTGATGTCCCGCCTACCAACATATCAACAAAAAAGCATGGAAACAAAAGAAAAGAAGCCTTTCTGGGACCCAGGGTTTTGGTTCATTTGGACTGTTTTCTATCATTTGTTCCATTTTGATTTGTGCCTGTGAACTTAACTACTGGGATACTAATGCTCTCTCTGAGCTCACAGCAAACTCGTGCCATCTGTGTGGGACTTTAAGAAACTCCTTTGCATCTCAGCCAACAAATCTTGCTCTCTCCTGTAAATCCCTTCTTCCTTTCCAAAGTGTCACATGTGAGCCTCATATTCTGTAGTGCTCTGTGACTCTCCGTTGTCACTTTCTTTGTCCAATCCCTAAACAAATTACAGACACCTTGCTTTAATAATCAAGAAGGATTGCAAAATTTTCAGCGAGTCCTATACACGTGTGGGAGGATGCTCGTAGTTTCTAGATGGCTACTGAATACCTCATCAGCACTTCACTTGTTGGCTGCTCGATGGAGATGGTGGGTCCAGCCATGCACTAACTCAAAGCCATGCACGAACTCAAGTCTCTGACACACTTGCCTGTCCACACCCCCAACCCACCAAAAAAATAAATGAGTCAAGTAGATACCATGGTTCCCACCATGGCACTCTTTTGCCAAGAATGTTTGGCAGTACAGATGGTCTCAATTAAAAGCAAGTGGTTTCTAATTTATAGCACAGGAAACATTTAGAATTTGTTGTTGAAGTCAAGTTAGCGGAACCTAGTAACCCCAACCTCACCCCAGTCAGCTACCTCCATGACTTTAATTCGTTTGTACAGATTCCTGATGTGTTCATAAGTCTTTTTTATTAATAATAATATCCTTCTGCTGCGCATTTTAAATGGGGACACAAGGGTTGACATAAAGGTACCATACCACAGCTTCACCTTTCTCAACTTACGTAGCCTGAGGTTTGTAGTGGGAGCTGAAGGCACAGATTGGGAGCTCCGACAATGGACTATAAATAGCTTGCGCTCTCACATCTACCACATTGTCTAGCTGTGATATCAGTATCCCCGATTTCCATAAAGCGTAATATTGCTTTCCTTGTACGTGCTTTGTCATCCAGAGTCTCAACAAACACTCCAACAGCCTCTGTGTTTCACAGCCACACTTCCTGAACTTTGTGACTTTGACAAGAAGTCAGCCCCACCAACCACTCTTCGGCAGCCTAGCCCACTTTCCAGCCTCGTTTTTCAAAACTTCTGTGACACTAGAATTATTATTTTAATGTATATGCACCCACCTTCCAATAAACACACATGACAACCCACACGTTATGAAGGTGGTTTTATGGTCTGAGAGGCTAACCTAATGGAGACTGAATTGGACAATCCCAGTAAACAGAAGCTACAAACTACCTTAGAGGTCTCTCTTCTCTTCCATAAACCTCATATTCTTTGTATAAGGGACCTTGATTTAGATATCACTTGCATTTAGACACCAGTGCTTTTTGTGAAAATAAGCAGCAGTGACCAATAAACCAGTAAGAATTGTTGATTCATTTCTAGACTCTTAGCGATCCTTTCTGCATAATGGGTTTCCTCATTTGCTTTCAACTGCTATGACAAAACACTGGCCAAAAGCAATATTGCAGATTCTAACCATCATGAAGGAAGAGCAGAAGAGGAACTCATGATAGGACCATGAAGGCAGAAACCAAAGCAGAGGCCATGGAGTAACACTGCACTGGCTTGCTTCTCCTGGAGTAACATTCCTACACACCCCAGGACCAGACACAGTGGGCTGGACCCTTCCACATTAATCACCAGTCAAGCAAATGTCCCATAAGCTTGCTTGCATGCTTATAGGCCAATCTGATGGAGGCATTCTCCTGAAGCTTGTGTACAGCTAAGAACAAACCACCCAGCATAATACGTATTTGCTGTAAGTTAGCAGGTTCACCTACGTCTCGTTCCTTTAGGTTAGGTAAAGCTGATCAATGCCCATCAGCCTGAGTGGTTATTTTTATGTCTCAGATGTCAGGGCTGAGAGCAAGCACCTAATCTTCCCCGCTTGCTGCCACCGATGGTAACCCTCCAACACCATGCTGCTCACCCATGACAGACTTATCCCTCTAACACAGTGCTTCTCAACCTCTGGGTAGAGAGACCCCTTTGGGGGGTTGAATAACCCTTTCATGGGGGTCACCAAAGACCATGGGAAAACCACCGGAAAGACATTTACATTACGAATCATCACAGTAGCAAAACTACACCTAGGAAGTAGCAATGAAATGATTTTATGGTTGGGGGGTCAGCATAATATGATGAACTGTATATAAGAGTCATAGCGTTAGGAAAGTGGAGAACCACTGCTTAACACAACTACAGCTTTTGACCCTCTAACCTGTATCTTCTTTATACTTTTTTTTACTGTACCATAAAAAGTCCTCTCAAAATCTTTCCTAATAAAACTATCTAATGTAAAGTATTCCTGCCTGATAAACGCAAGAAAAAGGGTCAACATGACAAGAAGAAAGTAGAAGCCAATGGAACAGCTCTGTAACACGGAACCCCCCTCACTTTCTGAGTGAGTCTTCACACCATCAGTACATCTAGAAGAAACTTCTCTGTGAACATGGAAAAGCCGGGATATCAGCCAGCTCGACTCTTGGGCTGAGAAGGGCTCTGCATACAGCTATGACAAGGGCTGGGGTAGGCCCAAGATCGCTACTCCATACCCTAAAAACACCAGTTTTGAAACCCGAAGCCCATGTAGAAGCTTCAGATTTGACTCTGGTGATGCGGAGAAGAGCCACAAAGAAGATTAAAGGGCTGGAAAGTGATATCTATGGGGAAAGATGAAAGGACCCGGGATTATTCTGCCTGGTAAAGGAAGACCGGCGGCTGAGTTAACATTCTTAAGGTATTTGGTCAGTTGTTCTAGTGGCCAGATGGTCTCTGTGATGGGGGCAGGAGCAAAGGAAGTAGCCTTAAATTCCAAGAGGAAGAACTTAAGTTAGATCTAAAAAAGACCTCTTTGAAAGTGAAGCTGTTTGATAGTGAAATGGAATATTCACTCTAAAGTCCTTAAATCTGACAGAGATTACCATCTTCCTGTCACATGGAGCAGGTGGGCTAAAAGAAAGACGGGGTGGGGGATAAGTCATCACAGCCATCAATCTATTACCTATAAAACCTACAATTGTTGAAAATTGTTTAAAAAAATAAAAATAGGTGAGAGAAAACCTAACATTTTTGGTTGGCTTCTATTTTCATGTGCAGTAGCAGAGGCAATGAAATTCACAACGAAGATTTAAATCTCAGTTGTTTAATTAAATGGTTCTCTTTCCTACATAAAGGACTCTTAGGCTTTACACAGAACCACCCTTGGCTCCACTAACCACTCCCATACTGTGTTGATCTCACAGTACTGTACTCACACCCCACTCTACCCATTAAGGAATAAGTCATAGGCTATAGGAAGAAAGAAAATGGTAGAAATTTTTCCTGATTCATGAGAAACAGACCCAAAATGGATGCCAGCTCCCAAAGTCAAGGTATATTGAAAATGCATATCAGAAGAACATTGATTCTCCATTGCGGATTCTCTCTCTTTTTTTCCCTTTTTTAAATATCACTGTATTGGTATCCACTGGAACACAATGGATGTAGAACAATAATATGTACCAAGTTCCAGAACACATCAGACGATTGCTATGTCCGAGTCCTGTGTTCATGCTTCCACTGATGAGCTGCGTTCACACGTGTCCCAAGGTGGCACTTCCACTGATGGATTGTTCCCAGGTACTAACAGAACTCCACCCTTCCCTCGCCTGTTGCAGTTAACGGACAATTTTAAGGAACTTGGCAAAGTGAAGATTAAAGGAATTGTGGCTTCGCTGGCGCACATCATTTATACCTTGGTTCACAGACATCAGCCCCAGAAGTCCTTGCCCGGGCCTGCTCACTTTCAGTTCTGCTCCACGTGCCAGGCATCAGACCACCTGCTTATGAGGTATCCTGAGATGCACTCTTCTCAGAACAGTTGTCTTTTTCTACTCGAATGATTCGATTATAGCTGCATTAGCAATGTGGTCACTGGAAGGGCCTCTATAACTGAGTATGTAAATCACACTCAAAACTGTGTAGGCCATGAACTGCCCTGTGGTATTTGATAAAGGCCATGACACATACTGAAAATTGGCTTCCCAGGAATCCTTAGGTCTCTGACAAAGTAACACCCAGCCTGCAGGCCTTAAGAAAAATATTTTGGTCCTATTCTGCCAATTTCAGATCCCAATACTTAAATTGAGATCTCTGTTTAAGGAGTTATGAACCCAAAAGTCACTTAATAGTTCGATTACTTTATTTGATCAGAATTTTAAAACACTAAACCCCAACTTTTTCTGTATTGCATTATATCTCACACAGATAAAACAAAATTTGGCAGTTGAACAGCTATCATATTTTAGGAGGAGGCCAGGCGACCATATTACCACATTTGCTACCCAAATCAAGGTCATTTTCAGAGTGAAGGGTGCCCCATTATTAATGGCCCCAGCACCGTGGAACCTGACCTCTCCAAGGCAAAACCAGAAGTATCCCACAGACCAGCATGGTCGGCTCTGTTACACCTAAACACAGACTTCTACAAGGTCTTCAAAAATATGGCCCCTAGATTAAGATCTATGATTCAGAAGCTAATTAACTGGGACGACGGTTTTAAAAGATAGTCTATTTTAGAGGTCCAAATGTCTATTGAGAGGAACAACCTAGAAAAGCTAGCAATGACAGAGACCTCACCTGAAATAACAATTGAGAATGCTCCACAGCATTCATGGTGCACAGCAAAGGGAGAAGTGATACAGGAAACAGACTCAGACACATGGGAGATGCAACGAGCCAGAGAGAGCTTTCACTGGGATGGAAGGGCTGGAATAGTCATGGACCAACTCACGGAGAACTTACTATATGGAGTGAACTGTTAATTAGCCTCCCTTTATGTGCTAAGAGATTTAAGAATGTTGGTAGTTACAAACACAAAGTCTCAGATAAGCACATAATTTACTTAAACTACAGCACCTGGTAAGATAAACCCTTAAAGAGAAAAAAGATGGAAGCATTATGGTAAGAGTCACAGCACAGAAGTAGATAGAACTTCAGCTAATATGGCTTTGGCTTCAGCTAGATTGGCATGATGATGAGAGACAAGCACATGTTTCTACCAAATGATCGAGACTAATCCTGAGGGTCAGGGTCGGGTTTAGGTGTGCTGAGGGGGAGGTCAGGGGGCCAAGAAAGGAATGCAGGAGCTGAGGCACAACCGACAGCTATTATTTTGTTAGTATTTGACCTCTCGGTGCTCTTTTTTATGTTTATTAAATACGAAAATTGTTTTGCTAGAAAAGCATCAATAATACCCCAAAAAAGAGATTAACTAATACAGACATCCAAATGTAAAAACAGACACTATCATAGCCTATGTTTCAAATTCCACAAGGTTGCTAACTAACATTTTCAAACGATGATGAAAGGGCAGATGAACAAAGAGCTCGTGAGTCCCTACCCCTCCCTAAGGGTCTACTGACAGGTGACAGTGGCTGAGGAAAGGGAGTCACTTTCTTCAATGATGTAGCCACTGATACATTACCCATGATCTTGCCACCCACCCACACTAACAAAGCAACCCTACACTTTGTGAAAGCGAGATGGAGGCTCACTGGGAAGAAAGATTTTAGTAGGAGATGGGGTTGGAAATCAAGAAGGGTAGTCAGGATGAAAGAACAAAAATACACTATCAATACACATCAACCTACACACACACACACACAAACTGCCAAAGCATAAAAACAAAATACAAATATTAAAAATAAAGCAATGATTCCAAAGACCACCATTCCAATTCTCCTCAAGGTTCTATGTGCATGTACTGATATCTACACTTAAAATTAAGCAGAGATAAGAAGCACAAACGATAGTCTACACAGTGTTGATTGTCTTAGCTCTAAAGAACGGGTGCCATTGCTGGGCAAACCAAGCAAAGATAAGCTCTAAACATGAGATGTTTTCACATGGACTGGGGAGATTCTGGTGACTGGATATCCATGTAAGAAGATCAATGCTGTGATGGCTGTGACCGGAGCCTAGAGCTCAAGACACTCTTGCCTTTCAGGGGTGAGTTATAACCTGTGAACTCCCCCCTTGAGTTTATGCCAATTAGCACATCTATATTTTGTAACTGAGTCAAAGTAGTTATCAATACTAGCCCTCAAACTCTCATGTTTTAGGATTAGATTCCAAATTAATCTTACATGGAATTGGCACTGCTGAGGTATTATTTCTCGTCTCAACCACCCCCCCCCCAGGGAACATCTTGATTTGTTAGTTACTTGTTTTATAAACTTATTAAATCACCAAAGTGCAGGACCGTTGTCTACATATGGCAAGGGAGGGAAAATTGAAATCAAGGCTAGTGGAAACAAACAAAAACTGGAAACCTTCAAGAAAAATGCCTGGAAGACATATGTAAGCCAACCCTGGGACACAGTGCAGGTATAATAACTACATTAAAAGATGCCCTACCGCCAGGCAATGGTGGCACACACCTTTAATCCCAGCACTTGGGAGGCAAAGACAGGCAGATTTCTGAGTTTGAGGCCAGCCTGGCCTACAGGGTGAGTTCCAGGACAGCCAGGGATACTCAGAGAAACCCTGTAAAGAAAAACAAAAAACAAACAAACAAAAAAAATGCCCTACCATGTGTTTTCTTTGATTGGTGGTTTAGTCCCAAGGAGCTCTGGGGACTGGTTAGTTCCTATTGTTGTTCCACCTAAGGGGCTACAAACCCCTCCAGCTCCTTGGAAACTTTCTCTAGCTCCTTCATTGGGGACCCTGTGCTCCATCCAATGGATGGCTGTGAGCATCCACTTCTATATTTGCTAGGCACTGGAAGAGCCTCTCAGGAGACAGCTACATCAGGCTCCTGTCAGCAGGCTCTTGTTGGCATCTGCCAGTGTCTGGTTTTGGTGACTATATATGGGATGGATCCCCAGGTGGGGCAGTCTCTGGATGGCCATTCCTTCAGTCTCTGCTCTGAACTTTGTCTCTATAACTCCTTCTATCTCATGGCTCCAGCTGCATATGTAGCAGAGGATGACCTAGTTGGTCATCAATGGGAGGAGAGGCTCTTGGTCCTGCAAAGGTTCTATGCCCAGGTATAGGGGAATGCCAGGACCAGGAATGGGAATGGGTGGGTTGGTGAGCAGGGCGAGGGAGGAGGGGATAGGGGATTTTCGGAGGGGAAACTAGGAAAGGGGATAACATTTGAAATGTCATAAAGAAAATATCTAATTAAAAAAAAAGATACCCTATAGGCTTGGCTCATGGAAAAGGTATTTCTAGATAGGAGTGCCTGGATCAGAGCTTGAATCTAAGTAGCAGAAATAGAGGTGAAGAAAATTCATCAAAATCTTGAAATAAGGAGGCCTGGCCTTTGTGTTTTCCAGAAGAGTCTGAGCATATGACACAGGGAAGAGTCAAGAACAAGAGGAGCGAGGGAAGGAAGCTTAGAAATGCAGACAGCAGCCCTGGCACAGAAGCCGCTGAATGTCAAGGAAGGAAAGATGAAAGGAAAGAAGTCAGCATTTTTAATCAATGAAACAGAGCAAGTAAAGCCATCTAAAGACTAGTCTCTATGTACTAATTTGAGCACTTACATTACTACACATAAAAAAAACTGCTCAGACACAACTGTGGGGGTTTTACAGACAAGGAATGTGAGAAGAACTGGAAAAGATGGCATAGTGATGTCCACACCAAAAGCCAGCAGATCGATCAGAGCAGATGAGATGATCTTGAAGCTCTATGTGAAGGTGCCACTAAGGCACTCTGTGGGGCAAGCACCAGGTGGCCGAGAATACAGGGCTTCAACTCAAAATTCCTCTGAACAGGTAGGTACAAAGGCATCAGAGAAAGGGATTGGGGGAAACTGTGGGGATCTCTTTTATTAAGCAGAAGAAAAAGGGGGGTCCAGTGGAAGAAATCAGAAAAAGAAGAAAACCAAGAAAATTGACTGTCATCAAAGTTAAGAGAAAGAAATACTGCAGAAGAAGGTACAATTGGCAGAGTCAAATGTTGGAAGAAATGAAACAGGTCTGACAAAATGCCATATTGCTCCAGAGTCATGACAGCTGTAGGGTTTCTTTGCCTTCTGACCCATCCCTTTGTTCTTGTACTATCTTGGTTTTAACTAACATTTTTCTTCCGTTGTCAGAATAATTTGGAACTTTTTAATCCATCACCAACTCTGTTGAAAGTTATGAGTCACATGGGATAGAGATTCTCCTTTCAGACTCCCTTTATCATTACCACCAGTAAACACATGTAACTTCAACTACAGCCAGTGTGTGTCTAAAACATATCTTGGTCCTCCATGAAGGTTGAAATATTCACCGCCTCTATGGACAATTGTGTTGGACGAGCTCCCTGATCACTCAATTAGCAATGGCGATGTACATCATCCACAGTAGCACCGTGCTGCTTGCCTCCCTGGGTGAAAGATTTCAAACCACTCTACTCCCACAAGTTATCAGCATCTTGCATTTATCCATCACCACCAAGGCAATACAGCCAGGCCAAGCCAGAGTAAAAGTCCTGCTTCCAGCTGCCAAGCGACCACCATCTCCTCCTCCGCAGAGGATCATCCGCCAGACAGGCAATAGCCCCACTGTCTGATGAACAGCTGAGAAGGGAGAGGTGAGTGATGTGGTCAACCAGCAGCTGCACCGTTTCCCAGGGACAGAGTCTGATGGTCAGCGTTTATGAGAAGACACAGGCAAAGAGGCTAAGCAGTTAAAGCCTCAATAAGTGGGAAATCGCTGCTCAAGTGAGCTCCTGTACGAATGGTCTTCTATCACTTTTATGACACCATGCATAAAAAACGGAGTCAGCTAGGAGCCATGCAGACCATTATGTGATATATGCCCGTATTCTGTATATATCTACTAAATACCTACTAATCGCCAGACATTGTATAAGACTAGCCATCTTTACTCATTCTTATGCCATGGTAGAAACCTTAATAGCATATCTTTGCTCGTATATAGCCTGGCCTTTATGAGAGCCCAGCCCCAATGCCAACCCCCCAGAGAGGCTTCCCAAATCTTCCCAGGTAAACATAACAACTCCTCTCTCAAGTTTCATGGTACTCTGTTTGTAGCTCCTTCACACTTTGTAATTAACTAGAGTATGAATAACTAAAAATCAAGGTTCAGATTGTTATAGCATTCCATTGTCTGCATATACCCCAGAGTTTAACAAGTTCCTTGTAAAATGAGTGCAGTAACAGACAACCTCCTGTGTACTGTGGCCCAATGAAGCTCAGATCAAAGCTTGATAATGAACACATTGTCTTAGCCTCTCAGCTACAACCTATTTAAATACATAAAGGGAGAAAAAATAAACAAAAAGGCATATATAAGGGCACCCTAGTAAAGATTACATCTTCTATAACAGTAATACTAAATGTTGCATGTTTCGATAGAACTCCATCCTTGCATGCATTCAAGAATCTTCTAAAAGAAAAAACTACATCAGCAAACATTCCTGGCCTACTTAAACTTTCAGGTGAATTATTTTGAAATACTTTAGAACATTAATTAATACTAAGTCTTATGCATTAATTAAAACAGACCCAGTGAGATTTCAACTTTTTCTTTACCAACAAAACAGCTGTGAGCAAGGAAACTGGGTTATTGTACTTTTGACAATATTTAAAGTTATGCTTACTTATAATCTATAATTCATGAAATTTGCTTATTTGCTTCTACTTGCTTCAGTCCTCTGGTTTAATCATTAAAATTTGATGATTTTGCAAATATCCTGGACCTATATGAATTATGTGAACTAGGTACACTGGAAGTAGGACTTTGAATCCTTTTGTTGTTGTTTTTGATAATGAAGAAAAGGAAGAGAAGAAGTAGTAGAAGGGGGAAGGAGAAGGGAGAGGAGGGGGAGCAAGAGGGAGAGGAAGAGAGGAAGGAAGAAGAGGAAGAAGAGGAAGGAAGGAAGGAAGGAAGAATGGAAGGGAGGGAGGGAGGGAGGGAGGGAGGAGGAGGAGGAGAATCAATAGTAGAGGGTGAAGAATAATGGGCAAAAAGCTTGGAGAGCAGAATTCTAGGCCCTGGGCTCATGTCTCTCATATCTCTGTGCCCTGTGCAAATAATATAAGCTTCCCTCTCTTCTGTAAAATCACATAATGCTGACAGAACTACTCTAGAATGAGATAACAATACTCTCAATATTCATCAGTATGACGTCATGATAGTGGAAGCAACATAAAATCCCTAAAACATAGTTATTTGGGGGAAGATAAAACTACTTGTCATATGTATTACTTGGGGTTAACCAGACAAACAAAACCAAAGGAAGTATATACATACGCATAGAAATACACATATATATGTACATATACATACATGGGTCAATAAAGATTTGTTATAAGGAATCACCTCATATAATGATGGAGGTTAAGAAGCCTCAGTGCTCTAGATCTATACTTAGCAAACTTGGGAAGCTCAGAAGCCAATTATTAGTCCTGAGGGCTGACAGCTAGAAGAACTGATCCTAGAAACTGTAGCCTGAGTTTCAGCCTGAACGCAGAAAAACCAAAAACGCATGACCCTTGAAAAAAGCCAAGAAAATGACCTCTCCCTTTCTCTGCTATTTTGTACTATTTGGATCTAGCAATGGATAGGAAGTGGTTCGCCCAAACTGTGATCTGTAATCAGTCTACCAATTCAAATATCATCTTCTACCTTGACAGACAAAACTTGAATAAGATTCAGTCGAGTATTAGGGTGCCTTGTGGTTAAGGTTAGTCAAACTGATGTCAAATTAAACATCAAGCAACCCCAACACACATCTTCTTAAGCCATACTTAGTCTGCAAAGACAGACTACAACAAGATCATAATTTTAGCTAATATGATATCTATGCTACAGACAAAACAAAAAACAAAACAAAACTGTATCTTCAAGGGACGATACAGTCCTTGAGCATTATTTTCATATTACTAACATCTCAAAATTTAGATGCTGTATGTAAAATTAATAATATTTAATACTATAATACAAAATTTCATGTTATATGATCAGACAGTTTCAAAAATGCTTAATACATTATGCAAATTATGTTCATAAATAAAGTGGTAGGGCTGAAGAATTGGCTCAGAGGTTAAGAGCACTGACTGTTCTTCCAAAGGACTTGGGTTCAATTCCCAGCAGCCACATAGTGAGTAACTATGGTCTTTAACCCTAGTTCAAGGGGACCCTGGGCTCTCTCTGGCCTCCTCAGGCATTACACACATGTGGTGCATAGACATACATGCAAGCAAAATACCTATCCACATAAAATGAAAATAAATTTCAAAAACATTTTAAAAAAATAAAAAGAAAACACTAATGGTAACTATAGTCCTTATTTCTCATAGCTGGGTATCGGCAATTCTTCTCTCCTACCACCCATTCTGGATTCCCTTCACCCCAACTATGTTAACTAGTTATAGCATTTTTGCCCAATAAGGTAAGCCAAACTCCCATGTCTCAAGGCGAGGAAGGAGACCTAGCTGAGTCAGGTTGTAGTAGTTTTCCACTCTCCTTAACTACAGGGCATGCGAACACCAAAAGATACCCCAGAAGACCTCCTCTATCCCAGACATTGTAACGTAGCCATCTGGTTTCCCCTTGGTAGCCACAATCCATTCACCACAGGTATCACAGTAACTGCCTTTGACTGTGGATTCAGAGATGTGGAGAACCCAGAGCAGGCAGGTAGCAGTTAGCATCCCCCACCCATGCCCCCCATGCCCCCACCACTCACTCCCATTAAATACAATCACTGTTGTGCTATGTCTCCTGGTAGAGACATTACTGGAGGCGCCAAGGCCTCTAGGTCAGCAGAACACAAGGTCATGAGTAAAGGAAGCAAAAATGTTGTTAGTGGGTCCCTGGCAGTCAGAGCATAACAGTGGGTAGCATTTGCTATGACTTCTACCCTTCGTGCTTTAATCCACTGATTCTGTTTATAGGAGAGATGATGCCATATACTGAATGATTCAGCATACTGCAGACTTCTGGGAAACAATGCCCAGCATTACAAAATACTGCCACCCAGCTAGCATTCCAGCTGAGTCTTCCAAAGCCCATTCTATCATACTTTCTAGATATACCTTCCAGACATACCTTCTATCATAGCTTCTAGACAGTGGAAGACGTAGCAGAACCAGTAGTATGAGCATGGAGCATGTGCCCAACTTCTTATCTGTGAAGTGAGTCCCTTGACTCAAAACAATGCGTCTCAATACCACAGTGGAAGATAAGACACTCTGTAGATCTGTGAAGAGTGGCTTATCAGGACAGATGCATGTAGTGAAGGTACAGAAAACCTCTATCTAGGGTAAGTATCAACTCCAGAACATGATGCGGTTCTTCCACTACAGAGGGATCAAGGGAAGCAACCTGCCACCAAATAGCTGAGGAATGGGTTATAGCAGGGACTCAGGACTGATCTTTGCTGCTGACTGGTTGGGAAATATGCAATGGTTTAGTTAGAAAAAAAAAAAATCTATGTTACTGAGGCCCATGGTTATGCTCTACCTGAGCCACAATGGATAATATTTCATTTATGAGCTCCCTGGGCAACAAGAGGTATGCTAGCAAAAGCAATCAACTAGTATCCACAACAACAAAATCACCCATCACTTGTTTATGTAAATGATCCTCTACTAAGGCCACTCTTTGTAAGCATTCACATCAGGAGCAAATATCTTGGTGTGTTTTGTCCATTCTAAGAGGCCTATCCACATGCATACCTGCTCCCAATTTCCCTGTGACCACTTTTCCAGTTATGTTCCTTTCTAAGCCCATAACAACTCAGCCAAACCATTAGCTACAGTTCATAAATATATACACACACATCTGGCCATTTCTTCTTGTTTGTGGAGTTTATGGCTAGGACACTGCTCAAAGTTCTGTCTGCTGGGTTGATCTCCCTTCACCAATATCCTTCATGGATATCCCAGGATAGGTCTGCCATGTATAGCCTTATATATATAGCCTTGCACTTTATAGCCTTGCATATATATGTGTGTGTGTGTGTGTGTGTGTGTGTGTGTGTGTGTGTATGTATATGTATAGCCTTGCACTTTATAGCCTCACCTATATGTAGCCTTGCACTTTCAGATACTGTCAACTCTCTACTGAGTCTTCTCTTCCTTTCTCAGCCTATCACAGGAAAGTCATTCTGAAGTCCTGAGTGCTGAGCAGGAGGAGTATAGCAGGAGTTGGGGCTATAAGCATTTGAAATACATCATGTCACCTGCATATACTATCTCTTTATTATTGAGAAATGAATCTATAATTTGTTAAGAACAGTCAGATGAAAGAAGCAATTCTAAAAACCCAAAAGTAATCCAGTCCAGACCATCCTCCTTAATATTTTGTTTCTCCAGATCACTCTTAATATTAAACTAATACAAATCATAACGGATATGACACAATAAAAAGTGTAACTCAACGATACAGTCATAGGAGTGGAGTCTACGAATTCCCAAGATTCACGGTTAGCAAGCCGAAGATCCAAGAGAGTGGTAGCATCATTTGAATCTGCCCTAAGGTCTCAGAATCAGAAGAACTATTGGTAGAAGTTACAGGCTGAGCCTAAAGACAGAAGACTCATGTCCCAGCTTGAAGAGATCAGGCAGGAGGAATGCTTTCTTCCTCATTCTAAAAGTTTGAACTGAGGCAGTCCTTTTCAGAGACATGTTGAGTCCCAGATGCATGGGACAGAGTGAACACACTCTGTCTTTACACACTCAACTTAAAACTACTATTCTCATCTGAATCCTTGCAGACACACCCAGAGCCACGTTTAACTATTTGAATACCTCAAGGCCCGATCCAATCAATACACAAATGTCACCACTGCAATGTCATAGTTTAAACCAACTTCCCTTCAAAATAGTTGGGCCCTTCTTTCCTAAGACCACCCTTTGGAGAGCACCAAATAACTTCAGTGAAGAAAAGGCGGCTAGAGGCTTTGCTTTGGCTTGGTTTGGTTTTGATTTCCTAAGTTTTCTGAGACAGGGTCTTGCTATGTAGTCCTGGCTAACCATTGCACTGCAGCAAATCTCTTAGGTCAGCCTTCTGAGGACCAGAATTATGGGCATGCACTACCATACCCAGCAAAAGTTTATGTTTATGGGAATACTTTTAAAATATAACTTGTCTAAAGAACGCTTCTGATGAATTTCACCAGCAAGCTGTGTATTCTGAATTTTGTGCTGACAGAGCTAGGAAGGACTGCGTGTTCCATTTCTTCATCGTTCTCACATTTAATAGTGACAGGAGCTAGGACAAGCTCATATGCACTTTCATTCTCAATACTTACCTGGATCCTCAAACCAGCACAGCTAGGGAGGTAGAATAGCAGTATTATTGTTACTGTTGTCTCATTTGCTGAACAGAAAAGAGGCTGAAGGAGATTAAACACCACATGCTAAGTTAGAAAGTTAGCAATGCTCTTCAACAGCCTCCCGAGATCTGCCTTTGCTAAACAGCAGCAGCGCAGTGCTAGGGATGCACATGCCTGAGCTTATGGGCATGTTCATGTTCACACATGTATTTGTTGGTTTAAGCATAATACTGCATGTATGTCCCTCATTTTCACTAACTCTGGATTATGTATATTCTTCATGGACACAGGAACAAGGCTATATTTACTTTTCTATCTTCTACAATGTCTATATAATTGGGTTTTTTTTTGTTTGTTTGTTTAAATTAAGCTAAATTCAATGAAATCTCTCTAATAAGACTGCTTATTGTTGCTTTTTGATCAATATGTTGAAAATGCTACAATGCCCTAAAAAGAGATTTACTTTCAATTTTTGACAAGGTCTTCAAACAAATAATTATTTAAAGCTCCCTATAGGTAAGGATGCAGGTTTGGGGTAAATAAAGCCTTTGCCTAAAACACACAAGGCTCGCAATTCTAGTCTCAGCTCTGGAAACAGAAGACGTCCATATCTCTCAAGGACAAAGAACAGTAAAAAAGGGGAAACAGCACATGAGAGCTGAGGGATTCTACAGAATTATCATAGCTCAAAAATAAACCACACATGCAAATGCAAGGTTAGTAAGATGTCGCCCATTGTGAACAAACTGGAGACACTAGATCAAAAAGGAAAAAAAAAGTATTGGACTATAGACTCTGACAGCTGAATACTTACAATAATAAAAGCTTGTTTGGGTAAGAAAATGTCTCTTTTTAGAATTTTCATTTAATTGAGGAAATTTGCCACTGGGAGCAATAAGAAAATATCTTCTATGATTTCATAAAAATTCAGCTTAGCCACAATGAAAAATAATTCTGTTCATAAATTATTCGCTTAAAACATTTAACCTCCTAGGCCTTGAGGATAGCTTTGCCTGACTCTTCTAATTAAAATAAAGCTTAAATCTTAAAACCTGTCACATGACTAAAGCAAACCCAGACACCACTGAAGTTGAAAATTTGATGCAAAGCTCACAGTTCTTTTTGCTTAGGTCTTTTTTTTAATGTATTAACTGTTGCCCCAAAGCTATGGCTCTGGAACTCCTGGAAGGAAGGAGGATGAACATTGGTGGTAGGAAGGAACATGGAGCACTGTTGGGTGCAACCCCTTTGCCTTCTTTCTACATAGGAACTCCCAAAAGAGAACCATGGCTCACCACCCCTCCCCCCCACACACACACACACCCGACTCAAGCAACTATTCATTTAAAGCACAAGACTCTTTTATAAAGCTTTTCAATTTTTTTCCCCTTAAATTAGAAAAAAGGTAAGAATCCGTTGAAAAAGTCAAAGCAGCTGTGGTTTGACTATGAATGGTCTCCACAGGCTCACATATAGGAATGCTTAGTCATCAGAGAGTGGTACCACTTGAGAAGGATTAGGAGGTGTGGCCTCTTCACGGGAAGAGAACACTGACAAAAGACAGAAATGGCGACCAATATGTTCATCTCCTTAAAGCACTCAGAGTGTTGAAAACAGTTACACTTTCTCACTCACATTTCCCTCACCATGAACACAATGTTACACACCCTGAAACAACTTCCTCTGGCTCGGGAACACAATACAGTCTCAGAACTCTTCTACTCTGTTGTCTGACTGAGTTAAGTCAAGTGAGTATTTTTCAGAAGATCTCAGGTGAAATTCTCAAAGCCCCATTTGGACTAATGCTAAGATCAAGAAAGGCAGATTTCCAATCATTTGCAAAATAAAACTTGATTGGTAACTAAACAGTGAGGGGTTTTGTTTTGTTTTGTTTTCCTCCATTTAGAGGTGTAGATGGTCAAATAGCATTTACCTGGGCTGACTAGGTCGACTGTATCTGACTTGGCCATAAATGACTCTAAGATAATTTATTTGTACAGATGTTTATTGGGGCACAGCAATGGTGATGTTCCCCAGTAGGGGGGAGTGTATGAGATGTCAACACAATGCACGTTCCAGAAGTATCCATTTCACTGAGATAGCTGAACAATGGGTGAATTTTGGTGAGCTTATATGATTTTCAACTTATTTTATAAGAAATGTGGAGGAGGAGAAAGCAGTTGTGGATACTGAGTATCAAGTTTAGTGTTGTGCAAGTCCTATGACTGCTATCTTTCCAGTTACCCAGAAGCCTTTACATCTCCAGGCCTCAGTTTCTCCTCAGCCTACATTCTCACACTGGAAACAGATATTAACTGTTCTTACCACAAAGATGATAATTATGTGAAGTAATAAATGTGTTAATTAGCTTAATTTAATTATCCCATGGTATGTATATATTATGTATACACAAATACATACACATATACAAATACACACACATCAAAACATCATGTTGCACATGAGAAATATATAAAATCAGTTTTAAAATACATAAATGAACTTGAAAAAAATTATACTGGCTGAAGTTCAACAAATTAACCTGAAGGAGGAGGAAGTTTTAAAGGGTAATTGCCAAATTCTTGACAAGAACATAGCTAACTTGACCACACTAAGTCTCTTTTAGCAAGTTTAATGTGTCTCACCTATCTACCACACAGTGCAATCTTATCTCGGCTCACTTACCAAAACACACACACACACACACACACACAACAGCTCATATCATTCTGTATGAGTCAGTGTTTTGCTGACACAGTTTTTCTCAATAGCATCTGTGTAATCAAATTAAGTTCCTGCTCAAATTGCTACATAAAAAGATGAAGCTCTACATCACTCCTAACATCTGTACAAATAAAACTTCTGGATATGTAAAGGGGTTGAAAAATTTACATTTCATACATCATGTTCCCACCACTTGTCTTCATACTGTGCTTTAGAACCTAATGTGAAGATAAATTTTCAACCCCAATCTGCAGATCACTGCACATAAAACCAGTTGACTATCTCATCTCTTTGTGGTTCATATCTTATTTTGGAGCATATTAATTCATTCCATATTTAAAACATCAAAAGACAACCACTGCACAAGTTATCTGTGAAGGATGATAATGTACAGTTTCACATCTGGTAAGGAAAAGAAAATGGTAGCCACTTCTATTTATCCTAGCACTCGGGAGGCAGAAGCAGGCAGATTTCTGAGTTCGAGGCCAGCCTGGTCTACAAAGTGAGTTCCAGGACAGCCAGAGTTACACAGAGAAACCCTGTCTCAAAAAAAAAAAAAAAAAAAACACGGGGGGGGGGTCTCCATTAGGAAAGTGGTTTGTACTAAAAGAACAATATTTACCCAGAAGGAAGTGGAACAAAAGAAACAAATAAAGGTTGTCAGGAGAGAGTTGTATCTGGAGCCTTTTTTTTTCCAGTCATTTAGTATACCTAATAACTCCACCAGGTAAGTATTATTCTATGAGGTAATAAGTAACAGCAAACATGTTGTTAATCCACAATTTATGTGGTCTAGCTGGTGTCAGTGGACAGTTCTGTCTCCCTCCATGAGGCTCTGCAGCCTCTGGATTAAAGGTATTTGGATAACTTAGCCAGTCTATGGAGGGATGGATGAATGGACACAGTCTATGCCTGTATCCCAGCACTCCAGAGGCCAAGGCAGTAGGATTAGGATTGTCATGTGTTCAAAGCCAGCCTGGGCTACAGAATGAGATCCTGTCTCAACAAAGGGGGACAGGAGAATAAAGATAGGACTGTGTAGCAGAAAAAGAAATGTGTCCCTGGTTGAAGAATATATGTTTATAAACACCAAATGGGGAACTTGAGAAGAACGGAACCAAGATGCAACAGTAAGAAAGGAAAAGGAATTTCCAAGTAAGGATGCCAGGGAATGTTAAGGGTTTACCATAAGGACAGACTAACCACCTGTCATAAGCTCACCATTTACCACAGAAAACAACTTTAAACCACCACAAAAAATTATTCTTCCCCCACCAATCAGCAATAGAACTCAGTGCATTTTCCTTTCTTCCTCCTGTTCCCTCTTCCTCCCCACATCCTGCTGGAGGCTCATGTTTCACAGCTGAGCAACGACAGTAGATGAGCTTCCAGTCTCTATTTTGTAACCCAGACAAACCACATTTCACATCCTAATCTCCCAAAGAGTCCTGAGCACGTTATTGTTCTGGCAGAATTTAAAGCCATGCCACGGTCTTTTTATAGTCTGCTCTTCCCTGGTGTAGCCCTAAGCCAGCTTTACAAGGTACTTAATTCTTTCTGTACCTCAGCTTATCATCCAAAAAATGGATACAAAGAGTACTAATCTATAAGAAAATATATAAAACACTTTAAATAATGTCTGCGCTGTTAAACTTGTGTCCAGTAACATCGGCTATCACTATGTTAGCAACTTTACAGGAAAATACAATTCATTATTACCCTTCAGACAACAACTGTACAATGATGTAAAATCAGTGTTCACAGCCACAGTATAAAAGCAGGCACAAGAGTAGAGTCCAATTGATAGCGCTCTAAAGCTACACTTTGAACCACTATGCTATGACCATAACCCAGCCTGTCCAAGGTCTGTCTCTCAAGCACATCAAAGGTTTATTCCCTCCTCTATTTCAAAGATCCTTCCATTTTCCAGCTACTGGCTTGTTAAGTAGGATCATTCGCAATCCAGCTCAATTACCTTTGTAAGAAACTGTCTCTGAACTGTCAAGCTAAAGCTTATTATGAGCTATCAGTCCTGATTCCACTTATCTTATACTTTTATCTTCCCTCTTTATGTGGCACTTATAGTTTACGGTGAGTAAAATTTTTAACACACTATATTCTCATGTCACATTAACGTCTATGCATTTCTTCTAGGGGAGATGGGGTGCACGTTCATATGTGTGCAGGTATAAGTATGTCTGTGTGTGCAGGTGCACATGCATCATGGGGGCTGAGGACAACCTCGGGTGTTGCCCCTCCTCAGGTCTCACTCCTTTTGTTTTCTGAGAGAGTTCCTCACTATGACACGGGGCTAGTCAGATAGGCTTAGGTTGTCTGGCTGGTCAGTGAGCCCCAGGGTTCCTTCTGCTTCCACCTCCGTGGTGCCAGCGTTACAAGTGCAGGTCCCACCACGCCTGCCTTTTCACAAAAATGTTTGAGCTACTATGCTATGACCATAACACAGGCTGCCCAATTTCAGCCTCTCAACCTCAAGTCAAACTCAGGTCCTACCGTTTGCATGGCCAGCACTCTACAGACCGAGCTATCCCCTCCCCTCTACGCATCTCTTTCCAATGCATTAGTTTCATTTCCCTGGCTAATGCCTTGTGGGCAGGAACTCACTCTTCCCCCATGTACCTTCTCCCTGTTCTAGCAGGATCTTTCCCAGTGTAGATGCAGATTTCAAAGCGGAGGTCATTGATTACCCATGTGCACACATGGTATTCATATATGAAAAAAAAATCAAACTACTTTTCAGATAAGAGGTTTTCAAACGCTAAAACCATCATCCCTAAAATACACGCCACAAACTTCAGAAAATTTCATTTCATTGAAAATGTCTGTGGCTACAAAGCAGCACCTGTGTCTTGCAAATAGACTATTGACACTTCTTAGTTACTAGAAAAATGGGGTTTCGTTGCCACGGTAACAAAAAAAACAGTCTGTACATGAGAGTTATAATTCTATCACTGTGACTAGCAGTTGTTCCCTCTCTTATAGCTTTAGTTTGATTTAAGTAATAAAGTGCAAAGGTTAGGTTGGTTAATTTTCATTGCAGAAGGCAAGTCCCTAGTTCTGGGGCAATAAGAATATCATATTACATTACAGGAGAAGAATCTCACACATAGCTTCAGATACCCCCAAACCTGGAGTCAAGAGTCCCCCAAGAATGAACTCAGACATGTGACATGCACTCATGTTATACTTTTAAGTATTTATATGTATATAAACAATACATATATGCACAAAGACAAATAGTTACTAGTTCCAGTTTTTATAGCTACCTGGGGCATCTTTCTCCATTTAATCCCATTTACACAATGCTAGTTTCAAAAGAGCAAAAGAATAATCGAAGTGGGAAAAAAAAAAAAAAAAAAACGGCAAGACAGCCAGAGGCTGGCTCATCATCTATGCATCACATGTTCATGGAGTCCTAAAAATAAAGATTTAATGGCTAAGAGGAGATGAACAAACTCTCCCAAAAGCTGTGACCACAGCTACTGCAAGCCAGAGTCCCCACTTCCTAACCCACTCTGACCAGGTACAAAGTAGAAGGGGTGGAAAATCCATTCTTATGCTTAACCGAGTTCCTTATTCAAAGGAACACAAACATTTGTGAGGATGTAGTCTTTAAAATGCTTGTCATACTCTAAAGCTTTGAAAACATCTATGATTCTGTGAGTAGCAGACAAAAGCAGGCAGGGGGGAAAATGTTTTCACGAGTTAATTCCTTAATTTAGAAAGAGCCATGTGGCAAAATGAAGAGAGAGAACAATGGGCCAAATTTTAGTCAGGAGGTATGGAGGGAAAGAAGTCAAGATTTTGAAACTCAGGAAGAAAATAATTCATATACAAACAACTAATATTGCTTTCAATAATTCTTATTCTTCTCTTCCTGTGGAAAGGCTTGTCTTGGTTATACTGTCTGGCCAGTTAGTTGATTGGTGTGCTACTAAATGGTCTGATTTTAAGGGAGAGGTGTTTATAGAATGGATGGCAGTTATACAACTCATGGTAAAGCAAGATCATGGGGAGAGCGAGATGATGTCTGATATCAACATTGATTGCATGAGAGTTATTTACAGAAGATAAAATGGTTTTATCCTTTCTCCCTTAAGTTGCCTTTGTCATTGTAAGTTCTCACAGCAATGGGAAAGGAAACTACGCCATGCCTGGTGGCCAAAGAACGGTAGAAAGGGAAGGGGTAATGGAAAGCCAGCCCCCCGCAGTGGAGTCTGGGAAGCAAAGGTCTTCGGGTTTCCTTACAGTCTGAACTGGTTTTATCTTGGAAGGGATACTCTGGTTGTGATGTGCTGAGAAGACTGGAGGAAAGCAATGGGAAGGAGAATGTCATGGGTGTGACCGTCACCAAGGCACATACTGTAACCAAGGCACATAGGCTGGAAGGCTAACAATAGACACTGGTGAGTTGAGGAAGGGGAATACACAGGAATTGGCAGACGAAAAGGGAGGGGCCAAGGACAGTGTGG
This sequence comes from Mus caroli, assembly GCF_978045245.1. NCBI lineage: Eukaryota > Metazoa > Chordata > Mammalia > Rodentia > Muridae > Mus > Mus caroli. The sequence goes on from NW_028227258.1 coordinate 29,832,412, forward strand.
AGGAGGCTTGTTGGAACCATGACCACCTTTTGCTTAGCAAAGGGGGAAGAGTAGATTAGCTGGGGAGAGATACTCTCACTCTGAACCATTTTGAACTTGAACTTGACATGTTCATCAGAAGATATCAGAGCTGATGATCAGAGATGAGAAATCTCTCACCAGACTTCAAGCCGAATGGCTTCATAAGCATTGCCAGGTCTACAAGCCTCTTACACAGGTTCATAGTTCACACTAACAAGCTCCAGCTTCTACTGTTTTGGACCATATGGTTCTATTTCTGATCGTAGATAATTATTAAATTTTATTGGATTTTTATAGAGCCCCAAATCACCTGGAGAGTAAACGTTTTCCAATGTTTACCCAGTCTTGCTAAATAAGGGTTGAGCCCTAGACCTCATCATTTCTAGTTAATCTGCTCATAACGTCCTCTTGCAAGAAAGAAAGCTGAAGTTCAGGTCCAAGTCCATGGCTCATGTTCTCATTCAGACAGAGCTGACATTTCCAATTTTAACCATGCCACCGAGATGGAGAACACCGTGATTTACTAAGCTGAGCACAGCATTTAATTAGAAAATGCTGAAGTGTTCAGGGCTGAGATACACTGTATCGGTTCACCTTTCCCAAACGTAATCTATTAACCCCTCTGCTAACAGAACTGAAACAATGCAGAATGTTTGGCTCAGGTCAAAGCTCTGGGCCAGTCCTCCTGTGTGCAATCCGAATTGAAACAGCAGATGGCTTCAAATGCGTCAACAGTGTTTTCTCAGTAACACTGGCTAACCAAAAGCGGCGTTTTCTCACACTTTCCCTCTAAGATAAACGTATAATTAAGACAAATGCTTATTCTGCATGTACTTTTGCTTTGATAACAATATACATTAAACAGGTGCAATGTCTGAGTGTTCACATCACGGTCACTGTGTGGAACATTTATAACACATATCAGGTCTGGAACACAGTCAGGGTTCTGGGAAAGAGGTGCTGGTGTCACCCTATGCTACATAGCAGTAGAATTTCCTAATCTCACTTTCAGATTGTTAATTTGCCTTTTATCTTAATTTGTCTGCTAAATGACTGCTTAAGACAGGCAAGTAGGGCCTGGTGGTGCTTAATCCCAGCACTAGGGAGGCAGAAGCAAGGTAGATATCTTCGAGTTCGAGGCCAACCTGGTGTACTTAATGAGTTCCAGAATAGCCAGACCTATATAAGAGAGAGAGACCAGTCTCAAAAAAAGAAAGGAAGGAAGGGAGGGAGGGAGGAAGGAAGGAAGGAAGAGAGGGAAAGAGGGAGGGAAGGAAGAGAAAAGAAAGGGAAAAAAGAGGAGGAGTAAAAAATTGCAAGGATGAACATGCTGAAAAATCAACCTAAAAAAGGAATGAAGAATGTAACAAATTTTACTGGTCTCCTTTTTTTTCCCTGGAAATAATAATGCCCAGGGCCTTGTGCATGTCAGTCAAGTCCTGTACCAGCAAGCTCTGGCATATACTGCTTAAACAACAGACACTGCAACTCAGTCCTACCACACAGCCTTTGTCAGTTCCTCACACATATATAATGTCCATCTCTCCTCAGCTACTCTGCCTATTGCTACCCATCCTGCCCAGCATCAACACAGCCTCCAGACATCTTTTTTCTCACAGAATCTTCTCTTCAGGAGTAGCAAGCATCGGGATTACATGGCTATGTGGTAACATGGTAGCATTACTATTGATGGGATACGTGTGCACTTGGCATAATTAGAGAGAAGCTCTAGAGTGGAGACATAGCCCCACGCTCCAGAATTCCCAAGCATTCACAGAGTGGTCCTGGACTGCATCCTCCAGAAGGCTCCAGGACAAAGACTTGCCTCCAGAGATTCAGGAGGCAGAAAAGTAATGTGATTCCATTCCAATTAAAAACATATTTTTTAAAAAATGAAAAGAAAGTTCAATAGAGGGGCTGGGTGAGATTGCTCAGCAGCTAAGAGCACATACTCTTACAGAGGACCGAAGTCGGGCTCCTAGAAGCCATATTAGTAGACACACACCCCGCCGTACCTCCAGCTTCGGGGGATATTGCGCCCGCTTGTGGACTTGTTGGATGCTGCGCTCCTATGTGCACATATCCAAACACAGACACAAGCACATGCACACACAAACCAAATACATCTTCACCAAGACAAAGTCTAACAAAGCTAAGCACAATGCTGAATGCCTACCAATCCCAGTGGCCCAAGAGGCTGAGGCAAGAGAACTGTTGGAGCCCATTAGTTCAAGACTACCCTAAGCAAGACAGTGTGACAAGACACCCCACCTGCTAAAACTTAAAAAAATAAAAAATCCTCATTAAACCTACTCATCATTTGAATAAAACCTTTCTAACATTACATCAGGGAAAACATTGGTTGGAGAGATGGCTCAGTGGTCAAAGTTTGGTTATTCTTACAGAAGACCCAGGTTCAGATCCCAGCATCTACAGGGCAGCTCATAACTGTCTGTCACTCCAGATGCAAAGAGTATGACCCCTCTCCTCTGGCCTCTGTGTTACAAGGCACACACACGGCACATACATACATGCATACAAAAACTCATACATATGAAATAAAAATAAACTTTAAAAAAAAAAACTTTATTCAAAACACTTTCCTTCCTTCTCAAACATATTTGTAAAGATCCAGGACTCCAAAAACAAAGCAAAAATCTCAGAAATCAGAAAATATCCCAGTTAAAAGAAAATGTTCGATGTCACTCTTGAAACTAAACAGAATTCCACAATGGGTTTCCAGCACATTAATCTAATGGAAACTTAACTTTTTTCTTTCTCCAATTAGTACAAAGCTGTACTATATACTCTCTTATCAATAATAGTATCAACTAGCCCAAGGGGTTAGTCATTAGATATGACCTTTCCTCTAATGACTTGATGTAGCCTACAATATTCTGAGTTAGTTACAACATTCATTTATCAAGATCACTTTCCTAGTAGGAGAAATTACTTGGAAAGAAATATAAAACTTAAAAGTATTGAATTTAGTTTACCATAAAATCTAGACTATAATAAAAATCACTTTTGAAAATCTAGTTTTGGAAGAAAATTATGCATATTTGCAATGGATAAGAAAGAAAACGTGGTACTGAGCAATGTTATTTTCACTGCAGGGAACATTCTAAGTGGGAAGATTTGGGTTGACTATAATAATTCTGTGATAATTTAAGCATTTTTCTTTTTTATTTTCCCTTCAGGATATTGTTAGAGAAAGTATTTATGGCCACTTTATCACAGCTCTTATATGTAGTTTATATTATACATTACTGTATTGTGTGGTTGGATAATGGTGATCATTATCCATTCTTATCAAACACCTTGGTATGGCAGGAGAAGACAGGAGAGAAAGAAGCAAAATCCACATAGGAAAAGCTGCAGGTGGCAGAGACTAGGGAGAGCCTGTGCTGTCAGTGCCGACAAGTATGGCGCATGCTCAGAAAATTGCATGCTTTGCAAATAGCCCCTCCGCCCCCAAAGCCCCATACTTGGGATAGAAACATCCCAGCTGAAAGTGAATTGCCCTTGAGCCTCTGACCTTTTTCCAGATCTGGTCTACTTCCACTCTTTTAAGGAAGTTTCTCCCTTAAACCCTCTTCTGTTGCTATCCCTATGTATCCCTGTCAAAAATCCTTGTTTGGGGACACAAGAACCAGGAAATCAGAGCCTGATAGCCAAGTTTTTCATCCCGGCCTGCAAGCAATGTAACACAGCATGCATAGACCACCTTCAGGAATGTTATGCAGGTATCCATCACGGCGGTGTCATCAGAGCAGATAAAGCGTTCAGATTGGAGTAGAGTAGGGAAAAGGCTTTTCTGACTTTGTTTTTCTAATCATTTTCAATTAACCTGTATATCCTATGCAGATTAGTGCATTGTTCAGTCTTCAATACCGAAGCTTCCTGAATTAGAGTATAAAGTACCACAGAGACGCACAACACACTGAAGCGGTACCCAGAGGTAAGAGACTTTGGAATACTCAGAGCTGAATTGAACCACATTTTTCACACACAATGGGACTGGTGCATATGGGAAGTCACAGACTGCTATAGCATTTCCAAGGTCAAGCCTGCCAGAATCCCAGTACAGCAACGAGGGAAGTGGGCACAAAGTCTCCCCCTAGGCAAGAATCTATAAGCAGCAACTGGAGGAGGGAAAATCTCTTTTAAAAATTTAAATACCAAAATGAAAACGGAGTGAATGGGGCTGGAGAGATGGCTCACCCAGTAAGAGCACTGACTGCTCTTCCAAAGGTCCTGAGTTCAAATCCCAGCAACCACATGGTGGCTCACAACCACCCGTAATGAGATCTGACACCCTCTTCTGGTGCTGTCTGAAGACAGCTACAGTGTACTTATGTAATAAGTAAATCTTTGGGCTGGAATGAGAAGGGACTGAGTGAGTGGAGTTGACCAGAGCAAGCAGGGCCAACCAGAGTGAGCAGAGGTCCTAAAAATTCAATTCCCAACAACTACGTGAAGGCTCACAACCATCTGTACAGCTACAGTGTACTCACATACATAAAATAAATAAATAAATCTTATAAAAAAAAGAAAAAGAAAATGGAAGTGAATGAGGATAAAACCATGCCGCCCACACACACCCAATTACATAGTGTGCTAAATTCTACTTTATCCAGCTCAACGTTATACAATCTCCTTTGGTTCTCTTTCTCTTCAACCTTCTATTAGTGTTTATTAAAAAGAAGGGGTTTTTTTCCCTTACTAAAATAAATTAGGTGAATATAGCACTAGATGAATCGCTCCCAAGAGACCAACTCTGTCAATTTCTACTTTGTCCACACAATAATGTGCAAATCCCATCTACCATCTTGGATTTGCTCTTTAGCACCAGAGGTTTCCTAAGCCTCTGTAATTCATTACATTAAATATAACTGGCTGTCAGTCATGTGCCATGACCTAGGAGGAGAAATTAAACCAGCATCTTTCCAGGGAGTACTTCCTATAAAAAAAACTTCAACCTTCAACACCATACGTATTTTTCTTTTTTTTTTTCTTTTTTTTTTTTTTTTTTGAGACAGGGTTTCTCTGTGTAGCCCTGGCTGTCCTGGCACTCACTTTGTAGACCAGGCTGGCCTCGAACTCAGAAATCCGCCTGCCTCTGCCTCCCAAGTGCTGGGATTAAAGGCGTGCGCCACCACGCCCGGCCATACGTATTTTTCATACTGGTGATTTCCTTTTAACTTCAAATTCTAACATGGAGCTTAAGAACTGGAGAGAGAGTGATTTTTACAGTATTCATGCTTAGATGTTGAAGAAAACTCCCTCAAATCTTTTAAAAATTCTAAAAGTATTTTTATTGTAAACATATTTTAATGATTTTTTTCAACTTGGCATTTGGAATATTTTTGCAAACTTTTGTAAGTTAAGAACCAACATTAGGCATAGTACTACATTTCCATAATACCAGGCTTCAGAGGTGGAGGCAGGAGGATTCAAGTGTTCAGAGCCAGCCTCAGCGATATAGCAAGGTAGGGACCAACCTGGGGTATATGAGACCCTGTCTCAGAAACTCAAAACAAGAATCAAGGTATCAGCTTTCAGATTAATTAATGTATACACTTGCTATGTGCCACTATTGAAACTGATCAAATGGCCTTACAAGGACAAGCTTTATGGTTAGAACCTACTCTAGAAGTCATGTGACCCAACTCTGTTATTTAATAGACATAAACAAGGAATTATTACAAGAGGAGTAGCTGGGGTTAGCCCAAAATTTTCCACAGTAAAATGTCATTAATACTGGTTATGTCCTCCAACATTTCATAAGGACCTTTGAAAGCAGCATTTTTTAATTAAGTGAACACTAAGCAGATGGGACACTCTGGAAGCTAGACACTCCCAGAAATAACTAATAACTATTGAGATATAAATTATTTCTACAGTATTTTCTATGGAGAGCACTATATCATATCCTCACAGATCTTTTAGCTATACCTGAAAGATCAAAGGGAAAGAAAGCTTATCATTTGAACTTGACATCTGAGCAGGTCATAAAGAATGGGGAGGCATCTGCAAGCCAGAGAAAGAGAGTGCAGAACACTCCAGACAGAGGAAACAGAGATAAAAAGCAGGAAGGGGGCAAGTCTCAGGAAGTCAGAACTTCCTGTGGCTGAGCACTATTCAGCACTGTGTCCAGTGGAACAGAAAATGCAGGTTGGGGTCCATCTGGCCTTCTTCCAAAAAGCATAGGAAACAGCACGAGATCTGCATTTTAGAAATGTCCTGGTGTATGTCCTGTAAAGACTCATCAGGGCCAGAAGGATGGGAAGGGCAGACTACATATCCGCATGAAGCCCATGACAAAGGGGATGAAGATAGTCTACTCCACACCACATATAGTATTACTTTGTAATCCCCTGTAGCTACAGACTCTCCAATCTACCCTGGGCTTACAAAACTCTCAATTTATACTTAAGGAAAATTAAAATAACTGTCTGGATTACTGTGTAGACGTTTTCCAATAAAAGATAATGAGATCTTTAAATTAAAAATCAATTGTGCAATAAACATCCTCAATTTTATTAAGTTGGATCCTGATAATTGAACATTTAAATTTAGTTCAGATGAACTAAAGTGGCAAACAGAGACTTCTATAGTCGTACTTTAAAGGACCAAACTGGCACTAAACTATGAGCAAATTGAGCTGCCAAACCGTCAATAACAGGCAGAAAATGTATGCAGCCTTACCATTTCTCTGCCGCAAGAGAAGACGCAAGTTATTCAAATGATGTATGTTCCATGGTTAGCACGACTAAATAGGTACACTGTGTTGATTAGACGCAATTGGACTTGACCCCATCACTTCCAATAGTAAACCCAAGTGCCAAAGGCCAGCTGTCTAGTTGATCAGCTGTTGATCCTAAGGCTATAATAATCATTATGTATCAGCAGAAAACCCATCCATATAGTTGAAAACAGAAGAAACGATTACCTTTACCTAGTGTTAGCACTGAGATTTGATTTCTTGCACGTCTATAATAATATGAGCCAGATCTGGGGTTGGGGTTGTTATAGGATTTAAAGGGGATAATTCATGGAGATCAATTATGCGCGGTAAAAGATGTGGAGATAAGAAAAAAACATGCTTTAAGGGGCATTTCTTCTTAATTATCACAAAGCAGAATTACATGACACTCAAGTCTGTCCTTTGACTCTGCACTCATAGCACATGAAGTCAGGAGCTCCCACTTTAAGACTGTATTATGGTGTATTCCTTCATCTGTACATTGTACCATCCTCAATTTTTCAAAGTATCTTTTACTTTCCTGTCAATCAAATGGTCTATTTATCATCTGATTTAAAACACACTCATATTCAAACGTTCTAAATCTAAATTTCTAACTCTTCAGTTAAGAACATTCTACTTTGCTGTACACAGATTACTTTCATCTCAAATTTTCTAAGCTAAATGCATTAAATGTAGGAAAAAAACTAAAGATAAAAATACATGATTTAATATGATCCTAATAAATCAACAGCTACTATTTTAACCTTAAAGTAGTTTGTATAAAGAAAAAGTATTTTTACAAACTAATTTCGCTATAGAAGCCAGAGTGTTGCCTTGCATATAATGAATGCACATTAAAGGCTCTTCCATCAAGTATTTTATATTAACTATCTAGAAAATATACTAAGACATCCCAGAGAAAAGATAGACCCATTTAAAAAATGTTACATACCCAGCCACTTGTCTAAATAACAACAACAACAATAACAAAAAATAACTAGCACAAGAACTCAGAGAAACATGTAACAACACTCTTTCTAAAGTTAAATTGAAGTTATCCCACAGAAGTTGAGAGCAGGAGTTGAGGAGAAAGATTGAGGGAGCTGGAAGAGTCAGGACACCACAAGAAGATCTACAGAGTCAACTCGCCTGAGCCCATGGGGGCTCACAGAGCCTGAACCACCACCCAAAGACCATGCATGGGCTGGGCCCAGGCCCCGTACACTTTGGTAGCAGATGTGCAGCTTGGTCTTCATGCAGGTCCCCTAAGAATTGGAGTGGGGGCTGTCTCTAACTCTGGTGCCTGTCTCTGGATCTTCTTTCCCTAACTGGGACGCCTTGCCTGGCCTCAGTTGAACAGGATGAGATTAGTCCTACTGCTACATGTGCCAAGGTGGGTTGGTAAGCATGGGGGGCTTCCCCTTCTCTGAGGAAAATGGAAGGGAGTTAAAGTGGAGGGGCTTGTGAGGGTGGAACAAGGAGAGGAGGGAGGGAGCTGTGACTGGGATGATTGATTGATAAATAAATAAATAAATAAATAAATAGAAAAAATAAGAAAATTGAGCCTAGTTGCCAGAGGCTAGGGGAGATAAGGAAAAGTATAGATGAACCTAGAAATATAATTAGAATACAAAGTTGTGATATGTTGTTGCATAGTAGAGTAACTATAGATCACTATATTTTTAAAAATCTAAAAGATTTTGGAAATCTTTGGAAAGATTTTGGAAAGCTTTAACCCTAAAGAAATAATAAAGAAGGAGATAAGCACATTTAACTTGATTTAAACCTCTAACAGTTTATGCATTTCCCTAAATGCTGTATGATATCCCACTAATATGCATAACTTTATAGTTTTACATAGCAGTTAAATAACAAACTTAATTATAAAAAAATAAAAGTTCAATTCTATATGGAACATTCTTGAAAAGACTAAGGGGAAACTAATGCATATCTAACCTGAAAATAATTGCTAACCTCAGTATGATAAATTAAGTATAATTAATACTTTGCCTAGCCCAAGACATAGTTATATGCTGTAAAATCTTCTGATCTGGTACATATGTGATTAACTTTACATTATCAGCATATGTCAGCATATCCAAAACCACTGGTTATAAATTCTCACAAATAATTAAGACCCAGCAGTATTGGCTGTTGAACTTCCCTTTGATTGTGCTTAAAATTCAAAACTGGTTTTTATAAACAAAGTTAAAAACAAACAGTGATCTTCTTTATGAAACCAAGCATTTACCCAACCCTTTAGTGTCACTCTTTACAAAAGGACAGTCTGAAGCCACTGGCAAAGCACCTGGATCCAGCAGCAATGAGGAAATGCCTTGCCAGTGGGTCTATTAAAAAAAAAGTACTGCTCACTTCATGAAGGAAGAGGACTAGATCTATTGTGCATCGTGTATGACCTTGAATGGAGAAAGCCATCTGTCCTTTTCCCCTAATATAGGAGCCCCTATGGGCTCTTCTTGTGGACCATTATATTTCTAGTCAACTCTGACACCAAACGGGCTTTGAACTGGCAGCTGTCTGTCATAAAAAATATATATATATCTCATCGCAAGCCTCGAAGTTTTATAAGATTTAGTCTGAGATGACCAGCCATGTCCTAATAAGAAGACTAGTGAGCTGGGGTTAAACAGGGTCACAGATGTGAGTGAGCCGTCTTTGTACCAAATAGTTACATGGAATAGAGAACAATAAACGTGGTCAACCATAGAGTGCACAGAAATGCCTTCGGGAAATACAGAGGACCTGGGAGCAAGTCTGCTTTCACTGAAATGTAAGTCCCCTTTAATGTCATCAAACATCTTCCAAAAGAGATGTCTTCCTTTTCTATAAGAAATGTTAAAAATGTGAACATTTCCACTCAACCCCAAGCAATATTTAAAATAGCACACAATGCTGGGGGGAGGGTTGGGGGGTTGGGGGGGGGTTACTATGTAAAATGGTTTAAAAAGCAACTGCTTGGTAGAGTTGCAGTTTGTCTCACCATCAACCTGTTGCCAAAATGACAAGGACTATACCACCTTAGGCAAGATGTCACATGGCCATCTGCCTGCCTTCCTGTCATCCTCCCTCAAGCATACCTCAACCCAACAGCACTATTCAAGGTTAATCCCAATCTGTACTGCAACGTTCCCTGCCCCACTCCTCTCTTCCCTACCTACTACATTCACAGGGCTTACATTCTCCATTACTAGTTCTCATCCTCACGTGATAAGCCTTCAAGAACAAAGATTATGTCTTTCCTTTTTGTGCAGCAGCCACAGGTTCTGAAACATACAAGGTGACAATTTGAGGGTGTGGTTCTTATAAAGCTGGGGTGCATTGTGGGTTAAATCTTCTGAGGGTGAGGGAACGTCACCTTGAAGACGTTAATGAATGGATCTCCAAGAGAGTAGGGGTGAGAGAAGGAAATTTTCAAAGACTGAGTCGTATATTATTTTCATGGTAGAAGTTAGTAAGTAGGGGTGGTCTCAGCAGAAATTGATCTATAGTAATCATTACTGAATTCTCAGTCTGGTGACCCCACTACAGCAAAAGAAAGCCATCTTAAAAGAACATTGTTTTTAAGTGTAGAGACTCTCTTATTTTAGCTAGATTTGTTCCCTGCTACCATCGACTCCTGGACCAACACTATCCTCCACAGTAGAAATGACCCAGACTGCTCAGGAAAGCAACCACCTTAGCTGCTCCTCCTCCTCTTCCTCCTCCTCCTCTTCCTCCTCCTCCTCCTCCTCCTCCACCATCACCACCACAGCTGCCGCCGCCTCCATCTCTAGACTCTTGTCTTTTCAAGCCATTCCCATCCATCCTGCTCATTTTTGTGCAAGAGAAGTTAGATTATTTTCTTGGTTCCTCCTCTAGAACTACTCTAGTTTGCCAATATGTCTTTTAAAACCAAAGAAAATACCATATTTATGACTCCGACTTTGGAGCGCACAATAGAAATAGCAGCTACTGTGTTCCAAGAGCAATTCACTACTCAGTCTGCATTGGTAACGACTTTTCTTTCTAACCATGCTTCAGAAAAGGATAAGCGGGTTGGGAAAACGGTTTTCTCAATGAACAATGTATTTAACTTGACAGGAACTCATGGGTAAAGACTATCAACACGCATGCATCTATAACAAGATTGTCTTAAAAGACTAAGCTAACAAGTAGTCACTTCAGGGAAGTTATCTGGCTGAAGAACAGAATCTTAGCCAAGGCAGGGGTGGGGACGGTGATGATCTTAACCAAATCTTTACGTGTGAAACCAATGTTTTTTTTTTTGTTTTTTGTTTTTTTTTTTTTTGGTTTTTCGAGACAGGGTTTCTCTGTGTAGCCCTGGCTGTCCTGGAAATCACTCTGTAGACCTGTCTGGCCTCGAACTCAGAAATCGGCCTGCCTCTGTCTCCCGAGTGCTGGGATTAAAGGCGTGCGCCACCACGAAACCATTTTTTTTTTTAATTTCCTCTTCTGAAACCATCTATGGACCCATTTGGATCAGTGCTACACAACTCTCACAACAATGCCCCAAGGAAACTTGTATTTCCCTTCACCTCTACCAACAATGGTCTTTGTTGAAGGCCATGAGAAATGTCACAATAGTAAACACCTTGGGAGTCATCGGGAGGATTCAACAGAGATCAAACAGCATTCCTCTCTGTCTGCCTCTGATTTCATAGACCGATGTGCGAAATTTTGGCCTAGCATCTCATTATTGTTATTCTGTGGCTTTCTTTTTTGCTTGCTTGTTTTGTTTTATTTTTTATTTTTTTTATTAGATATTCTCTTTATATACATTTCAAATGCTATCCCAAAAGTTCCCTATACCCTCCCCCCGCCCTGCTCCCCTACCCACCCACTCCTGCTTCTTGGCCCTGGCATTCCCCTGTACTAGGGCAAGTTTGGAGCTAAGATGAAAGGATGGACTATCCAGAGATTACCCCACCTGGGGATCCATCCCATAATCAGCCACCAAACCCAGACACTATTGCATATGCCAGAAAGATTTTGCTGAAGGGACCCTGTTATAGCTGTCTCGTATGATGCTGTGGCTTTCTGTGAATACTATTTTTCGCCTTTAGAAGTCAAATATTCTCTGTTTTGTTGTTGTTGTTTTGTTTTGTTTTGTTTATAACAAAGGAGCTAAATGAACACAGTAGCCTGGGCCACCTCTATGCAGCAGCCCTGAAACAGACTCTGATCTCCATCGTTCCAGATCCGGGATAACTACCAGCCAGACAGCCAGCATGCACATAACTTTGAAAACATACAATGACTGCATCCTGTCTAGCATTCGCATTTTCTATAGGCTGAAATCATATACTGAAATAAGGGAACCTTGGCAGCCTCAGAGATAATTTCTAGCCTTAAGCTATTAATTTTATTGAACAGCGTCCTCTATTTCTTGGGGGAATGTCTTATATCTTTTTCCTGTAAAAACGCTTATCCCTAGAGTTCAAGCGCATTTTACCAACTTCTACGGTATTCTGAAGAACTAAGTAATGCTATTAAATATATAAGAAGTAGATTTCTTTTGAAAATGTATAATGTGCTACTAAGATTTTAGGGCTGACTAGTGGGGAGAAACTTCCCTCCATTAAGAATGTAGTTACAATAAGGATATTTCCCCCATAGAGCTGTCTAGTTTCCCTTAATATTTATGAAGAATTTGAGAACTTAAACATGACATTAATTTTCCCTAAATGAGGACTAATCTTGACCAAAAATAAAATTAAACATCTTACATTTTCCTAATACAACAAAAAATACCATAAACTATGCTCTTTATAGAATTAAATTTTCGAAGATTCCAGAGGCTTACAGCCTGCCTTGTAAGTACCGTCATCCTCAAGGGCCCCCCCTTATATGAGGGGAGAAGGTATTTCCCTCAGGCCTCTTCCATGAGAGCATGAAGCCTCAGTCAAGAGAATTCTGCCTTCTTGCTCAGCCACTTCTAAGATCCCCAACTCTTAATGCCAATGCCCTGGAGATTAGGGGTCAGCTGTGATTCCAGCATGGTAGAAACACTCATTCCCTAACAGGAAGTAAAGCAGCATGCCCCTTCCTTATAACTGATTCGCAATCCTATTTCAATTCAGTGTCAGCCACACTTACACCACTTACAGTGAGATTTTTAGATCCCAGGACCAAGAAATGTATGAGATTTCATAGTCATGCAATTAAAACGCACACACACACACACAATTTTTTTCTAATGTGCCCTTCACTTAACCAGAAGAAAATTTAAATTTCTAAAACATAAAGTTTATAGAAGCTGACTGTGGCATTAAACCTTCAATTATGCGGTTATTCCCTTTACCATCTTAAATGCGTATTTAATAATTTAATACAGTTTAAACGTCATAGGCAGCCAATTAGGAGGAAGCAACGCTAAGGAACAATCCTACACAGGGATGGTTTAAGGCTGTGACTTTATTTGTTCTCTAAGAGAAACTATAGCTGGTTATGTGCAAATGTGCATTAATTGTAGGATAGAACTTTTATAGTTTACTGCTAAACTTTCTTCCGTAAAAATACCCTGAGAAGAGCAACCATCCCCTTAGGTAACAATCCCATGAACAGCTATTACCGAAACCACAGACTCTCTAAACCACAAGTGGCACAAAAGCCTACTTTCTAGGGAACCTGATGATTCAAACCGTATTTTTGCTTCGAGTTTGTTTTTAAAGTTAGTTCAACCCTCAGTGAAATCACTGGGTTTTTACTATGAACAGTCAAGTTCCCACTGAGCAACTCTTCAGCTCCTCTAGAACACTCGGTAGGATGCTGATGGATTTATGGCCCACCTTTAAATCCAACTCCCTAAATGTAAGGAAAAAATAGAAACCAAAGATCCTACAGAGCCTTCAAGACTAAACCTCCAGGATGATTATCGAAATTCAAATACACTTTAGCACGGAACCAGATGTATTTTCTGGTAGAGAACAAAGAGAAAGTAATCAGAGGCCAGGAGACAGAAACACCTAAGATTGCTACAGATAAATGGAGGGGGAAGGACAGAAACTATTCCCACCAAAACACTACTGATTTGACATAAGGGGTCATGGGAATGGGCTGGTGGGAGAATTTTATTAATGTGTAGTCATTATTCAAAATTATGGGTCCCTCTAAGGCACCGTCATATACGTGGTGTACTTTACTCGTGTTCATCCCCCAGTACCTTACTCCTTCCTTTTCACCATTCTGAAAGCATGGGGTGTGTGTGTGCACATGCACATGTGCTCGTGTATATGCACTTGCATGTGTGCATGTACTTGAAAGTGTGTGTGCATGAGTCACAATATAAGTGTACACAAGGCCAGAGGACAGCAGTTAGGATACAGTTCTCTCCTTCCAGAATTCAACTTCAGGTCACTTCTCTTCCATGAAAGACATCTCCCATCCCTGGAGAGCTCACCTCACAGCCTATCTGATACCCTTGGAGAGTCCACTACAGTATGTGGGTGTGGTAAAACAAGGACTTTCATCCACTCACTAAGTATGGTTTATCCCCATATGCTATGAAATGAAAATATTCACAGCTTTCAGTCAGCAACTGCCCTTACAGGCAACCACGGCCATACCCCACAGACTTAGGCATCTGATGATCTATTGCAAAGTTTCTTAGGGAAGTATCGAAATAGCCAAGTGTGGTAGCTCATGCCTTTAATAGCGGCACTCAGGAGGCAGAGGCATGGGGATCTTCATGAGTCCAGGCCATTCTTATCAACAAGGTGAGTTTCAGGCTATCTGAAGCTACATAGGAAAACCCTCAAAAAAAAAAAAAACTGTAAACATGTTTAAAAAGAAAGAAAAAGAAATAATTATACTGTGCTCATTTCCATGATTATACTGGTATCATATAGATACAATGAGGCTTGCATAATAAGTGTATTTCCTTTATAAGAAAGTATGTTATCCTTTATGTTGTTAAAAATGTTGTTTGGTGTGTTCTAGATATTTCTTTGAAGCACTGAGGAAATTCATCCCAGCTATCTCTTACTCTATTACTTGATTCAAACTCCATGTAAAAGGCTTTAATGTAAATTAAATACTCTATCAAATGATTCTGCTTACTGCTTATGACAGAGCACCGAGAAAACAGGAGGAAGAACCCAATTTTAAGGAGAAAATATGCAACCTACTTAACAGACCATGTATCCTGATGTATCTCAAGAACACAGGAGGGTAATCGTGTTGAAGCCAAAGAATGTTATGTGAAGTGTGTTAGTTCATTCTTCCTCAAAAGTGCAAACTAGATGTATGGTTGATGTGGGCAGCCTCTGTGGCTGAACTAAGGGTTAAGGGTTGGCCTCTAGACCAGACTAAATATGAATCAAGGCTTGCTTTCTTTGGCAAAGTTCCTAGACCAGCTACCTAAATGAATTTGAGTTGATTTTACACTTAACCTGACAGCAGGACCCCCCTAATCTAATATTCCCCACACCAGAGCCTGGCCTTTCAGTTTGTCTATTGCCTTCATTTCAGCTGGAAGAGCAACCCCAGCTACTCTACGCCCTGTGTGCATCCTTCCCCCTCTTCCAGCTGTACTTCTAACTGGGAAACACGTGACTACCCTCGAACAATTTTAGCTGAAGTCCTATTTAAGTGGTAGGTAACATTTATCAGCCCGTGTAACTCCTTAACCTTAGCCACATTATTTTATGTGAAAAGAAGAAAAAAATGTGCCCCGATTATATTGTGTTTCCCATTTTACAGATTCACAATAAACAAATTGCTTGTCTTGTTGATTTCAGAGTCCCACCCCCAACTTGTATCACCTTGAAGGCCTTTTTCTTCATAAACATCTGTTGCTATGAAAAAACTAAGGGTCTTGGAGGAACAGTTCAGATAACACATCAAAAAATAAATAAAATAAAAGAATCATCAGTATACAGACCAGCACAGAGGTACTAATAAGAAGGAGGTGATCAAAAAAAAAAAAAATCACTGGATTCTGTCCACCTCCACCTCCGGCTCAACCCTGGCATCTCTCAACCTGCAGGTCACAACCCCTTTAGGGGCCACATATCAGATATCCTACATATCAGGTATTTATATTGCAAGTCATAGAAGTAGCAAAACTATAGTTATGGCATAGCAATGAAAATAATTCTGTGGTTGGGGGGTCACCACAATACGAGGAACTGCGTTAAAAGTTTGCAGTGCTGGGAAGACTGAGAGCCACAGCCCTGCATTTTATCGAAGCATCAGACAAAAGCATTTGATCTCTTTTTAGAAAGTTCTCAAGTCATGTGAAACCAAAAGTGGCTGGAAGTTTCTTGAACAATCATTATTCCAATATATACTGACAAAGTGAGGGTTGGGTCTTATAAATAAATGGAATTTCAGATGAAAAAAATAAAATTCTCTTTATATGCCCTCCCTGCCTGAAGAAAATAATGCAAAATAAAGTACAATGGGCCTGTTAAGCAAGCAGTATATACCAAAATAGTGGGACATTTTCATTAGGGAAAATCTCTACTATTGATAGAATTGCCCATCAGCAAGATGCTCACCAACCTCACAACGGAAGAAATGAGATTTGCCTCTTCATAACATTTACTAAAGGAAGACATGGAAGTCTTGTAGATTATAGGACAAATACCATTTATGAGCCAACATTTCAATTTAGTAACAGGGCTACTAAACACATTGTGTCCACTCTGTTGCCAAATATAATCAGTGGAGAATATAAATCAGAAGCATGGAACTGAGCTACAAACATTTTTTCAAACCATAACACAATTCCTTGCAAAGTCTATTATGACTGAGGACTGTGTCATTACACTTTGCCTTTCTGAGTCTTTATATATATATATATATTAGACATTTAAATTGACCACTGTTATGAATCTTGGTGATTCCCTGGAAATTCAGAAATGGAGAGAGGAGAAGGTAATTGCTCAGTCATGAGCTCCAAAAGCGCAGGGCAGAGGCAACCCTCCCTTCCAGTCACGCTGTTGGAAACACGTGTTGGTCCCTGGACACAAGAAACTGGTCTTCCAGTATGTTTTCCGCGTGAAACAAACTGTTGCGATTTTAAGAGCCACTTAGGTAAGCCACGCCCACTGATGCGGGCACAGCACTCAGCACCTGTACGGACTTGGTGTGTAAGCTAGGCTAACAGGAATAGCTGATTTTAGCAGCCGTGAGAAAGCTGACCAGCATCTAACTCAGTAAGCTTCTAACACAGAAGGCCATGAGGTGAAGAAGCATTGCTGCTGTTAACAGTCCCATGGGGCTTGGCTCTGCTTCACCGGACTACCCTTTGAAGTGTGACTTCCTCTCCAGTTGCTTTAGAAATGTAGGGGGAACTCTGTCCTCCAGAAGAGAGTCTGTCCACACCACACCCTTCCCAGTTGTCTGACACCAATTCTCCGAGAGGCGTCATATAACTTGATAAGTTGTAGCTAAATAATGCCAACGTGAGATAAACTCTCATCTGTTGATAGGTAATAAGCCAATGCAAATTGGTGACAAATTGAAGTTACCTGAGGTGGCTTCCCGCTTTCACGGCAGGCAAGCCCATTTTGCCTCTGTTCATACATCCGCTTCACATTCCTAAACTGTAGCTGTCTTTAAGCCTCCCTCTCACGTGGATAGAACATCTTATTAGTTCCTTCCATAACAAGTTAGGATCCTTAAGTCACGTTCCTTTTATATCGTCATGAAAGGAATCATTTCCTATATGTTTGAAAACTGTTTTGAAATTTGGGGACACTGTCACTGTCTGATTTTGATGTTCCTCGATAGTACCGTTGGATGGAATTATGAATACAGCTGTTTCCAGGGGAAGCTAGAAGCCTTCGGACCAGAGGGAGAAGGAGGCAACCAAGGAATAGAGGGGGCGGGGAGGGCTGAGAGACGGGTTAGTGGTTAGGAATACATTGTGCTCCTGTAGGGGACCAGGATTCAGTTCCCAGCACCCACATGGCAGCTGACTACATCTTTTGACTCCAGCTCTGGGAGATCTGACAAACTCTTCTGGCTTCTGCAGGCTCTCTAGATCTCAGGTACAGAAGCCCTCTCCCTCGCCCTAGCCCCGCCCCCGTGTCCGCACCACCACCACCCCGCCCCCAACCTGCCCTCACCCCGAAGGGAGTATAGTCTTCTGTCTTTGTAGTTTCATAGACACAGGAGCTGTTCCAACAGCAGAGCCTGTTGGGACAACGCTGCTCCACTGACAGCGGGACAGAGCATCACTCCTCTCCCCGTGCCTGTGTTTGTCATGCTCACTCGTAGATTTCTGAAATCCAACTGCCATTATTCATCGCATCACATCTTATAAGCGTGAAGCCAGTGTAACTGCTTAAAATGCTAGTAGCACGTGAGTACAGTTAAGCAAAAGTGCAGACTGGTAATAAATTGAAAATGATGAGGGAGTGATATATGATACACATAGGGCGCTATGCAGCTGATTATAAAATTCCTCCGTCTAGGCTTTCTTCCTGACGATTGATGATTTTTTTTCCTTGCTGGAAAAAAATATGAAGGTTTAAAGTAAAACACACTCTGAGTCTAATGCATTGCGGGTTTACATAGAAAAATACAAAATATACCCCAGGTCTCTCAATCCAAGTATATCCTTTGCTATAAAAGTAAATTAGCCATTTTTATATTTAAAAAGAAAATGGTAGCATAAATTTTTCCAGTATGCATTGCATTCCCCATTCAGAACTTGATTGTAAGAACAAGCCTGAGATTCAGGAAACCGTCCTTAGAAGTAGCTGGAATTTAGAGCCCTAAATAACTCTGCACAGAAGGAAACTGAATACAAGAACATAAAAGCCTCAGTTTCCTTACGGATGTCATTTCTCAACGCTAGAGGTTTTCTTTTATTAAAAACTTCCAGATGCATCACATGAATAGAAGAAGTAAGTCAGGCTTCCCGGCTTGCAGTTCAAACTGTGGGCTGGGGATCCAGCAGCATTGCGGCAGGAGGAAGCAGCACTGGGAGGCAGAGCTGCTTTGATTGCATCTCTTTTCTCGTAGTTTATAGTGCATTTATTTGGCACACAATCCTTCTCTCCTTCCTTACTTGATCAACTCTCCTATCTTTGCTGCTTTATAGATAACTGACTTCTCCCATAAAGTAAAGCAGCTAGCTAAAAATAAAAATAAAACATATACTCTTTTATCAAGACATCCTTGAGATCCATAGATTGAGACTTCTGTAATCAAAAGAAAATTGCTCACCACTGATGGTTACGGTTGCTGGGTGTTCTACTGCATGCCCTACAAGATGACTACGGCAGGCGCTGTACTCAGTCAAACAACTGCCCACAACCTGCTGTTCATACAGCAACCAACAGTTGTCCACTGATGGTGGTAGTGGACATCAATAGCAGGTAGATCTTCTTTCAATTTCCCTTCTTCCGCACTTGCTACAGCAGGGACTAGAGACAGATTTATACTTTCTCTGTAAAATGTACTGCATGCCTCACCCATTATTAGATAAAATACCATTAATTTCTAGAGACTCTTTCTCTAACTGCTGGAACCTACAACCCATGCTAATATGCAAATTCAAATGTTATAGTCATACCTGTTCCAAAATTTTCTGTATAAAAATGTTTAGTGATTAATTTTATTTCAGGTGCATTGGTGTTCTGCCACACACGTGCATGTGTGAAGATGTCAGATTCCCTGGAACTAGAGTCACAGACAGCTGGGTACTGCCACGTGGGTGCTGGGAATTGAACTTGGGTCCTCTGGAGGAGCAACCAGTGCTCTTAACTGCAGAGCCATCTCTCCGGCCCCTTCTCTATATAATTTAGCTCCATCATTGCTAGAAATGTTTCTAGTGTAGAATCCTGGAGACGAGTTCTGTGTTGGCGGGTGTGGTTTCTTTCTAAGCACAGCTGACAGTGTGACACTGGTATCTGCCTTTCAGCAGTTTTTCTAACAGTGTTCTCTGGAGTCCTAAGAGTCTTTGGAGATACCCCAAGGTCCCTGTGAGAAAAATGGTGGAGAGCAGAAGGTTTTTATTCTTCTATCTAAAGGGTGGGGACTTAAAAGCAAGCTCAGGTGTTAAGAGTATTCACTGCTCACACAGAGGACCAGAGTTCAAGTCTCAGCAACTACATTAGGCAGCTCTTGGCCACCCATACCTCCACCTCTAGGAGATATGTCACTCTCTCCTGGCCTCTGTGGGCATTCACATGTATGTGCATGCATGTGCACACATGCACACGCATGTACGAGTGCATGAATAAGTAACATCTTTTAAAATGTGGTCAGCACATTTTAATTTGTTTTGCATATATTACTCTTGTGTAGGCATACATGTATGTGAGCATGTATGTTGTGTAAAAATGAGTAAGAAATAGTTTGCAGAACCTGAACTAAATGATGTAAAAAAAAAATAAATAAATGGCAGGCATTCTTATAAGCCTGGAACTCACAAGAACCTAAATTATTAATATCAGATGAACAGTTTCAACATTTCTAATAACTGATGCCACTGTCTATCAAACATGCTCTTACAGAAGAAAGGGTGACTTGCTGATAAGACTAATAAATAAAATATGAGGTAAAATCAGGAATGCTTCCATTTTCATAAGTTCAACTGAAGCCACTGAAGACTCCAGAGATTTATCTGGATATGTCTCTGGATATCCAAAGCAAGACAACAACCTCACATTAGTCTAGAGTCTTTGAAATTTGAAAGTTGAAGCTCAAAAATTCCCATTTCACAAATTCAATTGCATTTAACTCTTTGTTTTTCCTAAATACAGGAATACCAGCCCAAAATTGACCAGGCAAACAGTACCTAACATAAATGTGAAATCAGGGGCTAGAGATGAAGCCCAGTTAACAAAGGACTTCCTAAAATGCATTACACAAAGCCAGGCATAACGGCGCACACCTGTGGCCATGGCATTTACACAGCAGAGACAGGAGGATCAGATCGGAAGCACAGGGTCATCTCCTACCTCATTTTGATTCCAAGGATAGCCTGAGCTACATGAGACTTTGTGCAAATAAAGTAAAATGTGATGGATTTTAAATATCTTGAATATAATAAGAGACTGCAACACTCATACCTTAAAGAAAACCCTTGCTATACCCATGCAAAGAGTTACAGAGACAAAGTGTGGAGCAGAGACTGAAGGAATGACCATCCAGAGACTGCCCCACCTGGAGATCCATCCCATAAACAGCCACCAAACCAAGACACTATTGTGGATGTCAACAAGAGTTTGCTGACAGGAGCCTGAGACAGCTATCTCCTGAGAGGCTCTGCCAGTGCCTGACAAATACAGAAGTGGATGCTCACAGTCATCCATTGGACAGAGCCCAGGGTCCCCAATGAAGGAGCCACAGAAAGTTTCCAAGGAGCTGAAGGGGTTGGCAGCCCCATCGGAGGAACAACAATATGAACTAACTAGTATCTCCAGAGTTCCCTGGGACTAAACCACCAACCAAAGAAAACATACAAACTCATGGCTCTAGCTGCATATGTAGCAGAGGATGGCCTAGTCGGGCATCAATGGGAGAAGAGGCCCTAGGTCCTGTGAAGGTTCTATGCCCTAGTATAAGGGAATGCCTGGGCCAGGAGTGGGTGGGTTGGGGAGCAGGGGAGTGGGGAGAGAATAGGGGATTTTTGGAGGGGAAACTAAGAAAGGTGATAACATTTGAATGTAAATAAAGAAAATATCTAATAAAAAAAAGAGAAAGGGAGAGAGAGATCCCTTGCTTCCCTTCACTAATCTTTCCTATTGCAAGTATAGGTCAAGAAAGACGTCAGCAGTGGATGTAACTGGGAAAGGAGACTGTAGAAAGGGGAGGGGTGTCCTGCTAGTCAACTCAGTCCCTCCTCCTTGTGGTCTCAAGGAGGAGGTGCTTGCCACCTGGTGCCTAGTCCTCAAGGAATTCTGTCATCCAATGACCATCACCATCTGAAGGAATGTAGGACACCTGTGAAAAGTCCTCACTCTTAACATGTGACTCTCCACTGGCTTCAGTATCCCACTCTTAGCATTTAATCCTTTACATCATCAAGTTTTAAGTAGGTTTTTTTTTCTATATAGACTTGCACAGCAAATCTCAAAAGATGGCAACAAATATCCATGTCTTGAAATCAGGCATCTGAGCATACCACAGTCCTTAAAAAAAAAAAAAAAAAAATATATATATATATATATATATATATATATATATATGGGGGAGGGGGGTATGAAAGTGTTAAGTATCATGCTACATAAAAACGACAGAATGAAATTTCACCCATTTTGGCAAACCAAGGAGGGTGAGGATGCTTCTGTGTTTAGTCCATCCCAAGCTTCAGCCTACAGCCCAGACTGACTCATGCCTTGTTTCCACATTCTCAGCTTCCATTAAACTACCAAGTATTGTTTATAAAGGTGTAGGGGGGAACTAAAGCACTTTTTCTCGATAGGTCTTGGATGGCTTCCACTCAAGATAACAGACTGATGCTATTTGGATAAGTGTCTACTGGGGATGCCTCTGTGTCAGGAAAATACCCCTAGCTACAGAATCAGCTGTCCTGATTCTGGCATGTCTCCTAGCCTGCTCCTGTCTACCTAATCCCCATGATGATTGAACATTCCTTCTCCATTCCCTAAACCTGCCAGTCAAACGCTGCCTTTATCAATACTGTGTGCTTGACTCTGCACAAAGACAAAGCAGCGGTAAGCAAAGTCGGTTATCACAGCCCTACAGGAGAATTGGTCCTACATATTCGTGTTAGAATGAGCAAGAGTGAACTGAACTCCAAGAAGGGTTGATACCTCTCCCTCCTCCCTGCTCCCCTCCCCCCTCTCTCTTTCTCTCTCTCCCATCACTCCCAGCTCATCAAAACATGAAATTAGTAGCAAAAGAGACATTTAAAGAAATAGTTTCTTAGTTTACAGACAAGCATAGCAAACAAGTTAAACACAGGACACGGCTTCAAGAGGCAATTTGTCCTTGGCCCTTTGGCTAGGGCATTTTGCCAGCTGTCACTACTAGACCAACTGAAAGTGCCACACCCAAACTGTTGTTCTCATTAGAAGCAAAACAATTCAACACGAATGCTTGGCGGGACTGGCATGTCACACTGTGTTGTTTAGTCTTACGAGAGAATGCCTGTCGTTATCATTAAATAATATTCGTGCAAATACCCTCATGATCTATAAACTGCTTCTGAGGCTCCGTTACATAACTAATATCTATACATTATGAGTCTATTGCTTGCTGCACTCAGTTTGTTGTTCGGTCTCTTTGGAAGAAAAAAGAAAAGTGTAGCCTACATGAAATAATAGTAAGAAATAGTTGTCTATACTTTATATAAGGAAGGTATTTACGGGGTCTTCTGAAACCATGGGAAATTTGTCCTTCAGCCAGACACCTATGCCTGTGTCACTTCCAGTTATGAATGGGAGGTGTATTCAATTTACCTACACTTGCTCTTGCTTCATATATAATCATTTTCATAGGTGTAGAAGGTATTCAGGGGCCTCAGAAAAGATCTAATGATCTAAACCTCTTCTGTCTGGCTGCCTGGCTCCCGCCTTCTCTATCAGCTTCGACATAGACACTCTTCCATAAACATGCCTGATTTATATATACTTTTATATAAGACATCAAGTGAGAGCCCTGACAGAATCCTATCCACAGAATGAGCCAACATAAGCTCTCATCTGAAGGTCAGACTTTATAGAGGCCAAGCCCTCAATGCCCATGGTACCTCCAAGACCCAGCTACCTCAAAAGTACTCTGCTAAAAAGAGCTTTGATGGATAACATTTCTGTTGTTGGTTTTTTCATCTTTCTGGAGTTTCTCCAAAGCAAAACTTCTCTAGAATAAAGCTTCTCTTGAGTTCACAAGTAAATGTGAGCTGTCACAGAGACACCGATGATCTAAAACTAGGCCACAGTGGATAGCTGCCCATCTACAAATTTATTACAATCCTTAAAGTGGCTGAAATATAAATCATACCTCAGCAAAGCTACTAAAAATAAGTTTGAAACAGATGAGTCGGATAGGTCAGCTATCTGTAAATATCTAATTCAAAATTACACAGGTATGTTTTACTACCCCACGCCCAAGTAGCCCAAGTTCTATGTACTTTTGTCAAACTTCACCCGCAATGTCAAAAGATCTCCCTGTAACGTTGATAAATGTAACTTAAGAGATTAATATCAATATCTATAAAAGAACCAAACGTGCATAGCTCTTCAGTTAAAGCATAGCTTTAGTTCAAAGCTTGTCCATTAGACACTCAGTTCTGGGCAAGCATCTCACAGAGTCTTTTCTCACCTATAACCTGTAACTCCGTGCACTAGAGTTCAGTAGCAAGGAAAAGAACTGATTTAAGGGTTTGGCTCAGTAGGGTAGCTTAGCAGTGAAGTGTAGGTAGAACACTGAAGAGGCAAAAAGATAAAAGGCAGCATCTACAACTTCACACATACCCACTAAAACATCTGAGTGTTCACAAAAACCATCACCCTACAAGAAAGCCTTGTCTGATTTTTTTGTGGGTTATTTTTTTCAGGATGAGTAAAGGGAACACACTTCAGTTCTTTGGTTCAACCAAGGACACACACAGCAGCAGCAGCAGCAGATCCAGAATCCCAGCCTGGGGGTAACCTGCTCTAAACGTTCATTCTCTAGTCTTCAGTAAGTCTTCGACTTGACTTCCCTCAGATGTGGGCATGAATTCTCACCTTGACTTTAGTACATTAACTGTTTTCCCTGAGTCGTGGCCTCCTCATCTATAAAAGTAGCTCCCTAGAAGCTACCTGGGTTGTTATGAAAATTAGAGAGTACATCTCTTACATTACGAAACTATTGGTAAGTAGCTCAGCCTTCTCTCACAGAAGCTCCCTCCTACGGGAAGGGGACAAAACAACAACCAACCAGAGATTTTATTATTTCCTTACGTCCTACCTGGAAAACCCCTTCAGGAACTTGGGTCTATCAAAAGCTATTAAAGCAAACACAAACAACATAGCATTACTCCCCCCACACACACACACACCATGGGCCTTTGGCTCTATTCCTGAGACTGTCAACAAGAGTGTCAACTTCAAGGGATGGGCACCTGTCCACAGGAACTGAGCTGAGGTCACAGGCCTGTCTAGCTCTGTCCTACAAACAGATGTCTTTGTGACAACTCTTAGTCACAGTGAGCCACAGCAAGAGTCAAACCAGGTGGAGAATGCTGTATCTCCTTTCTAATCCTTGGCTGGCCCGCTCATTCCCTAAGACAATGTCTCACTGACTAACTGTATTTCAAAATGGTTCTCTCCAGGATACAGTGTCTTTATTTTTGTAATGCCTGATTATTACGCAAGCAAAAGGAAGTGTTTCCAGAACAGTGATTATTTGGTTCCATGTGCTGGAAGGCACACACCTTCCAGGAGTTACTGCTTAAGAAGCCAGGTAAAATCTGATGTGATGTGGGTCTCTAGTGGTAGCGAGGAGATATAGCAGCTGTTACTGAGAGACAAAAAAAAAAAAAAAAAAAAAAAAAAAAAAAAAAACAAGGAAATCCCATTTAAATTGTCCTGTTATGATGAGAAACACTCCACTATAATCTCCCAAGATAACACAAGGCCAACTCTAAACATATTAGCTTTCTCCCAGATCTGGTGATAATTAGGTTACATTTAACATCATGAACCATATCCTCACAGATAATAGAACTCAGAGCAGGAGAGGTCACTTTTCAGCTTTTTACCAAACTTGGTAAGAATCCAGCGAATTAAACACGAACGGCTTTAAATACAGTTAGCAAAAACAGTACATACCAAAAGTCCTGGACTCCAAAGGGTGGGGTCAGTGACCCTCAGCACCAGGTGTCTGCAGAATTTAAATAATCCCAAGCAGCGATGAGGTGATTATGCATTTAATCCTCTGATGGAAATGTGACTTCCTTAAATATCTGAGTCCTGAGGTCTGCCCCAACTTAAAACAACTAAGAACGGAAGCCACATTTTCAAGTCTGACCTCCTTGATTTTTCTTCTAACGTAAGAGATAGCTTAAATTTTCAAATATTCACATATAATTATGTATGTATATATTTCCCCTATGTGTTGAGGGTTAAACCCGGGGTCTCGTACACTTTAGGATAATGTTCTAAAACTGAGCTACATCAAGCTCTCCAAACTTTTTTTTTTTTTTTTTTTTTTTTACTTTTTGATTTTAAGACTGAATCTTACTAAGCTGTAACCTAGGCAAGCACTGAACTTGCCATCCTCCTGCCTCAGCCTTTTGCATAGCTGGGATAAGAGGGTTTTTTGTTGTTGATTGGTTGGTTGGTTTTGTTTTTCTTTTTGTTTTAACAATCTTTCCAGCACTGTCTTCTCAGTCAAAAGCCTTTATGTGAAAAAGTATAGATTTCCAGTATGGTGAGGAATGTAATTGGATATATCATTGTGCCATAGGGCCAGTGGGATGGCTCAGTGGGTAAAGGCACTTGTCACACACAAAGCCTGGCTTTGATCCCTAGGGTCCACTTGGTGGAATTACAAAGGTAACTCCTGCAAGCTGCTCTCTGATTTCCATACAAGTGCTATTGTACACACACACTAAATTTAATTTGTAAAAAAGGTTTTCAAGTGTATACACTATAACAACCTGGTGTTCATATTTTAAACTGATGTATAAGGTGGCAGCTGTGTTGGCGGTGACAAAAAAAATAATAATAATTCAGGATATTAAAAAAATTCAGAAACTAGCCTTTCCATACACCACCATTCACCACTTAACAGAGAGAATTGTGTTGTTTGATAACTTCCTACACTGCACTTACCCGAACTGAAATGGCTACATCATCAATAAATGATGCAATCTCCATCCTTCATGACGTGATCCGCCCTTGACCAAGTGGCACTATGTAACACCTAACTATATAAAGCACCAAGTATCATATTCTTAAACATTAAATAAAATGTAAAGGAATCACTTTACATGCCTGATAAGTGAAACTAGACTGTTCATAATAAATGAATTACAGTGTTTATCTGAAAAAAAACACTAACACTCGTGGGGTTTTATGACGTATATTCTTGAATCCAGTCAATGTTTCCAATGGCCCTCATCCAAGACCTTTTAAATTGTTAAATCTACAGATAAATACCAAGTCTCAGAGGTCTGTGAATGGAGAGTTACAATTACCCTGGCTGGATGGGGGTTGGAGGAGTGATATTCATTAATGCCTCTCTTTTCTATTCTCTTAGGTATTGTCATTAAAACAGTTCCCTAAAACTTCACAGAAATCCAGTAAAAACATAAGAACCTGTCCTGAGACGGCATTGAGGTTGTTATAGCTCATAATGGGAGCTCAAGATAAAGAATAGCTTTAGTCTTCTGCTTCAGGACAGGGGAGAGAGCCTTGTTGATGCGACAGAATACAAGCTGGCGAGGGGGTAAAGGTTATTTGCACGGCTGTTTACCACAGGCACAAGACAAACCTGTCCTGGTAAAGCATTAGACACCAGGGAATTCAGAATCTTAAGAGTTCAACAGCCATTTTCACCACCAACAACAAAAAATTATGACATTGTCTGATAAGATCACGGAAGACTTTCGATCTGAGACATACCATCTTGTCTATATTATTCATGGTGACCATCCCGGACTTCCTTGCTTTCCCATAGCAGCCCTTAGCATGCTGCATAAAACAATATTTAGGGCTTTTCTGCCATCTTTTGGACTGAGACATGTTGGTTTTATTAAAGCAGGTTGGGCCTGCAGTCTTTCTTCACTATTATTACAGGTAGAGTTGACAGCACAAGCCCCCCCCCCTTTTTTTTTCTTTTTTTTTTTTTTCCCAGAGTTCTGCTGTGAAGGAAACATTGTTAAATGAGAGCCGTTTTACCTGCTGGGCAGTTGCACTCTGAAGGTGCCTCCCTGGCCGTTCTTATTTTAGCCATATGTTCGTAGGATTTCTGTAGGGAAAGCAGAGGGGTTGCCACAGTATCAGTAGCACTGAGGAGAACTAGACTCTCGGGGGCTCTCTGGCCACATGCCTGCTTCGCCAGCATCTGATAGCTTGCATAAGGAGTATTTACATATGTACTTGGACTCTTGTCAAAAAGTAACCGAATCCAAGTCCTAAAATAAGGCAATGACCACTGACATGGTAGCAGGATTGCAGGGTTTGGCTAACATCTTTCTCTAGTCCTCAATTACCACCACCCCCTTCCTTTAGCCCAAGCATAGGCAGGCAGTGCAAAAGCCAGGCAGTGATATAGGTCCAAAGACACTGGTCAAGAGTGCATAAGTGAATGTGAACTCTACACAGCCTCTCCATTGGGAGTACATTTAAAATAAATAAATAAATAGCCCTGATTTGAAACCAACCTTGAAGATAACTCTCAGCTTCAATGGCTCTACCTTCCAGTTATTACCCGCACTGCATCCTTAACCAACTATAAAACTTTTTCAAAGTGTTTGAACATGAAAAAAAGATTCAAAGGGTGGAATTTATGATTCTCCAGCTCTATAGGATCGTTTCACTTAAAAGTGATTACCTTTTGTATATTAATAACACCTGTTTCCCTAACCTTTACCTGGGAAGGAGATATGAGATCTTATATCAACAATAAATTGGTCTCCGTTGAAGTGAGAGCTCACAAGAGACTCCAGAAAGCTACAAAGGAATAAAATGCTCCTCCACACACTCCCGTTATCCAGACCCCCCATATAAGTCTAAGCATGCAAGCACTATGGAATACCCAGGGAAGATATCTGCTACAGACTTGATACTAAGCAATACCCAAGGTACTTAACTCCATACTTGGCATATACAGTCAAGCCAACTATGCAGACAGCTAAGGGTAGAAACTATCTCTGCACACAGGGCTCACACCTGTGCAAAACAGTATTCACGTGCAAAATACCCAGCCTTCCACACCTGAGCCAAGAGACGCTCCACTTTCTCCTGAACCATTGCCTTCAGCTCATCCATGGTGTCAGACAGCGGATGGAAGGAAGGGGTCCCTTTAGCAGATTCAAGAGCAGCAATCCTCGCCTGGAGGTCGTTGGTTTTCACCCCAAGATAAAAACAAAAAGCCACAGCAACCACTGACAAGAGGGTCGCCAGGGCCGTACACGAGGGCATGGTGCCGGCACAACGCTGTCCCAAGGGGCGCGGATCTTCTGATCCAGACTCTCGCCCCCCTCCTTTCCCTGCAAGCTTCTTCACCAACATTGTGGCGGGGTCGCTGGCCTCCGCTAAGCCTTCCACCTTCTATCTCCTCCAGTAATCTTAGAATGAGAGGAAGGGTCGGTTCCTCCAAAGTTCAGTCCCTGCGGCTGCACAACTAGTTGGTAGAGTCGTAGCCGGGGCTTGGAGATGGACCTGCGCGTGGCTCGGCGTCCGGATCAGCAGGCGTGGACCGACCGTCCTCCAGATTCCTTCTCCCCTTCCAGCTAGGAGTGAAAAGCACCCTCCGGCCGGGGACTGTGTGGCGCCGGGGGTGTTGGGGTCACAACTGAAATGAAACCCACCAGGGCAGCTCTCCTGACCCCCCCCCCAATCCGACACCTCCTTAGGGGTCCCCCGCGCGGAGGCGCAGGGTCCGAGAGTCCCTCTCCCTGCTCCGACCTGTTGAGTCTGCCTGTCTATCTACCTTTTTCCACCCGCCGACCTGTCTCCCACCTGGATCAGTTCAAGGCCAAAAAGAAAAGGAAATACAGAGACCCGGCGAGAGCGCAGCCCCCGTGGGTGGTAGAGGAATAGAGAAAAAGAGGACCGAGTGACCCAAGCAGCGATCGTAAGCTGCGAGGCCCCAAAAGTATCTCCGCAGACCCGCGTGTGCGAGCCTTAAATACCCGGGGATGCTCTTGTGTGAGACAGTGCGCGCGCGCCTGAAGCGCGGACCGCCCCCTCCCGCAGGAGCCTCCTTATTAGCATAATATATTCACCTTCGCCCAGCCCGCCTGGACCCACGAAGGGGCGGGAGCGCGGGTGGGAGCGGAGCCCGAGGTCCCTATTAGCATAATATATGCAAATAGCTACAGCAACCACTGTGATTGGAGAGGAGCTTGGAGACCCTTCCCCCTCCCACCACCGAGTAACTTCAGCGTCCCCCTAAGGCCATCTCTCCGGCCCTAGCCAGGGGCCGAATTGAGGTCTGCTGTGCGGAGTGGCTTATACTGGCTTAGCCCAGCGCCCCCTCTCTATTTGGGTTTAAAAAATGGAGAAATGGCCTCCCGAAGGAAAGAACGGAAGCAGAATGCTCCAGCTCTCCAGATCCTCACTCAAAGGCAGCCACAGGAGCTCCTCCATCTAGCCCTAGCGCGACGTTTTCCCTCCTCCCTCGGTTCGTTCCCACATGCCCAGAGGCAAAGTGTCTGGCTGACGTCTGCAGGGTACCTTCCCCACTTCCCTTCCTTCCCACGCCTTGCTGCAGATGACTGGGGAAGTTTTCTCGCCCCTCCCCCGTTTCCTCTTGTCTTGATGCTGTTCCCCCCCAGCTCTGGGCTCTTTCTCTGTACTAGGGTGCTAATGTGTTTTCCTGATTCGCTGTTTTGTGAGTGTTTGAGGCATACACATTTCTCAGGATTTAGGAAAGAGCTGAAGAATGAAGTCAGTTTTTCCTCTTCCTTGACTCTCAGCTTGCCTCTTCCCTCTGGATCAAATTACAGAGTCTCTACTGGGATTTTTTTTCCCTAAATTGATAACAAGTAGCATTTTGCATCCAATTGATTTTAGAGAAGAAAAAACAACCCTAACTCTCCTTCCAAAAGACCTTCCTTTTTGCCTTTTCATCTTAAGAAATGTCACGTATATTTCTTTCCCTCCCTAACCGATTACCACAGCCAGTTACTACTGTAATCAATGAACAAAATACCACCCTGAGCAGTTGCTTCTCGTGTGTAAACTACAGTGCCCAGGGAGAATTAGGATAGACATAGCAGGAAGCCTGCACCCATGAATCTCAACAAGTGGTTGCGTAAAACAAGACCTCATAACTGAATAACAACTATGCTCGCATGCCAACGTGGATCGGGGACCGTGCATGAGACCCGGTGCCTAGAATAAGAGCTACCAACAATCAATGGCTGCTGGAGGAGACTGTTTCCTTCTGAAACCAACTCCAGACTGTCATCTCTAAATACATAGACATATGAGAAACACTAAATGGACTCAAGAAGGATTGTGTGTGTGTGTGTGTGTGTGTGTGTGTGTGTGTGTGTGATCCAGGCTAAGTACGCTCCCTACCACTGAACTCTACCTCCAGCCCAAAATTTTAATGTCAGTTCTTTCCACATTCCAAGTAACCTCAGTTGCTTAGTGTGGGTGTTTAGTGGGCGGCGGTGGTGGTGGTAATGTTGTACATGGGTTGCAAACTTTTTTCTTTGCCAGTCCTCTCAATGTTCTCTCCTTGAGCCTCTGCTCTATGCCATCTATACTCTCCTCTGTGGAATTCCTAATTACCATCTTTTAGCTGTTGAGCAATGAATGCATATACCAAACCCAAACCTCCGGAGCCCCAGAATGATACAGCTCACCATTCCACATTCATCTCTCACTAGCAGTTACAACGTAACCTGCATTGTTCCTCCAAACTTCCACTCAGTCTCTGTTTGCCTTCTCAATATGGAGCTGCCCGGACTTCTCCTCACCCTCCTCTCCTTGTTCCCCTAAATTTCTTCAGCACATCCAGTCATCCCCCATCTCACCAAACTTACTGCTCATGGTGTTCCTCTGCATCATACCATTTTCTAGAAATATGAGAGAGGGAAAAAAGAATAAAGACCTTTAAACAGTTGACACAAACACAAAGGCCATTTTCCATGCTGATGGCAACAGCAGAGCACACAGTCCGTGTGGATGATGCTGTGGTCTGTGGGGGTTGCCCATGAGAGGGTCCTTCAGCATCTCTCATAAGCTCTTAGAATGATCAGATCTCAGTGGAGAGATAAGAGTTGGAATTTTATGGATTTGAGACCTTTATCCAGAGGATTAGCTTCGCTTTATGCCTTTCGTGAGTATGATATGTCAGAAATATGCCAGCCTTTAGCACTAAGATTTCAAGACCCAGAAGATTCTCTGCATCAAGCTCAAAGAATGCATGGATTAGCAAGGCTCTGTGGTCTGAACCCACTTTGTTCTATAGAGTCGGCAGAACATCATTACTTTGATTTGTACATGGAGACAGATACCAAAAAAAAAAAAAAAAAATTAAAATAGCTCTAAAAATTCTATGGCCCAGCTGATTCCAATTTGCCTTTGGTTTGTATCAACAGTAGGAAAAAGCAAACAGCTAGTCGATGAACAGGACCATGACGGAAAGAATAATACTGTGCACATGCAACACACACACACACACACACAGGTGAATGCCCCAAACTCTAAAACATCTAGGAGGCAAAACATTTGTAGATGAAGTTAACGAACTTAAGATAGAAAGATATCCTATGCACAAGAGTCCTTGTAAAACAGAAGCAGAATTGCAGAGGAAGAGGAGCTGTGTCAATGGAAACAGGGATTCTGGATGGAAATATTGTCTCGGAAGATAGAAGAGTGTCTAAAACCTTTATTCCAAAAGCAAGAAGAAGGAGTCTAATGGGTTCTCCCCTAGAATGTCCAGGACAACAGCCTTCTCAGTCAGCACTGGGGATTTAGGAATCCTGACCACCAGAACTATAATTACTAAGTTTGCTTTGTTTTAGCTGCTAAGTTTGTAGTTATATGTTGTGATGCCAAAATAACAGCAATCGAAATCATAAGAAGACAATCTTTATCTGTACAGACAGCATTAGAAGTCACCCTGGAATCACCCTGGGGCCTTAAAGTCAAGCAAGGCATGCAGTGTGGAGTCCTTACCTCCCAAGGATTTGTATATTGTCTACGCATTAGCCTATTGCCTGGGCAAAATTGGAGAGCCCATCTGTCATATCATACAAAATCAAGATGCCCTTTCCAGAAGCATATTACCCTGAAACCTGGGTTCTATCGTCTTGGTGCCTTTTCACCGAGCAACTCAAGAACAAGGAAGCAGCCGACCATGCAGGGAGACAGCATTCTTCTCCTTACTGAGAGAGCCCAGGCTCTGACCCAGGACTCCTCACTGACAGAATCACTGCCACCGCCTCCCATCTCTAGGTCATCAAATGCGAGAAACAAACGGGACTTTTGACAGGCAGGCATGGCAGAAAGATAAAGTGGGGAAGGAGGTGACTAGGAACAAAAGCAATAAAGTGGAAGAAAGGGCTCGAATGGGCTTACATTTTAAATGTAAGAAGACACAATCCTAATGCCTCTAGAACCTGACCCATCATGTAGATGTTAGAAATTTACACATACTTCAAATTTGGACTATTCGTGTGTACTCGGAAAGATTACTGACAGATGAGGGTTGTTTGGAAAATTACATTATATTGTTTTATGAGGGTGTTAATTACCTTTAACAAAAGAAAAAGAAAGAAACTTCAATTTGGGTTATAAATACCTTTCAATGTCATTAACTTTCAAAACTAAATTTCTAGAACCACGACTTCAGCCACTGTTCCCAGCAAACGTACCCAACAGAAACGCATATGCAGGGATTTCTGCCTTTCTCTGTACACCCACACCACCTGTTGTAACCTCCAAGTGTCTTAATAAAGAAAATGACGGCGTACACTGCACAGCGTCATATGCCATTTTATAAACTTCAGAGGAGAATGTGTGTGCTCGCAGAACCATCTCATAGGAAGGCAGTGTCACAAAGAGAACGGGGCAGGGGAGAGGGGAGCTGGAGAGAGTTGAGAGGCCAAAGCTTACAAGAGACCGTTCCTCTATAGCCAGGCAAATTTCAATAAATCAAAAACAAATTATAAATATCTTTCAGAGCAGACGAGCAGAAAAGAAGTATTTGGCTCCGAGTGACAGCTGAAAAATTCCCTTTCAGACAGATCAAGGAACAGATCCCGTTTGCACAAGCCTGGTTAAGCAAGGGGCTTACAGCTGTATGAATCCAATAATCTAGTCGGCACACACCCGCCCGGCTCCCTGGCCTATGTGCCAGTCTGTTGTTCTGTTATATGCTGAGAATTTTCTTCTCAAAGCTTAAATAGCAAAGTATTAAACCTACCAAGAGATTCTTCTCCAAAATCCACCAGTGATGTTGCTGACTGAAGCGAGGGGACGTGTCTTGTCAAACGTAAAATCAACTTTTTCGTGAGGCACCGTATAGGCAGAACACCTCTGCCTTGTTGCATCTACCTATGGTTAAGGTTAAGATGGCAAGGCCATCGTCCAGTTTTGCCACTTAATAGTCAGGAGACTTTGAATAAATGACTTAGCTTTTCTGTGCTTCAGTTTCTCCATCTATAAGATAAGGATAATAATAGAAGAGTAACTATTAGAATATTTTGCTAGGAGAAAATGGGACTGCATGTAGAGACATTACATGGCACGGTTGGTATGAAGTGCAGAAAATACAGTAAACATTATTGATAGTGCTATTATTATTACTTTAAAAGTGTCCACTTACTGACCATAGACACTGAAAGGGAAAAGCAACACCCGTTTTTACACTGAGTTCTCATTCATACACCATGATTTTAGCCCTATTTCAGTTGATATGAATAGAGTCATCTCAGGACCACCTTCCAGTTGTTGTTGGATGACTTGAGCAATTCCTTTTGCCAAACAAATTCTTATATCATGTTTGATTCATTGCACCTCTTCTAGAACTCCATATAAATAAAATCATGCAAGATATATTCTAACATGTCTGACGCCTTTTGCCCAATATGGTTTTGGGATTTATCCATAGCATTTATTCATTATATGCATTATAGAATTTTGCTTTTCAATCGTTATTTTTAAAGATTTCCTCTTAACTTTTCAGTAAACACTGGGATTATTTCTAATATTTTGCTATGTGGTTATTCTAGGAATGTTTATATGTATATCTTTTGATTATGTATAATTTTAAAGTATAAACGATTATCTCATTTATAAATGACACAGTCGTTCATTAAGACTGTTTGTGAAGAACAGGCTGGGGATATAGCTCTTTCAGACAGTGAAATAGTTTGCAGTGCATAGTAATCAACACAGTCTGCTACTCCTCGGGGCCTGAAATTAAACCAGAGAGCAGAAATTAAAAAAAGAAAAAAGAAAAAAGAAAAAAAGAACTTGAAGATAAGCCCACATACACATAAATGCCCTTAACAATGGCAGAGGAAGGACTCCACAGAGCAATGAGAGAGAGAGAGGAAGGGTTCCATCCATTATGTGGTATATTCATACAGGAAGAAACTGAACCTTTTCTTCATAGAATATACAAATATTAAGCAGGGAAAGTTTATAAACATAACTGATAATCACATAAAAAAACATTGGGAAAACAACAGAAAAATATCTTTGTGAACTTGCTTAAGGCAGGGTTTCCTACACAAGACACATGAACAGGTAACCACTAAGGGACCGACTGATAAACTGAAATACATAAACTTTAAGACTCTCACTTTTAGGTTATTTTTTTTTAAAGAAAGACTTAAAATGAGTGAAAAAATAACCTACAGAATTGGAGAAAGTGATTTATGAAACGTAGAAGGGAAAAAGTACCTATCATTCAGAGTATGTCCAAACATTCCTGAGAGAGAGAACGAACCAGAAAAGTGAACAAGTGCTCAAAGCGTTCTTTTACAAGCTAGGAACTAAAACAGTCAGTAACCATATTAAAATATGCCAAGCCCAGAAATAATCAGAAAAAAAATTCACACTGTAACCACAACACGATACCACGATTCTTGCCCTGAGATGGCTAAAATAAAAGATGTTAACCCATGTCCAGGATGTTCTGTTTGCTTTTCGTTACTGTGATAAACATGACCAAAAGCAATCTGGGGACAAAAGGGTTACACGTAACAGTTCATCACTGAGAGAAGTCAAACAGGAAAGTAGGGACAGGAAACGAAGCAGATACCACTGCAGAATGCTGTTTATTGGCTTGCTCGGTGACTTTCCTCACTCAGCCCAGACCCTCCAGCCCATAGGTGTTACTTACTACCCACAGTGGACTGTTGTCTTCTACATCAGTCAACCATCAAGAAAATGTCCACTGTCCCACCCGCAGGCCAATCTGATGGCGGTAACTCCTCACCTGAGGCGTCTTCTTCCCAGGTGTGATGAGTGGACAACTGAAGCTAAGACACAGGGACAAGCTGGGGCAACTGGAACTCCCGCCAATGTTCAATGTGAATTTACAGAGCTCTCCAACACAATCTCTAAGACAAACACGCAAAGCATTGTGGGAGGAGGTTTACAAGGAGTAGCAAAAGTCTGAAATCGTAGAAAAGAAACAGATGCCTCACAGTCTTAGTTGAGGGCCCATGAAAAAGATGTCACTGTGTAGAGGCAGACATTGTAACTCTGCAGCCTGTTGTAACAAGGAAAGTAAATGAGACTTAAGATCTTCATCCAGAGTCCTAGAGGTGCCAATAAGTTTTTACTTACAGTATATATAAAAGGAAGTCAATGAGGAATAGGATGACTGATAAACAGGAGGAAGCCAAGAATTGCTGAGATTAAAGTTCCCAGGTCCTACAGGTGACAACTAGCATTAACAATAAAACATGAAATCGGGCAGGCAGTGATGGCGCACACCTTTAATCCCAGCACTTGGTAGGCGGAGGCAGGTGGATTTCTGAGTTTGAGGCCAGCCTGGTCTACAGAGTGAGTTCCAGGACAGCCAGGACTACACAGAGAAATTCTGTCTCAAAAATAAATTAAAATAAAATAAAATGTGACTTTTGAATGGGAGGTGGTGGTATACACCTTTAATCCCAGCAGACATGGAGGGTGGGGGGGGCAGACATAGGTAGATCTGGCCATCCTGGTCTAGGACAGCCAGGGATTCGCATAAAGAAACCCTGTCTCAAACACACACACACACACACACACACACACCCCGGAACAGGGGGCTTTTGAAGCTAGCCATGGTGCCTGAATTTTAAGCTATTACGGAGGCTGAGGCAGGAAAATCACAAATTTGAGGCTAGCCTGGACAACTTGGTGTGATCATGACTTAAAAGGAAAAAGGAAAAACACAGGGAAAAAAAAAAACGTATGAACAAGATAAAAATCCAGAACCCTTCCAAAAACAGAAAAACTGAGAAAATGGGGTTAGGGGAACCTTTCTCAAGACCCAAGAAAGGGTCGTATATGAAGCCTCAGAACTGCATAGTTCACAAAACTCCTGAAAACCTTAGCTACTATCCCCCTGTCAGCTCAGCCGAAGGCCAGCGTAGAGATGCTTACCTCAGGAAAGCAAATGCCAATAAGACATATGCAGGGCCCATAGCTTCCTAAGAAAACTCTATTAACAAAAGTTCTACTGCTGAAAGGACTGACGGGGGCTGGGGGGAGTGCAGAGACCTTTTCAGTGCTAAACCTCTACATCCAGGAAGCATCTGGAATAAAAACCTGTGGCGCTGCAAACACAAGCTATCTTTCATGGGAAGAAAGAAAGCTTGGCACACAGGGGAAAGGGAAGGTCAGAAGGCAGAGCCAAGAGCTACAGAAAAGCATTCCCAGGGAAGAATAGACCTCAGTGCTAACCAAAGCACTTAAAACATTTGCTCGTTTGGGTTCCTGCTCTGGGGCCTCTCCTTCTTCAGATAGCCTTTTCACACGTCGGCTTCTCTGTCACGTGTCCAGGAACCGTGTCACGGAACAGGGTTGTTTCCAGCAAATCCAGTGATTGACGCAAGTCACGTGGCTACCCCATTTCAAAGGAAGACGACTAGACCGACCCAGATGCAGGAGCTGGCATTCACTGGGGACCATCGACATGACAAACAACCGCAGAAAGGAAGTCAAGTCAGAGCTATGCGAGACAATAAAGCAGTGCTCAGACAAATGGATGGTAGATCCCAGGAGACGTGCTGTGGGACCGTCAAGGCACTGGGATGTAAGATGGGAGGCTTCAGGTACAGAGTAAAATGCTTTGTAAAAAATGATTCAAATGATTGCTGACAGCAATACCTAGGGGAGTGCTCCTAGCCCCAGTGGCATATTAGACACATACTCCACAGCCTCTGAGATTTTCACATAATGAGGCTGGAAGGGGTCTGTCATTGGCAATACTTAAAAGTTCCCTGGATAATTCTGATTGGGAGCTAATTCTAGTGTTACGTGAGACCCACTACTTTATAAATGCCATTTGAAATGAATGGTTGGAATGAGCGATACGACACAATTACTGAAAACACATAAAGAAAAATGCCCCAAATGACAATAACCATTTCTATGACCACTGACATCACAAACACAGAACTCAGAGATTCAAAGCCCGGATGAATAACCCCAGGCTTCCGGTTTGTGCAAGAGCCAACTGGAAGAAATATGGAATTTAGCAAGAAAACATATTTGTGAGGGAAACTTTCAGAATTTTTGTGAAAATACTATAAAGAGACCATGGTTGGGATGGTTGGATGTTTATATGCAAAAGAATGAACTTGGACCCTGTTTCATACCAAATGCAAAATTAACCCAAAATAATCAAACACTAAAATTTAGAAAGAACTCAAATTAGGAAATAGGGAAGAAAAAAAAAAAAAAAAGAAACAGGATATTTTCAGAACTTGGTTTTAGGCAGTGGTTTCTTAGATTTAACACCAACCAAACAAGAATAAAAGGAGCAACGGATTAATTGACCTTTATCAAAATCAAGAACTTTTATATTTCAATGGCCATCATCTGAAACAACCCACAGTGTATGCATAAGTTTCCAAAGCACGTGTCTGATAAGGGACTTGCATCAAAAAAAAATCCATAAAAACATAACCCAATTTTAAGATGGTCACAGAGGGACTAGAAGGACAGATCAGAAGTTAAGAACACGTCCTGTACTTCCAGAGGACCAAGATTCAATTTTCAGCACCTGTATGTGGTCTTACAATCATTTACAACCGAAGTTCTGGGAGATCAGACACCCTCTTTTAGATTTTAAGGATGCTGCATATTTATATGGTATACAGACAAACAAACAAAATATCCATATATTCACATACATATTGAAAATCTTTATTAAGGGATTACATTTTGTTTTAAATTTTAGGTATGAGGCTAAAGAGATGCCTTAGCAGTTAAGAACACTGGCTGTGCTTCCAAAAACCCAGAGTTTGATTCCCAACACTGACATAGAAGCTTACAGCTGCTTGAAACTCCAGTTTCAGGGGATCTGATGTTCCCTTGTGGGCTCTATGGACCCCAGGCATGCAAGTGGTCTACAGACATACACGCAAACAAAACATTTGCACATATAAAAATATTTTTTACATTTTTAATAGGTACATAATCTGAACAGATATTACCCAATGACGACATATAGTTACTAAGGATAAGGCATCCATTGACTCTAGAGAAAGGTAAAAGGAAACTGCAATACAATTCTTTTTCACACCCACTACAATTAGACAAAAAGATAATAACTATGGCCATCCGATGTCAGAGTTGACTAAACAAAACACTGCAGACTAAGTAGCCTGGAAGCAACAACTTCATCCTCTACTGTGATCTCACATGGCAGAAGGGATCATGGCCTACCTCTGGGATCTCTTTTGCAAGAAGAGAAATCCAACCAAGAGGGTTTTCCCCTCCTGACTTAACTGCCAACAGACTCGTCCTTTCTAACACTCTCACTCTGATCAAACCCAGCTGTAAAAGTAACTTTTAGTCACCTGATATAATCGTTGTCTCAGAGGCTTACCACTTAATAAGCTCACCCTTTCTAGTTCTTTCTGAACTCTGGCTGGCTGGTTCAACTCAGCTGTTCTGGCTCAAACCCATTCCAAGCTGACTGATTCAAACTGGCTTCTCTCAGCTTCTCACTGAATTGCTCTGCTTGGAAAGACTGCTTCTAAAATCCACAAACTGAACTACACTGACTGCATGGAACTGAACTCCACAGAACTCCTCTCTCTCCCCCTTGCTGCTCTTTTAAGTTGTCTCTCTTTCCTGTCTTTTCTCATAAAAGTTGGGTCTATCCTATCTCTGACTCATTCTGTAAAATCTTCCTCTAAGTCATCATTTTGTCTGCCCCTCAAGTAGACATCAGGTAGACCTTCAAACATGGCTGCTTCCCTCCACAAACTGACTTCACCGTCATTGTTTGGGATTAAAGGTTTGTACTAAAGGGGTGTCTGTAATTCAGCCAGAGTAGCTATGTTGTTATATTAAATTTCCTCTACATTCTGCTATTGCCACTTCCAGATGTATATCCAAAAGAATGCAAAATTCATGTCTGCACAGATGTGTGCACATGTATTTTTATAATAGCAATGTTTATAAGTAAACAGTGGAAACAGCCCATACAGCCAACAAGTAACAAATGAATGAGATATAGAATGCTCATTTAATGGGGCATTTTTAAGCCAATAACAGGAAATTATGCACTTTATATATATGACACAAAATGGGGGAACCTTGAAAATACTATGATTAGTGCAAGAAGCCAGCACAGAAGAATTCTATATGAAATATTTCAAATATTTCAAGCAAGCAACTATTACCTGGGTGTAGAGGCATAAAAGGATATGAGATGGCTGATAAGGAATATAATGTTTCTTTGGGGAGGTTTTATCTTGAAGTATTTCAAAATTAAATATAGTAATGGTTACACAGCTCTATGAATGTACTAGAAATATTTAGTCGTGCAATTTAATCATTTTGTAATATATGAGTTATAGCTCAGTTAAATTATTCCATGAAAATATACAGTACATCATTTATAATTCAAGGCTAACAAGAGTAAACAAAACTTGGATATATTTTGACAGTTCCTTAAAAAGTTAAATTTAAATTTTTCTATAACCCAGCAATTCTACTCCTAGACATACCCTTAAGAGAGATGGAAATACATGTATTCTTATAGAAAGGTGTCCATGAATATTTATCTCAACATTATCACATGTAAAAAAGGAAAAACTAAAACAAAGGCCCATCAATGGATGAATGGATAAAGAAAATGCTCTATCTGCAGAAAGTGTAATAGTGTTCAGGCACGGGGATTCTGACAAATGTTACAAGCTAGATGAAGCTCAAAAACATTGTGACAAGTGAAAAGCCCAAGCCCAAATAGCCGTATGTTATATGACTGTTTCTTGCAATGTATCTAGAACAGACAGATCTATAGAGACAGAAATCAGATTATTAGTTATGGTGTAGGGGCAGGGCAAACAGAGTGGTGATCTATAGGCATGAGGTCCCCACTCCTCTGGGTTAATGAAAATTTTGAAACTAGAAAGAGGTGACAATTGTCCAAAATTGATAGCATACTCTGAATATAAAGTATATAGAACTCTGAATTATATACTGTATATCTATTAATTGTGTGCTATGGATATTCTACCTCAATTCAAATTTTCTCATTATTAGAATATACTGGCTAGTCAATAACATAAAGTAGGAAGCTAAATCATGGTGACTTTAAAATTGTCTTCATTCTGTTATATATATAATACATTATCAGTATATAGCTTCTTAGGGGGATTATTTAAAAAAAAAACAAATTGTACTCAATTCCTTCAATGTGCTGAGTTTGACAAAACAATTATAATTAAATACAGCAATGCTTTCTGTGAGAAGCATTTAACCTTTTTTGAACCATATTAGTGTTGGTTATATGAGGTTTCACTGTTTTTCTATAATTAGTGAGATATTTAGCTAATTGTTATCATGTTGTATATGTTCTTACTCTTGCCCCTATTGTTTGGACCTAAAATATCATTAAGAAAACTCCTTAAAACAGGTTAAAGTTGGGCAGAAACCTTTGCAAATGGATAGGATGTAACACCAGACAGATGCTGGCAATGGACGGCAGACAAACATCCAGACAGATACATTGTAACCCCCTCATGACTTACATCTTCCAGGCCACCCACCTTATGCACATTCATTACATGTCTGGCACCTGAGTAAGAATCTCTTTCTGACTTGGAAATCCAAGATGTATAAGACTTGTGGTAGATACAATTTTGTCATCATGACCTGGCTGCTCTCCTGTTGTCATAGTAACAAATCCAATCTGGAGAGCGCCACACAGTTGATTTCTAAAATGACTAATATTTGCTACTTTTCAATAATCTGCTCAGAGGCTTAAGCCCAAGCACTGGGCAGAGTCTTACAGCCCACCTCAAGGCCAGCCTCAATCCCACCTAGTCACTCCTCACCTGTATACACACACACACACACACACACACACACACACACACACACACACCACAGTGGTGCCTTTCTGAAACCTAGGAAAGCATACTGCAGTGGTAAAATATACCCTTTATAGATTAGGCCTGAAGAAAGACCTATGAAGGGAAATGGGTTTTGGTGCTATTTGTAGGATTCCACTGCCCAGAATCCTTGGCATGGTTAGAATGGAGGAGCAACTGCAGAGGACCTGGATAAGTGTATGCTCTTGGCCCAGTGGAGAGGGATGGCTAGAGAGGGGCCCAAAAGGACCCTGGAAATGTCGGGCCCAGAGCAAGTAAGTATGATACACTCGGGTTGATGCTCAACGGTCTTTCCACGGCTTTAAATAGATCTAATAAGCATGGTGAAAGAATCGTTTCACTTGGGATCCCCTTTATTAGAATGAGGCAAGGAAGCTGAA
Organism: Mus caroli; assembly: GCF_978045245.1. Lineage (NCBI taxonomy): Eukaryota > Metazoa > Chordata > Mammalia > Rodentia > Muridae > Mus > Mus caroli. Next base: position 29,874,755 of record NW_028227258.1, read on the forward strand.
CAAGTCACCAGCTTGCTGCAGTGGAGGAAGGTTTGTGACATGTGGTTTACTATAGTGTCAGTGAATGCTGGAATGACCTCCTTGGTCTCTCAAGACAATTCTTTACCGTCTTCTTAGATCTTGAGTGTTATTAACAAAACATCTTCTATAGTTTGCCCAGCCATTTTAGGCTTTTTTTTTTTAAACAAGAAAGTTGGGTTTAATTGCAATCAGCCTTTACTGAAAGTAGAAATCTCAAAATGTGCCCTGAGATATACAGGGTTTGGCACAGTCTGTGGAATGGACCCCAAGCGAAGCATCAAGTTTCCTTTGTTGAGCTTTGAAAATGCATTCTTTAACAAACATTATCTCACTAGCACCTTCTGAGCACTGCATCCTGTCAATCGACATAGGACGCCACCGAGAGAGTGCAAACAGGAGAAGAGGCAAGCTGCGCCATTAAGAGCATCTGAGTCTAAGGATGGAATAATGAGTGTAATTAAAATTGGTACGGGGTGGGCATACCTTTAATCCCAGCACTCAGGAGGCAGAGGGGGATGAAATCTCTGAGTACAAGGACAGTCATGGCTGCATTGAGAACCCCTGTCCTAAAAAACTAAATTAAACAAACAAACAAAGGTGCTATGGAGGTAGAGGATAGAAGATGAACTGAGCAAGTACGCAGCCTCGAGAAGTTACAAACTGAAACAGAGATGTCATGTTTTGCGAGGACTATAAATCAAAGGTCTTAAAATTGCAGGCCACAGACTGGATTCAACCCACAAACGTGTTTGGTTTGGCCCACACAGCATTTTTAAAAATAGGAGATTTCCCACTTAAAAAAAAAAATCCGGATTTCCATCTTCTGTAAGTCAAAAGTCCTGGCAAGCATCCTCCTTGCCAACTGGCAAGCCTCAGACAGAGCTGAGCTGAACAGCCTCCTCAGGGATGGCTTTTTTTTTTCAAGTCACCACATTTCCCATCAGTCCCCGCCCCCCCCCCCCACCAGCCTCCCCACACCCCTCACACCCAGCATGGATCACTTTCCAAATCTAATGAAAAGCTCTGTGTGAACGCAGCTTTCAAGCCCTTCTTGGAACCAGAATATTAGGTATGAACTCTGACGTCCACACAACCCCATATACACAGTTAACCCCATTCTCCTATATGAGGTCTCACCACCACCTTCACTCATTTAGAGTCCTTCTTATGGGTGTTTAAGCTACAACCCCTGTGTATTTTCTCTATCCCTGCAGAAGAATCTGTGGAAGGGCCACCCCAGAGACCACCTTCTCATCAATCTTCCTTCCAGAGATTCTAGAGAGAAGCCACCACCAAGAGTTCTATGTCAGAGCAGGGTTCAGGCATTGTGTCCCGGCTGCAATGGTATGTGTTGGGTTTTGAGTATTGGATTCTCATATTTCTCCTCCAGCCCTTAGGTCCTCTGAATCTGACCACTCATCATAGAGGAAAATTGGAAGATCAGCCCCAAGGCATAGAGGGAAGTAAGCGCTAAGGCATATGAGCCAGGCTGGCCTGGCTGGAGCTTTACTCCAGGATTGTAGGGTTGTGAAGGGTCCTGGAACTTCAGTCAACTGGTGGATCACAGGAGGAAGAGCTTCTGGACCTATGGAAGTCAAGACAGGTATTGGTCATGTATGATCATGTATGACTTGGTTAAGATGGGTGTTGGTCATGTATGATCATGGTTAAGATAGGCATTGGTCATGTATGACCCTGTTTAAGAACAACTCTACTCCATGTTGATTGCATGACATCTTCAATTCTTGCAACAAACTGTCATTTTCTCTGTCACAGGCCTCTCATCAGGAGGGCATAGACCCATCTTTAGTAGATGACCCTTACAATGGACAGTTAGAAAATACGATAATCCATCTGGCCATAGTGGTACATGTCTATAGTCCTGAACTCCGGAGGCAGAGCCAAGAAGGTTGTGAGTTCCAGACCAGCCTGGATATACATAGTAAGATTCTGTCTCCAAAAGAAGGTTAACTAAACTGGCTTTGAATTGTGACTATTCCTTGCTGCTCAGTGCCTTTTCTTCTAAGTGTCAAGGCAGGTATGAAGATCAATTCAAATAATAAATGTGAAGTTCCAAGGCTATCACCTGATATATATCAAGTACTTGACAACTGTTAGCTTTTATTATCTAGTGCTAAGGACTAAGTGTTAGCATCCCCTCAAAATTCATTGGGGGAAACCCAAACCCTCAGTATGATGATATTGGGGTGGGGTCTTATAGGGGCAGTGAGAATGGACCCTCCCTAAAAAGCCTCAGAGCCTCCTGTTCTATATGATAACACACCAAGGCCAGAGCGCTGGTCGCGCTCAGGCAGTGAGTATTCCAGAAACTTAACCTTGGACTCACAGGAAAAATCAGTACAGTTGCTTACAATTCACAAATCATTAAGTATCGCATGTTGGGATTCTGTTCGTCCTTTTTATGGCCCTGTATTAATGAGAAATAAAGAATGAGTAAGCAGGCAACTGTCGCCACCTGTTCTACATGTAGAAGTCAGATTGGTCTGGAACACTGGGAATGCATGGTTATAGTATAGGTTTCTAGTCAATGGCCTAGAAAAAAAGATGAGCAGCGCCGTCTTCTTCTGTAGCCTTTTATAGAGAGCGTGCCATGTCTCTCAGGTTTTACTCCCAGATCGGAGTCCTCTCAACTCAGACAGAGCTTAGTAGGTCAGTCTGGACACTTTGTGACCCCCCCTGCTCGTGTCTCAAGTGGGCATTGCAGCCTCCTCTGCATCTGAGTTTGGTTTAACATCGATGGTTGTTATCTGACTCAGACTCCGGTCTTAACACTGGCCTCTGGTGTTATTTCTCATAACCTAGAATTTCATCTACCCCCTCAATGATTCAGACCAGATGCACTGGCCACATCCCACGCCTGCCTTCTCTTCTGCTTAGGACTCTTTCCCAGTCTTACTCCTCTATTGATTGGGTTCCCTAATTTCACAGGGATTATACCCATTTGAGGAGGAGGGTAAGTTTTGTTTCACAGCGAACTGGTTTGAGAATGTAGGTTAGTTACACATGGCTCCAGCTGCATATGTAGCAGAGGATGACCTTGTCATGCATCAATGGGAGGGGAGGTCCTTGGTCCTATGAAGGCTGGATAGAAGCCCCAGTGTGGGGGAATGGAGGGCGGGGAGGTGGGAGTTGGTGGCGTGGAGGAACACCCTCATAGAGGCAGAGGGAGGGAGGATGTGATAGGGTGTTTCCGGGAGGGAGAAAAACCAAGTAAGGGTAGATTGTGTGCCCAGTGTGTGTGATGTGTGCCCAGAGTGTGTGCCCAGAGTGTGTGCCCAGTATGTGTGATGTGTGCCCAGAGTGTGTGCCCAGTGTGTGTGATGTGTGCCCAGAGTGTGTGCCCAGTGTGTGTGATGTGTGCCCAGAGTGTGTGCCCAGTGTGTGTGATGCTCGGGTTCCACAGTCAGCGTAAGAGGAGAGGAGGGAAGGAGGATCCTAGTGTGCGAGTCCATACGTTTGACCCCAGTAACACATGTGAATAACCTATACCCAGACTAGGAAACACATTCTCTCACCCTTTGCCGCTGGAGAACACTTCTAGTCTGAGTTCACACTTTCTCATAATAATACTGAGGTCTTATTTCTGATGCCTCTGCTCAAACTATCTTTGTATGATTCACTCATGTTGTGCATTATTAATATGCACGTTTACTTACTTGCTATCGTAATTTATTTGTTCATATTTGCTATTATCGGCAATGTGAGTTTGATATAGGCTTTTTGCTTGTTTGGTTTTTTTTGTCTGGGCTATTAGAGATTTTGTTACCATAGCACATTTGTTCTAGACATTTAGCAACTATATGTTTTTGTGGCTAGGGTACCTAGGAATGAGACAGCTGACCCATCTGGCTTGCTTTAGTGTGTTGTTTTTTTTAACAGAAACCTCTTGTTTTAGTCCATTTCCTGGTACTATAACAGAATAACAGAGACTGGTTACCTATAAAGAGAGCAGGCTTATTTGGTTTCACAGTTCTGAAGCGGGGAAGCTCAACACCAATATATCTGATGGAGGCCCCTGGCTACCTCACAGTAGAGGCAGGTGACGTCATACCATAGGGTGCAAACAGGAGCCACAGCTCCCCACCCACCTCCACCTCCTAGACTGAGAAGTATTTACATGAAAATTGGATACTCCCTTATAAAAACGGTCTATAAAGAGATGGTCATGATGAATTTCCCTTAGGCTTCCCATCCCGACCTTTCCTTGGCGCCATGAGATGGTAAGGGTGCGGGCACAGGCATGTTGTCAGGGCTCCCTTTGTCACCTGGTGCTACTCTATCTATATACATGCAAATTTTATAAGCCTTCCATTTTAAAAAACAAAACTAGCAGCACCCTACTTTAAAATATTAAGAGCCCTTTGAAATGATCCAAACTTCCGTGGATGGGACCCATACCGCTTTTTAGGGTTTTTTCTTCTTCTTCTTTACAATAAGAACTATGACTTCAGCGCCAGAGTATTGGAAACATCGAGAAGCAAAGATTAAAGCTTATTGCCAGTGTCTGATACCAAGACCTTCTATGGTCTGATTCTAATTAAATCCATCCGACAGAAACCCACCCACAGCCCCCTTCCTAAATGTAGTCTCCTTTACTAGGAAAGAGATCACGTAAAATCTTAGGTATTCCATTCCCTTACTAAAGCATTTCGCAGCGCTAAATTCACTTTAAAAAAAAAAAAAGTAGAGGACAGATGAGGCACTTCACTTTTTCAAATCCACCTCTGTGGTCACGTGGTCTTCTTCACCTAAATGTTTGAGCCCCCACTTAATTCATGAGGAATTGTGGGGAGGAAAGTGGAGGATTACAGCATGTCTGCTCCAAATAACCCAGGGCTTATGAGAAAGAAGTAATGCATACTCATAAGTAAACCCGGGTTTGTAAAAAGAAAAATGGCCTTAATTTTATATCTCTCTTGGATAAAGAACCTTATTGTTCTTTTCAAAGTGCAGCCATGAAATACCAAAATATTCCTCCAGACGGATTTCAGCCTCAGTTGAGAGAGTCCCATCCCTTTTTGTGCATGGTTATCCATTTCTAAAAAAGAAATCTAGGACCAGAGATGGCACTCAGAACTGGAGAATGTTCAAATATGTGTGTATACATGTGTGTGTACACGTGTGCATCTATGTGTTTATGTATGTGTGTGTGTGCCTCTGTTCACATGAGTCTCTCCCTCTTCCCTCCTTCCTTCATTCTCTTTCCCCTCCTCCACCAAGAAAACTAATGGCACAGCATATTCAAATTCCTTATATATCTCATATTCTAATTTAAATACAAATTATAAACTTTGTATAAAGGGTCAATATGATTTTTTTATTTTTAACTTTTTGGTCTTTTGAAAACAGAAAAAATTCGCTGCGCCGTTTCATTAAAGTTCAATGGCTTTCTTGCAGACACCTACATGCCTGTTCACCTCCTAGGCTGCCCTTTGTGCTGCTCTTTAATTGACTTTCCTAGACTTCCTTCAGCCATTCATGCACGAGTCCCTCTCTTCTCCCCCCAGTCATACATCTCGGTCCTATTAACACTGATGGAGTTTATGTGTGTGCACGCTGGGGGAGCAGGAGTCCCTTAAACACCTTTTTAATGGAACAGCTTCGTCTCTCTCTGTTCCCTTTCACATTCCTCATGCTGGACTCTTTCTTACCAACCTGTGCTCCCAAACAATGACGTCCTGATCCCTTCTTCAGCTCTTAGGCTTTATTCTTTATTGAACACTGGTGCTGAAAGTGGACTCGGCTTCCCCTCTTTAATTGGCCGTCCCTGGAAAAGGCAGCATGACTAAGTCATTACCGCTGGGTCTCAGGGTGAAGCCAGGGCTGCCTTCGCTCCAGTCCCTTACTTTGCGGCAAGTGTGTTTAACGCACAGACATTTTTTATCCTCCTGAAGCCCTTCTAGCCAGACGCTCATTAAGTAATGAATACATATTTACTTAAGAGACTAAAGATCTCTATTTCTTTACATTAGCATGGAAATAAATAGGCATGTTTTTAAACTCCCACTTTATAATGTTTTTGTTTATATGTTAAGGAAGGGGTGGGCTTATTTTTTTCACTTTAAGTGCTTATTACACAGGACCTCAGCAAAATGTCCAAATTTAGACCAGGAGAGTAGTAGAGCAGACAGGACCTTTGGAACTATAAATCCCTGACATGTAGACTCCCCATGCATACGAGAACAATCATATTTTTGTTTGGCTCTTAGCAGTGCATTATTCTTTATTGTTCTTGTTACAGCTTGATGGATGGAGTTACAGTCCCGTGTTGTTTTCTTTTCTCCTTTGTAAGGGTTGGTGGAGGGGCTTGCTGAGTCTGTAACCAAGTGTCTAGCAGAGGATTGAATGTTTTGCATCATTTTCAGTCATATGAGGTCACCGTTTTGAGTATCTCGATAACCACAGAATGAGTGTTGAAAACATTCACTTAAAAATGAATGATTAGGGCATGAGGGGAAATTAAATCAATGAAATACAATTCTATAATTTAATTTTTATTCTACTATAGAAAATTAGAAAGAGTGCTCTAAGCAGGAATGGTGGCACACAGACCTTTAATCCCATCACTTGAAAGGCAAATCTCTGTGAGTTCGAGACCAGCCTGGCTTATGTAGTGAGTTCCAAGACAGTCAGAGCTACATAGTGAGATCAGGACTCAAAAACAGGGGGAGAGGGAGGGAAGGAAGGAAGGACATGGAGAGAGAATATGAATCTAGAAGTGCAAAAATACACAATAAGCAATGGATTTTTCCCAATTGGTCAACGGAATTCAAACCGTAAACCGCCAAGGCTTTTGTCACCATATTTCAATTTTTTGAATAACAGAACAGAGCCAACCTGGCCTTGACTAGTTACACCTCTGAAGGTGTCGATCTGCACTACAAAGAAATGACATTCTGACGGAATTTATAAACTAATACTGAGGAGTGAGAGATCTGATAGAATATGGAAAGACATAAGGATAAACACTGAAACTTGAGTTTCACTTTAAAAAAAAATAAATCACGCACTATGGGAACCATTGCCCATCCTCTAACTGTTCACTGCACTCTTCTAGCACCGCAGTAATAGAACTCTTAATTTACCTCAAAATCTTATGAAGGCATGTAAATGACTGTGCCAGCAGCAACAGTTCTGGGACTCAGAGCATGAGACATAAATGTGAGAGGCCTAAGTTGAGTGACTTCTTTAGATTAGGACTTCAGAACTTGGGGAAGCCCGGATGACACACCCCACTGTCACGTGGATCCCAGAGTGACTGAATGGATTGCTCAAGGATTCCTTGCTCTAACCTCCATTCGTCCCAAGTATTTCAACTGCTGGAGCCTGCAAATCCACACTCTACTAAAGTGAATTGTTCTACTCCATACATAATGGGTTCTAGCCATTCGCCTGGAACTTACACATTTGTATCTTAACTACATGCATATAGTAATGTGGAGAAATTAACTTATCAAAATCTGAATTAGTATTGACTATGTCTGCATTTGAAACCTGGATTACAAGTTGGCAGGTGAGGGCAGCAATAAGGAGGGTCCCAGCCCTGCTGGGTAACCATGACTCAGTTTCCCACTCTTGCCTTTCCTCTCCATTCCTCACTCTTTCCAGCCACCTTTTTCTTACAACTCACAGGCATGAGTATGGGTACTTTATAGCCACTGTGAGTGAAAACAGACAAAATACTCTTTGGTTCTTTGATTTTTTTTTAACTTTAAGCTTTTGTGCAACCTCATTATTTTGACATTAAATCTTGCACTAATGCAATAAAATAGCTCTTCATAGACTGCGGTGATATAAAAAAGTATGAAAAGGTAATAGAGTTCACGAAAAGTGACTTTATGTTCTCTGACTTTCAAGGTTGGGAAATTTTAACTCTACCAAAAAATGCATTTAGACACTTTTTTTTGTTAATGTATTTTCCATTATGTCTAATTTATTATGAAAATCAAGCCTCTATCAGGATAATTAATCAGATCTAATAGGTAGAGGAACACTCTGGTTCTGTAATGCCTCGTGCGCCAGCATCCGCAGGTGAGCATTACGGGTGAAGTATGATGTTTGATGAGCCCTCGATCAGGAAGCCTTAGGTTGGAGGCACTGTTCTCTTTAGAGCTGAAAGGGACCATAATGAAATAATGGCTTTTAGCATTAGCTTCTTGAGGACTCCGGAGAGAAAGACACCCAGGTAATGGTGCAATAGAGCAAAGGGCAGATTATGTTGTGTTGGAGCGGAATGCCAGATGTGGACCCTCTCCAGCCTGTCTCCTGTTAGAAGTGGTGGCCCTCTAGCCTCCTTTCATGGGATGCTCCTCTGATGAAAACCTGTACCAGTCCCACAAAACCTCCAGTGAGGTGGGAATTCCAAAGTGCTGGGCTTAGCACTCTCCTTCCAAATTAGAGAACCTTTACCAAGCTTCATCTACTTGGTCAAACCATCCTTGAGTCCCAAACCATCTTTTTTTAAGACCTCTTCCAATATCATCCCTCTGACACATCACCCCTTGTGTAGATAGAGCATGAACTCCACAGCCACACTTCTGACCTTCATCTCAGATTCTCCACTAAGTTGGAGACCTTGGCCAACTACTTAAGGTCTTTGAGTTTCTGTTTCCTCATCTGGCAAATAATAATAATAATAATAATACCTAGTTCATAATGTTTCTGTGGACATTAACAGGCATAGCCCAGGTAACAGAATAAGTATCAGGCGTGTGGAAAGAACTTTGCAAGTGCAGCTCTTACTGAGTGGGCTGAACTCAGTTCCCCACACTGCCCCCAATGCATGCATGCATACACCTGCTCTCTCTCTCTCTCGCTCTCTCTCTCTCTCTCTCTCTCTCTCTCTCTCTCTCCCCCCCTCCCCCTCCCCCTCCCCCTCCCCCTCCCCCTCCCCCTCTCCCTCTCCCTCTCCCTCTCCCTTTCTCTTCCCTCCCCTCCCTCTTCCTCTCCCTCTCCCTCTCCCTCTCTCTCTCTCTCTCACACACACACAAACAGAGAGAGAGAAAAAGAAAGAGAGAGAGAAAGAGAGAAAGAGAGAGAGAATGCCTTCAAATCCAACCTAGGATTGTTTTTTGTTGTTTTTTTTTTTTTCCTACCCTTGGATGAAATTTTAAACCAACCCAATAACATTTGCATAATCACCTGGTGATTCTAATCACTCTCTGTTCCAAGAAATTAATTTGAGTAATTAAAATATTGAGCATACAAGTCCACAGAGCATTTAACTTTTATCTAACATGGAGCTTTATTGATCCCAGACTGACGACCTGGTGTGTTTGAGAACAGAGTGAGTGAGCAGGACATGAAGGGCCTGCCATTGCTCTGTTGCCTATCTTTACATACTCTCTCCCAGCATCCTCGTCAATGTCCCCCAGCCTTCTGTGGAAATAAGGTCTTATGTTAAATCCACAGTAATGCTGGCCATGACTAGCACAGTTGTGAACTCCTCTGAGCTTGTTAGTGGATTAAAGCTAGGACTTTATTTCATCAAATCGTAATGGACTTTTCTTCTTTTATATTTTATAAGTAAAAGGCTATTTGCTAATACTCTTAACTCTAATCTTGTGGGCATTTGTCCCAGATCCTCTTTGTTGGGGCCTGTCACCATCCTCACAGTGCTTTGGACAGGATAACTTTAAGAAGGCTCCATGGTGAGTCTGCTCCCTCATCCTAAGCCCTGACTGGTAACTTATCCTGCATCCTTGCCTTGCAGCCTGTGAAAAAAACGACATGGCTCTCTCCTGTTCAGTTGTTTGTTTGTTTGTTTGTTTCTGCTGAGGCTCGTACATGCTCATGCATCCTCACTTCCAAGGGATTCCATGTGTCAGGCTTCCCACAAGGCTCCCTGAAGCCTCCCTGGTGTAACCACAATGTGCCTGCTATGCTCGCAACCTAAACACACATCCTCAAGTGATCTTCTCTCCCAATCTCTTTGACCTCATCCTTGCAGCATTCCCTAAACAGGCACACACAACGCCACCTGTACACATGCTGTGATGTGGCATGCATTGTTTTATGAACAATTTTGGATATTCAACCAGAAGTATGATCAGAAGTTGATATAGTCTCAGTGTTGTGTTGAAGACATTTCCCCGCTACCCATGGTGCTGCTGAAAGGCAGTGGGACCTTTAAGAGGTGAAGTCTAGCAGGAGGAAGTTAGACCCCCCAGGTCCTGCCCTTAAACTGTGTTGGAAAACCATTCCCTTCATCTTTCTATTTCTGGCTGTCACAAGTTGACCTCTTCCTTTACTAATTATTTAGAGCATATTGTATCACCTCACCATAGGCACAAAAGCAAAGGGCAAAATGACCATCTACTGAACTCTCCAAAAATATGGATTAAGATAGTTATTCCTCGGGCTGGTGAGATGGCTCAATGGGTAAGAGCACCCGACTGCTCTTCCAACGTTCCAGAGTTCAAATCCCAGCAACCATATGGTGGCTCACAACCATCCGTAACGAGATCTGGCGCCCTCTTCTGGAGTGTCTGAAGACAGCTACAGTGTACTTACATATAATAATAATAAAATAAATCTTTAAAAAAAAAAAGATAGTTATTCCTCCTCCTCCTCCTCCTCCTCCACTAGCACCAGCAGCAGCAGCAGCACCACCACCACCACCTCCATTTTTCTGCTTCTTTGCTGTTGTCTTTTGAGATAGCATCTCTCTAAGCACCCAAACTACCTTGAAACTTGAGAGCTTCCTGTTTCTGCTTCTCAAGAATTCTAGGTATGTGTCACCACATACAAATATCCTTTCCTCTGTGTAAGCTGATTACCACTGGTGTCTTGTTATAGTAACAGAAAGCTCACTAATATGAAAGTATCCCTCCTTTTCCTTCTGACACATATTGTTAATAATTGCTCACTCCCAAGCTGCTTTTCACATTTATTGGGGTCTTTGATGGATGGACCAATCTTCTTCTACAACTGGAAATCTATTCCAGTGGATAGATTTGCATAAATTTAATCATACATAACTGCAGGACAAGGGGTGCAGGTAGTAAAAGAAAAAAATAACAATTTGAAGAAGGGCTTCAGTTCTATGATTATTCCTCTCAGTGAATTACAATTGTGTGTAATCTCTAACTGATACATGATCCTTCCCCTTCTCCTTCTCCTTCTAATTCTCCTTCTCCTTCTCCTCCTCCTCCCTCTCCTCCTCCTCCCTCTCCTTCTTCTCCTTCTAATTCTCCTTCTCCTTCTCCTCCTCCTCCCTCTCCTCCTCCTCCCTCTCCTTCTTCTCCTCCTCCTTCTCCTTCTTCTTCACCTCCTCCTCCTCTTCTTCCTCCTCATTCTCCCTCTCCTCCTCCCCCTCTTCTTTACCACCTTCACCACTTCTCTTCTTCCTCTTCCTCTCCCCACTTCTCTGCCTCCCTCCTCCTCAACCCTCTCTTTCTCCCCTTCTCCTCCCCCTACATCTCCTCTTCCTCCTTCCTTTATTTTCTGTCTATGTGTATATGAAGGACACATATGTCACTCTGTGTTTGTGTGTGTGTGTGTGTGTGTGTGTGTGTGTGTGTGTGTAGTTCAGAGAACAAGTTTTAGGACTTTTCTTCCACTGTGTGTTTCCTAGAGGCTGAACTCAGGCCATCACACTTGGAGGCTGGTGCCTGTACTACTGAGGATATGCCCAGGAGCTGGTATTCTACAATAGACAAATTCTACTTTTTAACCTATGCTTTCACTCTATGTGGATCTCACTTATGTTTAAACATCTGTGGCTTAGATGCAGATGGCCCTTAAGTTCAAGTGTGCATGTAGTTCCTAATGGAGAAACACTGATTTTTTTTTTTTTTTAAAGAGAGCTTAGGCAATTGAAATAGCTTATACAAAAGAAGAATGTAAAATAGGACACAGGAGGGCCCAGAGTGAGGGGGGTGGGGTAGAATGTTGGAGGTGGAGCAACTGGGGGCCTGTAACAAGCAGGAGGGCCAGAGCAAGAAGGAGAAAGGGAAGGGGAAAAACAAAAGGAAAAAAATTAAAAAGGAAACAGGTTAACAAATACATCCTGGTTTGCTCAGGCTTTCCCTGCCTTAACATTAAAATCTCTATAGTCTGGGAGATTCCTTAATCTCAAGCAAACCAAACCAATTGGTTTTCCTATTTGTAGAGCTAAATGTGATGCCTAATATTTGTCCTAGTTAGCTTTAACTGTGACCTTGACACAGCCTAGAGTCACCTGAAAAGGAGTCTTAACTGAGGGGTCAGATTGGCTCGTGGACGTGTCTGTAGGGTATCGTTCTGATTATGAATTGACCACTGTGGGCAGCACCATTCCCACAGAAGGTAACCCTAGGCTTTACAGGAGCTTACAAAAGAGCAGCAAGCAGCAGCCCTCCATCAGATGGATCAAGTTCCTTCTCTGTCTACCCTTCAACGATGGACTGTTGATGTAACCTGAAATAAACCTTTTTCTCCCATACTTTGCTTTTGGTCCTAGTATTTCAACACATTGATAGAGATGAAACCAGGACATCTGACTTACTTCAGCTTGATTGAGCTAAAGAAAGTCCAGATACCTAGCAAAATATTTCCAGATGAGTGTGTAAAGTTTTCTGTAAGAAATTAACATTTGAGTCAGTAGACTAAATAAAGATGGTGCTTCCTCACCCATGGAAGTAGGCCTGGGCATTGTCTACTCCATTGGGAGCCCAAACCCCAGTAGAATAGAAGTCACATGGATTTTTTTTCTCTTCCTGAGCTAGGACCTCTATCTTGTGGCCTTAGACATCATAGCTATGGTGTTTGAGGACTCAGGCCAGCACCCACTCCAGGTCTTTATCCTGGGGCTGCAGGTTACTTCATTGGCTGTTCTGAGTCTCATGCAGCCCACTCTACACCACTGGCTTTCTTGGATATCTCTTGCATGTTGTGGGAATTCTTGATCTCTGTAAGCCAATTTCCAAAGACTTATTGATTTCTTTCTTCCTTCCTTCCTTCCTTCCTTCCTTCCTTCCTTCCTTCCTTCCTTCCTCTTTTGTATTTTGAGACAGGGTCTCTCTATAAAGTCCTTGTTCCCAGAATTCACTATGTAGAGACCAGGCTGGCCTCCAATTCACAGAAATATGTCTGCCTCTCCCTTCCAAGGGGCTGTAGTTAAAAGTGTGCACATCCCAATAGATATTTCTTGACTTACAATGGCTCAACTTACAATTTTGTAGCTTAAGGACGGTGCTGAAGTCCTACTCAGCAGATACTGTCTTTCAGATTTTGGACTTTTGATCTTTTTCTCCTGCTAGCAATATGTGGTTCCATTCTCTGCTATGATGCTGAGGCATAGCAGTAACCTGCATCTTCCAGTCAGTCCCACACTCATTTCTAAACAACCAGGACTCTAAAGGATACAACATGCAGCTGAGCTGTGATGTTGCATGCATTGTGTATACTGAATGTATCTCCAGCTTTATATTTTTGATTTATGATCTGCTTAGCAGGCTACAGGTCACTGTGATGTAAGAGGAATCTGCATCTATACATATTCTATTGACTGCCTTTCTGGGGAAGCCTGACAGATGTGGTCCAGATAGTGGAGGAAATGACATTCTTCAGAGAGAGAGAAAGAGAGAGACTGCATCCGAACACCAGGCTCAGGCTCCCATTCTCTGCTTCATCATTCTCCCCTGGTCTTTCTTAACTTTTCTCCTTGCTTTTGCCTACATCAAAGAGAAAAATTTAGAAAGCACCAGGTGAATCTCAAGGCAAAGGACTGGAAAGCTGGATAGGTGCTTTATGCAAATTTTAAAGGGGAGTTCTAGAATATTTTGCTGCATACTTCTCAAGATTATTCTGTACCACAAGAGGGAAATGATACATGCACAGCAAAGTGGCCCACGCTAAGCCACACAGCAATTACAGGGGAAACCTTCTGTCTCTTGGTTTTGGTTTACCCTAACAAGCCATTTTTCTTGGTAAAAATGCTATGTTTGTTTGGACCTCAGTTTTATTTTGTTTTGTTTTAAATTCTCTCTCTCCCTCTCCCTCTCCCTCTCCCCCTCTCTCTCTCCCCCTCCCCCTCCCCCTCTGCCTCCCCCTCCGTCTTCCTCTCCCTCTCCCTCTCCCTCTTCCTCCCTCTCCCTCTCTCCCTTTCCTTCCCTCCTCCCTCCCTCCCCCTCTCCCTCCCCCTCCCTGCTTTTAAGAAATAGGGATTTTTGTTGTCTTGCTGTTTTTGCTAGCTCACTGGCTGGCGATGAGGATGAGGGCTGAATATGGCAAGTTTGATAACATGTGCAAGAGCCCCCTACTGATGCTTCCTTCTAACTCTCTAGGAAGCCCATCCTGCCAACTCATATTGGCCTAGTTGGATGCTTATTTTCTCTGTCCTAAGCATTAAAACATGTCTACCCAAGACTATCCATCATTTGTTTCCTCATGCATCCCAAAAGAAACCCAAGAAATATGAACAGAAACACAAGCCTTGACTAATGGGGAAAAGTAGACAGTCTCACTGTCTCCAGTTCAGTCATGGGCTTCTTTCTGGGATGTCAAGGAGGTGTGGGTATGAGTAAAAGAGACTGCAAGGGAAATACAACTCCTCACCTACATGGGACCCAGACCCAGAGGACCAGAAAGGTGACAGTGGAGTGCAGGGTCAGAGGGAACTACCAGGAAAACCTCTTCTTCCCCACATTCTAGAAACAAAGTGAACATGGAGGCTGTGGGAGCCAAGTTCTTCCTCCCACACAGAGAGGAAATAGCCTCAATTGAGAAAAATCCATCTATATAAGATTGGACTGTAGGCAACCCTGTAGAGCATTTTCTTAATTACTGATCGATAGCAGGGGAGGCAGGGCAGCCCATTGCGGTTGGTACCACCCTGGGCCGGTGGTCCCAAGTTCTATAAGAAAGCAGGCTAAGCAAGCCAGTAAGTGGTGTTCCTCTGTAGCCGCTGCATTAGCGCCTGCCTCCAGGTTCCTGTCCTGACTCCCTTCAGTGACAGGCTAAGAAATGTAAGTCAAATAAATCCTTCCTTCCCCAACTTGCTTTTGGTCATGGTGTTTCATCACAGCAGTACTAACCCTTACTAAGATCATCTTTGTATTTGTCTGTCTCCAATTGCTTGGCTAGGCTTTAGGATGGCTGTGTGTATTTATTCGCACTGTTTACTGCAGGCTTTTATTTAAATATGAGTGTTGTGTCCGCATGTATATCTGCACCACAAGTGTGTAGTGCCTCGGAAGCCAGAAGAGGCATCAGATGCCCTGGAACTGTATTTGCAGATGTGAGCCTGCCATGCCAATGATGGGACCTGAACCCAGTTCCTCTAGAAGAGCAATCAGTGCTTTAATTCCTGAGTCATCTCTCTAACCCTGCAAGGCATTCTTTAGTAGACCCTTTATCCATATCTTTTATAATACTTCCTCTTGTATTTCCATGTCTCTTCTCATCTTATCCCCCCCGCCCCTGCCTTTTACCATCTTCCATAGCTTTAACAATCTCTAAAAGTCTGAGGAACCTAACAGTATTCCAGCTACTTTATCCACATTGATTTTCTTGCTTTTCAAAGTTGCTCCTGTCCCTGTCCGCATCCCACCTACTCCCCTCTCAATCCTCACCTTGGTGACTGAAACCTGAGTTGCATACCTGCTATACTCTCTTGATGTTTCTATCCTCCAAAAGTTATTGAGGTCAAAGGGGCCACGGCTCTTAGTTTCCAGGTACAACATTTGCATAGTGGGAATATGCAGCAGTCAAGGTTGCCCTCACAGTTAATATCCTACTCATGGGATAATGTAGAGTTAGCACCAGGCAGCCTGAGCTGCTGGACTTGGGAACGATTTTATGAGCCACAAACTTCAACTCAACCATATCTAAGATTCACCACTGATCATTGCAAATTCTTCAATTGAAAGAATATAGCTGATTTAAAACTACCACCAATGGGGGAAAAACTCAGATTCATAAATCCCAATATAGTAGCATAAGGAACATGAAAAACCAGTTTTATGAGTCCTTCAAAAATTGCTAATCTACAGTAGCAGCACTTAGTGTGAATGAGTTAAATGAAAACACAGACAGGAGGCTCAAACTAATGGTTAACAGTGCGGTCAAAGAAACCAAAGAGGAAAATAAGCTCCTACTGAGAGCACCAACAGCTGAATGTAATAAGCTATATGTAATAAACTGAGTAACAGCCAAATGTAATAAGGCAATGCACAATACGAAAGAAATTCAACACAGAGGTAAACAATCTGAAGGTCAGAAGTGGAAAACGTAATAAGTCAAAGAGCTCTGTGGAAAGCCTCACCAGTAGAATGGCTTAAGGACAAAGGCAGACTATGGGCTTGACCACAAGGCAGAGGAACGGGAGTCATCCAGCAAGGGCAAAAGAAAGAAGACGTTAGCTGGAAATCTAAGGTATATGTGGTACTCTAGAAGACCAAATCTGCAGATGATGGACACAAAGAAAGAGAAGAATCTCATCCTAAAAGCATAAACATTTTTGAAAGATTTAGAGCAAAAATTTCCCAAGAGATAGGGAAAGAAATGCCAATCCAGATACAAGAGGCATTTAGGATTCCAAAACAGACAAGACAGAAAAGAACCATTGTCTTCAAAGTAGGAGAAAACCCCTAAATACACAGAACAGATACGGTATATTGAAATCAACAGGAGAAAAACACTAAGTGCCATAGAAATCCATCTATTCATGTTCAAAATATCACCAGGTTATGCAACTGCAACTTTAAAGGCCAGCGAACTTGGATGGATGGATATCAAGTTCCAAAAGACAACTGCCAACTCTGATCGCTATCCCCAAGCTAAGCTATCTTCCATAATTGAAAGAAAAATAAAATCGTTCCATGAATATTAGATGAACTCATGACCACACTAAACTGCCTCTACTGAAAATACGTTAAGAGATCCCTAGACTGAAGAAAAACAAACAAATTCATCTACACAGGAAAGAATAATCCATGCTAGAATAATACTGAGCGAGAGAGGGAAAAAAACCTAAACACTATAAAATCAACAAAACGACAGGACTTAATATGCACCTTTCCACTATAACTGAATATTAATGATCCTAATTCCCTAATCAAAAGACACAGACAAGTACGCTGCATTAAAAAGTAGGAACCATCTGTTTGCTGCTTCCAAGAAGTGTGCATCACCACACACACACAAACAGGATGAAATAAAATGACAGAAAAAAAATTTCAGGCAAATGGACCTAGGAAACCAGCAGGTGTCCCAGTTCTAATATTTGACAAAATAGACTTAAAACCAAAAACTAGTGAGAACAGATAAAGTTCCATCTTGCTACAGTCCATCAAGAAGACAGTTTGATCCTAAATATATATTTCCCAAACACAGGTGCACCTGATTTCATGAAGCATACTAGTTGATATAAAGTCACAGAGAAAAAGTAACACAATAATAGTGACTTCAATATCCCACACTCACCAGCTGACAATCATCCTGACAAAGCATAAGGAAGCATGTTCATTGATATATTTTTTAATTTATTTTTTTAATTAGGTATTTTCTTCATTTACATTTCAAATGCTATCCCAGGGCTGAAGAGATGGCTCAGCCGTTAAAGGCTAGGCTCACAATCAAATGCTATCCCAAAAGTCCTCCAGACCCCCCCCCCACTCCCCTACCCACCCACTCCCACTTCTTGGCCCTGGCGTTCCCCCGTACTGAGGCATATACTTTGCAAGACCAAGGGGCCTCTCTTCCCAATGATGGCCGACTAGGCCATCTTCTGCTACATATGCAGCTAGAGACACAAGCTCTGGGAGTACTGGTTAGTTCATATTGTTGTTCCACCTATAGGGTTGCAGATCCCTTTAGCTCCTTGGGTACTTTCTCTAGCTCCTCCATTGGGAGCCCTGTGTTCCATTCAATAGCTGACTGTGAGCATCCACTTCTGTGTTTGACAGGCCCCAGCATAGCCTCACAAGAGACAGATATATCAGGGTCCTTTCAGCAAAATCTTGCTGGTGTATGCAATGGTGTCAGCATTTGGAGGCTGATTATGGGATGGATCCCCGGGTATGGCAGTCTCTAGATGTTCCATCCTTTCATCTCAGCTCCAAACTTTGTCTCTGTAACTCCTTCCATGGGTGTTATGTTCCCAATTCTAAGATGGGGTAAAGTGTCCACACTTCGGTCTTCGTTCTTCTTGAGTTTCAAGTGTTTTGCAAATTGTATCTTGTATCTTGGGTATTCTAAGTTTCTGGGCTAATATCCACTTATCAGTGAGTACATATCATGTGAGTTCTTTTGTGATTGGGTTACCTCACTCAGGATGATGCCCTCCAGGTCCATCCAATTGCCTAGGAATTTCATAAATTCCACCTCACAACAGTCAGAATGGCTAAGATCAAAAATTCAGGTGACAGCAGATGCTGACGAGGATGTGGAGAAAGAGGAACACTCCTCCATTGTTGGTGGGATTGCAAGCTTGTACAGCCACTCTGGAAATCACTCTGGCAGTTCCTCAGAAAATCAGACATAGTACTACCAGAGGATCCCGCAATACCTCTCCTGGGCATATACCCAGAAGATGTTCCAACTGGTAAGAAGGACACATGCTCCACTATGTTCATAGCAGCCTTATTTATAATAGCCAGAAGCTGGAAAGAACCCAGATGTCCCTCAACAGAAGAATGGATACAGAAAATGTGGTACATTTACACAATGGAGTACTACTCAGCTATTAAAAAGAATGAATTCATTGATATATTTTATAGATCAAATAGACTTAATAGATAGATATCTATAGAGCATTTCCTCTAAGCACTGCAGAATATACATTTTTTCCATACAGCCCATGGAGTGTTCTCTAAAACAAATTGAAATAATCCCTTTCATTCTATCTGACCCCAGTTCAATAAAGCTACAAGCCAACAACAAGAAAACTTCTAGAACACACAAATCCATGGAGATTAAACAACACACTGTTTATTGAATGATGAATAAGTGTAACAGAGATATAAAAGAAATAACAGAAGTAAAGTTAAAAATTATTATGACCAAATGAAAACACAACACTCCCTGGGAACCCACCTGCCGTGCTAGCCAGAGAAACAATCTGTAAGCAAGAGATCTTCAGGTCTTCACCCAATGGCCAGGCAGAAGAGGGAATACGGCAGAAACTTCCACCAGCCTGGAAGAAGAGGTGGGGTGGGGTGGAGACTCAGATCAGCAAGGAGGAGAGGGTCCGAGAAGGCACTGTGGGAAGAAACATCTGAAGCAGAGAGAGCTGGAACAGTATTACACTGCAGGTATCCTGGGATGGGGATGGGAGGTAAACAGATTAGCATGGAGGTTAAGGCAAATCATGTAACTGCCCAGATATTGAGGTGTACCTTGAAACAACTCTTGATTTCTCTGTGTGGCTATTGGGGATCAGCAGAGGCAAAGCAATGCAGCTGCCTGTTTAATTCACGGATTACATTTGTATTAAAAACAATTCCCTAAACAGAATACAGCATAGCTAGAGTTCCAAAGAAACGCCAGAAGGATTCTCCATACAGGTTAGTATTCAAATATTCAGATGCATGCGTTCTTATCTTTCCCTATGCCAGTAACAAAGATTCTTTCTCTGTGAGTTCATGATGAATGACAGTTCAACAGGACAAAAGAAGCTGGTCTCTCCGCCACTCCTTTCCTAAACACCTGGTTATCCAACTCTAACAAGGTGACTGGTTGCCACAATAACTGAGCTGTTTCTACTTAGTTAGGTCCCCCTGGACCTTAGAGTAAAGAGCTATACAACATTAGCTTTCCCACTAGCACTTTAGGGGTCACCTACAGCAAACCACTAATTTAGGGGTGGTCCTACATGTAATGCTAACAGAGACTATTGCCTCTGCTCTTTCTTTTAGCTCTTGTTGGATACAGCAAGGCAAGAAAATTCTTCTGTTCTGCCTCAATCCACATTCACTGATTTGCAAACACAGGTAGAGCTCTTGCATTTTGCATCTTACATCAGCAACCTTTCCTGGTTTGCTGGGTATGTGAAGTAACCATGGAGTGAACACTTTATTGTGGGGGGGTGAGGGGGTGCTTCTTAGAAGGGGAAACAAAATACAGGAGGAAATAGGGAGACAAAGTGTGGAGCAGAGACTGAAGGAAAGGCCATCCAGAGACTACCCCACCTAGGGATCCATCCCATATACAGTTGCTGAACAAGATGCTGGGAAGTGCTTGCGGATAGAAGCCTGATATGGCTGTCTCCTGAGAGGCTCTGCCAGAGCCTGACAAATACAGAGGTGGATGTTCATACTCGCAGCGAACCATTGGACTGAGCACTGGGGGTGGGAGGGTGGGATGGAGAAGTTGGAGAGGGGACTGAAGGAGCTGAGGGGGCTTGCAGCCCTGTGGGGGGAGCAACAGTGTCAACTGGCCAGACACCCCCCCAGAGCTTCTGGGGACTGGACCCCCAACCAAAGAGTACACATGGAGGGACCCATGGTTCCAGCCGCATATGTGGCAGAGGATGGCCTTGTTGGACATCAGTGAGAGGATAGGCCCTTGGTCCTGTGGGGGTTTGATGCCCCAGTGTAAGGAAATGCCAGTTTGAGAAGGCAGGAGTAGGTGGGTGGGTTGGGGAGCACCCTCATAGAGGCAGAGGAAGGACAGAGGGAATGGTGGTTTCTGAAGGGGAGACCTGGAGAGGGGATAACATTTGAAATGTAAATAAAGAAAATGTAAATATCCAATTTAAAAAAAAAACTAAAAAAAAAAAAAAAGATTAGACTAGAGATTTCCATTTTACTTTCAGACTAAAGTTCTGCCGAATATAGCTTTGTGAAAGGCCATTCCATGTTGTTGTTATCCTTTCAAATCTGCAGAATTTCATGTTGAAATGCTGGGTTTTGCACGTAACAAGCAGCAGTGAGGAATGTGTTTCTTACATGTTCTTTTTCTTTTGAGAGCAATTGACCTACAGGCACCAGGTAAGTCATACTAGCTTTTGCTATTCTTAATTAAATGGACAACTTGGAAGTTCACCACAAACTCCTCTCCCTATCTGGTTATGCAGCAACATAATATGTTTGGAGGTTTGTTTGGTTGGCTTTTGGTTTTGGTTTTGGTTTTGGTTTTGGTTTGGGTTTGGGTTTGGGTTTGGGTTTTGGTTGTTTGGGGTTTATGTTCTGGGGGAAGAGGAGAAAACAGGATTTTGTAGTTTGTGCGGGGGGATGAGCAGGGGTTCCAACCAAGCAGTTTTCCATAATTAAACCATTAATTGTTGTTGTTGTTGTTGTTATTGTTTTGGGGTTTTATTTTATGTGTGTATGTTGCCTGAATGTGTGTCTATGCACCAAGTATTCATGTCTGGTGCTTAGGTTGGTGTCAGAAAAGTATGTCTGATCCCCTGGAACTGTAATTATATATGGTTGTGAGCAACCACGTGGGCGCTGGGAATCAGACCTTGATTCTCTGCCAAGAGCAAGTCCTCTTAACCACGGAGCAGGCCCTATCACATTTTTATATGAGCATTTCTGCATAGACAGTGAAAATACTAACTCATGAGACACTTTTGAGTGTGAGTTGAGGTGTGTCAGGAGCACTTGCTGGTACGTGGCACGAGGCACACAGAGTGTGTGCACACTGTGTGTTCAGAACCAAGGCCACTGTGAAATCAGGTGACACAACCCCGGCCAGCTCTGCTGCAGACACTGGGGTTCGTTGTGTGACTGACTTTGGATTAACTTTTGGTGGTTTACTGATACCTAACATTTCACAATCTCCACATTCTGGTACATGACCCACAGGCCAGGATGCGCATCCTCTCTGCCCCAACCCTACCCTTCTTCTTGGGAGCTTGTCTGGTTTCCTCTGGACTATTTTCTCAGTCTCAAGGATCAGAAAGTTCTCAGCCTGGTACTAGAGTTTCTAGAGGTACAGATGACCAAGGAGCACAGCAGTTGAAATGTTCACAAATGTGCATGGGAAACAATTACAGTGTGAGGTGAAACTAGCAACGGGAAGAGAAGGGACTAACTGCCTTCACAGACACACACACACACACACACAAACGCCTCCGTGCCATCACAGAAAACTCCACATTCAGGGTAAGAACACGTTTTACCAAAAAGTTTGTTTCTCTTGACTCATGTCATATGTAGACAGATCTCTACTCATATGCTTGGCCCCCAATCTCGGGATTGCAAAGGGTAAGACGTTAGAGAACACTGGATTCAGGGGCATCAGCCACTAACAGTGGATGGAGAAACTTTATATTCTTCTCTAAACATAAATCATTTGAGCTGTAACACAGCAGACGTGACAGTGGACGGGGATCGAGCTCTACCATTAAGATCAAACAGCAGCTTCAATCTCTTAAGTTGGGCTCTTTGTTCAGAAAGCACAAGGAGCCAGATAGGACATTCTTCTCTCTGCCACAAGAATTCCATCTGCAGAACAGTGGCTCCCAAGCTGCCAGCTGCTCCCCACTCCCCTGCTGTAAGAATGCAGCCGAGGCCGAAAGCTTGTCACCACGTTGGAGCCAATATCCACCTGTCCCTCTTGTCAGTCTCCTTCTGCAAAAAATCTTCCCGGGATTTAAGCACTTAAGCCATAAAAACTGGGATTTGCCTTCACTCTTTCTACAACAGCTAGATACACCCATGCATCGTATATCTCGGGATGATGCCGCCACTTTAAAATGGTGATTAAATAAAATAACAGGTGCACAAAGCTATTACCGGCCATGGCAATTACTCTCGGGAATTGTGTGCTCATTTAAATTGCATGTATATTTTATTTTTTTCTTTTTAAATACCTGCTTATTTTATTTTATTTGTGTTGGTTTTTTGGTGTGTATGTTTGTGTGTGTGTGTTTGTGTGTGGGGGGGGGTGAGTTTGTGTGTGCCATATTAATGCAAGAGCCCACAGAGACCAGAAGAGACATCAGATTCCCTGAAACTACAGTAATAGTTGTGAGCCACCGTGTAATGCAGGTTCTGGGTAATTAACTCGAGGTCCCTGCAAGAGCAGCCAATGTTCTTAACCACTGAGCCATCCTCCTCAGCTTAGGTTTTATTTTTCAATTAAACATAAGAAAGAAAAAATGACACACACACACACACACATATGTGTGTGTGTGTGTGTGTATGTGTGTGTGTGTGTGTAGAGAGAGAGACAGACAGACAGAGACAGAGAGACAGAGAAATTCTCATAGTTACAACTTATGCAAAATTATACAAATAAATGAAGTCTATTCCCCATAAATGAAAAGTTAACGTGTGTTTTTACTTGTATTTTCATACATCCTGTGTCTGACCTTTTATACTGGGAGAGCAAACACTGCCATGTGATATGCATCACTAATTTAATATCTGTTTGAAATACACATGATAATAGGTTTGCTTCAACGTTGAAACCTCTAAACATGTGTGTCTCTTCATCAGATCACGAATAGGAAGAAATGATATGACACATATCAAACAAAATACTTGAACTGTGAAAACGTATTACAGAGACACTCCACAATCTTAAACCTTCATAAGAAATGCTTAGGTGAAGCATAATTTATCTCACCGAAAATTAGCCTGGCTCCAGCTCTGATCAGGCAGTCCATGGTAAGACAGATATGAGGAGGGGAATTCCCAGCTCCCGCTAGGTCAGGGGTAATGGTGTCAGGAATCAGTCACACCACCACTGTTCTTGTATCTTCTTGTCTCACAAACAAAAGCAATTTTCTCACTTGTCTGTTTTTGACAACTTTCTTTTCAAGACAATTTCTGCTCAATTTTCTTCAGTGAGAAAGACAGCCGCAGAGACTATAACCCTATGCTATAGCACTTACCTAGCAGATGAAGCCAGGGATCTCTGCAAGCGAGCTGAGAAAGAAAACTGAATTATCTTCTTCTCTGGGCCACAGGGCTCTTATTTAGGAAGAGAATGGCATTAAGTTGAACATAATAGATTCTAACTTTATAAAAATGGATTCCCTAACTGACATCCTTTTTACAGGTATTAACAACATTTAATCCACACTCAACAAGTGTCACATGCCAGGCCATTGGAATTATCAAACTATAAGAGAAGAGAGTCACACCCCAGTAGAGAACTGATGCTGCCTGGTGGTGAGGTGCAAACAACTCACCTAGCACACAGTCAGACTCTTCCTTCAGAGTCAACACTTCAAAGATTCAGCACTTCTGGCAGAGTCTGACTGAGCTAAAGAAAGTGACCAGGTAGCGCTATTTACCCACTCTGCTCACATGGTCATCTTTACATACCTTACTAGCTTTAAAGCACAGAAAACGTGTATGCCTGTATCTGAGAAGTTAGAGGAGAATGTGTCCCAGGGAAATCACCATGTAGCTGATGTGTCTTTCAGACACGCGCCTTTTGTTCTGCTGACACTAAGCTCAGCATAGCATAAGGGAAGTCAACTACTTCAACTGAATCTGTAACCGAGGGAGCAGATCCTGAGACTGAGATTGCCAGCAAGAGTCACTTCTCAGCTTTTCAGTCACGGCTACGTGAGGCAAATGTCACAGGCTGTGATTTTCTAGATCCTGAATTTTGTTTCCCTTCAGGCACACCCGTGTTTCCTTTGGAGAGGAGGTAGCAGAGGGAAGCCAGAGGCTGAACCTTAGTGCCTT
Organism: Mus caroli; assembly: GCF_978045245.1. Taxonomy (NCBI): domain Eukaryota; kingdom Metazoa; phylum Chordata; class Mammalia; order Rodentia; family Muridae; genus Mus; species Mus caroli. The sequence goes on from NW_028227258.1 coordinate 29,899,369, forward strand.
TCAGCTCCCCCCTCACCCGCCACCCCTGCCACCCTCCTGCCCGCCACATGCCAGGGAGCCAGAGACCCAGAGAGGGCTCTGAAGTAAAGCTTAGATTTAACAAAACCTCAACTACCCATAGTCCTTCCTAGATCAGAACTGCAGCTCCGCCTGGCAAGACACCAGATTTCCTTTTAACAAACACACTAAAGCCACGTATACTGTGAGCACTCAGACCACACATACGGCTAATATAGTAACAGCTTATATATTTGCTTACCGTAACCTTTCAATATGTTCAAATAATTCAGACTACTAAAATACCATCAAAAATAAATAAAATGCTTTTCTGCCACCTCCACTGAACAGAAATCTCATTCAAATTGTAAGACGCAGCTCATTAGAACATGTTTATTTATAAGATTATTTTCTAGCTTGGGTGGAGAGCCAATTCACTCATATTCCATCATTTCAAGAAATAACTAGACTGTACCCTTCCTTTAATTTATTATATTACTTATTAATTACCACTTTATATTCAGCTAAGCCATCATTCCTGTTGACGGTGCCACATGTTCACGTATGAACAGATTCATACAGATATGAACACAAGAGGCCGATGGCTGCAGACATTAAATGCTTCCTGTATGCCAGGCCACAGGATAATCTCCGTGCTCATCTGTTTAACAACAACAACAACAACAAAAAATATGTTCAACACCTGTGTTTTACACAGCTACTTCCTCCAAGTTGAAACATTCCTTCCTGGAAGGATAAAAATAGATTCCCAAGATCCAGAAAGCTCACAAAACATACTAGGCTGGGGAGGCTCAGAAAATTACGAGAGTTTCAAGGACCCCACCCCGACCCACCAGAGTCATAAACGCCTCAACTATTGAGGGAGAGCTGACTCTCTTTGGGAGAACTGACTCTAGATTCAACAGGAAGCTCCAACGTTGCAGCTCTCCTCGCCAACCAATGCTAAACAAGGTGGGAGGAGCTTGAGGTATATGAGTCGCTCATACTCCGGTAACTAACTGCGCCCCACCCCCCACCCCCATAAGCTTACAGTCCACTAAAGTCCACACACGGAACTTGAGTAGAACCATCTCTTTCATGTATCTTCAGAGCCTTAGCAGAGGTGAATAGATATGTGTTCATATTTCCTCTGGAAAAGTCACACTGCAACTTCTGTCGCGTCAGGCACTGGACTGGACACTGGATATATAGGGGTCCAAAAGGCGAGCATGACCATGATCCTCTTGAAGTGTAGCATCTCAGAAAGAAGACAGACATTTTCTTAAAATGCTATCAAGAAATTGAAACAGCCCGAACGTGTTCTCATCAACAGCACTGCATTTCAGGAGAGCGTTCTTGTCTCTGAAATCAGAATTAAATATAGAGACCAAATCCCAAGCCAAACAGGGCTGGAGAAGCAATGGTCTGTTCTAACGTGCAGATATGGGGAGGCAAAAAGGAGATTGCTATGATGTGGACCTGGAATGTTACCCAGAGACTCGTTTTAGAGGCTGTCTCCCTAGTTGGAGATAATGACTAAGGCTGCTTAGATCACTAGAGCAGGGACTCCTTCAGGAGATTAATATACTGACGAGCCTACGGCTGAATTAGCTATAAGGTGATAGGGCATAGTTGGGAAAAATGAGTCGCTGTGGATTTAACTTGTTTCCAAGATCCCCACATACCCCACCTTCTCTGCCTCAATGTTCTGCCTCACCATGGTCCCAGTAACAACGTAGCCAGCTAGTGATGAACTGAACCCATGAGCCAAAATCAACCTTAATCCTTCCAGTTGTGTTTCTGAAGTATTTTGTCACAAAGTGGGGGGGCCGGGGGGGGGGGAGACTACCAGAGTCTTTAGGAAAATGTTTACCACCATGCCAACTGCTATATCCAGGATACAGAATCAACCTAGATATCCACCAACAGATGAGTGGATAAAGAAAACCTAGCACATAGACACATTTATTCATCTGTAAAGAAGAGTACAAATATGATACGACATTCATGGATAGAATCAGAGCTTATTATGTTAAGTGAAATAAGCCTGACCCAAAAAGACAAATATCATGTTTTCTTCTCAGATTAATAACCTAGATGTAAATATATATATATATATGTGTGTGTGTGTGTGTGTGTGTGTGTGTATACACATTGTTAGAGTCCAAGAATCACTGAAGGAGGACACCAGACTCAAATAGTTTGCAAAAAACAAAGAGCATTTATTCTGCAGAGAGTACCAGCATGCGGGGTCAACCATTCATCAAAACTGGAGTGACAGCTGGAGGGGTTCGCAGGCCGCCTTTCCTTTCACGCAGGGCTGGGGGAATTTTCTAGAAGGGTCAGGTAACCTCTAATATGATTGGTAGGGGCAAAGCAGTGACATTAGTACCATTTTGATTGGCTGCTATGTTAGTTCTATTATATTTGGTGAGACCTCAAAGAATTTTGGAAACCAGCTCAATCTGGCCTTGTCATCTCCTCTGGCCAGATGTCCCAGGAGCTGACTTAGCTCCAGACTTACCTTCCTAAGTCAGGGGAGTCATTGACTAAAGGCCCATTGTCAGCAGCGCCCTCTGAGGAGCCCGATGTGCTTCCTGAAGAATTGAAATTTTTTATTCCCAATGTTTTTGGACCTCTCAACATATATATGTACATACATACACACACATACACACACACACACCATAGTCAAGAGGAAGTGGGGTATGAATGAGAAGACTGCATAATGATGTGTATGAATAGAAATACTATAATGTAGCTTATTTCTTCTTATGCTAACCAAAAATAATGAATTCAAAATAAAACCATCAGGTTGGAGAACGCATTGGTTAAGAGCTCTCCCAGAAGTTCTGAATTCAATTCCCAGCGCCACATGGTGGCTCACAACCATCTGTAACTCCAGTTTCAAAGGAGCTGATGTCCTTTTCTGGCTGTCACAGGACCAGGTACACAAGCGGTACACAGACATACATGCAGGAAATCAACCATACACAGAAAAATAAACAAATACTTTGAAAAGTACTAAGTCTAGAGATAGGGACAGAGAGTTGGAGAGACAGCAGGAGAGAGAGAGAGAGAGAGAGAGAGAGAGAGAGAGAGAGAGAGAGAGAGAGAGAGAGAGAGAGAGAGAATGAGAACATGATGCTAACAACATCAGGACTTGGGCTTTGACCAAAGTGAGAAGGCAACTTGGGAGAGAAAAAAAAAACAGGTCTCAGCAATGTCTGTAAGGTAAAGGTATAATGGCCATAAGAGCCTCTGTGATGGTTTGTATATGCTCAGACCAGGGAGTGGCACTATTAGAGGGTGTGGCCCTGCTGGAGTAGGTGTGTCACTGTGGGCATGGGCTTTAAGACCCTCATCCTAGCTACCTGGAGGCTAGTCTTCTCCTAGGAGCCTTTAGATAAAGATGCAGAACTCTTAGCTCTGCCTGCACGGTGCCTGCCTGGACAATGCCATCCATGCTTCCTGCCTTAACGATAATGGACTGAACCTCTGAACCTGCAAGACAACCCCAATTAAATGTTGTCCTTTATAAGACTTGCATGGTGTCTGTTCACAGCAGTAAAATAACTAAGACAGCCACACAGGGGGCTCCTCCTGGGACACTGCCAAACTCTCCATCTGGATGGTTCTAACACAGAGAAAGAATCAAAGTCATTTTCAGCCAGTGACCAACAACTGTCTACACATTTCACAAGTGGAAGGAAGCATGGTTGATAGGAAATGCCTATATGTGTCTCTTTCCCTCACATCATCTGGACATTCTCTCTCTCTCTCTCTCTCTCTCTCTCTCTCTCTCTCTCTCTCTCTTTCATTTAACTTTAAGATTTATTTTTGTAACTTTTGAAACAGAGAAAACACACACTCTTGGGGGAAAGGTGAGGGTAGAGGAACAGGCCCTGGGTAGTAATCACAGACGGCACCTGGAGTTTGAGAGGCCTGCCTAGGAGAGCCACACACACTGCCACACAGCACAGGGGACAGCTACTGTCTGAGGCTCCGCAGACCAGAGCCCACGCTACTATAGTTCCAAGTCATAAAAGTCCTCCAGCTCATGGTGAAATAAGCCCTATGCATTCTCAGAGTCTGTCACCTCATCGTCCCCACCTATAGCCAAAAGCATAAGCAACATCTCACCCAGCTCAAAAGTGACAACCTCCTCTTCATCGTTCTCAAAGGGGTTGTTCTCTCTTCAATGAGCTCTCAGAAGTGGCACCTTTATTGAGCACTGGTATCTGCTTGATGTTCCCAATTTCTGTCTCTGTGGCTCCTTTCTACGGCCATCATAGTGTGCATGCTTGTAAAAAACAATTCCCTCCAAATGGGCAGCTCCCCCATCCTTCATCAAAACACTTCATGCCTTGTCACTCATAACCTCTTTGTATTTCTGAATGAGTTTCTGCTTCTCCTCTTTCTCCTCCACCCAGTACTCACTTGGAATGACAAAGTTAGATGTGATTCGGCATTGGGGTAGGCCTTTATGATCTTGCTTTCAAATTGTTTAGCACTTCTCTTGCGATTACACTTGAGACAGTAGGTGTGGTTGCAGTTGGAGAGGATCCCAAAGTGACACTCGCTGGGATTGGCTTTCTCATAGACCTCCATGCAGATTTCACACACCATGTCCTTGCTGCTCTGAACAGTGAGCTCCAAATCCTTCTCATGGGCTTCAATGCAAGATTTTATGTGCTGTGACTTCTGGGCAGCATCCATTGGGTGTACGACCTGCAGGCCACACATGTCACAGGAGTCTCCATAGAGGTACACACAGTTTTCCCCATAGTAACACTCTCCTGCAGTAGAGAAGCAAGGCTGCTTCTTTGTCTCCACCGTAGTTGGCTCCTTCTCTGACTCTTCCTTGGTCACTGAGTCAGGAAGGGGCAGTACGGCCACAGTAGGGCTGCCCAGGGCCAAACTCAATGGCATTCACCCAGTCCTCTGAACCTGCTCCTACAGTTGGAAGGTGTGGGTTTCGTGACTCAGCTTCGCCTGGATTCATTTCAGCTAGTGATCCAACACCAGAAGAAGAGACTTGAGGAAGCATCAAGGTATGGTTGTACACTCAGATCTGTATGTAGCGGTCACTTCTTCCTGTTCCAGTGGCTTGCTGTGTTCGTATCTGCAGCTGTGTCCATTAACGCAGTACCCTCTTTGAAAATACTTGCACTCTGCACCATATGGACTGTCAGAGAGGTCATGAGAATATCAACAGTAATCTCCTTCTTTACAAACCCCGTGCATAAAATACCTGCAAGTGATCTGTTTCTGTCCAGCTTCCACAGCCGTCGCCGCTGCTGCCGCCACTGCTGCCGCAGCCCCCTCCTTCCACCCCTGGGGACTGGGCAGCAACTGTGGGGATAGAGATGAAGGAGACCACTGCCACTCCAGCCGCTGCTGCTCCTGTTCCTGATGTTGACGACATTTTCTATTTCTAGTGAACAGAAACTCGGACTCAATCTACCAACGAGGATGCTTTGTAAACATTCTACTTTATCACTGAAATTGTCTTGTTTTGCTCCTGAGACTTACTGGATTCTGTGGATTTGCATTTACTTCCAAGAGCCAGAGAAATATGAGATTTTAGGGTCTGCAAAGCAGACTCTCAAAATTCATCTAGTTGCTTAGTGATCCTGGCCAGCCCATCATAAGGTGCTAATTAACGAGAGGCCAGCAGAGCCTGCCTTAAAATATTAACCCTAAAAGAGCAGAGGAGGTCAGTGGGAAAGGGGAGAGTAGGCCTGTTGCCACCCATGGGCACATTTACTAAGATGAAAATACTGACTGAGATGAGCATGCCTGGGTGTTCCTGAAGGCTGGTTATACCAATAGATCAGACATAGATGAGGTGAGAGACATAGTAGCTTGTGTACCGACAACTAGAGGTCTCCAAAAATAATCACAAATTGACTGTGAAGGCCTGTTAGCATCCGTGACCACCTCTAATGATGTCATGTGGCTACATGAATCTAGTTACCTGTGGAGACTCCCCAGAGCAAAACCCCTGCCTACCTTCTTTTAGAGAAAAAGATGCGTGTGAATTAGGTCATCTAGTGAGCATATTCCTCACTCTATACATAAACCCCACAAACAATGCTATTTCGTTCAATAAAGGATAATAATAAAACTGGGGGGACATCTTCCAAGTGTCAAACTCACAAATCAAGCAAACTAAGTAAGAAGCTATTGTAAGAACATATTAAAAACAGATTGTCTTGCCAGGCATGGCAGCTCAAGCCTTAAATACCAAGCCTGGAGAGGCAGAGGCAGACAGGACTCTGTGCATTTGAGTCTAGCCTGGTCTACACAGTGAGTTCTAGGACAGCCAGGATTACATATAGAAACCCATCTTAAAAAAAAAAAAACTATAAAGAAAATGGCTTTTCTTCCAATTGTAACTGCCCTGGAAGTATCCTGTGTGTCCGCTAGATTCCATAGTCCCCAAACTGCTGGAGAGAAAAGGCATCGACTCTCACCCAGCTGTGAACTCTATGAATGAGACCAACCTACCAGGCAAGGCGTGCCCACTTGCAAGATAGCAGCTCTACGGTTATGAATAACCAGTGGCTTCCTGTTGGATTTGAAGACCATCTCATCGGCAGGAATCTGTATCGCAGAACTGTAACCCTACTTAAAAACTCATGGCAAGGGAGATCAGAGGCCCTACTGGGGGATCTAACACTATTGTTTGGATGAATTGTCATGGCATTAAACTGCTCTCTGAACACGTATGTTCACTCCCACAGACAAATGCTACTGTCAACTTTAATCAAAGTATCTTTTTCTCCAGTGAATGGTGGTGAATACAAAAACTCTTGGCTTTATAAGAGACTGAGAATGGGTGACTGTTGGGTGCTCTGTCCCAAAGAAAACACTTACACCTCCCCTCTAAGGAATATTGTAGAAAGAATAGATAGAAAGAACATAAGGAATGAGACAGGGAGAAAGACTAAGACATGCTATCTCCAGGGCAAGACATAGCCATTGAAACCACAAACTCATAACAGCTAGGGATGCTTGCACTGGGTCTACATAGAATAAGTTTATCAATAACTAGACATGGATAGAGGATCAGGAGGCCCTGCTTGCTCAGTGCTGAACTAATTTGCTACTGATAGATTGGGAGCAGGGGTACCTTCAGTTGTATACCCAGTGATGACCCTACTAGGCTCTAATCAATAGTTCCAATGCAATGCTCACATAGCCAGCCCTATTTAAACTTGTTCACAAAACAAGCCCAAAGGTCCTGAATCTGTGAAAGAGACGTGCAGAGATAAGAGAGTGAAGACTCTATAAAAATGGGAAGGAGATAAGAGATGCTGAGAGAAGACAATAATTAGGATCTGTTGTATGCATGGAAGAAAATGTCAGAGAGCAAAATCCATAAATGGAAAAACAAAAACAAAGGGTTGGAGAGATGGTTCAGTGGTTAAGTGCACTGGCTGCTCTTTCAGAGGTCTTGAGTTCAATTCCCAGTACTCACATGGTGGCTCCCAACCATCTATAATGGAATCGAATGCCCTCTTCTGGCATATGGGCATACATGCAGAGTGAGCACTCATACATTCATAAATAAATAAATATTTTTAAAAAGAAAAAAGAAAAGCAATGTCAAGAAACCACTTTTTAAAGAAATCTATTACATGGACAGAGAGTTCCCAAAGCTGATTTTGAATTTAGAAATAGAATATAGAATCAAGTTGTTATAAATGTACACAGACAGAAAAACACTACTTTACAGATGCAGCCCTGTGCTACCTTTTCTGAGGACCAGCTCAGAGAGGATGTGGGCACTTCGTCTGTAGTAGAGCGAGCCTGTAAGCATCCAGGTGAGCTGGAAAGGCTTCCTAGACAACAGGGATTAAGTGGGGAAGGTGGAGTGTCCCAGAGTGGCCTCCTTCATGTAATCTCTTTGTCTTTCCTCAGAAAAATAATGTGAAGTCCCTCTTAAGATTTGAACATTGAGTCTCAGCCCGCCATAAGTCATGCATGTTTCGGATTTCAACATTGATGAGTGAATTCACCAAGGATTTAATATGTTAGTCCTAGCAGAACAGCAGGAAAGGCCATGATGTCATCTGTTTCCAGGTGAGGGGGGAAGAATAAGAAGGACAGGGAAAAAATGGAAAGAAGAAAGAAGCAGCACATGTGGGGGAAAAGTCCCCACAAAGGGTGTGTGATCTGTCACGGAGTGAAAGCAAGCCGAATCAGCTCCTGGAAAACCGACTCTGCTTATTCCTCAATAGCAATCATAGCAACATCCTAAAGGCATTTACACCCTGCCAGATCCTGCCGCAAAGGTTTCATATATGTTACTAACCCAGCAATACCATTAATGGCTAATCATCATAGGGGCCCTATTTGCTGGGTCCTTAAGCTTTACTGTTAGTTTAAGGATAGTGCCACCCAAAATATCAGCTCATGGAATGTGGGTTACTTATCCACAGTGATACAAAGTACCCCGCACCAGAGTATAATGAGCATGTCATTAAACATACTGTTGGATGTAGCAAGCCTCTTGTCGTTTGGGGCCGATTTCTACATGACAGGAATGTACTAAACTAGACATGGTGGCACATGCCTACAATTCCAGCCCTTGGGGTCGGGTCAGAGGAAGTAGAAAGTTCAGAGTCTGAGGCCAGCCTGGGTGACAAAGTGAGACTCTGTCTCAATAAAACCAGAAAGGAGGAAGGGAAAGGCAGATGGAGGAAGAGAGGGAGAGAGCAAGGGAGGGAGGGAGAGAGGTAAGGAGGAAAGGATGGAGGGATGGGAGGAGGGAGGGAAGGAGGGAGAGAGGGAGAAACGGGGAGGAGGAGTCTGCTTGTCCTACCTTATCTCAAGCATCTGTGTCTCCTTTGCTGGAAAACAAGCAGCTCACTGAGGAGCCACAGTCCTTCTGTGAGTCACCCTTTGAGTGGCAGATCTTCCCTAGATCAAGAAGAAGGAAGGGGACTAACACTTCCTGAACTGATATCACTCTTGGCTGTCCGTATAATCTGCATAGGACCCTGAAAGCCATCCCTTTTAGTAAGACTTACTGGACCTGCCTGGACTCTTCAGTTAAGGGAATGTCTGGTCCAGCCTCACATAGAATGTGAGCAGAGATCACACTGGTGCCCAAGCAAACAGCAGGCTGTAGAACCACACTGTCTCCCACTGGCTAGGCTAAGGACAAGGAATAGAACAGTTCTCAAGTTCCAGAAAATTGGTGATGAGGGCTGATTCCCTTTGCCTCTTTCTTACCCAGTCACCATGCAAAGATTTACAATGCTGGTGGTTCAAATGAGACATGTCTCTTTTGGATTGTTTTCAAATTAACCTACATGAGTTGTCTCACCAGACTTCCAGCAGACTGAACAACAGAACATTTTCCTGTAAGTATAGTTAATATATGTCCTTATTTCATATGGAGGCAAAATACATACACAATGCAGTTTAATCTCACTGTAGCTGCTTAGGGAAGACAGTTTTACATTTGGGAAATAAAAATGGCCCTTCTCCCATCCCTCCATACCTGTGGAATGGAGGGCATGAGCAGGAAGAATCAGATTCTCTCTCCCAATGAGTGAGCAGCCTTAGCCTCACACTATCCTATCTTTGCTCTGCCCTCAACACCTAAGGAAGCTACCAGATATGGGAGAGATGAATCGCAAAGTCTGTGAGGTGGTGTGTCAAGCATAAATTTCTGCCCAAGAAACAACTATTAGAGTTCCATATACAGTTTCAATCATAGGGAAATAGTCACTTTGGAAGCTAGGGATGTAGCTCAGTTGGTAGAATGCTTGCCTAAAATTCATAGCACTCTGGTTTTGATTCCCAGACCCCCAAATAGCATGGTGGCACAGCCTATAATGCTAATACTCAGGAGGCAGAGGCAGGAGGATCAGTTCAAGGTCACCCTCAACTATGTAGTAAATTCATGACCACCTTGGGATACATCTAAAAAGAAGTGTCACTTTGAATGGTAGACCATATTAATTTTGTATATCTGTAATAGTTTTAAAAATCTTATTCATATTAGACCGCAATTTACTTCTCTGTGTTGTCTGTGCTATACACTCTGGCTTTTTACCCTCTCTGTGAGTTCCTAGGGAAAGTTTACTTTGCTTCATTGTTTCTGGGACTTCAGTGCATGGTCAGGGTTGTATTTGAGATGATGACAATGTAGTACATTAGTGCAGAAGCTCTTTACCTCATGGCCAATAGAGGTAACTTCATATTGGTATGAGAAAGTGTTGCCAATGCTCACTAAACTCTGAATCCATCACAGCAGACATGACCAGTCTTTTGATCCTGCAACATGACTTTATCCTCTACAAAGTTCACACTCAAGAATCACCTAACAGTGTTACCTGAAAATAAAATTAAAATCTCTAATGTCTTAAGTAAATTTAAGATTTTTGTTTTGAGCCACACTGATAAGGGATGCCTGTGGCCTGTGGGCAGCAAGTTGGACACATGTGGATGTGTGACAAGATCTAAGTCATCAGGATCTAGACACCTCACAAAGGGCCCAACTCTGAAAATCACTGCTCTGGAGACCAAGCCTTCCAAAAATCAGTGTCTGGGGATCCTTAGGTCCAAACAGATGCCTGGTGGTGTTAAAATCGTACCCACCTTCCACAGAATCCCTTAACACACTGGAAGATTGTCAGTCACCATTAATGCTCTCTTCCTTGAGGAGAATGCTGCTTCCTCCAGTCCTTGGTCTTGCGGTATGGTTTCTGGAGCCGATCACTTTGTTCCAATGCTGAGATGGTCATGAGTCTTGTGATCTGATGCTTGGTTGGAGTCATGGTTCTACAGTTATTAACTGTGAAATAAATAGAGAACTTGTGTTTACCCTTCCTGATTGTTTTTTCCCCCATTGGCAAAACAGAGTACCTGCCTTATAATATCATTGGGAAGAGCCAATAAAATGTTTATGAAGCCGGGTGTGGGAAGCCAAGACAGGAGAACTGCCAAGAATTCAAGACCAACCTAGTCAACACAGTGAATACCAGACCAGCCAGAGCCAGATAGCAAGACTTTGTCTCAAAAGAAAAGAAAAGTTTTTTAAAATATAAATTAATTAAATATGTACAAAGTACATAGCAAGTGTTTAGAATTTTAGACCCTGTCACGACGTGTCCACAGTGACTCCATGTTCCTTGTTTGTCACTTGAGATTCCGCTAACATCCAATAAGCTTTCTTACCAGACACTATCCATTCTCTCACTCAACAAATATTTATCATGTTCCTATTCAAAGACTGTGGTGCGAGATGGCTTGTTAAATAAGAAGGAAATCGAATTCTAGAAACAACACATCGGGGTATGAATCACTAAGAAGGTGATATTTAAGCTAGGTTTTGAAACAAGGGAGTTGACAGTGGGTACCTCAAAAGAATGTCCTATCCATGTGCAGATGCTAGGACTGGCCTGGCATGGTCTGGTCTGGGAATAGAGAGAGATGGTTGTAGCCAGAGCAGGGTGGGGTGGAGGAGAGAGATCAGGGAGACCCGGGTCCTTGGGAGCACCTATGTACTGACTTTTGAAGCAGAGTGAATGATCTTATTTGAATCTTCAAAGGCTGGTTCTGGGTGCTGCTTTGAGAAAAGATTCCCTCTTGTTAATCATACAAGCTGGGAGTGACCACATTAGGAAAATGTTGCCATGCGGTCGGAGAAAGATGAGGGAGCTCAGCAGAGGGAATTCAACAGAGTTGTGGTGGTCGTGGGAATGTGAAGGCCAGACTCTGAGTAATTTTTTTTCTTCTTTTCCTTCTTCTTTTCTTTTTTCTTTTCTTTTGCTTTTGAAAAAGGGTCTCAGTATGTAAACCAGTCTGACCTCAGATTCACAGATACACACTTTCCTCTGCCTCCTGAATCCTGGTGTCAAAAGCATGCACCAATGGTCCAGTTCTTGGGGGGGCAGGGTGGGGGGTGGGAGAGACAGGCAGATCTCTGAGGCCAGCCTTGTCTACAAAGCAAGTTCCAGTATAGCCAGGTATACACAAAGAAACTTAATTTAATTTAAAACATAATTTAATTAAAAATTTAAAAATAAAACCACGCATCCTGATCCTATCTCTGGGTAATACCAAGTTTTTCTGGTGGATGAGGACAAAATCAAACACAGGAGGTAAAAACTACTGACAACCATGGTCTTCAGGTGTGTGCTATGGGCAAGCCAGCCAGCTTCCAGCAGACAGTTCCAAACCCACGGTCCATAGATGGCCCTGATTCAATTCAGAGAGCCACGATACAAAACGAAGACAAGAACATGAGAAAAGGACTTGTAGGAGAGCAGAGGCTGGCAGAGGTGGAGGGAGAGAAAGGGGGTGGGGGTGAGATTGACCAGAATGGATCTCGTACATGTAAGAAACTGTCAAAGAACAAACAATAAAAATTGTAATGAAAAGGAATTAGAAAGCATTTTCAAATGAAATTAATTAATTAATTGATTGATTGATTAAAAGCACTGCACTAGTCTTCAAAAGCCTGCACAGCAAGCAGTCAAATGCACCCAGTGAAAAATGCAGCGGACACTGCTGCTGGCAAGCCAGTAATAAATGGCAGACTAAGGACCGAGCTTCATGACCTAAAGACAGGGATGAAGGACTAGATGGTGTGCTAGAGCAGGATGCTCACCTCTCCCTTTGGCCATGATGAATCATTAGGATCAGTTTTCTCTTCCAGCTTCAATGCCTACCACAGAGTACACGAGACAAGAGTTCAGACACTAGATAGCTGGCAATGCAGTGAGCCTCGAGGATGGAGGGAGCAAGCAAGAGCTTCCTACAGTGGCCCAGCGCATGCTGAAGAGATCCCAGGCCACAGCACAATGAAGGGAAGGCAGCAGAGCAAGGACCCCCAGAGCAGAAGAGGAGAGCACCCAGGGCTGCAGAGAAAAAAAAATTGCTCTAGAGGGCTGCAAAGGTTCTATGGCAGGCCTTCTGCAGAGCACCTAGGAATGCAGACATGTGCAGAGGAAATGCCCACAGCCAAGGGACAAGAAGACCGCTTCCATGGTTGGAAAGAACTCACAAAATACTGATAGCTTGTCTCTGGGAGGATGGAAAGCACATGATAGATAGAGAGGTACCAATTTCGAGTGTGGGGGAAGAAGCAGGGAGGATTGTTTAGCAAATAACCAGAAAATACAAAAGGATGGATTCTGGTCCATAGGTAGATGTTGGGGCCTCAGATAACCTGTAATAAGGAAGAGACCAGTGTCTGTGGGTAGAGGTGTGGGAGGTAGGGAAATATGGAAGGAGGCAGCACAGACGTTTTCTGGTTGCTTAGGGTTTTGTCAGTTATGTAGAAAACATTGCATCAGCTGAGAAGAAGAAGAAGAAGAAGAAGAAGAAGAAGAAGAAGAAGAAGAAGAAGAAGAAGAAGAAGAAGAAGAAGAAGAAGAAGAAGAAGAAGAAGAAGATGCTGAGGCCCGGAGAGAGGGAGAGATGTAAAGCAGACACATCCAAACTACCATCAGTTTAAACCCCATAATCTTTTCAAAATGCCATTAATAGAGTTTATTAAATAAATGTCTACTAAATCAAGGCCCTATAGCATTTAAGCCTATTTGTTCAAAACAATGATGTTTGTCATAACTTGTATTTCCATATTTTTCTATCAGAAAGGAGTGTCAGTTATTTACTTACGTATTTGTTTGTTTATTTGTTTGTTTGTTTATTTAAAGAAGACAGCACTGATTTAAGTGGTCAGCTATATTTGCTCAGAGAGACACACCAGTTGTGATGGTCAATAACTGGAATCACTTTCCCTGGGGTATCTGTGTACTGATCACCTCTGTCTGGCTCAAATTTAGCCAAGACTTCAAGTTACACAGGAATTAGAGATGGTGGTCTAAGGCTACAGGAAACCACTGCCAGTTGCTTAGCCAATCTCTCCTTTTACTTTTTAACCCAATGCCCAATTTCCCCCTTGTATGGGAAAAAGAGTCCAGCTAAAAATGAAGAGGAACACCATATTTGTTAACCCTTTTGTTTTCTGGAGTCTCTATCACCATTCAGGCTAGCAGAAAAATATTTGCCTTCCTCGTTCTCATACATAAAAACCGCTTCTTTCCTTACCATTTTCTTTTTCTCCTGGCATAAAAGTAAATACGATATTGGTGGTCACCGCTGGACAAATGGGGATCAAAAGCTACTTGTCAAGGTTGGTGCAGGAGAAAGCAAGAAGCGCTGGATGAGTTCTCGGTGTGGTAGATCTCTGCTGCAGGCCTCGGCTGCCTGCAGACTTCTCGTGTCAAGACTCCAGACTCCCTTTGGGCGAAGCCACTAATGCAGAGTTCCTGTTCCCTGCAGCTGAGCCGGTCCACGCAGTCATGGGTGGGAGCTGGAAAACCTCCAGTCCCCAGAGCGGCTGAAGAAACGGCTGCTCTCTTCATCCCGCTTGCTCCGTGGTCTGTCTCCCCTGGTGTTTGTTTATTTTTTCATGAACATTGATTTATTCCCCTTTCAGTGCCTTCTTATCTAATTACCGTACCTGGTTTTTTAGCCAAGCAGTCTGCTCGCGAGGAGTTTCTGCTCTTGTAATTTTGTACACAGTTCGCTATGCCTTGCCAGCACAGTGTCATGTGACTTTTAGCTTTCAGGTCCTCTGCTCATTTTCTGATCACTCCCAATCCTAGGGATGAGTGCCTGTTTAAGGTAACAGGTCATGCCAGCACCTGGCATCTCCTGCCAACCCGGTCAGCTCTATTCTGTGAGAATAGATTATTCTGATAGATTGCTTCAGGAATATAGGTGACAACCACCCTCTGAGGGAGTTTTCAGCAGAGACTATGGGGCAGACCAGAGCCAACGGTAAGGGGCATGGCTAGCATCACAGTGCTCCCCAAGCCTGGCAGTGTGTGCTCATAGACAACGTAGCCATCCTGTAGACCAAAGCAACGTAAATCATAAATCACTCACATTTCAGAAACCATAACTTGATCAACCATGGGTGGAAATTCCAGGACACAAGGTGTGGTCCCAGTTTCTCCAGTGACACGCTCTGTGGAAACTGTAAGACCTCTGTGTGCTTTAGTTTCTTCGTCTGCAAAAACAGGGAATTCATACTGATTTCCTCTTGAGGTTCAGAGAGGAACAATAACGTTGATTTGCAAAGTGTTTTATTGCCGCAAAGTGCTATGATGAGGTGGTCTGTTTTTAAATAGTCTAATTTGTTACAACGTATGATGCAGACTGATAGTGAGTCCGTGGGTAATAATAAGCAAATGCAGACTCAATTTAAGGTCCCTTTGTGGTTTTCTTCTTTCATCAAAGTCCCTGAGACTTAGGAAGATGGCTTGAGATAATAAAGCCTTCATTGAAGGTAACTTCTCTCTTACACCCAAATTAAATCTTCATCTCACTGTACAATTTATTTAGCTAATGTTGAAATATACCAGTTCTGCTCCAGACGTAAAGCTTAAACATGAAGAAGCAAAATGAAGAATGGGAGCCTGTTAGTGACTTAAAGAGCTGAAAATCATGCTTGTCTCTTCCCGACCCCACATCTCTTCCCAGCTTCATCTCCCATGATGTTGTGCTGGTAACACCAAGTTAACTATAGTGAGGATATTTATACTATAGAAATGAGCAAACCTGGAAAACCTTGCTCTTCTGGAGAGCAAGTTATTAAACATTTACCACTGGAGATAGTGGAGCTGACACCATAAAGTACGCAGCTACAAATGCATCATTGATAGTTAAACCAGGTAAACATTAAATGGAGAGATCTGTTTAAATAATATACCATTGTTTTCCTTTACAATAAGAGAAAGGACAACTGGAGAGATGACTCAGAAGTTAAGAGCACTGGCTGCTTTTACAGAAGACACATGTCCAAGTCCCAGCACTCGAATGGTGGCTCACAACCGTCTCTTACTCCAGCTTCAGGAAGTTGAAATGCCCTCTTCTGACCTGCATGACACCAGACATACACTCTGGCAGTGTGTGCTCGTAGACAAGGTAGCCGCCCTGCAGATCAAAGGAACGTAAATCATAAATCACTTTATGATGGATGATTTAGTGCCATAGTGGCTCACAGATTACACACTCAGGCACACCACACATATAGGTTTTTTAAAATGGCATGGCCGTCTACAGAAATAACTTAAATATTTGTTGCAGGTAGGTCTAGATAATTCCTTAGCCTACAGCAGTGACCCTGCGATTCCATCAAAACAAACCCCCGATGCTTTAACGCCTGTGTTTCTGGTTCCACAGGCAACACAATATCAGCAATGCGGTCTGTTGCAGATGCTCAGCCCCCTCGTGGTCATGCCTAAGAATCTCACTCCCTCAAATTTCCGAATTCCAGAAAACAGCCACTGATTCCTCAGTTCTATAACCCTCAGCACTCAGATCTCCGTCGGAATGATTCCCCAAAATCCACGTGCCCCAGAAATCTTAGGAGCAGTGGAGTGGCCAGTTGTCTGTACTCTACTATAAAGTCCAAAAGTCCAGGACTGATTGCATAGCTCAGCTGGGAGAGTTCCCGCCTAACATAGAGGGTTCCATCCCCGACAACACACATACATGCAGGGTCTATGAGATTACACACCTGTAACCCCAGCATTCAGGGGGTTCTGAAGTTCAAAGTCATTGCACTGCAGGCAAGCACTACCCTTCACTCACCCATTATACACTCACTGAAATACCTCTTTGCCAGTGTGTGTGTGTGTGTGTGTGTGTGTGTGTGTGTGTGTTAGAGAGAGGGAGAGTGTCTGTCCTTGCTTTCCACCGTGTTTAGAGTAGGGTCTCTTCGTTGTTCACCCCTGGGTACTTCGAGCTATCTGACCCACAAGCTTTCTGGGCTTCTCCTGACCCTGCCTCCCATCTCACCTCAGACACTGATGTTACAGATACACACTACAGATACACACTTACAGTGCCCTGTGCTGTGAGTTCTGTGGATTTGAACTCACATCTTCACTTACGCATGGCAAGCACTTTCCCCACTGAGCTGTCTCCCAGCCCCCCTATTAACCACTCTTTATACCCCCAGGATGAGCCATTCAATATCTTACATGGATTAATAAGGCTACTTTGAGTGACAGATTCATCACAGTCTATCCTCAGAGCCCCATGTACAAAATTCCGGTCACTTAGCTCCAAACCCAAGCATTGCCCCAATGTCCTGGGACGGCTGCTTTGCCAGGTCCAGGTTTTATTTCAGACGTTTGAGAACATTGCTATTCATCAGACACAGCTGTGGTGTTTGCCATGCTAATCAGAAGCTATGAGGACTGCTTTTTTAGGACCCGACATAATAAATTTTTAAAAATTCTAAACTCATGAACATCTTGGCCTCTGACCCCCTGATGAAGGAGGAGCGTGTCTGATGCTAAGGGTAAAGCGCTCTCGAGAGAGGACCTGCTCTGCATTTCGACTGTGACACTCAGGTTTACTGTGTATAGGTTTATGTGTTGCTTCTGTCACTCGACTGCAACGCGTTGCCATGAGCTGACAGCTTAGTGGGAGCTTCCGCTTCTCCAGTCCTCTCTGGAGAACCTAGGCGTCTGCTTGGCACCAAAAGCATGCGCAATAACCATAGCTGATGGGAAGGATCTCCCTGCTAAGTGGGTGGAACAGCCCTAAGCGAGCACCGACTGCCAGGATTCCTGGAGTCCTGAAAGCAGCCAGTGTGGAAAGCAGGCTAAACAAACAGGCTGCTCTGGTCGCACCGGGGCTGGGAATGACTAAACATTTCATTTCTACAGGCACAGAGTTTGTTTTCTTGTACAGTCATTTCCACCAGCTGGTAAACATATAGTGGCCTTAATCTTTCATTTGTTCAGCCCACTTGGGGATATAATAAACAGTAGCCATAAAGTCAACTCAAGGTTCATTGAGGCCTGGGATAAGAGCATTCATTCTGAGAATCAGAATGGCCTCAGGTTATGGAGAACAACTGAATTCTGTAAGAGCTCACGAGCTGTCCTGAGTGAGGTTTCAGTGGAAATATTTGCATTTAAAATCTGAATATTTGTATTTAAAAATCTGAATATTTGTACTTAGTATATGAATGTTCAGTATATGAACTATTCATATCTTTGCTCCTTAAGCTTTCTATTGCTGGTTATCACAACTAAAATCAGGAGCAAATGCACAGAGTAAAATAAAGATGAAGGCCAGGTCCTCAACAACTCCTGTGATGTAACTTAATCGTGCCGGGAGCTTATGAGGAAGAATTTAATTTTCAGGAGCCCTGCAGCCCACCATGTGTTCAGGCTTGGCCTTGATCTGCAGCCGGCGCTGTTTACTATGTGACAGACAGCTGTTCCCTCATAATGTTCCCTGGCCATTCCTACAGTGCATACACCCACCGCCCTAGAGTAAAATAAGGCACTTGAGAGACCGTAGCCAGCAGTAGCAGCAGTCTGAGGCTGGAAGGCTCAATGGTGGAACAGAACAGATCATTCCAGGCTTTCCCAAGGGACAGATAAAACTGTAGGCAGAAAAAGAAAAGTCCCTACTACACTAAGACTACCATGAAACACAGCTTACAGTACACTGCCCACCCCAGCCTCCCCCCACATCAAAAAAAAAAAAAAGGAAAGAAAAGAAAAAGACTGGCCTGTATTTTCTATCTTGAAGGGTCCCCTTTTCAGCTGTTAGCATTTTTCCTTCACCTGCTGGGCTCTTTCTGAAATAGAGACATGAGCAGAACAAACCACAGTGTGGCTTCTTATTCTAGTGTCTGTGTGTCTGAGGTGCATAGACCCCACCTGGCTCCCTGGTGCCCTTGTAGCTTGTACACAGTCTTTTGTGTAAAATATCCAGGCCTTTTCACCAGGCTGGACAGGCTCATT
This sequence comes from Mus caroli, assembly GCF_978045245.1. Lineage (NCBI taxonomy): Eukaryota > Metazoa > Chordata > Mammalia > Rodentia > Muridae > Mus > Mus caroli. The sequence goes on from NW_028227258.1 coordinate 29,918,175, forward strand.
ACCACATAGTTACCTACCTAATATTTTAATCGTGTGTGTGTGTGTGTGTGTTTCTAGTTTGCTTTAATTCTATATTGTTTGATTCTAGTCGACATGATTACAATGAAGCAAAAAGGTTTTAAATCCAAAATACAGAAAATCATCTTTTCCCTATATTTTTGGCCTGACACTGTGTTTTTCTATGTAACCCAGCATGGCCTCAAACTTGCAATCCCCCTGCTTCCATCTCTCATGGCTAAGATTACAGATGCATGTATGCCACCAAACCTGGCTAATACTAGCATTTCAGATAATGAGAAGTCCAGTTGGCCATCTCTCAGAGAACGCCTGCTGCACTGGGAAGGTTGAACCTTCACCTGTTGCTCCAAGATTAGCGGTTCTATGACCCTCTCATCCTCCCTAGCTTGCTTTTAAAATGTTCTTCCAAACAAGCCCATCACACTCAAAGCAACTGATCCCTACGTGTATAGGGACGAATATGATTGGCATCCTTTGTGTCCTAATACAAAGAGGAGATAGCGCATGCGCAGCAGTTCTGGACCATGACCATGGAGAGATGGTTCCCAGGGGTAACTGCGGCATCTGTATCCCGGCCAGCTTCACCTCCCGAACAATTTCACTGCCTGCTTGGGTTACAATTTCCCTTCGAAGTCTCATTTTCAGAGCTGTGTGATCGACTTAACGCCAAACTCGACATGACTGACTTCAACACGGGAAGGAATATTGCTATTCCGTAAAAGACTATGAAATGTATCTTACCAATGTGTTTTACAGGTGAGAAAAACAGCAGAAAAATGAAAAGCCTAGAGATGATTTTGTAGTTCAAGAAATCTCTTAACTCTATCTAGCTCCACAGATGTACTATGGACTCTAGGGTCACATTTTCAATTAAGAAAGAGAGAGGGACACATAGATGCAAGAGTGCCCGTCCAAGGCAATTACAGTATGTCCTGCTAGAATGATCAATAGTGTTTATGCTAGTGAAACCTATGAATTAAAAGCCTGTAGCACGCCTTAAATGTCAGCACAGCCTTTAATGGCAGAGGCAGGTGGATCTCTATGAGTTCAAGGCAGCCTGTTCACACAGAAAAAAGAAAAAAGAAAACCAAAATCTTGCTGGGCAGTGATGGCGCATGCCTTTAATCCCAGCACTCGGGAGGCAGAGGCAGGTGGATTTCTGAGTTCAAGGCCAGCCTGGTCTACAGAGTGAGTTCCAGGACAGCCAGGGCTACACAGAGAAACGCTGTCTCGAAAAGGAAGAAACCATGCTTACCCCGTGCTGTCAAGGGGGAGTGCTGTGAGTAGGGAGGAAGAAGTACAGTCTGAGGCACAGGACACCTGGAGCTGGTTCGGGGGTCCCGGGCCTGTGACGAGGTTGGGGCCATGTGGTTCTCAGGCTCTCGGACACTGGCGCCTCTGGAAGCCTCAGAAGATCTGAGGACGCAGTGGGGGCCCCGTGGGCTGGATCTAGGTGGGGGGAGCTCTGGCTGGTCCCGCAGGGATAGTCCTTGGTTTGACTTGGCGGGCCCACACTGTTTGGTCTTGTTTAAAGTCAAACAAGTAATACGAAATACAGCTAACCAAGCATAGAAGAGGACAGTGAAGAGGAACTGTGTGCTGTTAGCCCCAAACCTGGAACAAAGTGAATATAAAGCTAGCTCTATGGGTGTTCATGGTGACCATGAAGTATTTTTAGCAGGAGCTGGTGGGATCCGCTGCCCTGCCCTGCAGAGACTCATCTTTCTTACTTCCGCCATAGCCAAGGACTAGGACAATCACCCAGCTGACTATGGATCCTAAAAGGACAGAGTATGCACCAATACCATCACAAACACGAGAGATATTTTCTTCACCCTAAAAAATGAGCACCTCCAGAGAATATGCAACTCCATTTGACAGATTTCAACGTACATGTGCTGCCCACTCTGGACAGTCTGTCAATCACTTTGCCCCATGGAAGGAGAGCTCGGTATGAATTTTGTTGTTAACTTGAGAAGGACCCCATTCCCAGGAACTTCCTATTCTTAATTTATTACAGGTGCCATCAAGTGGGCTCACCAGGCAAATGTGCTTGCCACCAAGCCTGACAACCTATATTCAATCCCTGGAACCCACCTGGAGGAAGAAAACAAGTGACTCCCACAAGTTGTCCTCTGTCTCTCGCACATGCAGCATGGCACCCACACACATTCACATGCATACACACACACACACACACACACACACACACACACACACACACACTAAATACAATGTTAAAAAAATAGACTCCCCTTTTCTAATTAAATACAATAACAAGAATGTAAAATTTTTGAGCATCCAAAAATCAATGTGTTAAAGCAATTGTTGCCTTGGCTGTAGATGTGTTTCCATTGTGAGATGGCTGTTTCAAGGAAGAGAGGAACTGAATGGCTATCTTAGCTCTTCCTCTGTGTTAACCATCACAGTAACGGTTTTCCTTGTAAAACCTCATGATTGATAATGATACTTACTAGATATATCAAAAAGTTGTTACCACATTACAAATGGGAATCAAATGACAGTAATTTTCAGGCATCGTGACACTTGCCTATCATCCCAGGACTCAGGAGCCTGAAGCAAGAAGATCACGGGCTTGAAGCTGACATGGGTTTCATACTACAACCTTATGTCAAAAGATAAACAGAGACTGGGGAGATTCCCAGTTGGTAACATGTTTGCTATACAACATGAAGATTTGAGGTCAATCTCTCAGAACCCGTGTGTGTGTATGTGTGTGTGTGTGTGTGTGTGTGTGTGTGCATGTGTGTGCATGTGTGTGTGTGTATGCATGTGAATGTGTGTGTGTGTGTGTGTGTGTACATGTGTGGATGTGTCTGTGTGTGTGTGTGTATGTGTGTGTGTATGTGTGTGTGTATGTGTACACGTGTGGATGTGTCTGTGTGTGCATGTGTGTGTGTGTTTGTGTGTGTGTGTATGTGTGTGTGTGTGCATGTGTGTGTACACGTGTGGATGTGTGGTGTGCATTTACTGCAACGATTTTAACTATATCACACACATGACTACTCTTAATTTTTATTAGTTTTATTTTCATTTTTATTATTTTATGTGTATAAGTCTTTTGCCTGCATATACACCTGTGTACCACAGGCATGCTTGGTGCCCAAGGAGATGGTGAGCCTCCCTATAGGTCCTGAGAATTGAACAAGTGCTCTTAACCAATGATTCAACTCTCCAGCCCTATCCTTAATTTTTGTTATTTAGTTTTGAGATCCTATTTTAATTACAAAATTTCTCTCTTCCTTTCCCTCCCTCTAAAACCTCTCACATACCCCTCCCCTCTCCTTCAAATTCATGGCCTCTTTCTTCATTGATTGTTTTCACATACATGTAGATAGTTGCATATATTCCTAAATATAACCTATTGCATCCATAGAGTGTTACTTGTAGGTGTGTTTTCAGGACTGACTCTGACTTGCTCTTCCCCGGGAAGGCCACCTCACCCACTCGCAGCTTCACTTGGTCACCTGCAGTTCTTTGTGTAGAGTTGAGGCCTGGTGACCTTTGCCCCATCCACTTTGACTTGTCCCTTCATGTCCTCCTTGTTCTGTTCACTTTGGGTGGCCATGTTGGTGAGACTGTACAGGTGTAGCTTCTGATGGTACTAGGAGACACAGTCTTACAGTTAAGCCCCTGCTCCTGGCTCTTACCATCTTTCTGCCCCCTCCTTTGAAATGTTACCTGAGCCTCAGATGCTGGAATGCTTCCTAGATGTGTCCGTTATAAGTGGGCTCTACAGTTCTGCATTTTGGTTGCTTGGGTTTTCTGGAACCCACACTTTTTTTAATAACTGAGTGCAGTGATGTATGTCTGTTATCCCAACACTAAGGAAGCAACGACCGGAAGAGCCCTGGGGTGTGCTGGCTAGCCAACCTAGCTAATTGATGAGCTCTGAATTCAGTGAGAGATTCCATCTCAAAAAATAAGATGGTGACTGATTGAGGGAGACATCTGACTTAACTTCTTGCCCTCATGTACAGCCATGCACGCACACACATACACACACACACACACGATGACAACAGCAGTATATCATGTGGGTTTTAGTTATGGTAAAGAGAAGAAAAGATTCCTGCCTAGAGAATGGGGATGGCAAGGGATTTAGTCTTGGATTTCCAGTGACCACCATAGTCAAATTTCTTAAGCTCAATAAATCTAAAGTTCCTATTCCATGAAACACTAAGTAACCTCTAACTCTGCTTAGCCATAAATTTCTATGATATACACAACATAGCTTCTTACTGTATCAAAATTTTGGTTCAAGACCACCATTGAATCAGTTTTTTTTTTTTTTTTTTTTTTTTTTAGAAATCCATAATGCTTTGGAGAATTCATCACTGGCACTTTGATTATATCCACATGTTCCGACATGTTCCAAGAATACTGCACCGTCTAACTTAAGCCAGCAAACTTCCTCCCCATCTTCCAATCCACCCAGCACTAGACAAAAGGGAGAAAGTAGGCAAAGTGCCTCCAAGTTAATGTACTGCTGGTCAGAACCGTCTGTGGCTCCCTGCTCGCTGCTACTTCTCGCATGAGCACTGACTATCCCGAGGCACACTGGGACAAGGGCTGTGGGGAGAGCGCAGGAGTTAATGTGCTTGCCACACAAGCATGAGGGCCAGAGTTCAGATCCCCAGAACCCACATAAATGATGGCTGTGTGGCCGATAGCAATCCCTGCACTTGGAGAGCAGAGACAAGGAATTCCTCAGAGCAAACCGGTAACCAATACAACCAATATGCAAGGCAAGGCTAGCTGTATGGTTGGCTCTGGGTTCAACTGAGAACAAGGTGGGAACAACTGAGGAGACTCCTGATGTTAATCTCAGGCCTGCACATGCACACATATATGCACACACACAAGCACAAACATATATGTACACATATACTCATACATACACATATATACATACACACATGCACACATATACACACACACACAAGCACAAACACATATATATACATATACTCACACATACACATATATACATATATACATGCACACATATACACACACACAAGCACAAACACATATACTCACACATACACATATATACTTACACACATGCACACATATACACACACATACACACACAAGCACAAACACATGCAACCCATACACACGGACAGACAAACACAAGCAAATAATGATTTACCAAAAAAAAAAAAAAAAACTGGTTTCAAAGCTGAAAAACGTTTTATAAATTATCTGGCCTCCACATTTCAAAAATATTAAGACCAAAGAAAGTTTGATTGAACTATTGCACATGGAGAGAGAATAAAGAGACTTCATGATTAAATGCAATGCATGCTACCAGGTGGAGTCCTGGACTGGAAATAATGGGATATAGACACCATTCATTGAGAAACATGATAGCTTTTAATTATGATTTACAGATAATAGTACAAAAATTCAATGAGCATCCTGAGTGGAGTACTGCCTTTTAGTTTATATAAGGGAATTCTTTGTGCTTAGAAAATACACACTGAAGAATTTAAGAGCAAAAACACATAGCTTCCCTAACATAGTCTAGAAAGATTCCAAAACTATAGATATATAGTGTATATGTGAAGATATTTGTATTCCATATATATATATATATATATATATACACAGGCATAAATCTGGAGAAGGGGAAATTATAACAATAGGTTCAAATCTAAATTTCTCTACACAATGAAGAGCCCAGAAATAATCCACATGTGTACAGCCAACTGATTTTTGACAAGAACACTGAGAACATAGACTAGAGAAAGTGCAGGATCATCAACAAACAGTTCTGGGAAAGACAGGTCATCTCTGCGCAAACCAAATGGAATGTTATCCCTCCTTTTTATCATAGACGAAAAGTCAATCAGCCATTGATCTGGGGAAGGCTCGTGCCTCCTGTGGTTATAAAAGCTCAAGAAGAGAAAGAAAAACCCTGACAAATGAGATTGTCTCCAATTAAAAGCTCTGTCATGAGGCAGGACACAACAACAGAGCGAAGAGATGGCTGATAAGATGTTCACCTGCAGATGGATTAAGATGCAGAATAGATAGGAGACACAAATGCCTCCATTTTAAAAGTTCAATTTAAAAGCTCTGCATAGACTTTGAGCCAAAGAAGATATTCAAATAGCCAAGAGCTATGTGACAAAATGTTCAGTATCACTAATTATCTTATCAGAGGAATCCAAATCAAAACCACATTAAAGTATTGAGGTGGTTAATTTTGATGAGCGACTTAAGGGGTTTGAGAAATAAAGACAAATGGTAACGCACACTCCCGTGTGAGTCAGGAGGGGGGTTTTAGAAACCATTGGCAAAGGGGACAGCAACTGAGGTGAAAGATCTGCCCTATGTGTGTCCTGCACCGTCCAATAGACTGGGGTCTGGGTGGGGCAGTATGTGCGGAAGAAAGCCAGGAGAGCCACACCCTTCTTCCCCAAGCAAGCAAGTGTACTGCTGCAACCCGCCCCTGTGACCTTCACACTCCAGACTTTCCCTGTACACTCAAATTGCTGTCAGGAAGCTTTAGGGTCTAACCTAGGGCTAAGACTGAATCATTTGCACCCCTCGTTTGGAGGCATCCAGATTTCTTGGGTTGAATAACAACTAGATTCTCTACCCTAAGAGCCTGACGCCGAAGGGCAGTGAGATTTCCTACATTTCTATGGGATTTAGATTTAATTATATGGGGAAACCTACTGAATCCCTTTCTATAACCGTGTGTGTGTGTGTGTGTGTGTGTGTGTGTGTGTGTGTGTGTGTGTGTGAATCTGTAAGAAGGGGCCGCCCTAGGAGTTAGAGTTAGTAAGGAACATGGAATGCCTGCCAAGCAGAGCTGGAGGCAGAGAACAGAGATAGGCCAAGAGAGAAAAGTCATGCTAACTGCCTTACAAAGCCATAGATGTGAGGCTCCCCAAGCTGTTATCAAACCACAACAGGTCCCACATGACAGATAGGGAGCCATTCCTGGGAGAAAACAAAGAGTTTTTTTAAGTGTATTATTTAAATGAACCTGCCTGTTTAACGTTTACCAGGCTTGTCTTTGTCGTTTCAAGCGATGATACATGTTTTGAATGAAATTTATTTGTTGGGTATAAATTTTGCACTAACTGAAAAAGAAAATCTCTGTGTGTAAAAAAAAAAAAAAAATCTAAACGGAAACAAGATAAAATTGAGGAAAGCAATTCCAATACTTTATTTGGGAAGGCAAGAAACAAAATGTATTTCTTTCCTGATTCTGTTAATGACAGCCATGTTCCAAGATGGAAGGAAGATAGATGGTTTCACTGTGCCACTTAAGCTTAAAAAAAAATTTTGAAAAAAAAAATCCAGATAAGTGCAGCACATGCTTACTTCAGTACACCCATAGATGACCCACTGAAAATCCATTCCCAGAACACATTTACGTTTCTCCAGAGAACCAGGGATAGGTACTGCAAAAGCTTTTAGGAGTAGGTGCAAATTAAGACACAGCGATGTCAGCGTAGCGCAGGATGTAAACCATGGGGTGACGGCCATCGCCCGCTTTCCTCACCCCTCCCTGGATGCTCACCTATGAAGAGTCTAAGTCTCAGCCTCATTTTTCTTTCCTAGACTAATATTTCAAATCTGTGTGCAGTATATTTCAGTGTATAAGAAATACCTTAAGAGTAACATAGGAATGGTTTGAACAAGGAGCGTCTCGAGGCTCGCCCAGACCACACTCTTTCCTGTTTGCATTTTCTTCCCATCTTACTTTTGATTGCCATCAAACAAACAGGGAGATCCACATTGTGATGAATTTTGAAAGCATGAGATAGGCTTGTCATTTTACCACACCAAAGCAATTATCTGAGTATATTTTATTTTTAAAAGGCAGCTCAAAGAGTAGGATATTTTTCTGAATTATCTGAGTAATTCTCAATTTTATAATCTATCTGGACAATATATATAAGATAAATAAATTCATTTTTAGGTGTGTGTGTGTGTGTGTGTGTGTGTGTGTTTGAGTTTGGTTGCACCAAAGGACAGAAAAAAATAGTAGATACCCTGTAGCTGGAGTTACAGTTAGTTATGATCCCTCAAATGTTGGTGCTGGGACTTGAACCCCAGGCTTCTAGGAGAGCAGCAATCACTCTCAACCGCTGAGCCACCCCCAGCCCCGTGAGCACAACTCTCAATGCAGTCCTCACTGAAGATGGCACAAATTAATGCCTGCTTCTCGTTTCAAATTAACAGACTAACGAATATCTTTCATTCCCTGAAATTAACACCTAAAATAATCGGATACAAATGTACATTCATTTTACCACAATAAAAGTAAAAAAAAAAAAAAACTAAACATTTTTATCTCTAAAACGAAAATTTTTATAGTGTATAGAGTTTCAATAGAAAGATATTATTTTTCTTTCTATTTGAATTTTTCTGGTAAGTTCAGGCTCTTGTCAAGACGGTCAGGTTTGTTGTTGATGATGTTGATGATGATGTCATTGCTGCTGCTGATTGTGGTGGTGATGTTGCTGTTGATGCTTAGAAAAGAGTAGCATGCTGTTCTGCAGGGAGATCATGGAACCACAGTTATTTAGTAAGTTACCTAACCTCTGTGTGCCTCAGTTTCCCCACATGTAAAACAAAGGTGTTCATAGTACTGAATCCACCATACTGCAACAAGGATCAGCTGAGATCATCTTTGAGACAGGAAGGAAGTAGCTGAAACCAAGCACTTGATGCAACATCATGTTCACAGCGACTTTACAATAAACATGCATTCCAGCACACACACAGAGGAAGAGAGAGAGAGAGAGAGAGAGAGAGAGAGAGAGAGAGAGAGAGAACTCAAATTCAGATCTTCAGATAATCGGTAAGCCAGTGGAGTTTGGTGGTGGGTATTGGTCTTTATAAGGAAGGAGATTCTGACTCGCACCAAAACACAGGTGACCTTGAGGACACTCTGCTAAGGGAAGTAAGTCACCAAGACCCCATATTGTACAGCACGGCCTGTCTGATGAATCTAGTCCCAGGCAGAAAGTAATATAGTGCTTGCCCAGAGGTAAACAATGGGAAGCTACTGTTTAATGGACATAATGTTTTCCAGCTTTGCAAGAAAAAGGAAAGGCAGGAGGCTCAGAGCTCAAACGTACATACTACTCTTGTCAAGGACAGAAGTTGGGTTCCCAGCATCCATGAGGGACAGTTCACAAGTGTCTGAAATTCCAGTTACAGGGCACCCACCCAATACCTCTTGTTTTTATAGAGTGTCTTCATTCGTATTCACATCATCCATACACATATAATTAAACTATAATATGTTTTAACTTCTAAAGATTGGTTGCATAGCCATGCGCATATACCTAATCAAAAAGTGACACTTAAAATAATCAGGATATAAAATTACATTCATTTTATCATAATAAAAATTTACAAACTAAATATTTCATCTGTAAAAACAAATTTACTTATAATGTACAGAGTTTCAGTAGAAAGGCAATTTTTTTTCTTTCTATTTAAAAATTTCGGGTAAAAGCAGACTTTTATACCATCTCTGATACCCTGTAGATATTTAATAAGTAAAGAAATGAGTGTTTTGGTTCAAAGTGAATGACACAATGGTTGTTTTCTAGGTCGTTCAGGGGCCCTGGACAAGGACAAGCTCTGGGAGGAAGTGCCTGGATCTCCATGTCCAAACAGAGACCATGCACAGGTGATCTACTTCCTGTGGGATGGCACCGTAAAGGCTGGCAGCTAACCTGTTAGCTGCCCTGCCCAATGAAGAAGGCCGCTATAAATCCAGCTTCTTGGTTGACAGTAGGCCACCCACAACTCTCCACAGATCATGAAAGAAAGGAGACCAATAAGAAGACACAATCCCTGGCTGCTTCTCTAATCCACAGAGGAAGGGTAGATGTAGCCCATACTGGCTGACCTCGGGTACAATTATGAGTGCTGGAATTCTAAGGGTGAGCCACCAGGCTTGGTGGCTAAGCTATTTTTAAAGATAAGAAATCAAATAGCCAAGATAACTTTGAGAATGTTCAAATGCTTCCCATTTAAATTGCAAATGAAAATAAGGAAGTATGACTTTAGCTCGTCAGTTTTTCAGTCTATGAACCAACAGCACCCATGCTAATGAGAGGTCAAGGCCAGAGGCATTTCTGTAGCTGCAGGTGAGGGTGCAGACTGCTGTCATCGCCTAACAAGCAATTAGCCAAAAGCTCACACAAGTTCAGAGCCTTGTACTTTTAGAAGTCTGCTGAAGAGATAATGAGGGTGCAGGGGTCGGGGGGTCTTGTGCCTGCTGTCAAAATCCCAGCGCATGGACTGGAGAGATGGCTCATCCATTAAGAGCAGGCTCTGTTCTTGCGAAGAACCAGGTTCAGTTCCAAGCAACAGCATGGGAGCTCACAGCTGTCTGTTAGGCCAGTTCCAGGGAATCCTGTGCCACCTTCAAGCCTCTCCAAGTGTTGCACACTTGTGGTGAACAAGCATACATACAAGTAAACACTGGTACACATAAAATTAAAATAAATAAATAAATAAATAAATAAATAAATAAATAAATAAATACATAAGATGATTATTTAAAGATATCCCAGCAAGGAGGGGGGTTGTGGACATAAAGTCCTAATCCAGACTGAGCTGAGCTTGGCCCTTGACAGAGGCTGGGAAAGGAACAGACAGTTTTAAGGGTGTGTCCCATAGTAGGTTGACCAAGCTCCACACAGCCAGAGCTTGTGGATTCCACAAATTGGACTTGATGGGGGTGTGGGGAGGACATGAAGCTGCATGGGTGGGGAAGGGAAATGGGTATGGAAGAAGTGGGAGAGAGGACGCATAGAGTGAAATCACACTGTGCAGACGTCTCAAACACTAATGAAAGAAAGAAGAAAGTAATAACGAGGACGTCAACGTTTAGAAATAGTTTAATTGTGCAACCTAGAACTCTTGCTTCTGCAAAATTCCTGGAAACGTTCTATTAAAAGCGATTTAAATGCTTGGGGTAAGGAGGAGGAGGAGGAGGGAGGGGAGGGGAACTGGAAAACAGAAATTATGTTTCTGAGCAGAATTAAGTCTCGGAGCTTTTTAAAAGGGCATTCAAAACGTTGTTAGCTTGTTTGAGTTAATTTTATATCCAGCTACTTCATTGAAGCTGTTTAAAGTGTGGACACTTTGCCCCTTCTTAGAATTGGGAACAAAACACCCATGGAAGGAGTTACAGAGACAAAGTTTGGAGCTGAGAAGAAAAGATGGACCATCTAGAAACTGCCATATCCGGGGATCCATCCCATAATCAGCTTCCAAATGCTGACACCATTGCATACACTAGCAAGATTTTGCTAAAAGGACCCAGATATGGCTGTCTCTTGTGAGACTATGCCGGGGCCTGGCAAACACAGAAGTGGATGCTCACAGTCAGCTATTGGATGGATCACAGGGCCCCCAATGGAGGAGCTAGAGAAAGTACCCAAGGAGCTGAAGGGATCTGCAATCCTATAGGTGGAACAACAATATGAACTAACCAATACCCCCCCTGTAGCTCGTGTCTCTAGCTGCATATGAATCAGAAGATGGCCTGGTTGGCCATCATTGGGAAGAGAGGCCCCTTGGTCGTGCAAACTTTATATGCCTCAGTACAGGGGAACGCCAGGGCCAAGAAGTGGGAGTGGGTGGGTAGGGGAGTGGGTGGGGGAGCGTGTGGGGACTTTTGGGATAGCATTGGAAATGTAATTGAAATAAATACCCAATAAAAAAAAACGTTGTTAGAATGGCAAATGTGCTCAATTATGACATTCAGTCTGATGTTTCACATGCATGCGCACACTGTGTAGCGGTCAGATAGATGAACGCCAATGACGTACCTGTCACTTCACACATGAACTTGTGTTGGGACTACCCAAAATCACTCTAATGGCTAACATGGAAGTAAGAAATCGTTATCAACCATAGTTTCCTGGTGGCGTTATGGAACAGTGTCAGTTATTCCAGATCTAACTGGATGCCTTAGAGCGGTTAACCAACCTCTCCCTCCCTCCTTCCGCCACACCCTTCCCAGCTCCTGATAACGGTAATTCTACTCAACCTGTGTCTGGAATCGGCCATTTTGGGTTTCATTTACATGCAAACACATGTAGTATTCATGTGAACATATGTGGTATTCATGTGAACACATGTGGTGCTCCTCCTTCTGTGCCTCAGTTCACTTAAAGTGGTTTCTTATAGCTCATGAATGCTGCTGCAACAGACAGGATTTCACTCTCTCTCTGGCTGAGTAATGTTCAATTGTGAGCATGCGCCATATTCTACACTTCCATTCATCCACTGATGGTCCGCTGATTTCACGTGTTTGCAGTTGTGAGTGGAGCTGCAGTAAATACAGCAGTGTAGGGATCCTTGGGGCACATTGATTCATTTCATTGCATGTAGATCCAATAATGGGATTGCTGGATCATATAGAATTCATATTTCTACTTTTTTGAGGAACTTCTACACTACTTTAGATAGAATGCATATGCAGAAATGTTAACTAATTTACATTTCTGTCAATAGTATGATTATTCGGGGCACTTTTTCAGTTGTAGGAAAGATGCAGACAATTCAAAACAAAAGGTTTTTTTAAAGGAGAAGAAAAACAAGAAGAGGAATAAAAGGAGAAGGAAGAAAATAGAAGGAAGAGGAGGAGGGGTAAAAGGAGGAAGAGGAGGAGGGGTAAAAGGAGGAAGAGGAGAAGGGGGAAAGAAGGAAGATGAAGAGGGGGAAGAGGAGGAAGAGGGGGAGAGGGAAGAGGAGGAAGAGGGAGGAGGGAAGAGGGGGAAGAGGAGGGGAAGAGGAGGAAGGGGAAGAGGAGGTAGGGGAGGAGGAGGAGGAAGAAGAAGAAGGAGGAGGAGGAGAAAGAAGAAGGAGGAGGAGGAGGAGGCAGTGGAAGCTTGGGAGAAATGACTCAGAAGGCCAGAAGGTAAAGGAGCTGCTGCCAAGTTCCATCCCTAGGACCCACATGGTGGAAAGAGAGAACCAGACACTACAAGTTGATCTCAGATCTCTATAAGCACAAACACACACACAGATACACAGACACACAAACACACACAGATACACAGACTCACAGATGCACAAACACACACAGATACAGACACACAAACAAACACACACAGATACAAAGACTCACAGATGCACAAACACACACAGATACACAGACACACCAACGTACACACACACACAGATACACATATGCTCAAACATATACACACAAACACCACTAAATAAATGTAAAAGAATAAATAAATGTAAAAATCTAATATTTGAATTATAATTTTCAGATGTTATAGATACATGTTGTAGATACATGTTGATTGTTGACATTGTTGAAAGTTTCAATGAAACTTTACTGAACATGATAAGTTTTGCTTATATATTTTTCTTCAAAAATTCCAAGAAGAGAGAGGAAGAGAGAGAGACAGACAGAGAGAGACAGAGAGAGACAGAGAGAGAGAGAGATCCCCAGGAGTGTAACGGCCACATGAAGTTCTGTACATCTACTGATACTTTCTCTTAGTCATTGCACTTGGTAAGATACCAAAAAGATGTATCTCACTCTAAAATCATCATATTTTCTGAAATATTTAAATATTTGCCCAATTAGAGAGTGAAATGTTCATGTTAATGGTGTTTGAATCTGAATTTTTATAAATGAGATTACACCTCTTTCATAGACTTTAAAAAAAAGTATATCTTCTTTAAAGCTGGGCAATGATGAAGCATACCTTTAATCCAGACACTCAGAAGGCAGAGACAGGCAGATCTAGCCTGGTCTACAAAGTGAGTTCCAGGATAGGCCAGACAGGACTACACAGAGAGACCCTGTCTTGAAAGAAACAAAAACAAAAGAAAGGAAAGAAGGAAAGAAAAAAGGAAGAAGGGTAGAGGAGGGAAGAAGGGAGGGAGAGAAGAAAGGAATCTACTACCAGCACTTTACTAGACCAGCACAACGCCTTACTACATTCTAAATCTGAATCTTAGACCCACAGGTAAGGGAATCTCCCTCCCCTCTTCAAAGAAGCCTCTCTTTACAGCAGATGGAGATCGTTACCAAAAACCACAACTGGACGCACTACACAGATGAACGGATGATGGGGAGCTCAAATACATCTCCATCACAGCTCCTGCCTCGGGGGCTCAGAGATCATCAGGGAAGTGGGTGTGGAAAAACTTTAAGCGCCAAAATACCAGGAAGTCTGCTATGAAAGAGCAGGAGTCTCCTAGAAATGGCTGCATCCACAAGACTGAAGTTATGCCAGGATCAATAGAAATGCTATCAAGAAAGGGGGAATGTTCAGGCTTGTCCATCAAGCACGTTTACGCACTGAGCCGTCCTGCCGGTCCACAATCTAAAGGTGCTTAACAGCGTTGTAAAAGTACAATTGACATGCAATAATCTGTATGGATTTACTGGTAGCTTAATAGAATTTTAACCTTTGTATACGCCTATGGAATGCTTACAATCAAAATAATAAACGTATTCATGACCCTGAAAGGTTTTCTTGTAGCCCAGCCCCTTATAAAAGTATATCTGCTTTCTCTCACTATCTATTTGTTCACATTTTCTACAGTTCTACAGATCTGATCAAACAGAAATGCCCATTGTTATGTGTATGGATGTTTTACCTGTGTATATGAACCACAGACATGTCTGGTGCTTGAAGAGATCAAAAGAGGGTGTTGTATGCCCTGGAACTGGGGCTGCAAACTATTGTGAGCTGTCTTGTGAGTGATGGATATCGTACCCAGGTTCTCTGGAAAAGCGACAATTTCTCTTAAGTGTTGAGCCAACTCACCAGCCCTAATATATGGTCTTTTGTCTAAATTTTTTTCAACATACAAATTGTTATGTATTAATAGTTCATTCTTGTGTGGGTCAGTACTGGTCAATGGTAGTCTGCAACAACAACCCCAAATGATTTTTAAATGGATAGAGAAGCTACAGAAACCTATATTCAAAGAGAGAGCTCTGAAAAGCAAGGGAGTGAGGTGAAAATAACTTGTGGGGTGGGTGGGAAACAGAAGACAGTGCCTTACACTGTTCTTAAAAACAGCTTCTACCGGAACCTCTCAGACACTGAACCACCAACCAGGCAGCAGACACCAGCTGATGTGAGGCTAGCGACACATATACAGCAGAACACTGCCGGGTCTGGACTCAGTCAGAGAAGATGCACCTAACCCTCGAAAGACTTGGGGCCCAAGGGAATGAAGAGGTCTGGCGTGTGTGGGGGGAGGCATCCTCATGAAGACGAGGGCTGGTAGGGAGGAGGTGAAGGATGTGGAACATTGGAGGATGGACTGGGAGTCTAGACTGTAAAAAAAAAAAAGGATTAAAGAATAAATTAGTACTTTTTTTTTAAAGAAAAAAAAAACAAAAAAAAACAGCTTCCCTAAAACCCAACTCGTGCACCACAGGACTCACCATCCAAATGTGCACAGCAACGACTCTCCCTGTTCATGTCCCGGGAATTAGGGCATGGGCTTACTCCGAATGCCTTTAAGCTGCCAGTTACAATCTACATACAAATCTATTGATCTTTTCAAAAGTATGCTATTTGTCTTTTTGTTATTGAGATGTAAGAGCACTTTACAAATATTCTGGATTACGTCCTTTGTAAGATATACCTTTTGCCTACATTACACGCCCCCTCCCCCCGTGCTGTGGGTTACTGTTTCGCTTTTTTCTTTTCTTATTTATTTTTTGAGTGTTTTGCATGTTTGTATATGAACCACTTGCATGCCTGGTGCCCAGAGAGGTCAGAAGAAGGCACCGGCTCCCTCAAACTGGAGTTACAGACTGTTGTGAGCCACCATGTTGGTGCTGGAAGCCTAACCCAGGTTCTCTGAAATATCAGCAAGGTCTCTTAACCCCTGAATCATCTCTCCTGCCCCTTATTTTTAATCTTTTAATCAACTAGTTATAACTTCATATATTTATGGGCCACAGAATGATATTTCAATATGTGTGTACAGTGTGTAGTGATGAAATCTGCTTGGCTGACAGCTCCACCTTTTTATTCTTTAAGTCTGGAGACCCCAAACTTAAAATCCTCTCCTCTACTTTAAAAAAAAATGTTCCTGGGGTAACAGTGCCAGCGATGGGCTATGGAATGGGCTATGGAACACTAGAATTCACTTTTGGAAGCACGCTATCGAGCCTCCCTCTCACCTGCTCTTATGGTCTGAATGTGAAATGGTTCCGTAGGCCGTATGTGTTGAATGTTTGGATTTCAGCAGGTGGTGCCATCTGAGAGTCTTTGAGAGTTTCCAAACTGGAGCCTGCTCCCAGGGGAAGCATGAACCGGGGTGAATCCTTGCAGAACAGATCTTGTGTTAGTTTCCTCTGTTCTGCTTCCTGCTTCCTGGATGCCACAGGGAAGCAACCTTTCCGCCACTCTCCCACTGTGGTCTTGCCACAGCCCACAGTCAGGGAGCCAGCCCACCAGCACTGACACGACACAATCATGATCCAAAGCACATGTCCCCTCCTTGTAAATGGTTTATCAGGCTGGTGAGATGGCTCAGTGGGTAACGGTGTGTGGGACCAAACCTGACTGGCATCCCTGAGACCCATACAGTGAAAGAAGAGAACCAACTTCCACAAGTTGTCCTCTGACCTCCACTCAACACACACTGTGACACACACACAAAGACATGCACACACTGAGAGACACACACACACAGACATACACACACACTACAATAAAAACATATATTTAAAATATTATATTTTTATATTCTAACTATGTAGAAGTTCATTGAAATAGGCTGACTTTAGGTCTGGTTAATTTCAGTGAGTGATTTTTTTTTAATTTACACGTTTTTAGAAACCTTTTGAGCTTTTCAGACAGGGTTTCTCGGGTAGCCCAGGCAACCCTGTAACCCACTATGTAGACCAGGCTGGCCTCTACCTCCCAAATGCTGGGATGAAAGGTGGATGCCACCACCACCCAGCTCACGTTTCTATAACAGTTTTTTAAATGTTTCTCTCTGTTATTTATCACAGACACAGTGAAACCACTGATGTGTTTTCTTCCTGTTCCAGCCTTTGCCTTTCTAACCACGAGTCATTAGCATCCTATTTTTATATCAACATATTGCGGTTTCCCATATGAGAGGGGGCACACAGCGTTTTGTTTTGGGGTTCTGGCTTAATTTACTTAAAAATCCTCCAGTTCCATTCATCTTGCTGCAAATGACAGGATTTCATCCTTTTGTAGGGAATAATAAATGTTGCATTAAGTATAAATATCACAGGTTTTTTTTTTTTTTATCACTGAATCTCTTGATGGACACCAAGGTCCATATTGTATCTGGGTTTCTGTGAATGATGTTTCATAGACCCTGGGGATACAGCCTGGCTTTGGTCTCTGAATTTCCCTTCCTTTAGATATAAACTCCCATGAGTGCTATGATGGCTGCAGTCGCCTCTATTTTTAGTTTCTTAAAGGAACCTCAGAGCTGCTCTTCATAAAGTTGCATGGGGTCTATTACGGGCTCCCTACTGGCCAGTGCTCACTGGTGGTCTGCTGATGATCCGTTTTTTTTTTTTATATAACGGCCCCTCTGATGGGGAAGACATGTCAAGATCTTCCGAGCAGTTTTCAATCTTTGCTTTCCTTACTGATGTAACTGGCTTCTTGCATTCTTTATGTATCCTGAATGTTAGTCTTTGGTCAGATAATTTACAGACATTTCTCTCCTGTTTGTTGTCTCTTCCCTCTGTTGCTTGCTCCTTTTACTGTGTGGAAGCTTCTTAACATAGCCCTGCCTATCGGAGCTCCGTGTGTCGTCTGTGCTTTAGGAGGAATGGGGGTCTGGGTTATACAAAAACAAAAAAACTAAAAAACCCTCTTTGCTTGTGTTGATGTCTTAAAGTGTCTCCTGTTCGGGGCTTTACATTTAGGCCTTTGGTTTATTTTCAGTTGATTTTTGTGTGGGAAGAGAAACAACCAAGCTTCATTCTGCCTGTGGGTTTCCAGTATCCTCAGCACTGTTTATTGGAGTTTTTCTCTCCTTTTGGTAAGATGTATTTATCTTATTTTATTCCTGTGTGTCTATACAGGCTGTTCATTTTCTGTGTGTTGGTTGGTTGGTTGGTTCATTTTATTCTATATTGTCACCTTGACACTAACTAGACTCATTCTGGGAAGAGGAAACTTCAATTGAGAAAACGTCCCCATTGGATTGTCCCGTAAGTATGCCTGTGGGACATTTTCTTGATTAATGATTGATATGGGAGTTATAAAACCAGTTTGGACAGTGCCATCTCTGGGCACATGGTACTGGATGCTATTAGAAAGCAGACTGGGCACACCATGGAGAATAAGCCAATAAGCAAAGTTCCTACATAGCTTCTGCATCAGCTCCTGCCTCCAGGTGCCTGCCCTGCTTGAGTTCTTGCCTTGGCTTTCCTCAATCTACTGTGACTCAGTATGTAGACTTGATGAACCCTTTCCTCCCAAGGTGCCACTGGTCAGAGACTTTAGTACATCACTAGAAAGCAAATCAGAACAGTACCTGTGTGAGTTTCTGTGTACCACCTACACACATGCAGATACCTACGGATTCCCTGGAACTGGAATTATAGGGAATTACAGCCACAGTTGCAGGATATAGGTGCTGGGAATCAAGTCTGGGTCCTCTGTAAACTTACTAAGTGCTCTTAACTGATGCGCCATCTTCGCAGCTTCTGTTCTTTAATTTGTTTTACTGATTTTTCTCAGGAATCAGCTGGTTGGAGATGCATGAATTTATTAATGAGCTCTTCATTCTCTTCCATTGGTCTTGTGTCACCTTTTACTGCAGTACTGTGCTGTCTTGCTTACTTGTCCCTGTGGTGTATCTTGAGTTTAGGTGTCATCTCTTAAACTCCTCTTGTTCTTTTTGTTCAGGATTGCTTTATCTGCGTGTGGTCATTTACTTCCATATGAATTTTAATGACGTTTATTCTAGTTCTATAAGGACTGATATTGGGAAACTAGGTGTGGTTTCAGACTTGAAAGGTAGAAGCAGAAGGGTCAGGAGCTCAAGGCCATACTTACTGTATACAAAGTTAAAGGTCACCCTTGGCTACATGAGACTCCGTCTCAAAAAAAAAAAAAGAATGCCATTGATATTATCATTATCATGGCTAGTAGATAAAATTCACAATTTGTCTTAGGTGATATTGGAATTTTCACTATACAGATTCTTCTAATCCACAAGCACAATCTTTCCAATCTTTCTGCACATTTTTTATATTTATTTACTTTTATTATATGTAAATGACAGTTTTCTCTGTGTGTATGTATGTATGTACACCATGTGTGTATGTCTGCTACCTTCAGAGGCCAGAAGAAGGCATCAGATGCCCTAGAACTGGAGTTCTAAATGGTTGTAAGGCACCTTGTGTGTGCTGGGAATTAAATCTGGATCTGCTGAACACAACCTAAAATCACCACAGGAAAGAGGTTTTAGAGTTTTGTGTGTGTGTGTGTGTGTGTGTGTGTGTGTGTGTGTGCGCGCTAACTCTCAGTTGCCAGGGGCAGGCAGGGGCAGAAGACAGTGTTGACCCTAGAAAACTGAAGTCACAAGCTGTTGTGAGCACCTGACATGGGTATTGAGCAGCTAACTCAGGTCCTCCAAAAAGGAAGAGGTGCTTAATCACTGAGCCATCTCTCCAAACCTCATAAGAGTGTACCATGGGGCTGGAGAGATGGCTCAGTGGTTAAGAGCACTAACTGCTCTTCCAGAGGTCCTGAGTTCAATTCCCAGCAACCACATGGTGACTCACAATCATCTATAATGGGATCCAAAGCCCTTTTCTGGTGCATCTGAAGATAGCTACAGTGTATTCACATAAAATAGATAGATAGATAGATAGATAGATAGATAGATAGATAGATAGATAGATAGATAGATAGATAGATAGATAGAGTGTAACATAAAGAACTGTCTAGATGAAGTCATC
This sequence comes from Mus caroli, assembly GCF_978045245.1. Lineage (NCBI taxonomy): Eukaryota > Metazoa > Chordata > Mammalia > Rodentia > Muridae > Mus > Mus caroli. Next base: position 29,938,171 of record NW_028227258.1, read on the forward strand.
CAGTGGAATTTGTCTTGTTTGTTAATTGGTATAAGAAAGCCCAGTCCATTGCGGGCAGCAACATTCCCTACGCAATCTTGAACAGTATGATTCTTGAAATTGAACAAGGCAGAAGCAAGCAAGAGCACATGAGTTTATTCTCTGTCTGATCTTGACTATGGAGATGATGCCTTAAGTTTCTGTCTTGACTTCCCTACAATAGCAGACCTGGAACTGTACACCAAGTCAACTCCTTTCTTCTCTAAGCTGCTTTCTGTCAGTATTTCATTATGGTGACAGAAATGAAGCAAGAAAAAGTTCAAGAAATGAATGATTAAATATACACTAGGCTGCCTCTGTTCCTGGTGCAGATCTACAGAGTGAGAAGTTCATGTCAGTACCCGCAGCCTTGTGGTCCACCCACCTCAGCTCCTGCAAGTGTTGGATACGAGAAGATTGGTGCACTGCACACAAACCCACAGCTTCAACAAGGGGAGCAGATTCTTCCCAGAGGAACGGAATCTGGCAGGCTGCACCACAGGCTGCTAGAACTGTGCTAATGGCGGATCCCTAGCATAGATGCTGTGCCTTCATAAAGCACGATGCTCATGTGGTCCAGATTAAAGAAATCAACCCGCCTGCTTCCACAGCCTGATGCTCTGTGACTGGGAAGATGTCCCTGAGCCTTCTAAGAAGGAAAACAGTGACATCGTTACCATCATCACTGAGTTCGGCCAGACCCTGTTGATGGCTGATTCCTTACCACAAACCCAGGCTCAGAGGCTCAGGCATCACGCTGCTTACCCAGAAGTCCTACCATCAAACTCATCTGGAGGAGCAGAGGTCATGTCTGTATAAAACTGTGCCTGTGGCTGTTTAAGGCTTTAAAGGGTAATGGAGAGACCAGCAATCTAATGTGCTGTGTTCTACTTGCAGTCTCCCAAAGAGGTGTGAGTTTGATTCATCTGACAAAAACACACTCCAGCCAGGCTTTTGATGACACACGCTTGTAGCCCGCCTCCCGGAAAGCGAAGGCATGAGGCTTTTGAGTTTGAGACCAGCATGGGTTACATAGTGAGATCCTGATTCAAACAAACAAACAAAAAACAAACAAAAAGGCAGGGAGGGGACATTCTTCTTGGTTAGGTTGATACAAGCACATGAACCTAGGTCTCTCTTCCTAACCCCACGGCAGCAGAATAAATCTTCTGTGTGGTCCCAAAGCCTGTAATCGTGAGGGAAACAGGAGAGGAAACAGCAGCGATGACGTGTTTTGGAAGCTGGAAAGCAGAGTTAACATCCCCCAACCCTGAAACCCCTAGCTGGCTGCTGGGGGATTCACGACCAGTGTAATTTGTACCACAGTCCTCCAAACTCAAAATCAGACATTGGCAACACGGGGGAAAATCCGAAACTGGGTGTGAAAGGGTTCCAAATAAGGAAGTGTGGGCAGACAGACGTCTCAGATCCCTTATGTTGACCCACATAAAACAGACGGGTGGGGCCAAGGGGAGGTGCGCTGTGAGACCAGACAGACATCTACTGATCAGAAGGCCAGTGTCTCATGCGAATGCTCTGAGCCTTCTCCGGTGGCAGCACAGCCACAGAGAACTGGCAGCCAGATGCTAACCCTGCAAACGGCAGATTGAAAAACCTCTTTTCCGAATGTCTGACCTGCCTAAGAGCAAAACCTAAAATACCAGCCCTCAGACTGTCGCCCTGCAAATGAGCCTCCCACTTCTTTGAAGCTCAGTGTGCCAATCACCTTTCTTTTTTTCTCATTTCTTTTCATTTGTCTTATTTTTAATTATGTATGTGTGTGATATGTGCACGTGAGTGCAAGTGCCCTTGGAGACCAGAGGTGTTGGGTCCCCATGGAGCTGGAGTTACAGGCAATTGAGAACTGCCAGGCATGGGTACTGGGAAGTGAGCTTGGTACCTCTGGAAGAGGAGCGATTGCTCTGAACCAATAGCCTTCTCTTCAGCCCAGCCAATCGCTTTTCAGTTTCACATTTTCTCATCCATGAGGAGACAGTAGAGGAACTAGAAATTCAACTAGAAATTTCCTACAACAGAAAACAGAACCTCAAAATAGTAAGCAAGGAGAGAAAGACCTCAAAAAGTATCATTATATATGATCAAGATGACAAAGAAAAACCATATTCCACCATGAAACAAAAGAAAGATACCATAAAGAAGAAACATTCAAGGAATGTTGTAAAAAGTGCTAAGACTTTTAAAAAACATATGACAACTTGGAACGAACGAGAGAGAGAGAGAGAGAGAGAGAGAGAGAGAAGCTAGGTTGGGTGACTCGTAACTACTCCACCATTTGGGAGGCTGAGGAAGGTGTGTACAGTGTTTGAGGCCGGCTGAATTTTGAGACGTTGTTTCCAAAAACCAAAAAGGTTGGAGAGGCAGAGGAACCAGGTTCAATTTCCAGCAGCCATGCCAGCTCACACTAACCTGTAACTCAGTTCCGAGGGATCCGACACCCCCTACTGGCCGTCCTCAGCATCACATGCACATTATAGTAGAGCCAAAGCGCTCATGCAGATAAAGGGTTGGGCTTGTGTTTTGTTGTTGTTGTTGTTGTTTTTAATTAAAGCATCAAAAGGAAAACTAAACTAAACTGAGATAATTGGAAATTTTTGAGTCAAAAAATAAAATTGAGCAAATCCTTTAGAAACATATGTCAGGGTGGCTGGAGAGACAGCCCAGAAATTAAACACACATACGGCTCTGGCAGAAAGCCTGAGTCCCATCCCCGGCACTCCAATTTCAGGAAGTTCTTACGCCCTCTTCTGGCTCCCATGATTAACTGCACACTTGAGCATATACACACACACACACACACACACACGTTTACCATAATAGTTTTAAATGATTTTCTAAACCAAGAAAAAAAGAAACCAATGTCCTAAGAAACAGATGGAAACCCATCTGCGAGGTCGAGATTCTGAGCAATGAGGGAAAGATAGCATCAATGAAACCTTTAAGGGCATTTTTAGATCCAAAGAAAATGAGTTCACACTTAGAAAGAGACACAGAAGTGGGTATAGTAGGCATATTGTTAACATTTAGAAATTTAGAAAAATGTTCGTAAAATCTTTCAGAGAATATGACAAATGGCCTACAAAAGAGTATGATGCCCGATGGGCATTTACCACAAACTAGTGCGATTCTGGATTTTGACTCAAAGTAATTGAGGAATATGCAGGAAGTTGTCGGCTGGGTCCATAGTCAGGGTCCATGGGAGACAGGATGGGGGGGGGGCACATGGAGATTCATCTTATCCCCTCTTTAAACATATTTAAATTTCTCTATAACAGAAAGTTTTTAGAAGAAAAAGAATTCTAGGAATGATTTGATTCCTCAGCAACATGGTAAGCAAGATATTTTTTTAAATGACTTGCATAAACTGAAAGCTAATGGCTTTCAAAGTAGAGTTCTGTGCTTTGACAAGCTATGGAGGACGTATGAATGGCCTTGGGTTAATCAATGGCTGTCCATCCTAGTGACTGGGAGGGACAAGGCATTTGGGGACATTTGCCAGAGAAACAGGAATCAGCTGTCTTCAAATAGTTTTTTTTATTTTAAAATATTATTTATCCCTTTATATGTGTATAACTATTCTTGCCTGCATGCATGTCTGTGCATTGCATCCGCACAGTGCTGAGGGAGGCCAAGAGAGGCCATCGGATATCCTGGATGCATCTGGTGTGACAGGTAGTTGTGAACTGCCATGTGGATCCTGGGAATCAAACCTGGGTCCTCTGCAAAAGCAACAAGTGCTCTTAGTGGCTGAGCCATCTCTCCAGTCACTTTCTCTTTACTGCATCCTCTGGGGAGTTTCATAATTCAGTTCTGGATGTAGATACACAGATGCTATGAGTATGTACAAAAACCCAAAACAAGTAAGCAAGCAAGCGAGCAAAAATCCTCATAGCATCAACCAGTGGCACATGGGTGGTGGCCTCTGAGACCCTTTTGGTTTTTGTGCTTTTGGATTTGTGGAGCAAGTGATGCTTAAGATAATTCTTAAAGGTGACAAGCAGTGTCCCAAATGAAGAAAGAGGGAATACCAATTTGAGGTAGAGAACTCAACATTATCAAAAATACAAAGATTGTAAACCAGCATGGCACGTGGAGAACACTAGCTCTCCACTACATCGCCAGAATCAAGCACAAAGACTTCACGGCAGCACCAGTTGGCATTGATTAAATAACCTGGTGTTCTCATAGGCCTGACATGTCTAGATGAATGGTTATTAGACAACCATTTCTTATTCAAGTGTTAATGTTGTTGGGACAAAATATCACAGCTAAGAAATATAGTTTAGGAGAGTGAGACCCTTGGAGCACTGAGTCCTAAATGGGATGTCTTCATCAAATCCCTCCCCTCAAGGCTCAGGGATCTCTGCAGAAGAGGAGGCAGAAAGAGTGTAAGAGCCAGAGGTACTGGAAGGGAACAGAGTCCTTCATACACAACAGGACTGACGCACATGGGCGCTAACAGACTATGACAGCGTACGTTGGACCCACAGAGGTTCAAGCCCAGCACTGAGTGGGGAAAGAGACATAAAAATTCCAAAAAGCTATTTGCAATCCATATGTGCTGGCAACAGGAAAGCCACTTTCTCCGATGACAGGCCACTACATGCACTGGCCACACTCCAGGACAGGTCCAACCTGGGAGGATGGTCAACACCAAGCAAACGCTGTGCATTCTTATAGGCGTTGTTGTTTGTTTGTTTGTTTGTTTGTTTGTTTGTTTGTTTTGTCTTACTGGTTTTCTCTTTTGGTTTATCAAGGTGGGTGGGTAGGGAGAGAGGTGTGTAGGATCTGAGAGATACTAGGGAAATGGAAACATGATCGAAATGTACTGTATGAAAGAAATTAAATAAAAATAAACTCGTAAAAATGGGAAAGAAATATGGTTCTGGGGAGCTGGCTTTCTGCACAAGGGTGAGGATCCAGGTTTGAATGACAAGGACATTCATGAAGTCAGACATGATAACACACACACACACGTGTTATCTCGGTGTTCCTACAGGGAGGTGGGAGGCAGAGATGGGAGAAACCCCAGAGGCTCATAGGCCAGCCTGGTGCACATAGCAACAATCAACTGTGTGAGATCTGTCTCAAGCTCAGTGCAAGGAAAGGACCAAGGACTAAGGCTGTTCAAAGAAAAGAAGCCAGTGCTGAAAACTATCCTGGAGGATAAATTAGGGACAGAAGGAAATGGCCAAATGACAAAGTGACAAAGTTCTCAGTATCTTTTTTTTAAAAGATTTATTTATTTATTTATTTATTATATATGACTACACTGTAGCTGTCTTTGGACACTCCAGAAGAGGATGACAGATCTCATTAAGTATGGTTGTAAGCCACCATGTGGTTGCTGGAATTTGAACTCAGGACCTTCGGAAGAGCAGTCAGTGCTCTTACCACTGAGCCATCTCTCCAGCCCCCAAGTTCTCAGTATATTAAACTGAATATCTCTCCTATTGAAAGACTTTTGAACTTAGCCTTACTCCGAATGAGTCATGTTCTCAAATTATTTCATATTCAATCACTAAGATTGAAATCATCCTTAGTTATTAAATAGATTAATTAAATTACTGCATTCATTTAATCCAGCAATGCTTTTATCTTCACACTCTCATGTTTATTGGCAGTTCATATACAAAAAGACAAAAAGTGTTTAAACATCTACTTGTACAGACACTGTTAATGTGATGCAGCGCTGGTGGTGTTACAGAAACTGATACTAAAGTAATGCATAAATATTAAATATGCAAATGATGTTTACATATTCATGAGGCTCCCTACTCTGTAACACAAATGTTTCAGTACTATTAAGGTCAACTTCAGTCTTAAAATACTTCCTCCAGGTATTGATCCATAATTACCTGGACTTCAGTCTCATCTTGAAATGTGGTCTGACAAATTGTTAGAACTATGTAAAATAAAATTTCTTTCCTTGAGGCAAAAAAAAAAAAAATACTTCCTAAGGGGGCTGGAAAATGACTCTGTTGGTAAAGGGCTGGCCACACAAGTGTGAGGACCAGAGCTCAGTCCTCAACACTCACACAAAAACACTGAGCACAGTATGGCCAATCTGTAATCCCAGCACTGGGGAGGCCAAGGCAGGCATATCTCTACTCAGTGAGTTCCAGGCCAGCAACAGACCACAGTGTCTAGTGCCTGACACCCAAGATTGCCCTCTGGCCCACATGCACACCTGCATGCATACATAGGTACACACACACACACACACACACTCACAATCAAGTGCACACAATACTTAAAAAGTAAAAAGGTTTTGTTTATATAGTGGATTACGTTGATGGATTTCCATATATTAAACCATCCCTGCATCCCTGGGATGAAGCCTACTTGGTCAGGATGGATGATCGTTTTGATGTATTCTTGGATTCGGTTTTCGAGGATTTTATTGAGTATTTTTGCATTGATATTCATAAGGGAAATTGGTCTGAAGTTCTCTTTCTTTGTTGGATCTTTGTGTGCTTTGGGTATCAGAGTAATTGTGGCTTCATAGAATGAATTGGGTAGAGTACCTTCTACTTCTATTTTGTGGAATAGCTTGAGGAGAGTTGGAATCAGGTCTTCTTTGAAGGTCTGAAAGGACTCTGCACTAAACCCATCTTGTCCTGGGCTTTTTTTTTTTTTTTTGGTTGGGAGACTATTGATGACTGCTTGTATTTCTTTCCTTAATCATCAGGGAAATGCAAATCAAAACAACCCTGAGATTCAACCTCACACCAGTCAGAATGGCTAAGATCAAAAACTCAGGTGACAGCAGATACTGGCGAGGATATGGAGAAAGAGGGACACTCCTCCATTGTTGGTGGGATTGCAAGCTTGTACAACCACTCTGGAAATCAGTCTGGCTGTTCCTCACAAAATTGAACATAGTACTACCGGAAGATCCAGCAATACCTCTCCTGGACATATACCCAGAAGATGTTCCAACTGGTAAGAAGGACACATGCTCCACTATGTTCATAGCAGCCTTAATTATAATATCCAGAAGCTGGAAAGAACCCAGATGTCCCTCAACAGAGGAATGGATACAGAAAATGTGGTACATTTTCACAATGGAGTACTACACAGCTATTAAAAACAATGAATTTATTATGAAATTCTTAGGCAAATGGATGGATCTGGAGGATATCATCCTGAGTGAGGTAACCCAATCACAAAAGAAGTCACTTGATATGTACTCACTGATAAGTGGATATTAGCCCAGAAACTTAGAATACCCAAGATACAATTTGCAAAACACAAGAAAATCAAGAAGGAAGACCAACGTGTGGATACTTCATTCCTCCTGAGAATAGGGAACAAAATACCCATGGAAGGAGTTACAGAGACAAAGTTTGGAGCTGAGACAAAAGGATGGACCATCCAGAGACTGCCCCACCTGATGATCCATCCCATAATCAGCCACCAAACATAGACACTATTGCATATGCCAGCAAGATTTTTCTGAAAGGACCCTGATATAGCTGTCTCTTGTGAGGCTATGCTGGGGCCTGTCAAATACAGAAGTGGATGCTCACAGTCATCTATTGGATGAAACACAGGGACCCCAATGGAGGAGCTTGAGAAAGTATCCAAGGAGCTGAAGGGGTCTGTAACCCTATAGGTAGAACAACAATATGAACTAACCAGTACCCGCAGAGTTCGTGTCTCTAGCTGTATGTAGCAGAAGATGGCTTAGTCAGCCATCATTGGAAAGAGAGGCCCCTTGGTCTTGCAAACTTTATATGCCCCAGTACAGGGGAACACCAGGGCCAAGAAGTGGGAGTGGGTGGGTAGGGGAACAGGGTGGGGGGAGGGTATAGGGGTCTTTCAGGATAGCATTTGAAATATAACTGAAGAAAATATCTAATAAAAAATTGGGGGGAAAAGTAAAAAGAATTTAAAACACTCGAGTATAGCAGCACTTTTAATGCTCTAAGTGCAGGAAAAAGTCAACATCATTTCGTGTTGCGCATTTTTCATGAAAATACTAGCCACCCTTTACTTACTCATGAGAAATTTTAGTTTTATTTATGGTTCATCCAGCCCTAATGGACTATTTGGATTAGCAAGATGCAGAATTACAGGTAAACATGAGAACGAACGCATAGGTTTGTTTACCTTGTGGGTTGTTTCTTTTTAAATAAAGGAGTCTTTAACTCCAACAGAGCTTCTGTTACCATAAGTAAATGACTGAAGTCACAATTTAACTGCAAACTAGAAGGGTATAAATAGTAGATTGGACATATAATACCCTTCTTTCTTCGTCCTTGCTTCTGGAAGGTGTGTCTTTCCTCACGATGAGTCATTGCCTCGGACCCTGCAACTCCGTTCCATAAGGCCCTGCTTGTGGCTTCATGCTCACAGGGACGAGGGGTGCTGCCCACAGTGTGACTCCCATGGCTGCCTAAAATGGATGGCAGTGTTTAGGGAGGAACATTCCGAGTTTCTTCCCTTCACCTGACTGATCACACACACACACACACACACACACACACACACATATCGTGAAGATGGACATAACCATCGCTGTCTCGCTGTCGCTGCGCCTTCTCCAGCCTATGTCTTGCATATTCTTTTTTCATCGTCAGCATCATATAACTCTTGTGAATAGTCCCCCAGAGCACAGGCTGCTTGGGAGCTACTCCATCCCTGCAGTCGTGGCAGTGAGGTAGATGAGGCTTAGATCTTTGAGTCATGATCAAAAACTTCCATTTTCTTTCAAGACAGAATGTTGCCTAATTGTTAAAGTAATTGCTTTTTTAAAAAAGAAAATTTGGGAGGCAAAGTCTCATTCTATAGCCCAAGTTAATCTGGAACTTGCTATATAGCCCAGGCTGACCTTGAACTCACAATGATTCTCATATCACAGCCTCTAGATTGCTGGGAATGCGGGATTGAACCATCATGTCCATCAATAATAGTTATCTTCATTTAAAAAAAAATATCAAAATCTAACATTTCCTAAAGTCTGTTTATATCATTTGCTTAACTTTTTTTTGCATCCTCTAAGTTTTTATCTTTGTATATTCCTTTTGCTTGTTGTCTTAGTTAGGGTTTTACTGCTGTGAACAGACACCATGACCTAGGCAACTCTTATAAGGACAACATTTAATTGGGGCTGGCTTACAGGTTCAGAGGTTCAGTCCATTATCATCAAGTGGGGAACATGGCAGCATCCAGGCAGGCATGGTGCAGGAGAAGCTGAGAGTTCTACATCTTCATCTGAAGGTTGCTAGTGGAAGACTGATTTCCAGGCAGCTAGGATGAGGGTCTTAAAGCCCACGCCCACAGTGACACACCTACTCCAACAGGGCCACACCTACTCCAACAAGGCCACAACCTACAAATAGTGCCACTCTCTGGGCTAGGCATACTCAAATCACTGCAGTTGTCTTTCTAAAAAATAAACATTAGTATTGAGTTAGCTTCTCAATTAAGATAATTTGTCATATCTGAAAAAAAGTTGCAAGTGACAGCTTATACAAAATTATATAGAAGTGATTAGCCTTTTCTTCCTTGTCATCCCACTAACAAACTAACAGTTTGCAACTCCATAGGAAGGACAACAATGCCCACCAACCAGAGCCCCAAGAGCTCCCAGGGACTAAGCCACCATCCGAAGAGTACACATGGAGGAACTCATGGCTCCAGCCACATATGTAGTAGAGGATGGCCTTGTTGGGCATCAGTGGGAAGAGAGGCACTTGGCTCTGTGAAGGCTAAGTGTCCCAGTGTACCCGAATGCCAGGACAGGGATGCGGGAGTGGATAGGTGGGTGGGAGCATCCTCATAGACACAGAGGGAGGGGTAGGATGGGGGCCCCCAGGGGTAAACCGTGAAAGGGGATAACATATGAAATGTAAATAAAGAAAATATCCAATAAAAAAAAAAAGAGGAAAAAAATCATGGAAGTGAATTTGCAGATAGAGTTCTCTCAGTCTGTGCCTGTATTTGGCTAATTCGGGGTACAGCAGTGACACCTAGTGGAAATTTGACATCTGGCCTGGTTAGGGTTTTTTTAATTTGACTTGGGGTTTTGTTGGTTTGGTTTGGTTTGGTTTGGTTTGGTTTGGTTTGGTTTGATTTGATTTGGTTTGGTTGATAAAAAGTCTCTGTGAAGCTCGGGTTAGCACAGAACTCACTTAGCTCAAGTTGGCTTCAAACACTGGACGCTTCTGCCTTCCCTTCTGGAGTCCTGTGATTACAAGTATGGGCCACCACACCCAGCTAAATCATGTAAAGAAATGAAATGTGGGTGGACCTTGGTGACCGACCTGATGCTTAACGTTTGTCTCCTAAGCAAATGAATGGATGTATAGAGTTCACAGAACAGAAAGAATGAGGGGCTGTCGAGATGGCTCGGCGGGTAAGGGTGCCTGTCCCCAGGCCTAACCCCTTGAGTCCAGTGTCCAGAACCCACACAATAGAACAAGAGAACCTATACCTACAAGTTGTCCTCTGACCTCCCCAGGCACACTTTGTCAAGGGTGTGCACAGACACACGTAAATATATTATTTTAATTAACAATAGCAAAAAAAAAAAACCACCAATACTTGGTATCACAATTATTGATTAATGAAAAGAGACAAGCATATTTTTTAAGAGTGTTGAGACACAGGGGTAGCCTGTGCTTCAAATTTAGCTCCTATTGTTTCCTGTGATAAGAGTTTATAACAGAAGCAGAGTGAAGGCTTGAATCACCAGAGATGAAAATTCTCAGAGAAAGCCATTATTATTCCTCCTCCTGTTCCTGAGCACCTATGAAAGGTTCCTAACGGGACTGATAACAATTGTTATGATAAAGCACCATGGAGAAAATAAGATGGCCTCCCCAGGGGTTATATGCAAATGTGGTAGGCAAAGAGGAAATTAAAAAGCTATGCTAATCGCAATGTTCTCATCTCCCGTTTGCCGCAGTGACACTGGGTTTACCAGATGTTTGATTAAAACCAGCCTGGGAACAAGGACTTCATATCTTAGGGGAGAGACAAAGAGGTGCAGTCTAGGGCCAGCTTGTTGTTGTCTAAATAGTCTCGGAATTGTTCCTCCCAAACTAGTTTAAAATTGCTGACTCAACATAGGACTGTCTCCTCTGCTTGACTGGAGTAGAAAAACGGACAGTGTGAAAAGACGCCACTGTGTAGAAATGGCTCCACACTTCAAGGACTCGTGCATGTTACTTCTAGATGCAAATTCACTACAGACGTCAAGACTTAAAACGGTGTGGGAAATAAACATAAGAAGCTGTCTTCAGGGCTGGAGAGATGGTTCAGCAGTTAAGGGCACTGACTGCTCATCCCAAGGTCCTAAGTTCAATTCTCAGCCACCACATGGTGGCTCACAACCATCTGTAATGGGATCCGATGCCCTCTTCTGGTGTGTCTGAAGACAGCTATGGTGTACTTGTATGTTTCAGAGGGATACAGCCTATCCTAGTGAGATGACACAGGGTCAGGAGCAAGACTGGATGGTCATATCACATCTGCACCCAGAGTGCAAACACTAAATAGGTATGGAAATTTACTATTTTATAAGCTTTCCAAAAGTTGCATTTAAAACAAAAAACAGGTGACATCGAGTTACTCTGCATGGCAAGGATAATGCCCTACCTGTGGTGGTTTGTACATGCTTGACCCAGGGAGTGGCACTATTAGGAGGTGTGTCCCTGTTGGAATAGGTGAGGCCCTGTTGGAGAAGGTGTCACTATGGGTATGGGCTTTAATACCCTTATCCCATCTGCCTGGAAGCCAGTATTCTGCTAGCAGCCTTCACATGAAGATGTAGAACCCTCAGTTCCTCCTGCACCATGCCTGCCTGGATGCTGCCATGTTCCTGCCTTGACAATAATGAACTGAACCTCGGAACCTGTAAGCCTGCCCCAATTAAACGTTTGTTCTTTTAAGAGTTGCCTTGGTCATGATGTCTGTTCACAGCAGTAAAACCCTAACTAAGACCTCACAAAAGCCATTTAGGGCAAAAAGCCTGGGGTGGGATACTTTTCTTCAAGCTGCCAGTCAAGTAAGGTCCCAGAGACTGTTCCCCCCCAAAAAAAACCCCAAAATACAAGCTTTGGTATTGCTCTTTGTTGCCCACCAGAACTTGGTGGTACGACCCTATTGCTGATATGACACATTGCAGGACATGCAGCCTGTGACCTTTCTGGGGCTAACTTTCATAGTGCCAAAAGAGGCTCTGCAGGCTGCTGAGGGAGAAACATAATCAACAGTGTTACACTATGAACCCTGTGAGCTACAATAGCAACAGACCTGGAAGCATGTGCAGTCTATGCCCAGTGGAGCAATAGCAGCATGGTAATGGAGATAACCAACCACTTTTTATTGGATTTAAGGCCTGCTCCATTGAAGAGAAGCCATACTCGGTACTGCAGACCTGACCAAGAACCAGGGTTATGGAGGCCACAAGTCCTAAGGAAGAACCGATTTCTATTATGTCACTGAATGGACATATTATCAAACAACCTTCTAAATGAGCGTCTTCATACCCACAGATCAATGCAGCTCTCAGCCGAGAGGCTTCTGTTTGCAATGGAGAGCAGTTAATACAGAGACTCACAAACGCTCAAGGAGCAAAAACATAAATGGCTCATTGTAGCCCTAATGCCACAGCTATACCACACTCTCTTCCTGCGAGCTTCTCAGAGCAATGCAGAAGGAAGAACAATGGAAAGTCTGTAAGGGCCAGAGGTCAGGGAAGATTGCCGTGTAACTGTGTCTCCTGAACGTAACAGACCCTTGGAATGCACAGACTCACAGTAGCTGTCATTATCTGCCCAAGACCTGTACAAGACCATGGCAAACAACATTCCAGCCCTGAAGGAGGAGCTGAAGAGGCCCCGCCCCTAATGGCAGAATTATCAATAAAAGCTGCTGCAGGAGAATTATTACCCTGGATGTGTGACCCCTGGTAGGTTTTCTGTGTTCCAGTGGATCATCCCAAACCCATGCATTTACAGGCACCACTAGGTAGATTCTGTGGATTATATTCAGGAGGAGGAGGAGGAGGTGGAGGAGGAAGGAGAGGAGACAGAGGGGTTATGGGATTGGTAGACATGGGGAGAAGGCTCCTGGAGCAACAGAAGTGGGTACTAGGGAGAGGTTAATATGCTCAAAATACATTGTATGCATGTATGACATTCTCAAAGAATACATTTTAAATATTACATTAAAATCAACCTCAAAGCCCTCCCCAGTGACTTATCCCAGCCAGGATCCCCCTCCCAAAGGCTCTATGACCTTCCCAGACTTCACCCGCAGTGGGGGCCAAGTGTTGAAACACACGAGCCTATGGGAGACAATTCACATTCGAACTACAGCAGAGGTCGCTTGTAAAAGATTTGAAGTAATGGGAAAGGTCTAGTAGGGCCTAATCATGTAATCCCTTATTTAATCAGACACATTGATTGATCAGTGAAACACTGGTCTGGACTACATAACAGATCAGCAAGCTGCAGCTGGTTGGCCCTGTTTGGTATAATCTGTGAGCTAGGGTAAACTTATAAAGTTGTAAGACAAAGAAAAAGAGAAAAAAGGTTAAAATATATATATATATATATATATATATATATATATATATATATATATGACAGATTTGTCAATGGCCAAACCTAAAATTCCAACTAGTCTTTGATAGGAGGTGTTTGCTGCACCCGCTCTGGGAAAAGATCCAACAGTCATTGAAGTCATAGCCTAGAAAAGCAACTCAAGCAAGAAGAGGAAGAATGACAGCAATTCCTACATTCTGACCACATAATGACAGCCTGCAACTGGGTTGCATTACATGACATCGTCTTATTTAATGTCCACAATTAAAAAAAAAAAAAGTCTCATGAGACAGTTGTTGTCAGCAGATCGCTGACAACTGAAGAAGCTAGCTGCCTAGATCATCCAAATAATCAGATCTGTGATGAAGATGCAGGTGCCCTGCCCACTCCATCCAGGCACAAGCCTGAGAATGTGAAAGGCAGAAAGAGGGAGGTGTCCTGAGACATGTAAAAGCACAACCTGCTGGGTGTGGTGGTGCACGCCCGTTAATCCAAGCACTTGGGAGACACAGGCAGGTGGGTCTCCGTGAGTTCGAGGCCAGCCTGGTCTACAAAGCAAGTCCAGGACAGCCAGGGGTATTACATAGTGAAACCCAAGTACAACGTGCTAAGGGAAAATAGGGGCTTCTTAGGGACATTTAGGGAAGACCCTTGGAGCAAACTGGGCACTAGAGATAGTCTGGACAGTTGACCCTAAAATGTACAGCAGCCAAGCTTGGGTCAGCCTCAAAAAAGAACCTTCAAGCACACTGTGGGAACAATGAGTGGACCCAGGAAATAGGACAAAGAGAAGGGGCTGTATAGAGAGGAATACAAAGATGACTCACAGCCAGCTCAGACAGGAATTTAAGAAATAAATAAATAAAAGAGGGACGTTGAACAAACAAGAGTGACTGAACATTTGCAACTAGACGGTTGTCACAGCCAGCCCTGTGCGCTATCTAAGGAAATGAGCCTCGCAAGATGCAGTGAATGAACAGGAGGCAGAAGAGTAGTCTAGAATGTGGCTCGCAATAATCCAGAGCAGAGACAATGGAAATTGGAAGAACCATAGAGGGGGAGAGAACGGTGTCGCCAAGATGCCAACTACAAAAATATCCGCCCAAAGAAAGCAGAAAGAGGAACGGTAACTAGCCTGGCAACAGCCATCCTGTCAGACTGTGTCCCTCTGACTTTGGTTCCCCAACAGTGCCATGAGCACACACGTACGCACACGTGAGTTTTACTAACTTGAAGTCCCGTGTTGGTGCTCTGGAGAAAATCATCACTTCATGTTTATTTTAATGGGATTTCACCTTAATAAGATGTCAATGCCTTGCGGTTGAGTGGGGTGGCAGACAGGACAGGGCCACATTGTGTGATTCACTAAGTCTTTACATTACAGGAAGAGTCACCCAAGAGTTGTGATCTGTTGCCTAACCAGCAGCTCACGGGTCCCAGCCTGCAGGTCTTGGCTGGGTAGCTTGGTAGATTTGTTGCTTCAAAAGCTCAAGAGCCCGTTCACAGGGGAAATAAGAGAGGTTCAGATCAGCTCCCCCTTCAGCAGTTTAAAGTTTAAGATGCAGACAAGATCGCTGTACCAAGTGATGAGAGAAGATGCTAACAGAGCGGCATAGTGATGACGCGGAACTGTGTTCTCAGAGTGCGTGGGGAAGGTCTGTTTTGGTTTCCTGTTGCTATAGAAGTTGAATACTGTGAAGAAGTGAGCTTTATACATCCAACTCTCCTCATTTCAACTTCCCTTCCCGAGTAGAAACTTCTTTAGGAAAAGGTGACTCAGGCTTTTATTCAACCATAAAGAAAAGTGAAGCTATGTCATTTTCGGGAGTATTGATAGAATTGAAAATTATCAGATCAGGTGGAATACACCAGACCAGAAAGACAAACATCACGTGTTTTCTCATATATGGAACCTGGGTCATATAGCTTTACATACGTGTATGGCTATAACATGCAAACAGAAGGTACTATGGAGGAAAAGAGAGGAGACAAGCATGAGGCAGGGGGACAATGAGGAGTGAATAAGTCAAAATACATACATACTTCACCATAGTGTCACCACAGGGCCCACTGCTTTATACAATAAATACGCACTAGTAAAAATCTCTGTAGTGCTACTTGTGAACTAGAAATATAACTCAGTGCTAGGGAGCTCGCCTAGAATATGAACAGCTCTTTAAGCCTGGTGGCTCACACCTTTAGTCTCATATTCAGGTGACCAAAGAAAGAAGATCAGGAGGCCAGCCTGGGCTACACAGTGAGTCTGAAGCTAACCTGGGTTATATGGGACCCTATCTAAAAAGAAATGCTATTTGCTGTGTTCATTTTAATGTTATTATTATTATTACTATTATTATTATTATTATATTACTGATTAGTACACAAAAGAATGGGTTTCATTATGACATTTTCATATATATGTATACATGCAAATATATATATATGAATATATATGTATTTTATCTCTTAAGCATAATCTGGGTCTCACTGGTCAGACAGGTGCTGAGATTATCTTTAAGTCAAGATATCAAAGCCAGAACACAGGGTATGGCTCCATAGATGGATGCTTTCCTATCTTGCACAATGTCCTGGGCTAGCTCCAGAACAATATGTAAATACAAATTAAATATTTGGCCTTCTTTTTAGATCACCTACAACTTCTACCTGTTGTCAAAGTCAAATGTAAATCAGAGCTGTTACCCTCAGTGTTGAAATACTCCAGAATTGCTCACGCCCATGGAAGAGCCAGAGAGATGCTATAAAGCATAGTACTGAAAGAATGGAGTGTGGACACAAACCACAAACAAGATCCACACTGGGCAGTGGGGAAGGTAGGCGTGGAATGGCCAGGGCATGGCCAGTGCAGCTGAAGAGCAGGTGCTTGCAACAGGAGCTTTTCCAGCAGTAAATCTGCCCAAGGCCAGGAGAGGGGACACCTTCGGGGTCACACCCTACCCACCAGGAATATGTTCAGGATTGGTAGGTGTTACAGAAAAAGGGAGCCATCGGATCTAAGTGGCCCCGTGCCGAAAGAATGACAAACGGTGAGAGTTTGTCTTGTCGAGTAAGGTGAGGCAGGCCAGTTTCCATCGGGGCAAGCCTTGTTGGAGACTCCTACATTCTTCTTCGAGGCTTTCTTGGCTGTTGATTCTGGCCAATTTCATTAGTGTGTATGGGCTCCTATCTATCCCAAAATTGCCTCTGCGTTCCAAACCCCATTGCCCTGAAGGCAGGAGACACTACCCAGCCCACACGGAATGTTCCCGGAAAGGAAACAAACAGGGCTGTTAGGCGAACTCTTCTGGACCTTTCTCCGTCACTCTCTGAACACCACTTATTTTGCTTCGTGGATTTATAACGCAGCAGTTGTGTTTCAATTTCTCCTGTAAAGCTAGCTGCAGAGAAAAGCCATCAATTAAAACAGACAAAAAAAAGAGACCGCAAATTACTTTACCAGTAACCCCCAAGCTGACAGTCTATAGATTATAACCAAATTTTGAAGTGCTTTTGCTGGTCAGTTTTGTTAGCCTGTAGCTCATAAGTATCTGTGCAGAGACCCAAGGCAGGTGATGTTTTCGGCCTTGGTCCAGAGTTTAAAATGTGCAAGACATAATGTAAGCTTACCTACGGTTTTATGAGAATTTCAGCTTTTGGGGGTTCTGCCTGTGCACTGTCATTCTTCATTCCCAGTGAGCACATTTTCATTCTGCTGGCCTCTCCCACATCCACTTCCCATCATCAGCATCATCTACCCTGACTTATTTATAAGCTGCTGTCAAGCTCACACCAGCCTGCCTCACGGCATGCTGAACTCAATCCCTACAGCACCCCTGTCACTGCGGACACAGAGCTTTAAGAGGCCCTGGGCAGGTTTATTCTCTAGGGGAGATCTTCTGGAGAGAAATAAGGGCTCAGAAAGTGGATGTTTGGAATCAGTTTCTGGCAACACAGCTTCAGGAGCCATTCCACACCAGGGATGCATCCGCACACAGCACAGGACTGCAGGCATGTCTAGTGATGTGTAGCAGGCAGGACTGCCCACAGAGACGAATCGGGGACACCTTGATACCAGCAGCAGAGCTTGTCCTGTCTCTTCAAAATGCTGTCAAAAGGTATCATTGTCAACTGATGGTGGGATCCTGGGGGTGAGACAAGTAATTTCACATCCAAATCCAGGTAAGAAGCGTGGAGAGAAAGACTCCTCTCCACCAAACTAGGCCTGCTCCTGGTTCTGATTTTCCTGATAGCTAGCTGGGTGGTCATGCTACTTAGCATCTGTGAGTCCCACTCATACTGATATGCAGAAACAGGAAGGCTGGATAAGGCGCATCTCAGACTCTAACATTACCACGGGCCTGTGATCAGGGTGTATCTGGTAGGTAGCCTTCATACAGGTGCGGTCTAGTCCTGTCTGTAGTCAGGCCAGGTTCTGAGGTTTACAGTTTGTAGGGTCACCACAAGACACAGAATGGTTGTGTGCCATCAGAAGTCAAAGCATTTGGAAGAAAGAAAAATTAAGGAGGAGGAGGAGGAAAAGGAGAAAGAGAAGGAGTAGAAGAGCATTTATTTCCTCCGGCTAAATGAAATCTCCCCGCTCCAAAATAATAAGATGCTACAGAAAGAAAATATCAACACCGCCACAAATCAACATCTGAGGAGCAGCCCAGAAAACATCTGGAAAAGAGCATTAAAATGAACCGCGAGATAAAATATTTGATTTCCCACTCGCTGATGTTGCTAGCTGCAAAAGCAGTTAAGAACATCAGGAGAGGGATATTTTTGGCATGAGATGAACAGCAAGGAAGCCAGCTGTTTGCACTTGCTGTGTAGCCAGTGCCAATACACACAGTGGAACCCACCGTCTGCCAAGCATGGAGAGCAAACCACACAGTGCGGTGGGAAGGGCCCTGACCCGGCTGGAACAATCCATCCGACTTGCTGGGACTAACGACAGGCAGATGCCCCCTTCTGCTGCAGCGGCCCACTTACGGGGAAGTGTCCTTATGAAAAGTGTTTCCTCGTTGTATATGCCTTCATTGGCTTTTACTGGAATGTTAGATCGTGGTCTGGAAAGGACTTCTATGCCAGACAAGGCTTCCTCTAAACCATAACAGATGTTGAAAACACCATGAAACTAGCCCCAGAAGGAAAGGGGTTGGGGGTTTCCAGGAAGTCTATAGCAGTGAGAGACAAAAGGCCACAGCTGAGCAGACATGAGGAGAGGGAAGCAGACAGGTAAGGTATGTGGCTATGTAGTGGGGCATTGGGTGGCATGTGTGGGGCCCTGGTTTGCTCTCCATATAGAAAAAAAGGGAGGAAGAGGAGGAAGAGGAAGAAGAGAGAGAGGAGGAGGAATAGAGGGAGGATGCTTAAGAAAGCTTATGCTGGGGCTGGAGAGATAGCACAGAGGTTAAGAGCACTGACTGCTCTTTCCAAGGTCCTGAGTTCGAATCCCAGCAACCACATGGTGGCTCATAACCATCCATAATGAGATCTGATGCTCTCTTCTGGTGTGTCTGAAAACAGTTAAAGTGTACTCACATATAATAAGTAAATAAATCTTTAAAAAAGAAAAGAAGAGAGGAGAAGAGAAAAGAAAAAAAGAAAAGAAAGCCATGTTATATTTATCTACTCAATCCCTACTTCGGAGGGACCAGGGCAAGGTGGGGCTATAGCTTAATGCTAGAGTGTTTGACTAGCAAGCATAAGGCCCTGGGTTCAATTCTCACTGTAAGTTAGTAAATAAATAGAAAGGAAGTACTAAGTTTTAAAGGGGAGAGGCGGATTTTGATAAAAGATTAAGGAAGTTTTGCGCAATCGAAGAGAAAAGAGTGGGCAGTATGTTTCCTTGAAATGCTACGATGGTAGCCATTAAAATTGGCAAATTTTTCTGATTTAGAAAGAGAAGGCAATTATTTCATTCGATGAGCAATTGTTGATCTCCTCACATGTATGAAGAAAGATGTGCGTCTGGGGGTGGGGACGATAGTGAACAAAAAAGCCACAGCCTGTTACGAAAGGCACATGATTCAGGTAGCCATCACCAATGACCACCAATGAGAACTGGAAGCCTTTGTAGAAAGGGCATTCCTCTCCCCTTTTCTATGGACTGTAGAAACACTGTGAATATTTAAGTATCTATTCACCTCAGATTAGGCACAGACGATGGGCCAAAGAAATGACTCAAGCCAAGTCTAGTTCAGTGAACTACATTGGTTTATTTAAATTCCTCACAGAAGCATGAGTCCCTGCAGCTTGGTTACAGAAGAGCCCTCCCCAGTGTGGGCAATGCTCCCGGCATGACCCCCAACACTATTGGGTCAACGGGAGGGTCTCCTCTTCCCAGCCATTGCTACTGTTTACATAACCTTGAGGGTCCTTGTGAATCTTGTAACTTTAGGAGTTTCCTGAACCTTGTAATTTCCTTTATTTCCTGAATCCTATGGAAGTCCTCCACTCCCTAGGAAGGAATGCTTCAACTCAGAGAGAACAGGTACTCAACAGTAGCTCAAGCTGGCCGGGAGCTCATTGTGTAGCCCAGACTGGCCTCTGGTTCCTCCTGCCTCTGCCTCCAAGTGCTGGAATTAACTGTGGCATATGCCAATATGCTCAGCTAAACGTTGTTTTTAAGTTAGGGATAACAAAATTAGATTTAATATTGAAAGGGTCATTCTGGAGCTGTTGCTCTTGCAGAGGACCCAAGTTAGAGACCTATAAAGCACCCATAGAGATAAGAACAATTTTAAATGGATGAATACCAGGGGATGGGAAGGACTGGATTCACCCTAAGAACACGAGTTATGGAAGAGAATACAGGGCTGGAGAGGTGGCTCGGTGGTTAAGAGCACTGGCTGCTCTTCCAGAGGTCCTGAGTTCAATTCCCAGCAACCACATGGTGGCTCACAATCATCTGTAATAGGATCAGATGCCCTCTTCTGCTGTGTCTGAAGAAAGCGTCAGTGTACTCATATATAATAAATAAATAAATCTTAAGAAAGAGAGAGAGAGAATATAAAGCTGTTTCTCTATTTCTACCACTGTTGTGGATTTTTAGGGCTTTGGTAGTTGATAAGTACATAAAATATATTTGATAGCAATGTAGAAAAGCCAATGGGAAGCCCTACAGCATCTATTCCAAAAGAATCTCTGACTGAGCGGGAGTTCACCAAGTGGTGGAGTCTTCAGTCTGGTTAATTTCAGGTATGACTCTTCTTTTTTGCAACTTTTTAAATAATAAAGTTTAAAATATCTTTAAGTACAATGTTCAGGAATCTGAATAAATCACTCATTTCTTGGTCCCAAGACTGCGATCATGGTTTTGACATGGAAATGAGTATTTTTCTTTTCTTTCTTTCTTTCTTTCTTTCTTTCTTTCTTTCTTTCTTTCTTTTCTTTTCTTTTCTTTTCTTTTCTTTCTTTTTTTTTTTTGATATTTCCTTTCTCAAAGAAAGTCTGATGTACTTAGTAGTCTTTGCAGTCATTCACTTGGCAAAGAACTGCACAGAGTAATCACTTACCAGTACATGTTATACCAGAGCCAGTTAGATGGAGGCAGGTGGATTATGAGTTTGAGGCCAGCCTGGGCTGCATAGTGAGTTCCTGGCCAGCCTAGGTCACACAGTGAGAACAAAACGAATAAATAAGTAAATGCTGCCCACCCAATAAGAAGTGATTTTAATGTATCAAATCTGATTTGGGATCTGGAGACAGAACACGCACTATTCTTGCAGAGGACTAAAGTTTGGTTCCCAGCATCCAAATCAGGCAACACACAGCATTCTGTGACTCTAGGCAAGGGATCGTATACCTCTGGCATCTGAGAGCATCCATACACACAACCAAACACACAATTAATAATAAAATAAATCTTTTTTTAAAAAACTAGTTCTGTAGCAAGCTTATGAAGTAGCACTGAAAAAAACCTCCTTTTCTAACTTTATGAGGAAGCAGGCTAGAACCTTCCAATACTGGTTTATACTAGCTTGGTGTCAAATAGCCCTCTACCAGTTTGGTTTTAGAGACAAGGGCTTCTTCTCACTAACAGGGACAGTAGTACAACTGAGCGTATGGAATTGGCTGGCATAGAGCCATACTGGCGGTGAGCCACCCTCTGCATCCCCTCTGTATCTCTCTGAGAGGGTTCTTCTTGTAGGCTTTTTTTCCCTCCCAGCAAGAGCATAATTTTTTTCCCTCCCAGCAAGGCAAGGGAAGGACCACTGAGCCTGGACCTTTACAAATCCAGAATCTATAGCCACTCTACTTAGGAAAAACTCCCAGTTGAAACTACATTATTTTACATTCAATCAAGAGACTCTGCTTTGTTTCAGTTGTTTGGTTGTAGTATTAGCACATCCTGTGCGTGTGCATGTGTGTGCATGTGTATGTGTGCGTGTGCATGTTCACATGCATGTGTGTGAGCTCATGTGGTGGTCAGAGGACAGCTTTCATGAGTGGGTTCTCTCCTTCCACCTTAAAATCTGGGGATCAAACTCAGGTTGCCAGCTTTGCCAGGCAAGTGTCTATACCCGCTGGGACATCTTACCCATCCTGGTTTGCTTTTCCGGGAATCAACTGTTTTACTCATTGACCATGTCACTCATAGACCCTTGGACACAAAGCAAATGCATGAACAAGCATCCTACTTGTCACTATGAGGAGAAGGGTGGGAGGGGGCAAAGAAATTGTAACCAGACAGAACTCACCAAGCAGGGTCAGAGGCCCACTGTATGGTCTTCTAGGAACATGCCTAAAACTGTTGGGCTATCCCTAATTCTGAGCATTGGGTAATCCAGTAGATAGGGTCAGGTCCAATGTGGCTTGCCATCATGAAAGTCTTAGAATGTATCCTAACCGTATGGAATGTTGCCTCGCCCTCTGTAGCTTGCTTAGTAGCAGTCCATCAGTTGCTGTAAGATCACATTAACTTCTTTCCGATGATACTTGCTAAAGACAGGGTCTTACTATTGAGCTCTGGATGACCCGAAATTTGATGTATATCGAGATCAGGCTAATCTTGAACTCAAAGATCCACTTGCCTTCCAGAGTGCTAGGACCATAGGCTTGTGCCACCTTACCTCACATCTTTAATAGTTCTTCAATTGTCACTATTCTATTTTTAACGGAGGTATCATTCTTGTTCCCAATGCATTGTGGTCATATCCATCCCTCACTCCCCTCTCTCATCCCTTCCCACTCACTGGCCTCTTCTTCTCAACTAGTCCCCTTTCCACTCTCATGCCCTCAATTCCTTTCTGTTTTCTTGTTTGTTTGTTTGTTTGTTTGTTTGTTTGAGGCTCTGTGCAGGCAATTGCAACAGCTGTGTGTTCATGATTGTCTACAATATCTGCATATTGAAGCAGCAATAGCACAAATACATGGCTACCAAGCTGGCTGCCAGGAGAGTATGTTGTTGTAGGTGTGAAAATGTATCTCCTTATTTATTATATACATATATGATTCCATACATTATATCTACCCCATCTCATATCATTTGTCATATTTTATAGGACAGGGCATTGAACTTGCCATGTATGTAATATCTCACTATAGAAATTAACCAGGAAATAGAGACAGAAAGATAGTTCAAGGCCTCAGCTATGCAGCAAATTCGAGGCCAGCCTGAGCCTCAGGGTTGAGGGAGAAGAACGCTGATAGCAAAACATTTCAGAAGAAAAGGCAGAGAGAATGTGAAGGGTGGGAGCTGGGGAGAGGGGCTGTAAAACGCTGTCTTCTGGATGTGATGGAGCCACACAGTCAGGGTCCCTCAGCGTCTAAGGCTGCCTGCAATGGATCTACACAAGACTGGGTCAGTCATTGATCGAGGAAGGTTGTACTGGCTAGTTTTGTGTCAACTTGACACAGCTGGAGTTACCACAGAGAAAGGAGCTTCAGTTGAGGAAATGCCTCCATGACATCCAGCTGTAAGGCATTTTCTCAATTAGTTATCAAGGGGGAAAGGCCCCTTGTGGGTGGGACCATGCAGGAATAGAAACCCTGACTAAGACAAATTGGTACCATGAGTGGGGTATTCCTGTGACAACCTGACCATGTTTTGGGGAGGACTGTGGAAGGACTTTGGAACTTTGGGCTTGAAGATCCATTCGTTGTTAAGAGCTCTGTCAGATGTTGTGTTGGAGCTTGGAAGATAATGTTGAGAACAGTGCAGAAGATGGAGATCTGATTTGTGAAATTTCAGAGGGAAAATTAAAGACTCTTTTCAGGGCCATTGCTGTTTTGATTGTGAAGATTCTGTGGTTCTGGTTAGCTGGGGCTGAAGAATCGGCTGTGATTAACAAGATATCAGAACTACTAAAGCAAAAACTTGGCATTACTGGGACTATTGATGCTGGTTAGCTGGAGACCAGCATCATTGAGGTGACATCTTCTGGGAAGTGTTTTCTGAAAGCACAAAAAGACTGTGTTCCAGAGATAGCCAACGTTGTACTCCTGCTGCAGGGGGACTTAGTAAGGGTCACCCAGGTGGTACTGGTTTTGAAGGCATGAAGGGGTCATGAAGAGCAGCTGAGGCTCGACACTGTGAGAGGCCATGGAAGGCCATTGGTGAAGGTGCAGCCTCAGTTGCAATTGAAGGCCCAGGACTGAAGGGGTCATGCAGTGTTTTGGAGATTCCAGTACCATGAGATGACCACCAAGAGCAGCAGCAGCAGTGGAGTACAGGCATCTGGAGCCTAGAGGACGACGCGTGTGCTACAAAGGGCATGGCTGGAGAAGTGACCCAAGCCCTTGGAGGAGCCCAGAAGATTGTGAGTTGGATCCCAGACATTGGAAGGTTGGAGATTGATTTTTGCTTTTGATTGTGACTGTGCCCTGATATTTTCCCTCTTGAAGGAAGAAACTATTTTAGTGGAGCCCACAGTTAAGAGACTTTTAATTGTAAAAAGACTTTGAATTTTAAAAGAGATGGATATTTTAAAGAGATTGAAATTTTAAGAATATGTAAAGACTGTGGGATGTTTAAAGTTATTTAGACCTTGGGGATGAATAAGAATGTAAGGGTTGAGGCTTACTAGTGATGTGTTTGTGTGTCAAGTTGACAAGGGATCAATTGTACTGGCTAGTTTTGTGTCAACTTGACACAGCTGGAGTTACCACAGAGAAAGGAGCTTCAGTTGAGGAAATGCCTCTATGACATCCAGCTGAAAGGCATTTTCTCAATTAGTGATCAAGGGGGGAGGTCCACTTGTGGGTGGGACCATCCCTGGGCTGGTAGTCTTGGTTCTATAAGAGCAGGCTGAGCAAGGCAGGGGAAGGAAGCCAGTAAAGAACATCCCTCCATGGCCTCTGCATCAGCTCCTGCTCCCTGACCTGCTTGAGTTCCAGTCCTGACTTCCTTTGGTGATGAACAGCAGCATGGAAGTGTAAGCCGAATAAACCCTTTCCTCCCCAACTTGCTTCTTGGTCATGATGTTTGTGCAGGAATAGAAACCCTGACTAAGACAGAGGTCTTCAGAGCCTTACTCCTCTCTGCCGAGCTAGAGGATCCTGACAGATTCTGGGAGATGGGTAGCCATTGTCTTCTGTGGTGTATCTGCTGAGGAAGCCACCAGGTTCTAATGGACAGTTTCAAATTCATTGTCACACAGATGACCCAGTGAAATCCAATGGGCCATAGAGGAAAACAAAAAGCCACAAACATGGGAAAGAGATGGGGGCAGCAATGGGGGTAGGAAGAGAGATGGGAAAGGGGGATTCGCATAATCACAACGCACTTCATGCTTTGACAAGTAGAAAATTGTCAAGGGATAAGTTCAAAGAAACTACTTTTTGAAAAAAGAAATGGAAAAGAAAAAAGAGAAGTTAATTTCAATAGATATATTTAATTAATTAATTAATCAATTAAAATGGTCAAATAGTATAACAATGACATGCCTCATTTTCAAATGTTCATCGTGTTCTTAAAGTCACAAGGATTTTAACAGCTGGACCCATGGCTCAGCCTAGTCACCATGTGAACAGCCACATCCAGCAGGTAGACCTCTGAGAGAAGCTGGTTACCATGGCTGCCGATAGCTTTTTTTTTTTCCTCTGATACACCTTTCTCCAGACACCCCAACACGTAGCCAAATTATATTTATCTTCTGAGTCAACTTGTGTGCAGGCAACAATACTATATGCTATCGTGTGGACCAGCACCCTAGTCTGCCTTTCCCCACTGACAATACAGTAGGGTATCACACATCTTGAAACACAGGGTAAGCTGGCTGGCGGGGCGGGGTGGGGCGGGGGGTGTCTACTACACCACCTGTAACCACCACCCTCTGAGCCTAACTGCTCCCCACTAAAGTAGTGGCAGTACTGAGTTCTGCTGGAGAAACAGGCTATGTCTTAGTGGGAATGTCCAGCAATTTCTGCTTTTTCTCTGTCTCTGGGCTGTACCTGTGGGGAAGCTTAAGCAGCCAGGTAGCTTAGTCCAGGACTCGAGTGACCTTCTTAATCATTACAGAAAGCACTTTCAGCCACTTGAATCGAGGTCCTCTGAAGAAGCAGGTGGGGTCTCTTTGAGACTCGACAACCTGCCCATCACCAAAGTTCTTGGCTTCCTGCTTCTTCAGGAAAGTAGAAACTGGAGTCACCCCCTTCCCTGGGTCTTGCTGCTTGAGTACAGCAGAGGGAACGAAGAGAGAATTGTCCCAAGGGTAGATTCTTTTTTTTTTTTTTTCGAGACAGGGTTTCTCTGGCTGTCCTGGAACTCACTCTGTAGACCAGGCTGGCCTTGAACTCAGAAATTCGCCTGCCTGTGCCTCCCAAGTGCTGGGATTAAAGGCATGCACCACCACTCCCAGCTCCAAGGGTAGATTCTTAATGCTGAACGTTCTAAGTAAGATGAATGGAACTGGATGTAACACAGACTTGCCTGTGGTCTTGAGTGAGCCCACCTCACAGACAGCTCTGCTGATGTTGGGATTGTTCCCAGTGTCACACTCTAGAGCGTAAATTGAAGGAATCCAGCAGAGATAGAGACTGTCAGTTCTATATCAAATGCCTAAAATCGTTCCACGTATTATTATGATATTATGATTATTGCCTGGAAGTAAACTATTTTATCTATTTAGTTTTTATATTCCACATGTTCCTTTGGGATCAACTGGCATTTCAGATCAAATGTCTCTCCCTCAAGTCAGACTCTATCTGTCCACTAGATGGCAATGGAGGCCCACAAACATTTTTAGACCAACAGGCCTAAGCATTAAGTTTCTGGTCTGCTTTAGACAGCAGATGCTGGTGAGGATGTGGAGAAAAAGGAACACTCCTCCATTGCTGGTGGGATTACAAGCTGGTACAACCACTCTAGAAATCAATCTGGAGGTTCCTTAGAAAATTGGACATAGTACTACCTGAGGACCCAGCAATACCTCTCCTGGGCGTATACCCAAAAGATGCTCCAACATGTAATAAGGACACATGCTGCTCCACTATGTTCATAGCAGTCTTATTTATAATAGCCAGAAGCTGGAAATAACCCAGATGTCCCTCAACAGAGGAATGGATACACAAAATGTGGTACATTTACACAATGGAGTACTACTCAGCTATTAAAAACAATGACTTCATGAAATTCATATGCAATTGGAGGATATCATCCTGAGTGAGGTAACCCAATCACAAAAGAACACACATGGAATGCACTCATTGATAAGTCAATATTAGCCCAAAAGCTTGCAATACCCAAGATAAAATTCACAGACCACATGAAGCTCAAAGAAGAAGGAAGACCCAAGTGTGGATGCTTCAGTCTTGCTTAGAAGGGGGAAAAATAATCACAGGAGGTAGAGGGAGGGAGAGAGGGATTTGGGAAGGAGAGAGGAGAGGGATGGAAAAGGGGGCTAGGATCAAGTGTGGGATGAGACAGCAGAGATGTAAAGAGGGTTAGGAAATTGAACAGAGGCGTGTAGCCATGGGGTTGAGAAACTGGGGATAGCCACCAGAAAGTCCCAGATGCCAGGAAAGCAAGAGCCTCCTAGAACCCAATGAGGATGAGATTAGCTGAAATATCTAACAAAGGAGAGAACCTGTAGAGACCATATCCAGAGGTTAGGCACGGCCCTCAGTTGAGGGATGGGCCACCCACCCATCTCAAAAATATTAAGCCAAAATTACTCCTGTCTAAGGAAATACAGGGACAAAGAGTGGAGCAGAGACTGAAGGAAAGGCCATCCAGAGACTGCCACACCTGGGGATCCATCCCATAGGCAGACACCAAACCCAGACACTATTGCTGATGCCCAAGAAGTGCGTGCTGAGAGGAGCCTGATAAAGCTGTCTCCTGAGAGGCTCTGCCAGAGCCTGACAAATACAGAAGTGGATGCTCGCAGCCAGCCAACCATTATCGGACTGGGCATGGGAACCCCAATGGAAGAGTAAGAGAAAGGACTGAAGGAGCTGAAGGGTTTTGCAACCCCACAGGAAGAAAACAATATCAACAACCAGACACCCCCCCACCTCAAGCTCCCAAAGACTAAACCACCAATCAAAGCGTACACATGGTGGGACCCATGACTCCAGCTGCATATGTAGCAGAGGATGGCCTTAACTGGCATCAATGGAAGAGGAGGCCCTTGGTCCTGTGGAGGCTTGATACCCAGCATATGGGAATGCTAGGGTGGTGAGGTGGGAGTGGGTGGGTGCATGGGGGAGCACCCTCATAGAGGCAGGGGGTGGGATGGGGTTTGCAGAGGGGAAACTGAGAAGGGGGATAACATTTGACGTGTAAATAAATAACCACTTTTAAAAACCCTCACTTTTAGATGAGAGTGGTAGCTCATGTTCTTAATCCTACCACTCAGCAGGCAGAGACAGACAGATCTCTCTGAGGTCAAAGCCAGCTTTATCTACACAATGAGCCACAACTATACAGTGAGACACTATCTCAAACACCAAAGGGTTGGAGAGATGGCTCAGAGGTTAAGAGCACTGACAGTTCTTCCAGAAGTCATGAGTACAAATCCCAGCAATCACATGGTGGCTCACAAACATCTGTAGCTGGGATCTGATGCCCTCTTCTGGTGGGTCTGAAGACAGTTACAGTGTACTCATATAAATAAAAATAAGTAAATCTTTAAAAAACAAAACAAATAAAAGTAAGTCTTTAAATGGAAGAGAATACTTGCATGTTAAAGCCTCAATTGTTAATCTTTGTGTAGAAGACCTTTTAAAAATATTTTTAGAATTTTTTTTATTTTAGAGATCTCAATTTAATTTTTTAAAGCCCATTAAAAATGAGACATGTTAATAAGTGATTTTAGTAACTTAGCTAGGTTAACATTTTCTGGTTCTTTTCTTAATTAAATCAAATTAGATTAACCACCATGCTTAGTAAGTTTGGTAAGGTGGATTTTGATTAGTTTTTTTTTTTTTTTCTGTGTGTGGAACGTTTGTTTTGTTGAGGGGGGCATGATTTTGGAGGTGGGGTGTTTAGTTTAGGGGGCTGTTTTGTTTTGATGCTGTTGTCCCAGGTAACATTCTTTGAAGCGCCTAGCTTGGGAAGGGATAGAAAGTTCCATTCCCTGAGATACTTGCGATCTCCTCCTTTGCAGATCCAGCTATGACTTAGAGGAGAACTTTGTTCATGGGCAGCAGTGACAGCTGGAGACAGGACATCAGTGCTGGACTCTGAAGTCTTTGGGGCAACTCCCCATCCTTCATGTGAGGCTCCTATTAGTAGTGCATGGACTTGACGAAGAGTATTCGGATTTCAGCTGTGTCGTGTGTAAAGTGATTTTTTTTTCAGTTGTCTACATTATATGTAAGTGATGTGCTAATTTATATAAAATAAGGCCTGAACATGGTAAATGCTCCCCCCAAATGGGAACGAGGTATGAAAGATGCCGCAATGAATAAGGTAAAAGCTATCAAGCACCACTCCCTGACATCTAACCAGGACCTCCGTATGCACATACGTAGACACATGAACCAACACCCACATAAATGCACATGTGTGCACCACACAGATTCAAACAGAAAATAACCCACACATAAAACTTCTGCAGGTTTGATAATGCAAGTACTAAACTATCACATTGTACCTCCAAAATATGTACAATTATTATGTGTCGATTTTGAAAGAGGATTTGATCAACACATTAAAGGCAAGTATCAACTATCACACAATATCCCAAAAATGTACAATTATTACATGTCAATTTTTCAAGGAGCTGTTTTGTAAAATAAAAACAAACAAGAGCCAGGCGGTGGTGGCGCACGCCTTTAATCCCAGCACTTGGGAGGCAGAGGCAGGCGGATTTCTGAGTTCGAGGCCAGCCTGGTCTACAGAGTGAGTTCCAGGGCAGCCAGGGCTACACAGAGAAACCCTGTATGATGCCTAGTATGATGGCTTACCCCCAGCAATGCCAGCACTTAGAAGGAAGAGGCAGGGGAATTGCCATAGATTTGAGCTGCATTTCATTTCTCAAACCTGCCCATACCTAAACAAAAACGAATATGAAGTTGTTTTAAAAAAGAAAAAGAAAAGAAAGAAAACAAATACTTGAGGGGCTGGGGGTGTGGCTCAGTTGGTAGAGCTCTTGTCTTGCTTGCAGGAGGCTTTGGGCTGGATTCCCAGCCTGACAGTAAACACTATGTAGCCCAGTGGTGGTCTGGGATGAACATACTTATTGGTGTAAGAAAACCAGCCTGGGGGCTAGAGAATAGAGAATCATTCCACGCATGAGTACGCTGTGGTGGTTGAGAGCACTAGAGGAACCAGATTCAATTCCCAGACACCTGCATGGCTCTCACAGAGTAACTGCAGTTCCAGGGGGATCTAAGACCCTCTTCTGGTCTCGATGGGCACTTCACAAATGTAGTATGATATTCTCTCTAAGTGAATTGATATTTTTAACAATTGTTTCTTAATTCTAATTTTCCCCAAATTTCTGTGTATAGACATTTTGTCTGCACCATCTGCAAGTCTAGTGTCCTTGGAGGGCAGAGGAGAATTCTGCGGACCCTGGGTGTCGAGGTCACATAGCTGATTGTGAGGAGCCGGGTGGGCACTGGGAATTGAGCCTGTGTGCTCTAGAAGAGCAGCCAGTGCTCTTAACGTGCTATCTCTCCAACCAAGTTTGGCTCTTTCTTTCTCTCAATATGTAGCCAAGGCAGGCCCTGAACTCATGGTCTTTCTTCTTCCACTTCTGGAGTTATTAGGATTTTAGGATGTGCTACCACCATACCTGGCTTGCCACTTTTTAAATCTGGAATTATTTTGATGGGGGGAGTAATAAAGATAGTTCAATGCAGGCTTAAACTCGAAGATTAGAAGGCAGGCATTTGACAGATAAGACACACCCAAGATTCTCTGGGAGTGAATCATAGGAAGTAAGACAAACCTCCAAGTGTGGTTAGGGTGCCTCAAGGGAGAGTTGCTAAATCTGGTGGGGTTTTTGGTTTTGGTTTTGGTTTTGGTTTGGTTTGGGGTTCTTTGTTTGTTTTTGAAGAAAAATTAATTTCACATTTCTTTGCACACCTAAAGTTTATTTTATTGTATTTTTAAGGTTTTTTTAAAAATGCATATGAGTGTTTTTCCTGAATGTCTAAATGTGCACCACAGGCATTCCTGATGCCCGTGGAGTTGGTTCCCTGGAACAGGAGTTGCAGATGGTTGTGAGCCACTGAGTGGATATGCTGGATCAAATCCTCAAATCCAGGTCCTCTGGAAGAGCACCAGACCTCTTAGCCACCAAACCATCTCTCTAGCCCTGAATTTACCTTTTCAAAATGAAAAAAAAATGTAAACAAATTCTCTATCATTCAAAATGCCCTTGGATTTGCTGTCTGGGGGTGATCGTGTGTCAGGTTCTCCTGTTCCCAGAAAATGGCAGTAGAGAGCACACACGATGATTGTAGGACTTCTGCGACATTCCGGACCCCTTAGGTGGTGGTATGGCTACAAACTAAGAGTGTTTTTACAGAAAAGGAAGACAAGGACGTTTGAAGCCAAACCAGGATAGTCTGAGGATAACCCTCAGTCCCTCAGCTGTCCTCAGATCTGAGGGGATCCATTGGAAAGTTGAAACAAGAGTTGGAGGCCAGCCTGGGCTACACAGAGAGTTCTAGGCTAGCAAGTGCTACATAGTGAGACTGTTCTCAACAAACAACAATAACGACAATGCATTCTATATATCCACCTTAATTCATCACTGACAAATCAAAAGAAACTTGAAAGTGGTAGTAACACTAATTGTTTGAAACAATTAATAAAAGCAGAGAACTTTAAAATTCATAGTGAAAAGTCTATATTATAATCAAACAACCCATTTGAAATGACTAAATCTGAAGAGAGAAGAAAAATGTTACATCATCTGTGAAAATCCATTTTCTATAGTCAGTTTGTAACCTCCCAAAATTCATATACTGACGACTACCCATTCCTCCCTGTTGGATCTCCTCCAAACTACAGTTACTGATGGCTATAGGAGAACTTGTAGGTCTGGGAATCAAAACGGTTCTTAGCCACTGAGCCACTGAGCCATCTCTCCAGACCCAGAACATGTTTGCAGGGTTTATTTGTCTGTTTTAGTGTTTCTATTTTTGGTTGGTTGGTTGGTTGGTTGGTTGGTTGGTTGGTTGGTTGGTTTTGGAGACAGGATTTCTCTGTATATCCCCTGCTGTCTTGGAACTTTCTCTGTAGACCAGGCTAGGCTTAAACTCAAAGATCCACCTGCCTCTGGCTCTGCCTCCCAAGTGCTGGTGTAACTGGCATGGGCCACCATGCCCAGCTGTTTTTAAAGGCTTTGACAATCACAAGGATGTTAGAGCATGCACAGTGGTGGATAACGAATGGCTTTCAGAGAGAGAGAGAGAGAGACAGAGACAGAGACAGAGACAGAGACAGAGACAGAGACAGAGAGAGCTATACCCGCATTAATAAAGACTCTACAAGATCAAATGACTACATCTCTGATAAGAGAGTAAGTAAAGTCAAATGACCTTAGGCTATTTATCAAGTGATTCACTTGTTCACTAGAGGTACCAGCGCGAGTCAGAACAAAGAAAAAGAGTGAGCTGGGATCAGATGTTTCAAGGTCCTGGCTCCCCTTCCAGTTAAGGGATGCGGATATATTCTGTGAGCATATATTCTTCTGTTTAGTGATGCGGATATATCCTGTGAGCAGATACTCTTCTGTTTAGTGATGTGGATATATCCTGTGAGCAGATACTCTCTTCTGTTTAGTGATGTGGATATATCCTGTGAGCATATACTCTTCTGTTTAGTGATGCGGATATATCCTGTGAGCAGATACTCTTCTGTTTAGTGATGTGGATATATCCTGTGAGCAGATACTCTTCCTGAGATCAGGGTGACAGGAGAGCAACGGAGCTTTTGACGTCTGATCTGTTTGTCTGCAAACACATTTATTTGCGTGACTCTGAAATGGACTGCAAGTGCTTCCTCTCTTCTCAGTGTGCTCGGTACTATTTAATTCTTTGTAATTGAGGGTCAACGCTCTGAGCAGATGTTTTGATCCTGACATATGGTGCTATCCTAACGCCTGCTCGGCTTGAGACTCAGGTGTATTTAGCAAATTATCCTTTGCTCTATTCCCTTCAGAATGCCAGGCTATAAATTCTCCAATGGCAGAGGCTCGAGGGCTGTTTCCCATGCTCCCGGGGGAGTACTGGGGGTTGCTCAACCTCAGTTATTGCGTCAGGCCACTGTGTGGTTTTCATGCTTCCATTTCCCAGACCTCTGATCTGTCCTGAACTTCCTCTGACAACTTGTAGTGATGTTGCTCTCTGCAGGCACACCTCTATTCCAACCCCCTTTCCCTCCTCTGACTTATGACTCTTTATTTCTAATATGGCATGGGGTGGAACTAGAGAATCTACAACGTGCAGCTTAAAGCTGGATGCAGAAGACCTTAAGCCAGGCATGGCGGTGTACTGTTCCCGGCAATCAGGAGGAAAAGGAGGCAGATCTTTCTGAGCCAAAGACCAGCCTGGTCTACAATGAGAGGCCAGAGAGACACATAGCAAGACCCTGTTTCAAAAAGCAAGCAAGCAAACAAACACACCTCACCAAAACAATGTGCAGTGCCCACACTTTGGGGTGTCTGCCTTCTGAGCATCTTGGTGTCACCTAACCTTTGTGCTTAAGCCTGTATTCAAATATCTCTGATAAAACCTGCAACTCCACTTCATAAACAGGCTAGCTCTGAAACTGTGTTTAGCGTTAAAGCTACAAATCCTATTTTGGCCCAAGTCGAGGTCCCTGAAACTCTAGGTACTCCTCAGGCTGCTGAGGGTGACAGTGGGGAACTATGTCTCCTTCCCTGGCACTCCAAAAAAACACACAAAGACACCTTTTCTCTCCTCCTAGACTTGGCCGCAACACTACAACAACCTTGTACCTCAAACAGTAAAGGCTGACAAGGAGCTGGAGTGTTTGACGTTCATGCTACTCTAGTGCTAAATATCTTTTTTGTGGGTTTGCAGTTGGCAGAGATGTCCTAGAGGAGAGACCTGAAGCCTCTCACAAAGTAAAAATGAGCAGACCTGGGCCGGGCATGGTGGCGCACGCCTTTAATCACAGCACTTGGGAGGCAGAGGCAGGTGGATTTCTGAACTCGAGGCCAGCCTGGTCTCCAAAGTGAGTTCCAGGACAGCCAGGGCTACACAGAGAAACCCTGTCTCAAAAAAACAAAAGAAAAAAGAAAAAAAAAAGAGCAGACCTGTTTAGCTTAACTTTGCTATTCAAACGTGGTAGTTCTCAAAATAGGAGTGTGTTAGACTGTTCAGTACTGTGACAAAGAAAAAAAAAAAAAAGCACAGGAACAATTTGCTGCAGGTCTTCTGTGGTTTCGGTCCATGGTAAGGCAGAAGCATCATGGAGAAGGGAATGTTGGAGGACAGCTGTTTATCTCATAGCAGCCAAGAAGTGAGGAGAAATCCTGACAGCAAAAGACCAGGGCCAAGTGCTCTGTAAGAGCAGACCCTCAAGGATCCACTTCCATGTTGTGGATTGCCCTGGTACTGTTTGTATTTTGATGCTAATTCCACTTCTCCAACATGGGCTGCCTCAGACTAGGAGTGGATCACATACTCAACTGACTTCATGTGAACCTTCTCCCCATTTTATTTATTTATTTTATGTATGTGAGTACACTGTAGCTGTACCAGATGGTTGTGAGCCTTCATGTGGTTGTTGGGAATTGAATTTTTAGGATCTCTGCTCCAGTTGGCCTCCTTTGCTCCGACAGCATCAGATCTCATTACCAGTGGTTGTGAGTTTTTGTGGTTGCTGGGATTTGAACTCAGGACCTTTGGAAGAACAGTCAGTGCTCTTACCAGCTGAGCCATCTCGCCAGCCCTCCCCTCCTTCCACATTTTAACTGGTAAAATAAAGGCTAGAGCCTGTGATTGGGCAGTGGAAGGGAAAGTAGGGCTGGAAGTTCTAGAGAGGGAGAGAGAAAGAAGGAGGGGAGATGAGGAGATGAAGGAGAGAGAGGAAGACAGAAGAAGAGGAGGTGGAAGGAAGATGGAGGAAGGAAGAAGGAAGCACGTGACCTGGAGGAACCGCAAGTAGCAAGGGATTTCATAGATGGGGAATAGAGTAGTGTATTGGCAGATCTGCCCAATCTAGGTGTGCAGCCTGCATTCATATTAACTGAGTTGTGTTTTCCTTGTCCGGGCTAATTGGGGTTAGAGATTTACCACACTTCCTACAAATACACCCCATCTTCCACAATTGCGCTGGTCTTTTCAAATAGGCCATTCAAATGGTGAGTTCATGAACGGATTCCACCGCCGATTGAGTCCAGGCCCTCAAGATCAGAGACATACTTGGAGACATTTAGACATCTCTCAGTCCAGCCAGATCTGTGACCAAGATTCAATCCCACGCGAGCTTGTCGGACTCACTAGATAAGCGTTTGGGTTGGAGATTCTGTATTTCAGACACTTTACAGCATACTATAATTCTACAGAATACTGAATAAATATGTGTGCCTGTGGGGTGGGGGCGTGTGCGCATGTGCGCATATACGCAAACAGGTGGACGTGCCTCTGTAAACCCGCACGTGGATATCAGAGACCATCTAAGAGTTAATTCTTCAGGACCTGTTCCCTTTTTTGTTTTGTTTGGTTTTTAAGCCTTTCCTCCTCTTCCTCTTCTTCTTTCTCTGCCTCTTCCTCCTCCTCCTTCTTGACAGGGTTTCTCACTGGCCACAGTGTGACAAGTAGACTAAGCTGGCTGGTAGGATCCCCAGAGATTTGTTTGACTCTTGTTTCCCTGGTGCTGAGATTACAAGCATGTGCTATCATGCCTAGCGCGCGCTCTCTCTCTCTCTCTCTCTCTCTCTCTCTCTCTCTCTCTCTCTCTCTCTCTCTCTCTCTCTCTCTCTCCTTTTACTGAAGATAGGTTTTTTTTTTCTCCCATAATATATCCTGATTATGGTTTCCCCTCCCTCTCTTCTTCCCAACTTTTCCTCCCCCTCCCCTCTTCTCTCCCCTTCCCTCTCCTCCCCATTGGGATCCATCCCCTTTCTGTCTCTCATTGGAAAACAAACAGGCTTCTAAGGGATAATGATAAAATAAAATAATAAAATAAAACGAAGCACATCGGAATAGGACAAAACAAACAAAAGGAAAAGATCCCAGGAGAAGACACAAGAAACAGAGATAGATGAAGGGAGCCACCTGTTTGCACACTCGGGAATCCCATAAAAACTAAGCTAGAAGCCACAATATATACGTGAAGGACCTGTAGCGTTAAAGAGAGTGAAAATAAACAAAATGAAAGTAAAAATGGGAATAAAAATTAAGGCTGGGCATGGTGACACACACCTTTAGTCCCAGTTATCTGCGTGGGAGCTAGAAGCAGGTGAATCCTTGTGAGTTCGAGGCCAGCCTGGTCTACACAGTGAATTCCAAGACAGCCAAAGCTTGTCGTGAGACCCCAGCTTGAAAAATTCCAATTAGTTAATTAAGATTAAAAAAAAAAGGATGAAACCTCTGACATTATGAGCTAGGAAACTTCCAGAGATGCCCTTGAGTTCCTTTCCCATTGGCATCTGCAGCTGGGCACACAGCCTACCCTTAAGAGTCTGTACTCTCAGTGAGACTCCCTCAGAGGGAACTATACTTTTCTTTGCGAGTAGTTATTGATTGGAGCTAGCTCCTGGGTTAGGGGTGGGGCATGTGTCCACTCCTTTCGGCTCTAGGACTCCATCTGGTACAGAGCAGTGCAGGCTCTATGCCTGCTTCTGGAGTCTCTGTGAGTTCCTATGTGCATCAGTCACGTTGATACAGAGGGCTTTGTTTCCTTTATTTCCTCCATCCCCTCTGGCTATTAACCTTTTTGTTCATCTACTTCTGCAGGGTTCCCTGAGTCCTGAATGGAAGGACTTGGTGGCAACATCCAGTTTAGGCCTGTGTGTCAAGGGCTCTTACTCTCTGTATAATGTCTGGTTCTGGGTCTTTCTTTATATCAGCTCCCTTCTGCTGCAGGAGGAAGCTTCATTGAGAAACATCTAGTTTGTTTACAACTCCTGGCTATTATGAATAGAACAGCAATGAATGTTGTTGAGCAAGCATCTCTGTAGTAGGGTGAAGCATCTTTTAAGTTGTGACCAAGAGTGGTGTAGTTGCGTCTTGAGGTAGATTAGTTCCTGTCTTCCCGAGGATGTGATTTCCATAGTGGCCATACAAGTCTGCAGTCCCACCAGTAACGGATGAGTGCTTCCCTTACTCTGCATCCCTGCCAGCATGAACTGTCACTTGTGTTATTGATCTTAGCCATTCTGATAAGTGTAAAACGAAATCTCAAAATAGTTTTGATTTGCAATTCCCTCGTGACTCGGGATGCTGAACATTTTGAGTGTTTAGTAGACATTTGAGTTTTCTCTCTTCACAGTTCTGTTTAGATCTGTAGCCCATTTTTTTAAAATTGGGTTATTTGGGGGTTTTTTCAACATTTAGTTTTTTGACTTCTTATATATTTTGTATATTAGTCCTCTATTGGATATGCAGTTGTCAGATAAAAAGCTGTTCCTATGGACTGGCAAGATGGCTCAGCAGGTAAGATCACTAACTGCTCTTCCAAAGGTTCTGAGTTCAAATCCCAGCAATCACATGGTAGCTCACAACCACCCATAATGAGATCTGATAACCTCTTCTGGTGTGTCTGAAGACAGCTACAGTGTACTTCTGTA
Source organism: Mus caroli (assembly GCF_978045245.1). Classification (NCBI taxonomy): domain Eukaryota; kingdom Metazoa; phylum Chordata; class Mammalia; order Rodentia; family Muridae; genus Mus; species Mus caroli. The sequence continues at coordinate 29,975,933 of NW_028227258.1, forward strand.
TAATAATAAATAAATAAGAAAAAAAAAGGAAAGAAAGAAGCTGTTCTCATTCTGTAAACTGTCTTTGCCCAAATGATGGTTTTCTTTGCCCAGCAGAGCCTTTTAGTTTCATAAGGTCCTGTTTATTAATTGCTGCTCTTAGTGTCTATGCTAATCACGTTCTTTTCAGAAAGCCCCTTCCAGTGCCATTGAGTTTAAGGTTATTCCTTATTTCCTCTTCTATCGGGTTCACTGTATCTGGTGTTACGTTGAGGTCTTTCATCCCTTTGGAGCTGAGTTCTGGGTAGTAAGCATGAGTCTCTTTGGGCTCTTCTTCATGTTTGCACAGCATCCTTTGTTGAAGACGCTGTCTTTTTTTTTTCCCCCAGTGTGCATTTTTGGCTTTGTAGTCAAAACTGAGTGTCCAAAGGTGTTTGGATTTATACCTGGGTCTTCACTTAGATCCCATTGATCAGTGTGTCTGTTTTTCTGCCAATACTATGCTGATTTTATGACTCTGGGTCTGTAGCACAGCTTTGGGATGGGGATGCTGAGACCTCCACCAGTGACTTTGTCTTTCAGAACCTCTCCATTATGTTTTAAGGTGTGGGCATTTAGTACTGTGAGATCGCCCCTTAGGACTGCCATCTTTGTGCCCTATATGTTTGGGTATGTTGTGTATTCGTGTTCATTGAATCATAGAAAGTCTTTCATTTCTTTCTTAATTTGTCTTGACACATTTTTCATTCAGTAGCGAGGTGTTCGGTTTCCATGAGTTTGTAGGCTTTCTGTTGTTGATGCTACCCAGCTTTAATCTGTGATGTTCAGAGAGGATGCAGGGTGTTATTTCAATTTTCTTGCATCTGTTGAGACTTGTTTTGCTTTGGCGTATATGGTTACTTTCACAGAAAGTTCCATAAGGTGCCAAGAACAAGGTACACTCTTTGTGTTAGGGTGAAATGTTCTGTAGATACGTGAGGTCCATTGGTTTATGATGTCAGTTCAAGCCGGAATTTCCCTGTTTAGTTTTCTTCTAGATGATCTGTCTATTGGCAAAAGTAGACTATTCAAGTTTCCCAATACCAGTGTGCAAGGATCATATGTGATTTATGCTGCAGTAGTTTTTCTTCTCTAAACTTACATGCCTTGTGTTTGCTACACAGATGTTAAGAATTGCAATGTCTGGGCTGGTGAGATGGCTCAGTGGGTAAGAGCACCCGACTGCTCTTCTGAAGGTCCAGAATTCAAATCCCAGCAACCACATGGTGGCTCACAACTACCCGAAATGAGATCTAGCGCCCTCTTCTGGTATGTCTGAAGACAGCTACAGTGTACTTACATATAATAATAATAATAAAAAAGAATTGCAATGTCCTATGGGAAGGTTTTTCCTTTGATGAGTATGAAATGTCCTTTCCTATATCTTCTGATTAGTTTTGATTTTAAATCTCTTTGTCTGATACTGAAAAAGCTACACTAGCTTGTTTCTTATGTCCATTTGATTGGATGATCTTTCCCCATCCTTTTTACTCTGAGGTAATGCCAATCCTTGATGTTAAGGCGTGTTTCTTGGATACAGTGGAAGGATGGATCCTGTTTTCTATCCATTCTGTTAGCCTGTGTCTTTTTATTGGGGAGTTGAGACCATTGATGTTGAGAGATATCAATGAGCAGTGTTTGTTGATTACTATTATTTTGTTGTTGTTGTTGTTGTTGTTGTGTGGTGGTGGTGATGTGTGTTTCCCCTCTTTTGATTTGCTGGACTTGGATTATTTATTCATTGGATTATTTGTTTGCTGTGTTTTCCTAGGTTGTGTTTAATGTCTTTAGACCAGAGTCTTTCTTCTGTTGCCTTCTGTGGGGCTGGATCTGTAAATAGGCATTACTTAAATTTGGCTCTCTCGCGGACTGCCTTATTCTCTCCGTCTATTGGGGTTGAAAGGCTTGCTGAGTACAGTTTTCTGGTGTGGCATCTGTGGTCTCTTAGAGTCTGTTGCACATCTGTCCAGACCCATCTGACTTTAGAGTTTCCATTGAGAAGTCAGATGTTATTCTAATAACATCTAATATTCCCTTTCAGCTTTTGTTCCTTCTTTTCTTATACATTTAGTGTTCTGATTACTATGTGCTGAGAGGACTTTGCTTTCTGGTCTACTCTATTTGAAGTTCTGTTTGGTTTTTGTACCTAGATAGGCATCTCCTTCTTTAAGTTAGGAAAATTTTCTTCCGTGATTTGGTTGAAAACATTTCTGTGTCTTTGACCTGGCTTTCTTTTCTTTCCCCTATTCCAATACTTTTTAGGTTTGGTCTTTTTTATAGTGTTCCAGATTTCCTAGATGTTTTATGTTTTATGCCTGGAGATATATATATATATATATATATATATATATATATATATATATACACACACATACATACATATGTATATATATGTGTGTGTGTATACACACAAACACACACACATATTTTCTTTGCCAGAGGTATCTCTTGCGCGCGTCCAACTCGACCAGCAACAGGATCCTTCTGCACACATTTATTGGGAGAGCTTGATTGTAGAGGCGAATAGACCCTGAGCCCAGCACTGGTGCTGCTTTATATAGGCCTAGGAGAGGCGTGTCTCATACCCGGATTGGTTGTGCTTGGTTGATGCTTACCACCTCATTTGCATGCCTACATCTGATTGGTTACTTTCTCTCTCATCTGATTGGTTAACTTCTCTCTCATCTGATTGGTCAATTTCTCTCTCATCTGATTGGTTAACTTCTCTCTCATCTGATTGGTCAATTTCTCTCTCATCTGATTGGTCAATTTTGGTCAATTCTCAAAACCTCATCTTGGCAAAAAACTTTACTGCCTATGTATGCGTGGTGGCCAACAGAAACCTGTGCCACTCTGCAACGGCACATGTGGCTTCCCACAGGTATCCATTTTTTTTCTTCCATGTCTTCAATGCCTCTGATTCTTCTATCCCTAGTATTTTGTTGGTGAGTCATGCCTCTGGTGTTGAGTTCCTAAGTTTCTCACTCTCAGATTTCCCTCAGTTTGGGTTTTCTTTATTGATTCTATTTCCACTGTGAGGTCTTGACCTGTTTTACTCATTTCCTGTTTTATGGTCTCCATCATATTCATAGTCTATTTTAAGGCTGTTTTCCCCTGTACTTCAGCTTTGTTGCAATTCCCAAGGCCTACTGTGGCTGGGTGCTGGGCTCTACTGGAGACATATTTTCCATTATTGATTGGGTTTTTACGCAGGCACCTAGGCATCTGGGTTTGGGATGATTGTAATTTTAGGTACTGGCCTTGTCTTTGTTGGGTGGGTTTTTGTTCCTTGGTTTCTGTTACTCTCTCTAGTTCTTAAGGAGGGTGTGGTGTCTGTGTGTTGTCTGGTAGAGAGTTCTTTTGGGATTCTGTTAGGTGTGGCCCAGAGGGTTCTGGGTAAAATGTGTTTCTAGGGATTAGGAGCTGACATTTAGGAATGGTGATGTACTGGGTGTGAGGCTAAGGGGATTCACGGGTATGAGAAAGCAGGGGTTTCTGTCGAGATTTTTTTTTTAGTCCCCTGGGAATGGAGGCAGAATTTGAGGAGAAGCTTCAACAGGTCGTCTGCTACAGACTTAAGGATGAGACTGGGGGATTGGATCTGGAGAGGAGGAAACAGAGAAGATCTGAAGCTTGCTCGACTCCCTGCTTCACTGGCTGCCCTATTTGTGTCTCTGCCAGACTCGACTTGCAGGTCCCCAGAGCATGGGCTGGGATAACAGCACAGATGGGGAGCATGGTTAGAGGAGAATGTCTGTTTGATCTACTGGAGATGAGGTAGAGAAGAAGGGGGGGTTGCAACATGTGGCCTGCTAGGGTAGAGACAGGGATTTAGAGGAGAGGGGAAAAAGGTAGGGACTCCAACTGAGGGCCTCAAGCTTGCAATGCAAGCACTTTACCAACTGAGCTACCTCTCCAGCCTCAGAAATTATGTAAAACTGAGACTCCATTGACAGGCAAAATGGGACATTGTAATTAGTGCGGCTCTATGAGGAGCAGTGAAAACTAACCCAGGATCGCTAGCAGTAAATTGGAGGAGGTACTGGTGCTAAACAGGCTTTGGCTTCCTCTCTGGTTCTGCTAATTAAAGGCTGATGATACTCCTATCCCCACCCCCAAAGTGTCCCTAAACTCTATTAAGCTCCCAGCTGGATCCCGTATATCAAAAGAAAAAAAAAAGTTACAAACTTTAAAACATTTTATATGACACTGAGGCTTTCATAAAGAATTGGAAATCTGAAGAAAGGGTTAAATGTTTTAAGGCTGGGTTTGAGGAAGAACAGAAGGTCAGGGTTCCCTTCAAATCGTCCAAGCATCTCTGTCTGGCGGGGTGAGCATGCTCGCTCCATGATCTGCTTCAGGGGAAGGTTGGGGGAATTCTCCCAACAACAATCATTTCTTCAGTTCCTTCAGTTTACAACATGCCCAAGGGTCACTGATGTACACTGTTTGGTGCTGCAGTTCCTGAATACTGTCATAAACAAGCTAGAAGAATACTGCAATAGTTATGCCTGGGTTGTCAACTTGACTCCGCCTGGAATGATTCAGACATGGAGGGCACACCTGTGATCTTGAGGCTGAACACAGGCTTCTGACCCAGATCCTAACATGGAGATCTTGAGGCATTGTGGCCATGAAAAACTTAGGTCCAAGCAAAGTAGTACAGACCTTTAATCCCAGGAGATTGAGGCAGGCAGATATCTGAGTTCAAGGCCAGCCTGGGACAAAAACAAGCTCCCAATCCAGGCGAGGTGGTACATACTTTTAATCTGGGCCACACCTTCTGCTGGAGGCCTACATAGACCATTGGAAGAAGGAAGTCTTAATTGCCATCACATCTATTGGAACCTACTTCGTCAGGATTGCAGAATATACAGAAGACCAGTAGAGACAGACACCCAGCCTCCTGGGACTGAGCAATTACTAGATCCTTGCACTTCCCAGTCATAGCTGCCCATTGTTGAGTTAGTTGGACTACAGACTGCAAGTCATTACGATAAATTCCCTTAATATACAGAGACATTCCGTAAGTTCTGTGACTCCAGAGAGCCCTGACTGTGGGTCTGATTCTGCCCCACTGCTGGAATGTGGAAGAAGCAGAAGAGAAATGTAAAGTGCTTGACCCAGTTTACCCTGTACCACTGCTGTCTGGTGGCTGGGTTCTAGGGAATCGTGGAGACAGACACGACTCAGGGGGTGGGATAACAGCCTAGGATATAGGGAGGCCAAAGCTGTGGTTCCCTGAGTCCCAGGAATCTAGGTACCTCTGGAAAACCACACTGAGGATACCACATTAGCATGGAGAACTCTGTTCTGGGCTATGCTACATGGGGAGTGGGGTCACATGTTCTGGGCCAGGAATCTAGGGAGGTGCCTACCATCTCAGGTGGGTACCTGAGTGCCAGGGTCTCGGACCCACCCAACCTTACCGAGTTTCCTGGCCTGGTCCACTGTTCCACATCCAACTAATACAAATTCTATATGAATTAATGGATATCTGGTGCTTCAGATTGTGAAGAGCTGTGTGCAGTGGTGCTAAGGCAGGAGGATCTACAAGTCCATAGCCAGCCTGGAGCTACATAGTGAGATCTTGTCTCAAAAGGAAAACGAAACAAATAAACAATACGACTCCCACCCTACCCCCAAAAACTCAACCTATATAAACTGATAGTATGATTGATCCATGGTATGATTAAGGTGAAGGTTTTAATTGGAGGTGTGTGTGTGTGTGTGTGTGTGTGTATGTAGTGAACATGGCCAGCAGACTGGACATGGGCAGGTCTCTCTGCAAGGCAGGGGAGAATAGCAGGAGGCAGAGGACAGAGAATACATGATGAGAATCAGGAGCCAAAGGAGAGAGGGAGAGTACAGAAGAGAGAAGATATAGCAAAAATAGCAGGGCTCTAAGGAGACTGAGTAGCTGAGGGGAGGGGAACCTGTGAACTGGAGGGAATTTAGGGTGGGGATGAGGTGAGATGGGCTAGGATGGACTTTGAGATGTATAACAGGTATTTGTGGTACAGAGGAACGATGGAGGGCAGCATGGATTTTGATATGCTAATGGACACCACAGGTAGTTATATATATATAGTCGCTCCTGCTAGAGGTATGAGAAACAACTCCTTTTGATGGAGGGTGTCTTAGGGTTTCATTTCTGTGAAGAGACACCATGACCACAGCAACTCTTATAAAGAGGAACATTTAATTTGGGGCTGGCTTACAGTTTCTGAGTCCATTATCATCATGGTGGGAAGGATAGCAGCCTGCAAGCAGATTATAGTGCTGGAAGAGCGGAGATTCTACGTCTTGATCTGCAGGCAGCAGCAGGAGACTGCACCATACTTGTGTAGCTTCAGCATATGAGACCTCAAAACCTCAAAACACAGTGAGATAATTCTTCCATCAAGGCCACATCTCCTGATAGTGCCAATCTCGATGGGCTAAGCATTCAAACACGTGAGTCTTCGGGGCCATACCTACTCAAACCATCACAGTGGGGAACAGTTTCACAGGTTTGTTAGGAAGGCTGCCTTTTATCTAACTGCCAGAAATCCTCCTATAGTCCAGACTGAGCTGGTGTCTGGATGTTTGGATTGCCATTTGGAATTTGGGGTACGAAAGTTTCCTTTAGGCCCAACACAACCCACAAACGAAAGTAAATAATTTTGGAGCCATTACATTATGGAGATCTATGGAAATGTAATATCTCAGTCTGTGTGAGGAATCTTCCCTGAAGAAATAACATATCCATACACCTGATTGAAATCAGCTAACATCAAGAACACATTGCAGAGGCAGAAAGCCAATCGCCTATTCTTCCCTTACTCACGTGGTGTCACCCTTAATTTTAGTAGATTCAAAGGACTCCCGGCAAGGGCTTGAACTGTGACCTCCTTGATGAAGTGGGGGTGTGATCTCTAGCTTAGGAAGACTGAGCTTCTGCGAACAAAGCCACAATACACATGAATACAAGAGCGTAATGTGGCTGGAAATCTCAGAACTCCAAAGTTTATTTTTAGTGCGGTTCGATCGGGCATCCGTCATTAACTCACCGCAACTATTTAAGGAAGGCTTTGTGTTCTAGAACTACGAACCTTTGAGGTTGGCATAACCTTCCAGTAAATAGGATTCCACCGCTCCGGAGAAGCCATCTTACTAGGATCACGTTCTGAATCCGAACGTTTTTGAGCAGTTGCACACCCACCACTGTGTGACCGTGACCTAGTTGGGACCAAGATGCCCAAATGACTTGGATAAAGTAGTCCTTACTTGCCAGTCAGCATGCTGAACGGACCAGGGAGATTGCTTCTAAGACTTCTCTAAGGTAGTCAAAGCAAGCTGACCTGTCCTCTGGATGCCACAGCTCTCCTAAACACCAATGGGCGGGCGGAGCCAAACCTTGGTGGGTGGGTGGGTGGGTGGGGGAATATAAAGTTTATCTTCAAGCTCTCCTAGTATTAGGCATTCATCTTTCTCCTAGCGTTTAAAGCCACTGGTCAACGTTTTGGCTTTACTACCACTGTTATGGAGAATCTGTCATAGAGAAATGTTTTCAATCAACATTTAACTTGATTGAGCTGTTAATTTGGAATTAAGTTGGGGGGGTGGCGTTGTACAAGAATAAATAACAAATCCAAAGCCAGGCTTCCTCTTCCGAGGATGGGTACGTGGGTGGGCTGGGACTGGCGTGACCCAGGACTCGGGACCTCAGCCCGCAGCTTTGCACCGCTCTGCAGCCCTGCAGGGCGCAGGCTCCATCCGGGTAGCGGCGGCCACCGTGGCCCGCGCCTTCCCCTTCGGCGGCGGCGCCGCAGCCGCAGTCTGGCCTGTGCGGGGAGGTGGTCGCAGCTCCGGCCTGCAGGGGGCGCTGGCGCGGGAGGGCTGGGCCGGGGTCCGCACGCGTGCGGTGGTGGCGCGGCCGAGCGTGGGTGCCCGGGCCGCGGTCGTCGGTGAGAGTGACTCGGCCTGTGACGCGGGCGCGTTCCTTCCTCTTCCTCTTCCTCCGCGGCCCCGCCTTCCTTCCCTCCGCCCATCTCCCGCCGCGGAGGAGCCGCCGCCGCCAGCCGCGCCGTCATGTCGGCCCCCGCCGGGTCCCCTCACCCGGCCGCCGGCGCCCGGATGCCGCCCAAGCTCAGCGGAGCAGTCTCCGGCCTGGCACCGCCGCAGCAGAACGGTGAGGCGGGAGGCCGGGGCGCGGCGTGGGGCCTAGGCAGGCGGGAGGGAGGGAGAGCGGGCGGGCGGGCGGCCTGCGCGGTGGCTGGGGGCGGGCAGGGCAGGGCCGGGCCGGGGAGGCCGCGGTGGGGCCCCGAGGCCGCCGTGGAGCCTGGAGGCCGCGGTGCGGCGAGGGGAGCGGCCGAGGGGCCGGTAGGGCGGGGCCGCCTGCCATCCAGGCCTGCCCTCCCGCGCGGACCGAGGCCGGAGCGGAGGGGTCTGCGGCCGGCACGACCGTCTGCTCCGACCTGGGCGCCGGCCTGTTGCCCCGGGCGACCCTTTGGGCCCCGAGAGCTCACCGGCCGCGGGAGCCGCAGAGTGCGTGGTCTATGGAGGGCTGGGAGCAGCCTTGGTACCTGGTGGATCGCATCCTTCCGGGCCCCAGGAACGTAGCTTTGATTTTTTTTTTTTTTTTTTTAAGGCCCAGTGAGCACGCCGCCTGGAAGGGAACTTAGTTTGCACTCAAGTTTGTAGGCAGAAGGATGTAAATGTGCTGCAGAAGTGTAACTGTAACCCCGACCCACTTCGGCCTCGGGATCTGTTGTGGTTTGCCGCCGCGGTTGCTGCTCAAGCCTTTGGAGTTCGCTTGTAGTAGTGTAGTGTTCCTGGGGTAGCAGGTGTCAACTAAGCGAACACCTTTAGAGTCCCCCATCTCCAGCTTCACTTTCAAGTTTAGAAAAACGTGCCAGAGTTGCTTGGCCCGGTTTTGAGGCAAGGCCTGCATAGGGCTTTCATACTGAGGTTATAGGCTCCGAGCATGCAGGAGTTATTGCTGAGAAATGATCTTACCCTAGCGTGCCTAGCCTCTGCTCTGGATAATTGGAATGTTAAGTAGGGGAGGGGCCCTCTTTAGAGAGTTGAGTGTGTCTGATGAGACCCTCCCAAAGTAAACCGAAGAAAATCCGTCTGCCCTGTGTCAAAAAGCAAAACTACTCAGTACTCATCAAATCATTGGCCCTAGTTTACACATCGTGCTAATCAAATTTACAGCCAAAGTTGGAAAATCGGTAATGCTTTTCAAACACGAAACACTCCAAGAATCAGGTGGAATTTTTTATTCACAATTAAAAAGAAATGATGGTTTAGTCTTAAGATCCCTAGGTTGGCCTTACTTATTCCATGCTTCTTATAGTCGTTGTTAAGTATCATGAGTTTTTGAAGGTGAACGGTGTATCACACTTGTCCAAGTGAAAACATGGTTTGTGAGCAGCTTTGTCTATTTTGTGTGCCTGTGTATAAATGACTGTGCCCCTCCTTGCACATACAGTTCAGAGGACAACTTCTGGGAGTTGGTTCTTTCTACCCTGTAGGTTTTGGAAATCCAACTTAGGTAGGCTTCTAGGAACTGCTAACTAGGCTTTGTTTTGTTTTTAACCCATCTTCGTATGTGGAGCAACCAGAACATCATGGTTTAGACACAGGTCCCCGGTTAGACATTGTAAATCGATGCTTAACAGTTTCAGGGATGGTGTCCTTGCCTGTCAAGTGTCATTTTTATTTTTTAGACGACACAGAGGTGCCAGGACATTTATTGAGCCATGTGGTTGTAGGAATCAATCCATGTCTTGATGCCCAGTGGGAATGATACTTGGTTTCCGTTTATTCTTACTCTTCATAACAAAGTCTGAATCGTTGTCTAGCATCTGTTGCTTGGCTACCAGGTCGATATTCAAAGTTAGAGTAGTAGATGAAACAGAAGCCCTCCTCCCGAATTGTATTTTAGCAACATTCAAATTGGTTCTGGCTGCTCTTGAGTGATTTGGTAAGTAGTGGGGGGGAGGGGGGGGAGGAGAGGGAAGGACTGTCTCTAGGAAGAGGTTACATCATGAGCAACCCTGGAAGTGTGGGCTTAGAAAGGGCAGGCCCTGGGTAGAAACTGGAAGCAGTAGAGAAGAGCAAAGGGAACTGGGTGGAAGGGAGAGGGAGGGAGGCCAGGGAGGAAGGTGGAAGGAGTCATAGAGAGGCCAGGTTGCAGAAAGGTCTTGAGACCTCATGCTGAGGCATTTGGAAATACAGAACTAGAGTCTCTTTGGTTTGGTTTTGTGGAAGGGATTAACGAGCACAGAGATGAGAGGATCAGATCTGATTTTGTTCCTCGGTTTTAGAGAAAGTCATCACGAAGATTAAACAATGATTTCAGTTTTTGTCATGTACAGAAATCACTTTGCTTTCTATTTACTATATCCCTGGAATTCTAGCCATGGTAATAACACCAAAGAATAGATCAGAAGTATGAAAAGTACCTTGGGAAAACAAGCCAGTGACAAGAGAAACACCATAGCAGACAGAATGAGGTCACTTCCTTCATAACCTCGGTAGACTGGGAGCAGTATCTGGTCCTGTCACAGGGAGCTAAAACTCTTGGAATTTTGAGAGTGAGCGATAGGAGGTCTTTGTTACTCATAATGACCATTGGCTCTGCACCAATTTTACACTAGTGTAATTAAGTCATAAGATGGGCCCGGGTAGCCTCAGGATGGGACTGGTGAGCGGGGGTAGACATTCTGGTTTGACCTGCATGCTTCTGGAGGCACCCCTTCCCCAAGACCTTGCTTGTGTGCACTCCCCCGAGGTGTGGCTATTTATTAAATGTTTTCTTTTCCTTTGTTGAAGATGGAATTGAGGGTATAGCCCTTTGAAGTGTCGTGGTTACCTGGTTTTGCTTGAGCACGGTGTAACTGAGGATGACAGTGAACTCTGATCTTCTTGCCCCAGCCTCCCAACTGCTTGCTGACCCTCTTGCTTCCACCTTCACGTTATGGGCATGGCCACACTTCCCTGTAGTGTCTTATAACAAACCAGAAAAGGTGTTTCCAAGGGGCAGGTAGTAGGAACTTACTTTATCACATAAAGGAAAGTTGTGACAGCCTGCCACTTGTGATTGGGCTCTCGAGTAGGGACAGTGCTGTGGGATCTGACTCAGAAGTGCAGGTGGGAACGATCAGAATTGACTTTAGACGCTGTCCACTGGACCTTGCTTGGGAAGGGAAGAAACCCACACAGCTACTCCCTGAAGTCTTCAGTGTCAGGTTTTTGTTTGTTTGTTTACATGAAATGGCAAATGAGGGCTGGAGAGATGGCTCAGCAGCTAAGAGTGCAGGCTGCTGCTTTTCCACAGGACCAGGGTTCGATTCCTATGCTCACATGGTAGCTCACACGTGTTTGTAATTCAAGTTCCAGGATTTCCAGTGGCCTCTCCTGGCCTCTGGGGGTACTAGATTTGCATGTGATGCGCACATATGACACACAAACATATGTGTAGACAAAAACACCCCTTCAAAAAGGAACAAAGAAGCAGCAAGTGTTTTCAGGACAGATTTGATTTCCACAGACCACTAAGATGGAGGTGGGGTCTGGGTAGCTGTGGAGCACAGTTTGGAAAGCACCTTGTCCAGTCCCCTGCGCGCTCGACGGTGAAGTTAAGATCCACAGAGGTGAGCCCACGGTGAGGCGTAAGGTTGGTGAGGCAGGTTGCTTGGCTGTTTGCTGCTGTGTTCTTAGTGTTGCAAACGGGTGGACGAGTTACAGGTGCTCACTAAAGATTTATTGAATGAGGCCACTTAGTCCTAATTCCAAGTTCAGTGCTCTTAGAACAGACCCTACTAAGGTACCATGCTGGCCTTAAACTCCCGATCTTCTTGCTTTCACTTCCAAATGCTGAGTGAGATACAGGCATGCAGTGTCTGACATAGTTACAAAGGTTCGCCATCATAGGGAGAAACGAGGCTTGGTCTCCAGTCTTTCTAAGATTGAGTACTAGGTTCTCACTGCTTGAAGATAGTATGAGGACATTGCATCTGTAAACACTTCTGTTTACCTTGGCACTGCCTTCAGATTTTCATTCTGAGTAACAACACATGGATTTGTAGAATTATTTGCATCTCCATATGAAGTATTAGTTGAATATTTTTCAATTTTTGAGACAGGGTTTCCTTGTGTAACCCTGGTTGGCCTGGAACTTGCTCTATAAAAAACAGGCTGGCCTTGAACTCACAGAGATCCTCCTGTCTCTGCCTCCTAAGTGCTGCGATTAGGCGTGTGCCACCATGTCCAGCTTCCTTTGGCTTGACATTACTTCCAAAGCTGAGTCATCAAAGATGTACTGCCGAGGGAAATAACAGCCCAACAGCGTATAACTCCCAGGTTGTTCCCAACCAACTTGACATCCCACGAGTGTCACAGACAACCCAGATCTAACAGTGTACCTCTGCCCAAAAGGTTAGCACTGGTTATAATCGTCAGTGATGCAAGGAGGTTAAACAGAGAGGGAGTTGCTAGACTTTTTTTTTTAATGGAAAAGTGGACAGGCAAACCATTAACTCAGATTCTTTCTGGTTGTGGACTCTGAGAAGCCTGTCAGCTTTAAGAGCACACACAGAATTCAGAACCATGCAGATGTCCTTTCTGGTCAGTGCAGTGTCCACATCTGGGGCTGCCCAGAAGCGTAGGTCTTCAGGAGAGCTCTTCCTCTGGCTGTCATGGACTTGTCTGAATACACAACTTTTTTTCCTTCTAACCTGCTGACCAGCAATCGAGGACCTTAAAGTCTTTGTCCTGTGTATATTCAAACATCTGCCTTTAGTAACCTAAGAAGTAATTGTTATTATAATGTATGCTTTTAGTTATTTGCTGTGCTTTCATACCTCTCAGGGTTCTGAGTTTATAGCTATCTTGTGTGTGTGTGTGAACCCTGTTTATTGTTCCCAGCAATTTCAGGTAACTTCTGCTTTTAAAATAACTTTAAAAAAAAGGTATTTCCCTTATGCTCACACACATCAGAGGCATCCACTCTCCCTGGAGCTAGAGCACAGTGAGAGAGTCTCCTGACATGGGCCTAGGAGTTCAGATCTAACAGAAGAGGACTTAACTGAGCTGCTCTCCGGCTCCAGCCTCCTTTAAAACCCCACCTACAGCTAAGCTGTCGGATGGGAAGACTGAAGTGGAACAGTGTTGAAGGGACTTTTTCTAGAGGGGAGGCACGTTCATAGTCAGTACTACATGTGATGAGATAGACTAGTAGCCTGGAGAAGGCTCTGTTTGCAACAGGGCCAACCACCTGGGATTGCCCAGAAGGTACGGTTAGTGCTCTCTGCCTTGTAGAGCCTTTGAGAGGATTAGATTAAATGAAGTACTGTTTTTAAGATACCCAGTCCAGGTAGGGAATCAGCCCTGAGAATAGCCTTTATTCCATTTTCTTTAAGATGCCAGGTTATACATTCTTTGAATGGCAGACTGTGTGCGTGTTTCCTTTATATTCCCAATAGCAGCTTGTAGTAGATGCTCAGCTGATAAGGGAACTTGCCTTCATATTTCCTTCTTGCTTTAGAATATTCTGAAAGTCACTAACAGCTTTACTCCCCCTAGTGTATTAACATCTAGGGCTTGGTCGCTGTTTTGGTCACTTCTGTCACTTGGTTCATTCTGCTTTCCTCACCTTCCTCCTCTCTCCATCCAGACTTGGCAAGTCTCTGCTAATAGATCAGCTCTGTAGCCAGTTGGCTTGCCAGAGGGTGAGTTAGAGTCACGCAGCGAAAGCCCCTGAGACAGTGATGAGAAAAACCCAGTTCAAGTGCAGAGGAAGAGCTGGGAAGCCATGCCTTGCCTAGCCACCTGCCAGCCTTGTAACAGGAGAGTTTAAGGGAAGGGTTAAGTGGTGCTTCAGCTGGATCTAAAATGACGAACAAGCTAGGCGAGTTGGCACATGCCTGTACACCCAGCCAGCCCTCTGGAGATTTCTGCAAGTTTGAGACCAGTCTGGTGTAACTAGTGCATTTCAACCAGCCAAAGGTGCATAGTGAGGTAGTATCTCACAAAGTAAAAAAGAAATAACCAACTAAATAAAGAATTGTGCCTAGACTTTTGAATATTCAGTTAAGATTGTGATCTGAGCCTGGGGTACACCTTTAATCCCAGCACTCGGAAGGCAGAGGTGCCTGGATCTCGATGAGTTCAAGGCCAGCCTGGTCTGCATAACAAATTCCAAGAAAGCCATACTTACACACAGAGTATGGTACACACAAAGATAGATAGAGCTCTATCTGGCATGCTAGAACTGTAGCCATTCTTTCTGGAGAGAGATGAGGGGTTTGAAGTGGCAGAGAAGGTCAGTTACAGAAACATGTTTGTATGCTGTCTAGATGAAGATACCACGAGGAGCCTCCAGAAGGGAAGGGGCCAGTGTGGAGTCTAGCCTTTGCACTAGTAAAAGTCAGTCCTGATTTCTTTACTAGGTTTTACAGCCTAGTAAAGCCCGTCTTAGTCTGCTCCTCCAGAAGTGCAGGAGACACTCCTGAGCTTTCCTGTTTTCCTCTTGAAGTGTGTTGTGTGATCTGATAAGTGCCAGATACAGGAGTTCTTGGCGATGACTTAGAGTCTAAGATTTTCAAAATCACGATTTCTACGAGTCAGGCAGCAGACCTTGAAAAGAGGCAACCCAGCCTTTGCATTTGAGAGTTTGAAATTAGACCTGTCCGTGGGAAAAGGAATGTGGGCAGCTTCTAGAAGCTACAAAGGGCAAAAGAGCTCTCTCTCTTGAGGTTCCGATACTATGTAAGCAACATTAAGCTGCATCCGCCCAGTGTCAGGGAATGTTTTTCTTCAGGCAGAGCTGTGCTGAGATCTGAAGAATGGTTAAGGAAAGGTCAGATGAAGGGAGGATTTGGAAGACTCCTGGTAGAGATGAGCTTTGTAAAGACTCAGAGGTGTGGAAGCATGGCTTGCAGAACAGCGGATGGCTTGTCAATGTTTGGGATTGTTTGCATCTGGTTTTATTGCCATTCTTGAAAGCTTTGATCACGTGTCTATAGACACTGTCACACTGGCCTGCTTCAGATGCCTTTGCCAAGTCAGACCTCTGTCCTTGTTAGCCTCTGGGCCCCAGGAGTCAGGCTCAGTATGCTGTGGCTTGTTGTGTGTGGTGTGCAAGGCATGCACGTTGCACATCTTTCCCCAGGCCAGCACTTGGTTTGACTTCTCATCAGCAAGTGTTCTTCAGTGTGGCACACTCAGCTTTGGTTTCTTGAGCTTGGATGGAAAGGACTTGGTGTGCTTAGACCCGACAGTTGACAGTCATTGTGACAGCAAGGCAAACTGTGACCCAGGAGTCAGGTCAGGGAGGGCCTTTGACTCTATTTTTATAACAAATTGCCACAAATTGACTGCTTGAAACCCTCTGAATTTATTATTTGTAGGTGAGAAGTCTAGTTGGGCTAAACTCAGATGTCCCTGCAGGATACGTTTGTTCCATGGCTCTAGAGCGTTTCTTTGCATTTTCCAGCTCTTCTTAGAGGCTGCCCACATTCCTTGGCTCATGGCCCATTTGCTCTGTATTTAGAACCAACCATAGAGTAATTCCCTAAAGATTTTCATAGTCAGGCCTCTAATTCTCTCCATAGTTAAGTGTTGTGTCCGGCCAGCAGATCACAGCCTGGGTTCTAGCCTGGAAAGGCATTTTGGAAACCTGGAAGAGAAGAGGGGCTAGGCGGCGAGAGAAGGGAATGAAGCTAAGACAAGATTCTGATCAAAGCTCAATTTTACTATTTCCAGACACTCAGTTATAAAGGAAGGGGGAGGGAACCCAATTTCCCGCCAAGTAACTCAGGGTCCAGTAGCAGGACGAACACGTGTGTGCCTCTTCCAAGCAGCAAAGCGACAGGGTTCAGCAGTAGGCGTGGCAGGACGAATGAGCAGGAAGCTCCACCCTTGAGCAAGCAGGTTCAAGCAGGTGGGGGGAGACCACATATCCTCCCATTAGTTAACAAAAAAAAAAATAAAAAAAGAAAAGGCTGGCCTGAGGCAGAAAAATTATCTATGCACAATAGTTCTGCCTGAGTTCTTAGGGCTAAAGAAAAAACCTGTTTCCGTGGGATTCCCTAACTTTTCTAATGGTAAACTGTATCTGGCTAAGACTGTCCTTATTATCTTAGTAAACCACTAACAACAGAATAGGCTCTGATTTTATAATGCTAATTAGTGCTGAATAGGTAACTACCTGGTTGCATTTTAAGTAGGGCGTTGGAACCCTGGCTAAGTTTGACTCAACAAATTTAGAATAACACTGAGCTGATATTCCTCTGCAATTTTGGGTGACAGGCAGGGAAACAGGGAGAAGGGGTAAGACCAGCTCTTTAGTACAAGGCCAGTTGGCTTTTTTATTTGGGTGGGAGGCAGTGAAGGGCTTGCCCTTTCGACAGTAAGGTCTCCAACCTCTCTCCCCCCTAATAATTAAGTTAAAATAGGCAATGCTTAATTGAGGTGATCAAATGATTTTCTCATCCGTAGATGAGTGGGCCTTTAACCTTGACTTGGGTGGACATTGACCCGATTCCTCCCGTGAGCGTTATAACAACTCACATCTGTGGCTCTTGGTATCTTTTGGGGAGGGGAGGCAGAGCCTTAGGTATTTTTGGTTTTTAGCTGGAATCAGATACCAACCTCTTTCAAATCAGGTGTGTCGCACAGGGAACTCAGAAACGGTCAAGCTGGACCTTCCCCCGCAGTAATCTCTTGCGCCAAGCGGTACCCATACTGTATTCATATGATTATGAATCAGTATGCGCAGTTCTGAGCGATGCGCGGTCTCTATATGAGACTTGTCAACCTCAGATTTAGCAAGGCCTAGACAAGAATTATGTCATTATTAACACCACTAATTTTGGTTAAAATAGGAGCTGGAAGTCTTTCCTCTTTATCCCTGTTATTTCCTAGCCTGAGGAAGTAAGGACACCTTGCAGTAACAGCAAGGGTGAAAAGCCAGAGGCCAGCTAAGGGACTAAGCCCATCTCTATTAAAATAAGAACTAATCTCTGTAAATACATGAAATTTCTACTTCCCTAGCTCTCTTGGTAAATCTAAATCCTATCTCAGACTGAAAGCCACATGCTGGAATGTCCTTGGAAGGGAGATAGTAGTAGCCACCTGTGTGTTCTTGGGGGAGGGGTAGGCACGCCTGCAGGTCCGGCGGGAGAACATAGATTGACCTACTTGAAAAAAAGAAAGAGATCTAGACAATGAGAGAGTAGCAATGCAAATTTTCTTTTTGGAGAAGTTCAGGTACTTTATTCAGTTGCAAATGGTAAGGCTAAGGCTAGTCTCCGGCCTCCTGTGGGGGAGCTGGCTCAGAGAGTAGCAGGAAAACAGCTTTTTTGGGAGCTTCAGTTTCCAGCTGAATTTTAAGCAAAAGAGGAATTTTAGTCCTCAAGGTGATACTTATAAGAAGATTTGGAATGTGTGTTCATCTGACTAATTAATCTCTCTGGCAGCCACCGTGCTCTATCTTTATCTCTAGAAAAAACACAAACCGAGCCCTTTCCCCAGATTAGAACCGGATCCTTTCATTCGTTAGTTAGGGGTCCTTCCATTTTATTAATCGATAAGAACTAGAAGTAACTGGATGCCAGTGGTGATCCACTGCAGACTGACCTTTAATATCAGTTTGTAAAAAGTTTAGGACAAATAAGGCAAGATGAGCCTTTGTTGACCTTGGGGGATATGCTCTGAATTAACTTTGCTAGGTAATTTAGAATATAGGAATCTCTAATAATTGGACTGAATATTAGACCAGTCTAAGATTGAGTTAGAATGGCTGGTCACACTGAAGAAAAGAGAAAAATCATTATGACTCTATTAAAAGACTAATTTTATTAAGTTTGAATATACAGTCTCTGATGTACTATTGCCATAAAGTTAAAAGGCTAGAAGCTAGTCTAAACTGGAAAAATGACAAGCAAGGATGGACTAAAACATGAATTTAATCTTTTAGTCCTTTTAATCAGGACACTGAGTTAACTTACCTGTTGACTCGGCACACGAATTACTAATATGTTTCTGCAGCGTTCTGTGGAGAGAACCTGTTTTTTCCTTTCCTAATAAGGTAGCTGTTTTAGGATCAATCTATAAGCCAATAAGTAGATCCTTTTAAGATACTAAAAAGCATTTATTAAATTTGACATTTTAATCTCAAATTTTGAAAATAAAGGTATGTTTTAAATAGTGTGCATGGAAATGCACTAAATAGTATATATGGGGATACAATTTCTCTCTTTTATCTTTTAAGAGGTTAAAGTTTAAAATTTTACAATATCTAACCTTTTGAATTAATAACTTTTTGGACAAAACATTTTAAATATTTGGCTGTAAAGGGGCAGTGACTAATTGTACTTTCAATCATTTTTCTTAAGGAACGGTTGTAACTAGAAAGCTTGAAAAGTTATTAAGAGTCACACGTGCATAATTTATTTATTTATTAACTAGAAATATGTATAAGCAATTGTAAATTTGAGAATTAATAGTATCTGAGGGACGAACAATTTTAAGTAATTATGAGCTCAGAGATATAGCATTGACTATTAATATATAAATTAAGGTTTGATTGTTCAGCATTTTAAAACACCAACTACAGCACACAACTAGATTATTTGTGCTGGAATAGGGGCAACTGTGTGTCTTAAGACTTCGCCCCACAGCAGCTAGTTGGGCCCACGTGGGCCAACGATTGGCTGGGAGGATGAGAAAAATGACTTTACAATAATGTTTTTTCTGGCCAAAGAATTGTCTTGGGCACAACTAATTTTTAATTACCAATTAACAACAATTATAAAAGCTTTCTTTATTTTTTGTAAAACCTTTTGTAGTAAACTAAAACACTAAATAATAAAAGGATACTGTCTCTGAATCTTTTGGGTGAGAGCAAGGATTTAAGGTAAACTTCCCTTGAGAAGCATTAGTTAATAAAATACTTTCCATTTAGGAAACAATATATACTGAAAGATTAAAACTTTTGGCTTCTTGTAAAGAAGCAGAAATAAACATTTTTCTTACATAATGTAAAGCTATATTAGCCATACGTAGAGGCAAAATTTTCTAGTGATTACCAGTTTACTAGAAGCAAAGATCTTTGAATTTAAGCATTATTTTAAACATCTGAATAGATCTGTAACACTGTTAAAAAGAAATTTTCTTGAACACAGTGAAAAACTTTTTTAGGCATTGTTTGCAAAATAAAAGGCCACAAGCTGCTCTGGGGCTGCCCAGAGCCCTGTATTGACTCAAAGGTAAAATACTTTTTAATCTGAGCATCAATCTTAAATTTGCAATCAAACTGCAAGCTGCAGTCAATGGAACAATGGCAGTTTTAACCATAATTTTTAAGTTTTTTGTGCAAGGTTAGGATAATACCTACAACTTTGGGAAAGCAAAACCTACGTTTAAAACAATTTATCACCTTTAAAATCAATATTAGAAGCATTACTATCATATTACGAGGTTTGGATGTCAATTAATACCAATGAATACCTATTAAAGCAAGCTTTGATGCTTTAATAAAGAGGCATTGCTTTAAATCTTATCTTAAATTTTACTATTTAGGATAGGAATCACATTAATCATTATTTAAACTAGAAATATCTTTAGAGACCCAGCCTCTAGGGCTGCCTTAGGCCACGTGTCGGAAGGACTCTAAACTTGAGTTATCAAATTTAACATTAACCATCTGTAGCAATGTAACAATTATTAATCTTAACCAACAACTTATGAGCTGAATTCGAAAACATGCAGAACACATTTTCAATAAAAAAAGAACCAAATGAAGCAGTTAATTTTAGACCAATCAGAATATTATTCTTTGTAGCTACAATCATAGAATAAAAAAGCACTTTACCATTGTCAAACACATTAATCATGAACCATTTATCAGATTCGAAACTAAGAGGCTGTGCACTCGCTGCTTTTTCTTTAAACGAACATTTTTTCCATCAGGGTCCCTCCTGCCACGTGTCTGGTTTTTGGCTGAAACACGTGGCAGCTCTCGGCTTTGCAGATAAAGTTTTTTATACCATCTTTATTATCCAACATAAAACATAGAACATTCATTCATACAGACTGGACACGAACATACATGAATTGAACACGAGAACAGATTGGTGCACCAGACATTAAACAAGACACAAAATGGGGCAGAGTACTCCTGCTATTTGGGACAATTTCCTCCCTCATGATGCAGTTTTTATAACTGCGGCAATCCGCCTGTATTAATTTCCTTTTAATCAACCCTTTCCTTTCTCACACCTAACAATGTAGCTTTTTCTAGCCACGGCCTACCGCCTGTGCCTAGCTCCTCTTAAGCTTCACTGCTGAACCTAAGTGAACCAGCGCTCGGGCTTAACGCTGTCTCAGCTTAGCCCATACCTTCTCCGGTATGAATTTCCTTTATCCTTTAATTATTCCATGGAGCTCCAAACCAACAGTGTCTCTTCCAAAAATCCTTTGCCGTTTCTCAGTCCCGCGTTGGTTCGCCAAATGTTGTGTCCGGCCAGCAGATCACAGCCTGGGTTCTAGCCTGGAAAGGCATTTTGGAAACCTGGAAGAGAAGAGGGGCTAGGTGGCGAGAGAAGGGAATGAAGCTAAGACAAGATTCTGATCAAAGCTCAATTTTACTATTTCCAGACACTCAGTTATAAAGGAAGGGGGAGGGAACCCAATTTCCCGCCAAGTAACTCAGGGTCCAGTAGCAGGACGAACACGTGTGTGCCTCTTCCAAGCAGCAAAGCGACAGGGTTCAGCAGTAGGCGTGGCAGGACGAATGAGCAGGAAGCTCCACCCTTGAGCAAGCAGGTTCAAGCAGGTGGGGGGAGACCACAGTTAAGGATAATAGAACTATTTTAATAGATGTCATCAGATTAATACCTTAATGCCATCTATAGTCTTATTCTCCTCTGCCATGTAGCCTTACATGCACGCATGCATGTGTTGGGGGCAGGTATGGAGGTCAGTTGACATCTTTGGGACATCAGTTCTCTCTTATCACATGGGTCCCAGGGATCAACCTCAGGTCCAAAGGCTTGGTAGCAAGTACCTTAACAATCTGAACTGTATTACTAGTCCCAGCTTTGCAGTCTAATTTGTTGACCATCTTATCCAGAGGCATTCAAGCACCACAGGCGACCCTTAGCTCAGGGCTTCCTGCCTGCTGTCTAGAGTGCAGAGTGGGGAGGTTTGTCACCAGCTCAGGAGAGGAGAGTCAAAGCTTAGAATCCAGTTTCTAATGCATGTATGTACTCTTGCTCTGTGCTTCAGCAAAATTCTTCTTCCCTTTCTGAGACGAGAGCTTCACTGTGCAGTCCTGACTGGCTGGGAACTCCACTGTGTGGACCAGGCTGGCCTCGAACTCCCAGAGCTCTACCTGCTTGTGGGGTTAAGGGCATATTGCTGATAGTGTCTCCTTGGGTCATTTAGATTGTGATGCTGAATAAGTAATGAAAAGGAGCCCTCCCACTCCTGCCCCAACCACTGATCAGATAGTGTACCACTTCCTCCCCTGCTTTTCTGTAATGAACTTTAAAGTCTGTCTTTGAGCTGTCAGCAGGCACAGTATGCCCGTACTTGTTGGAGTGGTTGAGAGGTCCTACAGAGGCGCCATTATTTCCCAGTATTGTACGGGAAATGTGGCAGGAGAGAGCCAAGTCGCAATTAAGCAGAGGACAGGTATTTACATAGATTTGACTTGTTGTCCTCATTGTTCCCTTCTGAAAACTGTAGTGGCAGGAAGTGAGTGAGTTATGTATTTGAATGTGTGGGGCTTTTCACATTTTATTGTTAAGATAGTGAAAGACTTCCGAGATCTGTCTTTAGTCAGTTGTCTCAGGTGAATTGTAATTAGGTAAAGAACCTATTGGGGGGGTAAATTGTTAACTTAGTAGTGTATAGTTCTACACTTAGACTCTGAATTATGGAAGTGGGTATTTGTCTCCTTTACACCTGATTATAAGTTATCTTTGTGTTGGCTATAGAACATGTATTGCATGCCCCCAGATAGTTTCTCCTACCTTATTTAGTAATTATAAATAAACAGAAAGTGTAACTTTTACTCAGCTCTGAGGAGCAGGAATCTTCCATATTATTATGACAAGGAATACAGTGGTTCTTTGCTACAGTGGATTTTATAAGTCTTACTTTTTGTTGTTGATACTGTGTCATTTGAGGTATGGTAGAACCCCTATTTCCTTACACATGGCAGGAAAACTAGATACTAGAAAAATCTGAGCTGGCGATGTGGCTCAGTGTTAGGACATGTATTAGCATGTGCAAAGCCCTGGGGGTTGATGGGATTGTGAGGGGGATGGGATAGTAATTAAGGTCTGCCCAGAGTCAAAAATAGTTGGAATTAAGACTAGAATCCTGTTGTTGGGACATGTGGCCACTTGCTTGGCTAAAGCGAGCCATGTTTAGTGTGGTGAGGGCAGAGGGGCTTGAGTTAAGCTTCTGTCATGTCTGAGCCCTTGACTCAGTTACAGCCCTGTCACTGCCAAAGCACAGATACCTTTTTCTCCTTAGTTTTCCTTTCTCTGTGTATTGGTGTTTTGCCTCTCTGTATTTATATGCATTACATACATACCTAGTGTCTGTGGAGGGCAGAGAGGTTATTGAGTCCCCTGGAAATGGATTTAAGGATGGCTGTGAGCTGCCATGTAGGAGCTAGGAATTGAACCTGGGTCCTCTGCAAGAACAGCCGTAGCTTTCCACACATGTAGCTTACCACACTGATGCTGGCATTGCTTTTTGTTAGCGCATTATAGACACTATTAAATATACTCTATCTACATCCCTCTTCTAAGTGCTTTACATATTCGTGCCTTTCAGGTCTTTGAAGGCAAAGTAGTATATCCACCTTATTTCTAAGAGAGAGAGAGACAGACAGACAGACAGACAGACAGAGAGAAAATAAGATGGTGAGAGTCATCTTAGCCCCTGGGGCTATGCTATAGACCTATATAGTCCAGCTACCTGGAAGACTGGGGCAGGGGGATCATAGGCTTGGCCTGCCTAGGCTGCAGGGAGAATTCAAGGCCCTTTAGCTCAGTGGCAGCATACTTGAGGAGGACTTCAGCTCAACCCCCAGTATCAAGAAAGAAAAAACGGGCTGGAAAGATGGCTCAGTGGTTAGTAGCATTTTTTTCAGAGGCCCATGGTTCAATACCCAGTGTCCATATGGTGTCTCACAGCCATCCATACTTGCAGTTCCAGGAGATTCAGTGTCTTCTGACCTCAGAGCACACTAGGCATACACACGATGCATGTTCATACATGCAGGCAGAACATTCATACACATAAAAGAAATGGATAATTTTTTTAATTAAAATGCTTCTAGAATACTTGACATGCTGGTAAAGCAAACTGTTAGTGTTGGGAATATGCGCATTATTAATTGGTGGTTCTTCTTGGAGAGAGCTGTAGCATGCCCCTCTTTGTTTTTTTGTTTGTTTGTTTGTTTTTTGAGATAGCCTCTTGCTATGTAGTCTAGGCTGGCCTTGAACTCATAATCCTCCTGTCTTAGGCCCTTAGTGCCAGGACCATAGGCAAGTTGCTCAGCGTTGTGGTCATTTTTAAAGCACAAACTCTCAAGTTCATTTGCAGGAAACCCATCTCTTAATTGATCATAGAAGTTCATCTTCTGAAATGATGTTTGTTGATGAGGATTTAGTAAATGTTACCTAAAATGAATTATTCGTATATATTTTTTAAAGATTTATTTATTTATTTTATGTGAGTACACTGTAGCTGTCTTCATACACACCAGAAGAGGGCATCAAATCTCATTACAGATGGTTGTGAGCCACCATGTGGTTGCTGGGGATTGAACTCAGGACCTCTGGAAGAGCAGTCAGTGCTCTTAACTGCTGAGCCATCTCTCCAGCCCCACTCTGTATTTTTCTAAATAAGGATTTATTCATGATAACAGAATAGTGTCTAGGATACATTAAAAAATAGTTGTAGAGCCATGCTAGGGTTCACTCATGCAGTTACACAGAAAAACCACTGGTTCCAGATGTGCACGGGTAGTAGAATATCAGTGATCAGAGTAAGAAGGGGTCTTTACATTCTTTATATAGATTGCTAACACTACCCTCCACCACAGTGCTGGAGACTGAACCCAAGGCCCTGTGTGTCCTAAGCATGTGCTCTACCACTTGAGTAGACTCTGATTTTATAAACTCTCATAGTTAGGGCAAAGAAGAAGCTAATAGCAAAAGGTATGGATTCCCCTCTTGATGCTTTTAAACTTTAAAAAGAATGTATTGTTTGACAATTTTATAAATGTATGTATGTTCGTTGTTCATAGTTTTCCCACCATCTTCCTTTCTCTCATATACCCCACATGTCCCTTCATATCCACTGTTTGTTGTTAGTCACTGATTCCCGTGAACTGTGCGCCACTCTCATGCCTGGTGCTGTGTTCCGAGCTACGGTTCTCGCCGGCAAGAACACACTCGGGACAACCGGAATCTTCTGCAGCAAAAAGCTTTATTGCTTCTTCAAGAGGGAAGACCCAGACCCCGGAAAATGGGGTCGCTTATATAGCCCTCAGCCATGGCGTTTCAGCACCTGATGTGGCGTGTCAGCTCCTGATTCGTTGCTCGCCCATCACCCCACTACTACGTCCCGAGATGGGCAGTGACTAAGCGTGAGTTCACTCTCGCACTGCGCACAAGGCTTGTTTACTACTTAGGCACAGCAGAGGCCAGCGCCATCTTATAATGGCGATTGCTCGGCACGGCTCTCCACAGTGCTGACTAATGCTAAAGCGGGGTGTGGGAGGGTTAGTTTAGTGGGGTGCTCCCTGTGATGCTGGGAATTGAGCCTGGGTCCTCATGAAGAACAGCTGAACCTGGGGCCTTCTGAAGACAGCTAGTGCTCTTAACCTCTGAGCCATCTCTCTAGCCCACACTTGTAATTCTTTCTACCCTTACTCTTCGAGGATGTCCTCTGAACTCTGGGAAGAGTTGGGTAAGATAGATGTGCTTATGTAGGGCTGGTTTCTCAACAGCTACTCATTCTTAGTATTTTGTCTAGATATGAGTCTGTGTTAATGCTGCCATGGCTAGAAATGTCTTAGATCAAGGTTGAGGGTAGCTGTGGTCTGAGTATAAGCATACATACGTGGATATTGGCAACATGGTCATCTTGCCAACAAGAGTGGCCGCTGGGCATGGTAGCAGATGCTCAGTCTCAGAGGCAAGTCAGGGAGTGCTGAACTAGACGACGAGTCTCGTCTATAGAAGCTCCCAAACAGGCCAGCTGAGACTATGTAGTGAGACCCTGCCTCAAAACAAAAACAAGCCTGCTGTGCTGGTGCATGCCTTTAATCTCAGGGGCAGCTGGATCTCTTGAGTTCTAGGCCAGCCTGTCTAATCAGACCAGCCATAGCTACAAGGTGGGACATTGTCTCAAAAAAAAAAGGAAACAAAACAACCAGAAAAAGAAAGAAAGAAAGAAAGAAAGAAAGAAAGAAAGAAAGAAAGAAAGAAAGAAAGAAAGAAAGAAAGAGAAAAGAAAAGAGAGAGAGAGAAACAAAGAAGCCACATTGATAAAATGGGTTTTCTCCTAAGGAGATAACCTTGCCAGCCTTGGGCTTCTGGCCAGGTTTACAGTTCCTTCAGACAGAACAAGATGAGACCAAATCGGAAGTGTTTGCTTACCCTGGAAAGCCTCATGTCAGTGTTTCCATGGGTATATCTTGCCTAGAAGGCCTGTACTGTAGCATGCAGAGTCCCACCCTGGGTAAGACCACAGCAGCCAACCTAATGCCTTCTGGCAATGTGAAAGCTGGCCAGCTGGACGTTTGCTGGGTAATTCCAGTTTGGCTTTTCTATGTCCTGCAACCACAGTGTGCTGAGTCTTCACTAGTGCCTTACCATTTAGTTGTAGTAGACAACCAAGGACGTTGGGAATAGCTTGTATTGTTTTGGGGGACTCTGGAGCTTTCTTGATGAATAACATGTAGGGAAATATCTCATGCCTGGCATCAAAGTTTTCTTTAATAAATCATGTTTTCTGGAAGCAGCAGTGTCCAATTAAATTCCTTCTTGTATTTTTTAAATTGCCTTACAAAGCAATTTTATGTGTTTCTATATGACTTTTTCATACATGCTTAGTTTTGGTTAACTCATCCTCTGACAGTCTTCCTTTCTCCTATCCTCCTTGCACCTACCCCCTTTCTTTTAAGTCAAAGTCTTGGTATATATCCTTGGCTGGCCTGGAACTCAAAGCATCCATCCATATGGGGTTATAGGCAAGAAGAGGGCATCCTGTCCCCTGGGACTCGAGGTCCAGACAGCTGTGAATTGACATGTGGGTTCTGGGAATCAAATCCAGGTTCTCTTGGACGAGTAGCCAGTGCTTATAACTGCTGAGCCATCTTTTCAGCCCCTGTGTCATAGTTGGTTAAGGAATACTGACTTGGGAGCCAACAGTTATATGGTTTCATAGATTCTAGTCAAGCTATCTGTTAGGCTTTCATTGTCTCAAGACGCGGTTGAATTTGAAGGATGCTAGCATATTCATGTGTTTATTGGCCGTGGTTTCGCTTTGGCTGTCTATTCCTTACCACATGGCTTTCCTTCCTTGTCTGTGTTACAGGGTCATTCGGGTCTGAGTTATCAGGGGAGGGAGCACTAGAGTTAAGACTGTGCTAATGCAGGAAGTAGTTTCTCAGCACCTTTGCTCCTGCTCATGGAGATGAGTCCTGATCCAAGGTGGGGGAAGATGGACTCCTCGAGGGTTTGAGAGCAGGGGTGCGGCCTCACTAGGGATGGTTTTGGAGTCTGGCTACATGATGCCTGTGACAATATGTATCTTTGACAGTGTGGTGGGGTTGTGGAGAAAAAGATTAATGGGGCCAGCATTTAGATGGGAGCTATTTATGCATCATCTCTTAGTACAATGTTGTAATGTTTTTCAGGCCCCGCACAGAGTCCAATGCAAGTTCCATCTGGGTATGGGCTGCCTCATCAGAGCTATATGGTCCCTTCAGGACATTACTCTCAAGGACCTGGGAAAATGACCTCCTTGCCATTGGATAGCCAGTGTGATAGTTACTACTCTCGTCCATATACAGTACCAACACAAAATGCGGGGACTCCCAGCTCGGCAAACCAACCAGGAACCCAGCAGATGTATGGCAGAGGTCCTTCCGCCCCTCACATGGGGGGCTCCACGCCCGGATCTTTCCAAGGAGTTCCAGCATCAGCATCCCATTCCTATCCGAGTGCCTCCCAGCCCTACTCCTCTGTTGGGAATCGCTACAGTAGTCCTGCCCCGCACTCTGCCAGTGCTTCTGTTGCTTCTCAGGGATATCCCTCTACCTGTAGTCATTATCCCATCTCCACTGTGTCCAATGTCGTGTATCCCAACGTTTCCTACCCCTCGCTGCCTGCCAGTGAGCCATACGGGCAGATGTTTACCTCTCAGAGTGCTCCTCCGCCTGCCAGGCCACTTACAGAGTCATACTCTGGCCCCAGCACAGCTCTTACCTACCCCTCGAGACCTCCACCTCCACCTTCGCAGCAGCAGCAGCAGCAGCAGAGTCATTCAGGATATAGTTCTCTACCATGGTCAGGTCCAGCCCTTCCTCCAGCCCAAGACAGCCTCATCCGAAACCAAATGGGATCCTTGGCTACAGCAAACAGCCACCCAACTAATAATGGTAAGTTGAGTATGAAATTCACCAGAACAGGACTGACAGTCTGAACATTAGAGTCTTGCTAACAGTGGTATTTCCTGATGGGAATCCTGGAGATTTGCTCACTGTTGCACTGTATCTGCTTAGGTCTCTGTGGTATTTTACTGAGTCTCCCCAAACCCTTGCTGTATCCTCATTCATAGTTAGCTCCTCAATGGTCTGTTTGAAGAGCCTGCTTCCATGCCCTGACAGTGTTTGTTGATGTCTTTTATGCCTCTGCATTACTCGTCCCTAACATGGTTTGGACAGCTTGGACACGAAAATTCTATTTTGATGATGTTTCTTGTTGGTCATTATTTCTGTTCATACTAGCTCCACTATTATTTAAAAAAAAAAAAAATGGTCAGAATCATTATCCCGCCTTCCTAAACTGTGCTTCCTGGAGATAAAGGCTGCTTTCTTATTCTTAAATGAGTGCACTAGGATGAAGAAGGGGAAGTAATGTCATGTGACTCCTTGATAGTTAAGTCTGTTACTTAAACCTTTGTAATTTTACTTATATAAGGTATGCATAGTACGTATGATAAAATATAAGTGTATGTGTGTGTGTGTGTGTGTGTGTGTGTGTGTGTGTGTGTGTGTATCTGCCAAGCCAGGAGATGCCACTGTGTATCTATATTTTAAGTGTTCTGTTTTCATGGAATATTCTTACTCACTTTGAAGTTGTGAACTTGAATCTAATGATGTGCTCTTGAAGGGAATGAAAATGTTTGCACAGCACTGGGTGGTGGCGGCGCCCACCTTTAATCCCAGCACTAGGGAGGCAGAGGCAGGCAGATATCCGAGTTTGAGACCAGCCTGGTCTGTAGAGCAAGTTCCACGACAGCCAGAGATACACAGAGAAGCCCTGTCTTCAAAGAAACAAACAGAAAACAAAAGGAAAAGAAAATGTGCATCCAAAACGGTACCTGATGAAGCTGTGGTAGTGTGCGTTCTGGGTGTTGCATTTAGATTATAACTATCCCTGCTGTCAGATGTCGCCGGCAGTAAGGATAGTCAGGACAGTTAGAGTATTTCACGTTTTAATTAGAATTTATAGTAGTACTGAACTGTACACTTGCATTAATAGGCAAATACTGTGATGACATGGAGAAAAGACCTTCAGTCCAGCTTGCAGACAAGAGTCAGCCTTGGGGTTTTAGGTGATTGCGTTAAGGAGTCCAGTGTGTTTGCAGTGCCGTGGTTAGTTGTTAACTTAGACTGAAGTTTTCATCAGTTTATCCCGTTTCAAAACTGTCTCTGTAGAGGATGAATCTCTAGTCTTGTTAAATACTCTAGTAGAAATGATGGTCAACAGATGAGAACAGAAACCTTTTCTTTTTTTTAAAGTTTAAAGTGACAGACCACAGTTACCTCAGAGAAGTGTGATGATAGAAGACAGCACTTGCCTCAGATTGGTTGGTATAGTTTGAAGGGAAAAGAAGACTCACAGGTGTTCACGACTCCAGCTTGAATAGCTTGAACAGGGGCACAGAACTAGCTAAGAATCGGTCTCCTAGCAGGTCCTAGAGAATTTCATGTCCTAAAAGATAAGGGCTACCTTGTCTGTCATTTTTTTGTTCTTTCGTTTTCCTTATTTCTTTTAGAGAGAAAGACAGACAGAGATGGAGACTGACTGGTGTACTGGAACTTACTCTGTACTAGGTTGGCCTCACATAGAGATCAACCTGCCTCTACCAAGTACCAGAATTAAAGATGTGTGCCACCACATCCAGAAAAGATTATTTTTTATGCATATGAGTGTTTGCATGCATGTATGTTTATGTGCATGCCTGTTGCCTATGGAGGTCAGAAGAAAGTATTCACTTACAGAGAACTGAGACACTGTGTGGGTGCTGGAAACTGAGCCTAAATCCTCTGCAAGAGCAGCAAGTGCTCTTAGCAGCTGAGCCATCCCTTTAGCTGCACTGGACTTACCTCTGTAGAAGGCAGATTTTCACTGAGTAGCTCCTGCTGCCCGTGAATCTCAGAGATCTGCCTGCTTCTGCCTCCTGAATGCTGGGGTTAAAGGTGTGTGCATCCACGCCTATAGTATTCTTTTAAGGCTATAAACTACATACACGTCAGGCATTTGTTTTACATTGTGGCAGTTTACACGTTTTTGCTTCTGTCCCATTCCCTTTATGTAAAGGGCAGCCTCTCTGTTGGCATGCTCCTCGGATCCTTAGTGTTGGTAGATCTACCCACTACCCATTAGCTGTTTGAGCGCAATCATGCCAGGGCTGGTTCTGGGGTAAGGAGATAATTGTGATAACAAGATAGATTCTTATAGTTCAAGCTTGTAGTCCACTTGAGGCAACAGACATCTGCCGGACACCAACAAATGCAGACCTGCTGTGTCAGTGACAAGAAGTGGAGGTACAGTCCTTGGAGCACTTGTGGTGGGCACAGTGGCCTATTTTGGACTCAGGGGAGTTTTCTCTCATGAAATGATATTTTTAGCTGCAATCTGAAGGATGGATTTCTCAAGAATAAATTGTGGCCAAAATAAATATTTAGATCTTTTAAATTTAAAATATTTAAAAAGGCAAAACTTAAAAATTCTTCAGAGGAAATAGACTATCTCCAGAACTTTGGAGTGACCAAATTTTATAAAGAAAGCCCACACAGTGCTCATACTAGCCATAAAGGGCGAACATGAAAACCTCAAGTAATGTCTAATGAAAAAGTTTTTATCTTTGACATGCAGTATAAAATGAAACAAACTAGAAAGTAGGAGGGGAAACGATATTTTTCTAGGCTACACAAATACATATACAAATTGATGTGAAAAAAGATCATAACTAAGAGAAAACTGTAGTTGTCATAGATGATATAAAGCAATCAGAGGAAACCCAGAATATCTACTAGAGCAATAAAAATGAGAAACTCTGCCAATACTACAGGTTCAGTGAAGTGTCTAAGAGAAGCTGCAACAGCACAGGGTAAACTGAGGCAGGTGGCTGTAGAGTTGGCAGTGGTCTGAGCACTAATGGCACCCAGCATTGGTCTCTGCAGATAGCAGCAGGTGATTAAAAGGAGACAAGAAGGAGGCAGAAACCAGAGCTGATTGTGACTGGTATGCTGCCACTGATGGTGGCTGGCAGTTAGAGAAAAGAAAGGATAAAAATCTTCCGGTAGTACTATGTCCAATTTTCTGAGGAACCGCCAGACTGATTTCCAGAGTGGTTGTACAAGCTTGCAATCCCACCAGCAATGGAGGAATGTTCCTCTTTCTCCACATCCTCGCCAGCATCTGCTGTCACCTGAATTTTTGATCTTAGCCATTCTGACTGGTGTGAGGTGGAATCTCAAGGTTGTTTTGATTTGCATTTCCCTGATGGTTAAGGATGTTGAAATTTTTTTTCAGGTACTTCTCTGCCATTCGTTATTCCTCAGGTGAGAATTCTTTGTTTAGCTCTGTACCCCAGTTTTTAATGGGGTTATTTGAATTTCTGGAGTCCAGCTTCTTGAGTTCTTTGTGTATATTGGATATTAGTCCCCTATCAGATTTAGGATTGGTAAAAATCCTTTCCCAATCTGTTGGTGGCCTTTTTGTCTTATTGACAGTGTCTTTTCAGAAAATTGGACATAGTACTACCAGAAGATCCAGCAATACTTCTCCTGGGCATATACCCAGAAGATGTTCCAATTGGTAATAAGGACACATGCTCCACTATGTTCATAGCAGCCTTATTTATAATAGCCAAAAGCTGGAAAGAACCCAGATGTCCCTCAACAGAGGAATGGATACAGAAAATGTGGTACATTTACACAATGGAGTACTACTCAGCTATTAAAAACAATGAATTTATGAAATTCTTGGGCAAATGGATGGATCTGGAGGATATCATCTTGAATGAGGTAACCCACTCACAAAAGAAGTAACTTGATGTGCACTCACTGATAAGTGGATATTAGCCCGGAAACTTAGAATACCCAAGATACAATTTGTAAAACACAAGAAAATCAAGAAGAAGGAAGACCAACGTGTGGATACTTTATTCCTCCTTAGAACAGGGAACAAAACACCCATGGAAGGAGTTACAGAGACAAAGTTTGGAGCTAAGACGAAAGGATGGACTATCCAGAGACTGCCCCACCTGGGAATTCATCCCATAATCAGCCACCAAACCCAGACACTATTGCATATGCCAGCAAGATTTTGCTGAAAGGACCCTGATATAGCTGTCTCCTGTGAGGCTATGCCAGTGCCTGGCAAATACAGAAGTGGATGCTCACAGTCATCTATAGGATGGAACACAGGGCCCCCAATGGAGGAGCTAGAGAAAGTACCCAAGGAGCTGAAGGGGGTCTGCAACCCTATAGGTGGAACAACAATATGAACTAACCAGTACCCCCAGAGCTCGTGTCTCTAGCTGCATATGTAGCAGAGGATGGCTTAGTCAACCATCATTGGGAAGAGAGGCCCCTTGGTCTTGCAAACTTTATATGCCCCAGTATAGGGGAACACCAGGGCCAAGAAGTGGGAGTGGGTGTGTTGGGGAGCAGGGCAGGGGGAGGGTATAGGAAACTTTTTGGGATAGCATTTGAATTGTAAATAAAGAAAATATCTAATAAAAAAAGATAAAAATCACACACACACTGGATAAAGCAAAGCAGGCTCCAACCCTCTTTATTTTTTCTCTTTGCCCTTTTATACCTCCTAGGGCAAAGCTCTCTATGTAAGAAGAAGAGCTACCTCATTGGAAAACAGATAAACTTGTTACATAAGAGGGAGCTGCAGAAGGACTACTGATTGCATGTTTTTCTATTAACATTTGTACCTAACTAAACACTTTTTAATCTTCTTTCATTCCACAAGTTCATTATAAGTTCAAAGCAGTAGTTTTATCTATTATTTCAGTTCTTTGTGAGTTCAAAGCAGTTGTTTTATAGATCTTTTTTCCATATGTTCATTGTAAGTCCAGAGCAAGAGTTTTTTTTTTTGTCATGGGTTAACAAGGTTTTTACCAAGAAACAGGTCACCTATCTTACACCTTATTTTTGAAATCTTGTCTAGTTAAACTAGCTAATCGTCCATTCTTTGTTCTTACACTCATGATAGAACTGCCCACTTCTTGTTTATGACTCACTTATCATGGTGCACACTGTGGAACTAATCTAGCATGAATGTTTTCCTTGGTTATCGATTTGTTCCTAGCCTCATTTTCTTCCTAGTGTAATCCACGTGTTTCTAAATGCGTGGGAGTGCCTGCCTTTGACTCCCTCTCTAACCCATACAGCCTTTGCTATTTTGTAGGAGGAGGTATCGTCTACTTTTGATTCTAATTTTAAGCTTTCTTTCTACTATCATTAGGTCTTTAAGATCACCTTCAGTGATTTTCACTACTATGAATTATAGATACTGCATCCTAGAAGTCTATCCTATTATAGTCATACCTGTAGGGCATGTGGGACCTTGTTACCAGACAGGCATAAGAATGGTAAGGTTGAATGAGCTCAACCCTGGGAGTCTCAGAATTGAGAATGGCATGAGTGAAGCTATTCCCTACCTGCCTCTCCCTGCTTTGGCACCCCACTGAGGACCATGTGCGCTGCGGCATGTAGCATGAACACTGGAGCTCTCCAGGCTAATGAGGCATCTAAATAGGCCTGATGAGATTCCCTTCCTGGGCATTCCTTCCCACAAAAGGTATTTAATCCCTGGTTAGCCCTGCATCCACATCCACCATTAAATAAGCCAGTATGAACAAGCAAGGACCATGTCTTCATTAAGGATTGCTGCAGGGAAGGCCTTCATCTTAAAGAGCTGTGCCTAAACTCCCGAGGAAGGTCTTTTCACTTCTAGCCTCCTGGTACTTAGAACTCTGAGTCAGGCCAGGTTCTGCCAGCACTGGGGACCCTGTTCCTAACTCCCAGCTTTATGCTGGCAGAACCAGGGTACCCAGAAGACTGGGAGTCATAGCCTTCGACCCGGACCCCTGCTGGTTTCCTTCTGGTGTGGAGAAGGAAAACACAGCCTTGACTGCCCGTTTTGTGGCATTCCATGACTGTCCCATTTTGCAGCATGCCAGCAGCACTCGGGCACTCCAGCAGACAAGCAGGGCGCGGTAGGGCAGATGCTTTGTTACATTTGAAATAGGGCATCTACTTAAAAGCAGCAGTCAGGAAGTGGCTATTAACAGTACAAGATGAGAGGTTCCCTTTGCTAGTGGCCCCTGGGCACAGCACTCTGAGCTGGGACAACTTGTTACCACTACTAACCACCCCCTGGGAAAGTCACTGTCCAGTGAATACCGGTAATTGATTGTTGAGATTTGTGAAAACTTTGGTCTTGTCCTGGTGAGGCCGCCTGGTTTAATTTTTGGATGAGACCTGTTTCCCCTCCCCCTTGTCTCACCTGACTGGGTTTCCATTTCTTTTCTCTATATGTTACAGCTGCCCCATTTATTCTTTTGCAGTTTTTCAAAACTGCAAACCTCTTTTTTTTAATTCCAACACACGTCACTTCGTCATCCAAGGTCTGCCGGCTACCATCTATTTCTTCTAGAAGTCTCACACCCTTCCCTAAATACCTACTCTAAGTAGAAAAGATGTTCAGTAATATGCTCATTAAAATCTACAGAAAATGTCATTGCATAGCATAAACAGTGGTTATTCAGCTAAGATTAGGAATGACCAGTATGTAATACTTGATCTGTTATATCTGTTTATCATTATAAAAACTTCAGCAGTCTTTTGTATTTTAGTCTTTCAGTAGTTTAGGTATTTCTTGAGATTCAGGATAAAGTGGGTAGGTAACCAGAGTATAGGAGGGCCATGTACTGCCACTTACACTAGGATATAGGAAAGCCGTGAGCTGGAGGCCTTTAATGCCCCCCCCACCCCATTTTCACACTGTTAGTTAACATCCAATGAATCTGTTGGGGGGTAAATTGTGTCCCCTCCAGAAGTTCAGATACAAGGCACTAATAAGGTCCCAGGGCAGAACCTTATTACAGAGTGTGACTATTTGGAGATAGGGTCTTTAAGGAGACAATTACGTTCAAGTGAAGTCATTGAGTGGGCCCATTGCCGGCTCATACCCAATATGAATGGCATTTTTATAAGAAGTCTAGAATCCAGATGTACACAGAGGCCATAGGAAATGAAGAGGAAGATGGTCATTTACAGCTTCAGGAGAAACCACCAAGACAGCTTGTTCTTGGACCTCCATTTCCCATCACTGTGAGAAAGTAACTGTTGTTTTTATAAATACATAAATAAAGCAAGAGGAGGTGTGAGCTGATTTATAGAATTCAGAGACCTCCTTACCTGTACTCACTTTACCTTGGTCACCATTGTCTAGTACAGTAATTAATAGCATTGTACAGTAATTAATAGCATTGTACAGTAATTAATAGCAGAGATTGTTAGTTTGTAAAGAAAATCAGCGTTTCATTTTGTCTGAAAGATAATGACATCTTTGAAATCTTTTTTTTTTTTTTTTTTTTGGTTTTTTGAGACAGGGTTTCTCTGTATAGCTCTGGCTGTCCTGGAACTCACTTTGTAGACCAGGCTGGCCCCGAACTCAGAAATCCACCTGCCTCTGCCTCCCAAGTGCTGGGATTAAAGGCGTGTGCCACCACTGCCCGGCTTTTGAAATCTTTTAATAAAAGTTGTTATTACAAATTATTAAAACATTAGTGACTAGTTTTCCCACTTTGGGAGCCATGGTTTGTTTGGACTGCCTTCTTTCTAGCTACCAAACGGGTGTGATGGCACTGCAGCTTCTGTGGACATCAGAGCCATTGCATTTTGTTAGTAAGCTTGTTTTAACATGTTTCAAGTTTGTTGCTGTGGGTGAATGATTTCTTGTCTTCAGTTGCAGATTCTCTGTCTTGTCCTATTTCAGAAAATGTCCAACCTCCCAAGTCCAGCTCCGTAGTATCCACAGTTTTGCCAGGACCCTCATCAACAAGAATGCCACTTGCTCCAAGTCACCCAGTTGGGCCTGTACCCTCTGCTCCACCACCCCCAGAGCAAATGCAGACTAAAGGTATGTGAGGAGCTGCTCATTTTATGCATATGCACACTCATGTCTCAGTAGCTGATTTAAAAATGCCACAGTGTATAACCATAACTAACTGAAAACATGAAAAAAGTAATTTATAATTCAGACTCAATAATGACAGCTTAGTCTTGCATGTTAATTTATCATTTTTATTGTTGATTGGATACTATCTGGGATGTTAAATTTCCTTTCTTAAACCATTATAGACTTTTTTTTTAGGCTAAATCAACCATCACCGTCTTATTTAGTGAATCTTTGTGTCTTGTTTGGAGATTTTTGTGCTTGTCATTTGTTATCATCCACAATTTGGAGGGCTTGGGGTGAGAGATGTCATGGGAGTGTAACTTCTACATGTATCATTGACAGACCGTGCGGCTAATTTAATACTCTTGAATATGTCAGCGACAGAGCTGACATAGACTGGTTTGATCCTGTTTTCTCCATTATCCTGTCTTTCAGAAGTTTTCTTGGTTACTTTCCATATGGCAAAAATTCTAAAATCTTGATGTTTCTGGCTAATCTGTTTTCATTTATCAGACTTTGTATTTCCAACTCACTGGAACTGTTTTAAGGACCATACTTCATGTGCGTGACAGCCTCTAGCCTTGACTGTGGAAGCTCTTCTAGAACGTTCTTAATCTCAGGAGAGGCCCTGGAAATCCTTAGGCCGCTGTCCCTGCCTCTGGTGGTTGAGTGTTTATGTGGTCACTTGCTTGGATTAGGTGTTGTAAGTTTTCTTATTTGATTTGAAAAGAATCAGTGCCAAACTCTTTATCAGTTCCCAAAAGCCCGTGAAACTAGGAATAGAATCTAGTTCTTCTAAGTGTTTGCTTCAGAGGGCACAGTGGTCGGAAGACTTTGCTTATTGTGAACTTGAACACACCCCACACTCCCCCCCCCCCTTCTGTGTCTTATACTGATGATGTCTTCAGTTATCATTTTCCACTGCACTCTGACCCTAAACGAGCACAGTATTGCCTCCTGGCACATTTTAGACAGAGAAGAAACTCTTGCCATTTATGTAATGCTTACTATACTCAGAATAACTATATGTTTGTCTCATTAATCCCCATTTTAATGATATGGCATAAATCTCTGTTTGGCAAATTAAAGAAATAAGATTCATAGAGTTGAAGTAACTTGGCCCAGAGTACAGGTTAGTAAGTAGTAAAGTGAAAGGCGTCTAATTCAGAACCGTTATACATTCTTTCTATAAAATACAACTTTTATTGTTGGCTGTTGACTGCCTTTTGCTTTAACTAAGATCAGCTATTTGCATAAAAAAACAGAAAAATGTAATATTGCAGATGTGTAAATTTATAACCCATAATTA
The DNA here is from genome assembly GCF_978045245.1 of Mus caroli. Classification (NCBI taxonomy): domain Eukaryota; kingdom Metazoa; phylum Chordata; class Mammalia; order Rodentia; family Muridae; genus Mus; species Mus caroli. The sequence continues at coordinate 30,013,004 of NW_028227258.1, forward strand.
TTCATTTGTTTTCTAAGTAGCAAATTGTTTTTGCCTTTGAGTAGATCTAGGGTATAGAATCTAATTGTTTACGTGAGTCAAGAAAACTGTTGTTGTACAAGTTGTAGCCTACACAAAATGGAGCTCTTGGAAGCTGTGGAGAGCTCCATCTTTATATAGTGTGCTGGGGCCACGTGACCACTACTGCTGTCTGCATCCTAAGCTCTGTGTCTGAAGACCTCATAAACCAGGGATTGAGAATTCCTAGGAAGCATCTGTACCGAACATACACAGACACTGTTATATCCTAAGTGACTCAGCAGAACGACTATTTATATAGAATAAGCTTATTAGGTATATATAGAGTCTAGAGAGAATTTAAAATATAGAGGAGAATATGCATAATTTATACACACATACCATTTTATAGAGGACTTGAGTGTACAGGGACTAAGCTAGGTGTGGTGGCACTTGTAGATTTTATTTTAGTATATGTGTGTGGTATGCACTGTGTATGCATGTTTCCTTGAGTGAGGGTGTGCATATGTGCACATGAGTGTGTAAGCCAGATAGACATTAACACTGGGTGTCTCTCAATAGCTTTCCACTTTAGTTTGAGGCAGCGTTTCTAGCTGACCGTGGAGCTTGGCTGTTTTCTGTAGTCTAGCTAACTAGCTCACCCTAGGGATCCCGTCTGTCTGTCTCCTTGAATGCTGGGATTCTAGGTGGCTGTTCACCTGCCTGGCTTTTCTGTGGCTCTGAGGACACAGACTCTGGTTCCCATGCTTGCACAAGTGCTTTATCAAACACTGAGCCATCATCCCAGCCTTCTTTTTATGCCCCCCAAAGAAGTTCTCAAAGGTAAAGATAAAAATGAAGGTAAAGGGGGTGGAATGTACTTGTGATCGATAGGTCTCAAACATGGCGGGCAGACTCTAGAGATGGTCATCTGGAAAAACACCTGGCAGTTCTAGAAAACATTCCCTTTTTTATTTTTGGTTTTGTAAGAGTTAGCTTACAGAGCCAGGTATGAAGGCACATTCATTGAATCCTTGTGCCCCAGCGGAAGAGAGAGTGCACTACATAGATAGTGGGAAGAAGACAGGGATCAGCCCCAGAAAGCCAAGCCAGCCTCAGCTGCACGTAAGGTTTGAAGCTAATCTGGATTACACGAGACCCTCTGAAAAACAAACCGATAATCATTTCAAATTAATTATACACAGCATGTTTTCAAAATACAGCAGTAACTAACATAGCTATTTTGTTCATGTCAGGTACCACATGCCTAACTAAGCATTAGACTTAATCCTTACAACAAGTATTTGAGATAGTAACTATCCCATCTTACAGATTAGTTAGTGAAAAGTGGGGAAGTTAGTTGTGAGGAGCAGCTAAAGTCCTATCCTGAGTGAATGTGTATTATTTAACATGAACATGTCCATGCCGAGACCCTAATGCCATACAGGCTCATGGGAAGTGGCAAAGCCTTCCCCTAGTCAGGCTCAGGGAAGTGGCAAAGCCTTCCCCTGGGTTGAGCATTAATGTTGACACTGTGTGCAGACAGCATTGATAGTAGCTTCCTCCGGCCAACCGCAGTTCTCTCTCTCCTGGATATTCACAGCCTGAGACTGCTCCCTTACAGGGACCTCTCCCCCAAGACTAGCTAGCCCCTCCTCCTTTATGCTGCACCTAGAAAACAGTGCTGAGTTCCGGGGTTGCTTAGTAAGTGCTCTCTGTCAGAGAGAGCAAAGCCCACCCGGTCTCAGCTTTTCTGTATGTGTGTCTGTCATTTCTTCAGTGTCTGTAGTTTCTTCATTCCCGCGTCACCCCAGTCAGGTTTCCAGTACCTAGCCTTGCTGGATGTGGCAAGTGGCGCCCTGTGAACAGAGACCCTGGACTGTGGGGAGCTTGCATCGGTCGGATGAGGGAACGCCCCCCAGAGAAGTTCGCAAATAAAGGTAAAGAGAAAGATAAAAATAAAGGTAAAGGGGGCGGGGTATAATTAATTGTGAGCGTTAGGTCTAAAACATGGCAGGCAGAATCTAGAGATGAACAGTCATGTTAATGCTCCAAAGGAGGCTTGGGGGAGCTGTGAAGCAGACAGAAAACATTCCCTCTCGAGCAGTTCTTAGGCTTACCCTCGGCTTCCCAAAGAGGGGCAAGGCATTGATTACTTGGGAAAGGAGAGGGAAAAGCTAAGGGATGCAGGGCTGAGCACCCAAGCCTATTCCCATTTCACTTACAGTTTTTGGAGTCTTACTGTATGTGAGTGCATAGATTCATGGTTCTTTCCTCAAAGGAAGGCAGGCTGTGTAGAGTTGGATCTGCAAAGGCAGTGAGGTAAATTGAATTCACAGGGCAGGCTTGCTCTGACTGCCTGATGCCCTGGACCCTAATACTAAGGAAAGTGATTATGGTAATTGGGGTTGAGGATGCCCAGTCCCAGGGAACTGTGCGTTGGACCTGGCCAGCAGGGAGCTTTAATGGACATAATCTCACTCCTCTACAGCAAACCTTGTTAGGCTGTCAGATTTTAGGAAAATCAGCTGCTTTCTCCTGTTGGAGCAAAACTGATTCACAGAATTCAAATGATAGCTGTTGTGAGACTACCTTTTAAATCTTGAGAGATCAAGCAAGCCTAGACAACCTAAGGGCCTGTAGCCCTCTATACCCAAGGAGTTACTTAGCATATCCTCAGTGGCAATGCTTGGCAGTGATTGGTTAAACATGGAAAACTCTTGAGTCCATCCAGGGGATTAGCTGCTATTTAAGGTTGGGCTTACAGAGTTGTGTGAGGACCAAGCACAGCATAGTCTGGCTCGTGGAACTGCTATGGCTATAGGCACCAGCAGCCAAGTACACTATACTTTGTAAACTCACCAACGAGTTAACATAGCTGCCTTAAAGGCTATAGAGAAAATTGTCCTCCAAGGGGGAAAAACCCTTGTGGAAAGCAGATCGGACAGGGCCAGATTGTACCCAGACTTTGTGGCCTGGTTCTTTCAAGCTGCAGTGCCACCTTATAGCTGACCCTAGTGCAGGAAAGGTATTTACATTATCACTTGGTCCTTGAAAATGCTGGCAAGACTTGTAAGGAAACACGTAGGTATTATCAAAAGCACTTAAATTTACAGGGGATGATTAGATTTTATGTGGGCATAATGTCCTAGCCACCTTCAAGACATGTCTCTCTCATCAATCATTTAGTAAGTTATATGCCCTGAGGGGAAAATGCTGCCTGTTACACATATAGAAAAACAGGACATTTTGCATGTGATTGCTGCCACAAGGATTTCAATTTTTTTAAAAAAGAAGCATGTACCTACCATGTCCCATGATCTGCACAGCTTCCCAGACTTTTATCTGAGATGTCAGAGAGGAGTCCACTGGGTTAAAATGCTATTCACAACTGAGAATTCATTAGCAGCCTGGAGAGGGCCCAGGGAATGGCTGATGTCCTTTTAAACAACAGGTGCCACCACCCCGAGGGCCAACCATGAGTGATAGGAGAGACAGTGACCCTCAGCTACCAAAATGTACCATTGGTCAGCTCTGTAAGGCAGCCGTAGGCCAGGGTGGGGGCGTGGGGGGTGGGGTTGAACCTCAGCTCCACCACCTGACTTAGACCACCCTCCAGTGAGGATCATTTTAAGCCAGCAGCCAGAGTAGGACTTACCTTAGGCAGAAGCATTCAGAGCCCACAGGAGCTACAGATTCACCTGGGAGTAAGAGATGAAGACTGTTCAGTGAGGAATTAAGGTTATAGTTCAGTTACCCCAACTTCTTTTGGGACTACACCTGCATTTAAAATAGCTGCACCAATTCCCCAATGCTAAACGAAGAAAGATGCTCACAGTTTGTGGCCTTCATTACAGTTTTCTATAATTAGTTATCAGGGTGCCAAAGGTCATAAAGGTGCTTTGAGGCCTCACATTCTACCCAGCATCCTTGTGATTTTATAAGGCTGAAGTATCAGCCAAAACCGTACTACCATTAGATACTGCACCACCAACTTAATCCTTTATGAGGTTTAGATAAAATTCAAGGTGCAGTTCCTCTTGTGATACTCAGGGTGATTATTAAAGGCTCCGAGTGGGGTATCACATGACTGCTGCTTTTCACCAGCAGCCCTGGTAAATGTTACAATGCATGCCCAATGGAAATTTGCCTCCCAGACCACTTGGCCATCAGAGAAACCTGTGTGGGTAGATCAGTGGCCACTCATAGGGGGAAATTGCCTCCACTGTAGTTGCCTCCACTGTAGTACAGGTACAGTGCAGACACACGGACAAGTCTATTAATCCCCAGAACACCCCTATCTATCCAAAAAAGAAATCAGGTGAATAGAGGCAGTTATAGGATTTAAGAATATAAACGAAGTCATGAGGGCAGTGGGCCCCAGCACCTCCTGCTGTATTATCACATTTTCATTTCATTATAGTTGACTTAAAGGGTTGCTTTTCACCACTTGGCTTCATCCTTGCTATCTCAGAAAGTTTGCTTTTACCCCTCTGTTGCCTAATCTTGATCTGTCTGCACAGCACTTGCCCAGGGTATGAACATAGCCCTGCCATGTGTTAGGAATTTGTTGGTGAGTCTGGCAAGCTCACACCTGACAAAAAAGCTAAGGTTTACATCACCCACTATATAGATGATCTTCTGATCAGTCATCCTGATTCTACCGAACTGGCCATGAACTTTGTAGACCTCAAAAACAGCCTTTAGACCTGGGTGTCTTCAAATTGCTCAAGAAAAGATCCAGAAGGTATCTCCACTCCAATACCTAGATAAAATTATAGGGGAGCATACTGTACACCCCCAAAACTAGACATTCACAGGGATTTTTTTCAAAACTCTAATGATTTTGGGAACAGCTGGGAGATATAGATTGGCTCAGCACTTAAGCTTATTACCCGAGAACTTAGACTGGTCACTCTTCTCCCTGCCAGTTACTTTTGAGGATAGGATGACCCTGGCTGTATGGAAGTGGCTGTGTCCAAGTAAATATATAGGACCCAGCCACGCCTTTTCACTAGTAATCCTAAAGTCATCCATGACCCCTACTGGGGCACTCTGGCCACTGCAGAGCATTCTGAAATAGTTGCATTTAGGGCATTCCTTATCTAGGGTTTTGAACCTTTGCTATGATTTGGTGGCAAATTTTATCTCAGAGGGACTCAAACACACTCTAGGAATGCTAGGTAAAGATCTAGAAGTAAGGAATGTCTCAGTCAGGAGGTCGGCAGCACTGGCTCGGGCAGCAGTTCAGTGTCTAGCAGCATTCATTGACTGATTATTCTGGCCAGCTTGATTCTCGGCTTCCACCATCCAAGGTAGTATACTGTACCTGAAGGCACACAGTCTTAGCCCCTTGCTTTAGCTAACCTGTTTACACACACCCCTGACTATGTTACAGCCCCTACCACTCCACCACTCTTCCTTGGGTTCTGAAGTACCATGCACAGTGTACTCAGTGAGTTAACTCTGCAGTTTGCATAGTTTTAGATTATTTTGCCTTCCCCTCTGTCAATATTTACAGCCTATACTCTTATATAGTAGGAGGAAGGCAAGCCTTAGAGATGGCCTACATTGTTCAGGCACCAGATCAGAAGGTATACCATCTTCCCCATCAGCTCCTGGAACTCTTGCTTCCAAGTCAGAGTCCTTGCTATGTTGGCCATATCTGGCCACATATAGCTTTCCCCAGACCACTGGCTGGTGGTAATGCATGGCCGACATCTTGGTCTTAGGGTCCTTGCTCCGATTCCCTCTTGCTGTGCAGCCTGCCCTGATTTAAAAAAAAAAAAAAATCCATGATAGCCATGCTTTGTGTCATTGCCCCCACCCCCTTTTTTACAAAAGACACTTGCCATTTTCTGAGAGCAGGCTAGGCTAAAGCGATATGCCCACAGTGGTCCTTTCCAGCCTGTCATGCATGACGGCACTGACCCTGGAATGTTATGTCCTAGTGCTGTCTGGCAGATGGCTGTTCTTTCTTCATGTCGTCTCCTTTGACAGAGTACAGTTGGTGCATATGTCTATTGATAGCTGTTCTCATATTGTTTGTGCCCTGCTCGCACAGGGAGGCTGCCAGCCAGCATGCTGTTGCTCGTTGCCTTGGATTTGCTGGGATGGGCCATCCACAGCACATAGGTAGACAGTGTTCCTGCTTATAGCTTTTCTGCATTAAAAAACTTCTGAGTTCAACACAAAATAGCTTACAACATGGGCATTCCTCAGGGACAGGGGAATGTAGAAAGACCCCACAGGTGGATCAAGCAACAGTTAGAAAAACAAAAAGGGTAAAATCTCTGCTCCTACTGGGTCTCTAAACAGGGCTTCATTTACACTAAGTTTTAATTGTGCAAAGATGACATTAACAGAATGGCACTGGTCGCCAGAGAACAGGGAAATAAAACCTGAGGTGACAAGAAAGTGGTTTGGCCTGTTCCCTTGCTAATGTGGGGAAGAGGGTATTCTTGTGTCTTCCCTGAAGGTGAGGGACACCCACTTTGGGTACCTTCAAGGCACCTAAAGAGCTTTGGATGCAGTGAAGTTCCTGGTTGCAGGTGTGAAGAGGCTGAGACTGGAGCCCACAGAGAAACCGAAAGTGTGGCCCTTGAAGCCAATCGAGCGGTCTCCAAGGAGGAGGCCTCCTGCACAAACTTCAAGGAGGGCGACACCACCAACGTGGGGTCAAATAAAAAGGCTGATGCAAATGTCGGAGGAGGGAGCACGAGGCCTGGGGTTGGGAAATAACCCTGCAGCTATATTTCTGATGTGTCTGGTAATCATATCCATTCAGGTAAGTCCAGTCAGGGGAAAAGCCTACTGGACCTACATCCCCAGGCCATCGCTTTTTCACTGAGTGGCTTGGTCACATCTTTGCACACCTGTTTATACTAATGGCATCCTTTGTTTGAGAGAGTACTTTTTTACTACCTGGAATCCTGGTGGGCTCTCTTCGGCTATTGGTGGTGAGCTACAGCTCTGAAATTTAGACAGAATTTAATGTCACACAGATGAATACTGGCATGTGTGAGAGCAGCCCCTTAGATCTATAGCAAGAGCAGATATGATTGGGGAACGAGCCGAGGCCCACCCCTGGCTGTTTGGATCCACAGCGATAGTGTGTATTTGAGCCAGTTATGTCAGCACCCGAGGAATGGAGGAGGCTTATGTAAGATTGGCTCTCCTATTACTGTCTGAAAACAGTCCTTGACAAGCTTCAGTCTTCAGTCTGTTGAACCTGCTAAACATTCCTTTCACTTTGTTGGGCACAGCAGCTGTTATGTTCTTCCCTCTTCTCCTTCTTACAGTCTGGTGTTGAGCATTTCAGCGAACCACCTCTGGACTAAGCACGGAGAGTCTTCGTGAACATCTAAGAAATAAGAAAGGGGGAGATGTGGGGAGCAGAGGAAGGCCTAAGTGAATTGTGTGTTGTCTGACATGAGCACGGCCATGTCAAGGACCCAGTGCCTCAGATCCATGGACATGGCAAGGCCTTTTCCGGGTCAGGCTCAGGGCCAAAGCCTTCCCCTGGTCCAAGCACGAATGTTGACAGTGTGTACAGAAAGCAGCAACTGCAGCTTCCTCCTCCTCCTACCTACAGCTTCTTCCTCCTGGATATTTACAGCTGAGACTGCTCCCTTACAGAGACCTCCCACCAAGACTAACCCCTCCTCCTTGTGCTGTACATAATAAACACGCTGAGTTTCGGGTCACATAGTAATTGCTCTCCGTCAGAGAGAGCAAAGCCCACCTGGTCTCAGCTTTTCTGTATGTGTGTCTGTCATTTCTTCAGTGTCTGCAGTTTCTTCATTCCTGCGTCGCCCCAGTCAGGTTTCCAGGACCCAGCAGTCCTGGGCATAGCAGTTACTAACTTCACAAGCACTAACAAGTAGTATATGGCTGAACCTAATTTGAACCCAGAGCCCAGTTGTTCTTTTCTTGTGTGTTTGAGACAGGGTCTCATTATGTAGCCCCTATTGACCTGGGACTCACTCTGTAGACCAGGGTGGCCTTGAACTCACACTTAGTGTCCAGCTGTCTCTGTCTCCTGAGTTCTAGCAGAGTCCCAGTTTCTCCCTGCACTGTCACACTGCTCCTCTGTTGAGTATTTCTTACTGTTTTTGCTTGCTCTCACGGGACACTTTGAAGGTTGATAGGTGTGCCAGTAGTGTTTAGGGGCTGATGTGCACACACAGGTTCACTGTCCTTGCTCCTGTCTCCCACCCCCTCTGCTTCTGAAGAGGACAGTGCCAGCGAAGTCCTAACATGCTTCACCCGTACCCGAGGCATCTTCAGAAAACAGTCTTAAGTTCGGGTGCCTTTGTTAGTCATTTAAGGGGAGAGGATACTTTCTTTGTAGCCACAGACAGGTCTTACACCTCAGTGCGGTATTTCAGAGTATGCTTTTGAAGTCAGGGTTACCGAGTCCTTTCTAAGGTGGGGACAAAGCTGTTAACAAGGCACTTCTTTGGGTGGAAAGATAGTCCCTACAGAATGTGCATGTGAGTTTCTTAAAAAGCTGGCCTTTCATGAGAGCTCTTGCAAAGCCTTCTAGTGTTTGTTGCCTTGAAGACATTTTAGGAAAGATAAAAGTTGCTCCAAAAATCTAAACTCTTGAAATAAAAAAAAAATGCCCTTCACAATGGGGTGGATCTCTTGAGACCAGTTCAATTTCTTGCCATCATAGCTGTGTGCATGGGTGGGTAGGGGATGGGGACAGTGAGGATAGCTTTTGTTAAGCCACCCCCAAGGATGCCTTCTGCAGAAGACCTTCAGTAGTAATTTAATCTAAATGTGCTTGTCAGTAACGCTGTTCCCTTGGGGGGGCTTGGGGGGCAGACCTAGGGTATGTGTGTGCAGCTTGGACCAGTGTCCCACATAAGCCACGTTCCCAGACCACAGTAATGAGTGGTATGGTGGCTCTTTCTTTTGGTTTTGTAAGAAGCCTGTGAAATTTGACTCCTGGGTCCATAATTTTAATTTCCCTGTATTCCAGAAGACATTAGAAAATAGAAATTGATCAGGAAAGTGGATTTATTTTGTTTGGAAAAGGGAAACAAAATGAGTTGGTTTTGTTTTGTTTTGTTTTCCAGCTTCCTTATAGCAATGTTCTATCTCTAATAGGAAAGATGCAACCCACAGGAAATATACCCTCAAAGGTCCAGCTGTCATCAGGATAGTGAGACTTTTCTGAGAGAGCTCAGCAGGAGGACCCCCCCAACCCCCCCCACCCCCGAGAAATCTTATTTGGTTTATTTCCTGAGTGTTCCTGTTAGTGCTGCCACTGCTGGGGGCGTGTCCTCTTAAATCCCGGAGTCTGTCACCTGCAGTGCTCAGTGTGTCAAGTCCTCTCAAGTGCTCTCAGCCTCTTGGCTTCACTAAATCCATAGCTCGTAAGTCGTTGATTTAGAGTATAGTAGGTGGTTTCTATAAATTTCCGTAGACTTTCCGGGTGAGCTCTAGGAGGCGATGTTACAGTCTTACTTTATTGGTGACCTAGCCCATGCATATGGGTTTTAGCCCTTAAAGGAGGTTTGAATGGAAGCAACCCTCTTTAAGTGCTTCCTGTATTGTGAGATACCTGTGTTATGGTGTTGGTGATTGTGGCAAGAATTACCCCTTTGTTGCCTTCTAAATAAACTAGACTTTTAAATGGAGTACTCTTATTCCAAAGCTGCTATCATTCTTTTGTGGTCCAGAACTATCATGTTCTTATTTATCAATATTCCTAAGCTTTTAGGGAGCTTATTTGAACAAGCAAAGGTAAGCTAATTTCTGAACATACTAAAGTCATGGTGGGAGGAAGGTATGTGACATTTGGTTAATATAGTAAGTGGACAACCGCAGTGTGTTCTAAAGTCTACATAAATAATATTCTCATACTTAAAGGTTTGTTTTAGTGAATTAAATCATTGCATTGCTGAATGAATTCTTATTATTGTTTAGTTATCTTATTTCCTCTTAACCAGACCTTATATTTTTTCTAATAATTGAAATAAATAATATTTCTCTAAATCTGGAGGGGAAATGTTTATATATATATATATATATATATATATATATATATATATATATATATATATATATATTTGCTTTGTTCTGTGGCTCCTCTGAGTAGCAAACTGTCCTAATCCAGTCATGAAGAAAGGATTCTCTTATTTTCCTGTTTTTTTTAGCCTCTCTTTAATGCAGCAAACAGAGTATCTTTTTTTCCTATGCCATCTTTACACGTACATATGTACCATTAAGTATAGCACTAACAATAGCACATCAAGGAAGTATGACAGAAGTCACTAAATGTAAAGATTTCTTCTGTGAAAAAACTTTTATATTGGGTCTGTTTAACTGTAACTTGTTGGTATATTTAATCTAATTTGTTATTAGCTAAGTTTTCATTTTTAGTAGGTGGTTAGTAGACCAAGCTGCTGAATTTGGAAGGTGTCAATTTGTCATGTGCTTCGTGAATATATTTTATGTTGAGTTTTACTTTTTTAGATGAACTCAAGCATATTCTTATTTATCTATATTAAATGTTTCAGCTAGCCAGGTATGGTAGTTTACCCCTGTAATCTCATCACTTAGGGGACTGAGACAGGAGTTCCATGAGTTCAGGACCAGCCGGGACTACAGCGTGAAACCAACTGAAAAGACAAAAGACAAAAGACAAAGTCCAAAAACATCAAAGCTAGCAGATTCCCATGACTCTTCAAATTAGTGGGAAGATCAATCTTAATTATATACAGATTAACCTCGGCTTTCCTCTGAACTCAAATGTGCTTATTATTAGCAGCTGCTTCTTATTCTCAGGATGAGTTCTCTTTATTCACATGAACCAAACAGGCCACCCAAAAAATAGACGTGAGAGCACAGGAGGCGGCAGAGCCTGTGATGGTGACACTTGAGAGTGTTTGCAGCCTTATTGAGTGGTCTTGGAAACCCCAGCTGTTTCTGGAGTTTTCCTTTTTCAAAATAGAGCTAGGAGATTGTTCTCCTAAGCAAGTGTTTACTCCTGTTTATAAAGTGTTGTCAGTTTTAAGTTAGATTAGTTGTATTTTCCTGTAAGACTTTATGGATGTTAATTTTTACATTTTGGTTTTAGCAGATTAGGTAATGACTGTATGATAAGGGAGGTCTTATACCGCGAGCAGCGCCTGGTGTGGCGTTCCCAGTTTACCTTCTGGTGGGCTTAGTTCCTATCCATATATATGTAAGCTATAGGGTGACACTGGGCACTGAGCATCTCAGGAACTGAAAAGCACTGCTGTTATTGTCACACTCAAGGCTATGGTGTCCCCAGTAAGCAGAGAACTGAGCTCATTATAGGTGTTAACTGCCGTTTATTCTTTTCTGTTATGGCAACTGAGCTATCATCAAGGTAGTATTAGCATACAAGAGGAGTGTGTTTAGCATATAGCTGTACAAATTTAGTTCACTAGAAATGATCACTACCTTCCAGGAAAGCATGTTCTCAAAGCAAATGGACTGCAACAGTCTCAAGGCTGAAGGAGGTAAATATTGATAAGAGTTCAGATATATTTTCTGAGAACACCACTGTGGATTCTACAGTCAGTGAAACATATGGTACTTTTTTTTATGCTTAAACCAGTTAGTTCAAGTTAAAATTGCTCTTACTAAACTGCTTTGCATAGATTTTTCTAATGGGTCTGGTTTTGATAATAATCTGCTGATATTAATATGCATGCTGGGGTGTCCTTTGGAATGTCAGATCTCTCTCACTTTTAATGTAATGTCAAGATTTATTTCCTTGCCTTTGCTGTTGGTTTGACTCCTGTGTTTGTGCTTTCCACTTTACAGGCATGCAGTATGGTGACTGTGTTAATAATCAAGCTAGCTCCACACCAACTCCCTTGTCATCAGCTTCCGATGATGAGGAAGAGGAGGAGGAGGATGAGGAAGCAGGTCTGCTTTAGCTTCACACACTTTCCGTCTTCACTTCTTCAAACTGTCTTTATTTTGCAGTCTCAGTCTTTAGAAAATGTCTGAGGATTGAGCTTGATGAACACCTCAGTGTGGGTTACAGAAAGAACGTGGCTCACTTGACTTAATCACGTCTTTGATGGTTGAATGTTTTCTTCTTTTAGACATGCTTGTCTTGCCAAGCTGTGTGCAAAGGAGTGGAGCCTGACTGAAGCTCCTGCTGGTTGCCGTAGTACCCCTTAGGAATAATGCTTTCTGCTTTGCATGTTCCTTCAGACTAATCAAAATGAGCTATGTGGATTTTTTTTTAATATGGTAGGAAAGTAAGATTGTTTTACAGGGTCTGGGTCCCCTTGGGTCCTCTCAGCATGTGCTTAGACGCACCACATCAGTATTTGCCTGCTTGTGAAACAGTTTCTATCATTCACTAAAGAAGTACATAGGGTTGTGTAGTGACGACCTGCTTAATTATATTTTTGTGCTTTGATAGGTAACTATTGACAATTAAACAACTCAGGGCTTAAGAGGAGATGAGGGAGTGAGGGAGCTCTTTCAAGTGACTTTATATGACCGAGTTCTCTTCCTACTGTATTTATTATTGTTGGAAGGAGTTGCTAATTTGTCTAACCAAAACCTGCTGTTCTGTGTGTATTGTTTAAAATATTCAAATCTTTTTACATGATTTGAGGGGGATAAAAATAAGAGATTCCAGGTAGGAAGAAGTTGTTTTTCAGAAATGTTTTAAATTTTTATTTTAACTTGATTTCAGATTTTTCAAGTTTAAAAGGTATTCCCTTGTATGTTTTATCCAAATAAACCACCTTCTTTATAATTCCTTATATACTTTTCCCTTTGTTGTCTGAAAGCCAAATCTTAGCCATGAACTTTACTCCCAAATACTGCTTGCCCTGTGTGTTGCCAATCATGAAGGTAGTACAGTCACAGGAGGTTGAACATTGGTGTGATAACATTTGGTGTATATGGCCTGTGGTCAGTTCTTAGTAATTGTCCAGTTTTATATAGTTGTATTCATGGCCCTGGATCCAGTCCATAATAGTTCATTGAACTTAGTTGGTATGTCTGTAGTAGTTCTATTGATGCAAAACAAACAGAAACAAAGCTATCAGTTCAAAGGGATTAAGGATTTATTCAAAGCTAAGTGTTAGTGACTGACTCGCACACACAGGTCCCTAAGTCCTAGGTTCTAGTGTGGTGATGGTTTGGGAAGTTTGACAGTAGCAGAGTCAAGGGAGTCATAGTGGAGGCACTTTTCAAATCTATTGGTGGAAACATCAGGCCGAGGGGATGCACAGCCCAGTGGAGGAACCTCTGCTGGGGCTCAGATGTGATCTGATTGTCAACACTCTTGTTGCATTGGCAGAGGCTGAGTTTCTGTACATTCCAGAAAGATTTACCTGTCTCTAGGATGTTAGGTCACACACAGAGGTGGGGAATCAATGGCTAGTAAGGGAGCGATAGTCAAGATGACTTTGGATTTCAGTCTGTAGCATTCCAGCTTTGTAAAACCTGTCAAGGCTTATAGAATTGTTTAACACAGGTGCGGCTTGTTTCTGAGAACTTCATTTACACGGGCCAATTATTTGTTAAAGTGTTTCCTGATAATGAGCATCAAATCATACAGTTTTTCCTTTTTATTGATGCTCTTGATTTATTGAGACTGCGAGTATCATGTAGCTCGCGCTGGTCTCATATTCTCTGTAGAGCCAATGCTATCCTTCTAACGCTCTTGCCTCCACCCTCCAACTGCTGTAATAACACATGTTCACAGCCACACGGGTTAAAGGACATGTCTTTGACAGGATTTTAAAGCAATTTGCAATGCCCTTGGTGATGTATGTCCACATATTGATGACCTTAGCATTCTATGAGAAATTGTTTTGAGATGTGCAGATGTACTGGTTTTTGTTTTTTCATTCCTATGTATGTGCACATGTGCAGAGGCATGGGTCTGTGCACAAGCAGAGCTCAGGAGAGTGCTTTGTACTTCTTGGAGCTGGAAGTGCAGGCATGTAAGGAATGGTATTCCACGTGGACTGGAATCTTCCTTTCACTTTCTGTAGGTGCTGAGAGCTTAGCTCTGGTCCTCATTGCTCAGCAAGTACTCTAGCGGCTGAGCTAGTGCTCCATTCCTGAATACCATGTTCTTTATTTAACTGTCACCCATTGCTTTAGTATTCATTAATATCTTCAAACTCTCATTTATATTGATGAGTTGGACTTATGAAAACCCATTGATTTAGCTAGTGGCAATTCCTTCAGTTGGGCTCTGATACCTTTCTTAATCCCTTGTAAATATAGCACTGTTTGGGCATGGGGAGATAGGACAGAAAGTGAAGAACATCCCTTGAGTCTCACGAGTGCAGAGCTCCTGTTTGTCTGCTACACTGGGTGAATCCTGCCAGTCCTGTAGTGGATGTTACTGTGAAACCTGCTGCTATTAATAAGGAACAGCTCAGAGGTGCCAGGTATCCATTTTCTCTCAGCCAATAGGTGGTAGACATGGATCTGCCTTTCATTCTTCTGTGTGTTTATCCACGTTATGTAGAAGCAAATCCTCAATTTGCCCAGTTATTAAAATTGAGCCACACGAGCAAAGATTCTTGGTCTTGCTGACCCTTAGAGAGCACCTTACCTTACACCTTTTCTTCAGGGCTTCTGTGTTTTCATATTTTCTCAGCTTCAGAGTCTGTGCTAGTTTTATTTCTTCTTGAGCTAGGGTTCCCCTGTGTCGTCCAGGTGGATGGTCCATTTAGCTCTTTCCTTTGCTTGCGAAGATTCCAGCTCCTCCTTTTTTCTCCTTTGGTTTTTTTCAAAGCTTCAAAAGCTGGGACCTAGAGCCAGTATAGACTGAGGGGCAGTTCTTCTCAAGACCTCCATTCATACACTTCTCCCACCTGGCCTCATTGATCTTAGTCTCACGCTAGGGTTATGACAGGACTGAGGAACGTAGAGCTACCTGACGTCAATAGGGGGATAATCCATCAAAACTGATTGTTTACCTAAAGTTAGCTTTCACATTGAAAAGGGACAGATAGAGTTTCCTTAATCTGGAATATGAAATACTACAAAAGCCAGATGTTTTCAGAACTGATATGACTCAAGTGGACAGTTCTACTTTTCTCATGATAGGTCATACATAGTTAATCCTAGATGTGCTAGAAACACCTACAATTACTATTGGACCCCATGTTTCAGGTACATGTGAAATATATGTTAGTCTATGGTTAGCTTTAGATTCATTTAAGATACCTCATCTGTTATATATACATATTCCAGAATCTGAAAGAAAATGTAAAAACTGAAAACTTTCTGGCTCCATGTATTTTAGATAAGAATTTTTCAATCTGTATTTTTATTCTAAGGAATAATACAGTGGCTTCCAGAAATACTTAATAGGGAAACAGCATTTATAATTATAACTTGAAAAGGCAGTGATTTAGGATTTTAAACAGTGCCTTACCTCGAGAGGAAATGCTTTTCTATTGTCAAAAGGGAAGATTTCGTAAGTGGAAAGAGGAAATCAGACTGCAGTGTACTGGTGAACACAGGGGCCCTGGTTAGTAGGTCTTCAGTGTAACTGCATTGTAAGGTGAGGGGGTGGTGCAGCAGGGCAAGTCAGCTATAGTTTGAAGGGTTACAGTGTGAAGGTCTGTCGATGTTATTCCTCTAGGATTGTAGTGAATTCTTGATTTATGTGTGTCCAGAGTGTCAACCTGCTGGTTTCATGTGTGTTTGCATGTATGTGTGTTTAGCACAGTTGTGATTGGTGTCGGCAGTGATACTATGAACGCACTAGAGTGGATCAAGTAAGCATTAGGTTTTACCAAAGCTCAATTATGTTAACTGGTCCTGACTTAGTGGTCCATTTGTGATTACAAATGTTACTGTTTTGCTCTTGTGACATGACTTGGACTTCTGAAAGTAAATGAGCAGACTTAATTATCACTAGATAAGCTAGAACAACTGTTTGTAAGAGGCACACTTGAAAGTCTGTGGCTATGGTATTATTAAGATGGGTGTTATACAACTTTAATAAAATATAATCTTTGTAATCTCAGTCCATCTCTTCCTATAGCTCCCATTGCAGTCCTACCCAGCTTCAATCCCCCCCCCACCTTGTTCTCTCTCTCTCGTTCTCTCGATCACTCTCAAAAGAGAAAAGCAACAAAAAATGAAATTCAGTATGGACAAATAAACTAAAGAGAAGGAAAGAAAATCAGTAAGAGAAAAAAACAAAAACCCCCACAAACCAAGAATCGCACAGAGAGGGAGCCCACATTTTTTCCTTCTCTGCAGATACCAGTTGCAAATAGCTTCTTGGTTAGGGATGGCACTTTCAAAAAGTACAGATTTTATTTAAGATGTTAAAATTTTAACATTTAACTTGCCATGAAAGAACCTCAGATTCATGATTAAATAGGAGTATGATCTTTAATAATTTGATATAAATATGTTAATCTTTGGCTTTACTTTTTTTAAGAAAAGTGTGTGTTTCTGTGGGGTGACACCGCATATTGTGGAGGTCAGAGGACATCTGGTGGGAGTCAGGAATCTCTTTCTGCCACATTGGCCTTGTGCAGTCTAACTCAGGGCATTAGGCTTCGGGAGGTCATCAAAGGGTGTTGAGTCCCCTGTAACTAGAAGGTTAGTTGGTGGTGAACCACCAGTGGTGCTAAGACTAGAACTTGGTTCCTCTGGACAAGCAGTCCCAGAGTTGTTAAATGTTTGAGTGTTTTGCCTAAATGTATGTGTACTGCATGTGTGCCTGAGACCCAAGGAGGCCAGAAGAGGGCCCTGGATCCTCTGGTACTGGAGTTACAGACAGTTCTAAGTCACCATGTGAATTCTGGGAACTGTAAGAATAACAAGTGCTCTTAGCAACTGAATCATCTCTCCAGCCTCAGTTATTATTATGATTCCTCCTCCTCCACTTCTTTTTTGAGGGTCTCATTGTGTAGCATTGCTGGCTTGGAATTAGCTATGTAGACCTACTGGCCTCATCTCACATATTGTATCTCCTGAGTGCTAGGATTAAATGCCCAGCAAGAATTAATATTCCTCAGCAGTTACCTTTAAACCTTTTTCTTGGACATAGAGCATACCAGAAA
This sequence comes from Mus caroli, assembly GCF_978045245.1. Classification (NCBI taxonomy): domain Eukaryota; kingdom Metazoa; phylum Chordata; class Mammalia; order Rodentia; family Muridae; genus Mus; species Mus caroli. The sequence goes on from NW_028227258.1 coordinate 30,030,061, forward strand.
TTGGTATTTGTTTTGAGATAGGGTCTCATTGTGTAATCTTGCCTGGCGTGGAACTCGCTACATAAGCTAGGCTGGCCTTGAACTCATAGAGGACTGCCTTTTCCTTTACTGTATAGCCATCTTATTGAGGTTTAACTCACATACCATAACATTAACTTACTTAAATTATTGCTCAGCAAGTTTTACTGTTTTCTTACTTTATTCCCCACCAGTGTTCCAGAACATTCTGAACACCTCAAAAGAAAAACTCCTTATCTCTTAGGGGTCACTTCCCATTCTGCCTTTCTCAGCAGCACAGCTCCAGCAGCTGCTGATTTATTATGTTGTTGAGTTGTACTAATTTATTCTGTGACTGACTTCTTTCTCTGAGCAGTGTGAGGCCCCTCCAAGCTGGCCCCACACCAGCGCTCTATCCCTTTGCCCTGTTGAAGAGCAGGCCCGTGTGTACACTGGCTTTAGTTATTTTCCTGTTCCCCAGTTGGTGCACATTGGTTGTTTCTGTCTTTTGGCCTTGATAAGTAGCGCTCCCATGAACACTTGATAAGTAGCGCTCCCATGAACACTTGCCAGTAAGTTTTTGTGTGGTTTGTGTTCATTTATCTTATGACGTTTCTTGGTCATATAGTAACTGTATTTTTAGAAACTGTTATAATGTTTTATAAAGTAGCTATACTCTTACAATTTCATGACGTTTCTGGTTTTTCTGCATTCAAAAAATGCAAAAAATGCTGTTCCAGATGCTTTTAGGGTTAGCCAGCCGCCGTGGTGGGTGTGGATGGTGCTGTGGTCCTGGGTTGACTTCCATCGTTCCAGGAGCTGGTGATGCTGAGAGCATCCTTTGATGTGCTCACGGCCTTTCATGTACCCAGTATAATGCAGGGTTCTGTGGTCTCCAGTTGTGTGGTTTTTAACAAACACTTAGACCATAGTGGATTTTATATGTGCTCTTCTGGTGCTGGCTACCTTTGTGGGTGAGCTAAAGTAGGTTGCTAAACATTTTTGTCACATCAAAGGAGAGCCCTGCACCCACTGAGCCATGTCTCTTCCTTTTACTCTCCCCTCAGCTCTCAGTGGCCACCAGTGTACCCTCTGACTTTGTAGACTTGCCTTTTCTAGAGACTCTCATTGAAATAGAACCGTACCATATGCAGTATATTATATGTGCTCTTTTTTGGCCTGGCCTTTTTGCTTTAGCATGGTTTCAAGATTTGTTTACCTTGTAGCAAGTATGAACACTCTAATCCTTTTGACTGAATGGCAGTCCATTATTCTAGACACCGTACATTTTGTGTAGCCATTACCTATTGGTAATTATTTGAGTTTATGTGTGTTTTTGTTTGTTTACTGTTTGTTTTGGGTTGGGGTCTTGTTATATATAGCTTAGATTTGTTTGTATAGTTAGATAAGTGATAATCCTTCTGCCTCAGCTTCCTGGGTGCTAGAATTACAGCATGCATTCACACACCAGCTTCCGGGTACTTTGATATGTTTTGTCACGTTTTGGTGACAGGATCCCACTAGGTAGCCCAAGTTCAGCATTGGGCCTCCTAAGTACCAGTGTTATAGCTGTGCCACTGTGTCCCACACTGAGGCTGTGACCCTGTACACCAGCGTCATGCTCGAGTTAAATATGTGGACAAACAGAAAAACTACTACTTCCCAGTAAACTGTTTATCACCAAAGAGGAGGGCTTAGTAGATACAGTCAGTCCTCCGCTTCATGTGGTCGAGTAGTCCAACCTGATAGCAAGTGGCTTTCCCTCCAGAGCCTCCCATCAGGTTAGCCATGTGTTTCTAGGGGTGGTAACTGGCCCAGAGTTATACAGCAGGTATAACTGTGCCTGTGCTCTTCTGCCTTGAAGTCACATTCTTTGCTGAGAGTGAAGCATCCCCATACAAATAACTGTCAGTGGTGCCCTTAACTCATCCAGTTAATTCTTAAGGTTATCTGGAAGCTGTTTAGAGGAAGATAACTATACATGCCCATTCCTTTTACATCACAGCTTTAAAAAATGAAGTTAAGGTGTCCAACAACATAGGAGTTAGGGTAAATAAAACATACGATTTTTATGACAATGGACAGGTTTTTCCCAGACATAAAGAGTGGTTAAGTTGTTTGCAGAGAAAAATGAATGTACCTGGAGATAATCAGATCACTCGAGTTCTACCAGTCCTAGGAAGGCAAATGTGTACCTTTCTTCCCATCCACAACTCATACAATGTTATAAACTCATACACATATAAACGACACGAAAGTAAAAGTAAAATTCTGTGAACAGAGGGAGCCAGGGGAGGGGGAGAGGCACGGCAAGTCATGTTCAACATGTGGTCTATACTTGATGAAAAGGCAAAACAAACACACTTAAAAAAAAAAAAGGAAAAACTAAACTCCCGGTTGTTGTCAGTTAAGAGCCAGGGAAAGTGCTCTAGCAGGGAGTTTTGTCACTTTGGTCTCAAGGCATTTTCTACTGTGTTTATCTGTGTAAACGGCAGTGTATTTACCTGAGTTTCTCAATGAAGTACTGCTGAGTGAATGAATGAAGGAACTGTCTCTTATGTTCTATTCTCCCATGTGTCCTAGCACCTCTCCGCTTTTCTTAATCTAACTGGTTTGAATGGTCACAAACCGTAAGTTCTTATGTCTGATGTTTATGTCTATGAGCATGGCTTCCATTTACATGGCAAGTGTTGTTAATCTCTATTCTGCACATGGATAAATGGAGACACTAAAATACTTTCATGTTATGCTGGAAGAGACCCAAGCCATAAGGTCTTCTTGTTTCCATGTTTCTGCTGTACTTTCACATGTCTGTTTTCCTTTCATGTGTGTATGTGTACCGCATGTCTGTGTGTGCTCAGAGAGGTCAAAGAGGACATCGGATCCTCTGGACTGAGTTCAAGCTCCTTTGTAGCCATCCTGTGGGTGCTGGGAATCCAACCCAGGTCCTCTCTGAGATGTCTTAACTGTTACGCCATCTCTGTAGCCCCAGAATCTTTTCCATGTGAAAGAGCTCGATTTCAAGTGCGGTTCCATTAAATAAAAGAGCTGCTAGTGCTAAATTTTTATTTGCTTATTTTTTATAAGTTTGATGTTTATTCTTGAAGTTGATGTGTGACTGAATTTTATTCCACTCATCAGCTGTGTAGTCTCCCCACTGTTATTTTGTTATTTGTTATTCTTTTAGAATACTTTTTAAAATTAAATTTGTGTATTTGTCAGGTGGGCGTGTGCCAGTATGCTGAGGTCAGTGTAAGTTTCCAGAGTTCATTTTCTTGTGCTTGCCATCAAATTCAGGTAGACAAGTGGTCAGTTTATCATGGCAAGTGCTTTTACGTGCTGAGCCATTCATATAGCCTGTGTGTGTGTGTTTCTCTGTGTCTGTCTATCTTTTAAAACATCAGTCATTGTGTGTGTGTGAGATTGCTCTCAAAAATATTAGTCATTTTAATTTGGTAGCAGAGTTGGGAATGTTTTTAGTTGAGCAACACCGACTTGATGCATGGTGGCAGCTGTGCTGTGAGGTTCACCATCACTTTGAACTTAGCCCGTGTTTGCTTTCCTTGTAGGTGTTGACAGCTCTTCCACCACAAGCAGTGCTTCACCCTTGCCCAACAGTTACGATGCCTTGGAAGGAGGCAGCTACCCAGGTAAGCTGTTTAGATCCAGCTTGTGCACTCTTCATTTACATTACTGCTGCAGCATGGTAAAGGGAACTGACTGCATATCAAAAGCATACTGCATTTTTAACAAAAAAAAAAAAAAAAGGGACATTTTCCTGACATTTCTCAGCTGTAATATAGTAATATAACGACCATTCATGTTGTTTCTGGTGACCTGAAGACATTTGTTGTTTGGACTTTTTTCTTTTCTCTTTCTAAAAAAAAAAATTGATAGTGAACAGGTTAATTTTTTCTCTCTAATTTTAAGAAACAGCTCCTTAAATTGTGCTATTTCTGTTGATTTCACGGGTCCTTGAATCCCTTCCAGCTAACCCTGGGGTATGTGTTTGATTCCTTACTTCCCTTGTGGCTCCTGCTGCCTCCACTTGGTAAAAAGCCAAGTAGACCCAGGGAGTAGGTTTTAGAGGCATTGCTATTTTTCTACTATTTTATTTGAAATGTATAAGGAAGGTTTGCCTGCCTGTGTTTGCCCCCTGTGTTCCTAGTCAGAATAAAGGATTGTATTTTATGGAACTGGAAGAGCAGAAGGGTGTGTGCCTCCAGACTTGAGCCCATTTCCTCTGTAAGAGCCAGTGCTCCACAGCCATCAAAGAACCTCATCACCTGAGGAGACCCGAGAGGTCGTGGATGTATAAAGTGGAAAATAAACAAGCTGTTATAAGCAGTAGTCATTTCATTGTAGTAGGAACTTATGCTGCAGTCTCCTGCCACCCACTCAGGGGCACACTCCCCCCTCTCATGGCAGCACGACAGCACACATGACTTTGTCCTCTTATCGCTTTGATAATATTACTTTCACTAGGATGAAATTTAGCCGAAGCTGTACTGTTCTGTACCTAACACACTGTTCACTGTCACGGTACCATGAATCCATAGAAAATGGAATCCTCTGAGTTTAGTGTGCAGCTCCCTCTTAGTCTTCTGTGGTCGAGCGTTTTTTGTCCTAGGAATTAATGGGTGTGTGTGTGTGTGTGTGTGTGTGTGTGAGAGAGAGAGAGAGGGGGGGGGTTTACAGGTGTCTTCTAAATTCAAACACAGTCAATAAAAAGATGGATTCTTCAAGAGAACTTTTGAACGATGATTTTTTATTAAGTCATGTACTTTTCAGTCTGTGTCGTTGCAGACTCTTAGCTGGTAAGAAATACCATTTTTAATGCAAAAAAGATCAAGTGATTATAACTTAAAGTAAGACCAAGTCAATATACCAAAATCTTACACTGATTACACACACATATGCTGCCAATTTTTTCCATTTTTCCCAGTTTTACTGGAATTTTTGCTTTTAAGTTTAAATAAAAATGAAGGATATCCAGTCACTAAATTGTCTTAGTCACTTATTGATGCCAGCTGTTGTCCTAGAAGTTTAGGACACTATTTTATATTCTACTTACAATTTACCTATGCAGATAATACATATTTCTAGGGTATTATAGGAATATGCCACTATTTTCATGGACATTTTACATTAAGGGTCAGATAAAGGGCAGTTTAGAAAGAACTAAATTTTAATCTTAATTCCTTTGTTTTATTTTCTGCTTCTTAGCCCCAGTCATCCTGGGAGAATTAAAAAACAAAAATATAAATTACTGTATTAGCTGGGTCTGGCGTTGTTAGAAGTAACATCTGAAGTATTTGTTACTGAATGTTATCCATAGGCAAAGCAATACATAAATTAAGATGGACAGAATATTGGTAGTTACTAAAGTCGGGTGAACTGAACATGGTTGTCGAGATCTTTTCTTTCTAATTGATGTGTTCTGCATTTGTCACAGTAAAACATTCAGAAAAGAACGCCAAAGGTTATTGCTTATCAACCGGATTTGCGGTTGTGAACACCTAATTATTTCTTTGTAGATATGCATTCTTCTTCAGCAAGCAGCCCTGTTCCTGACCGTGCCCTGGAACCCAATCCCAACCTTGCCCAGGCTCTGTCTGCAGCCCCCACTCCCCCTGCAGCTCAGCCAGCCAAGGTGGCAAAGCCTTTTGGCTATGGCTACCCAGCTCTGCAGCCTGCCTATCAGAACGCAGCACCACCACCCACGCCTGCAGCACATCCCAGCGGCCCGGCATATGCTGGATATCCTCAGGTGTGTATTCAGTTGTGTTTGTAACAGTCGATAAAGGTTAGATCCATTGGAGCACGTTTCTGATGATCTGGATTTAAAGAGGTATAGTCTGGATGAAAAGTGGGTAGCTTGGATTTCTTTAGGGGTTTGCAGGCTTTTTGTCCAGGGGTTTATAATCAGGAAATTAAATGGTGATTTAAAGCTAACGTTTACTCGCGTGTCTGTGTTTGCCATATATGTGTTGATGACTACAGAGCCCAGAGCTTGCTGAGCTGGAACAGAAGGCAGGCAGGCAGTCTCGAGCGTCCCCGTCTGAATCCTGGGACGGGAACTCCGTCCTCTGAAAGAGCCACTTCTCTAACCTGGAATACGAACTTAAGATGGTTTTCTAGTGCTGAGCTGACAGTTACCTCAGAAAAATAAGAGAATGTAATTTAGTATTTATTTTAGCCTCTGTTCTTTACCTGGAGTTATGATTCTTTATGTATCAGTTAGAATTAGTGCATTCATATAGTGAACCTTGGACCCTGTACTAAAGAATGTGGGAGATAACTATATGTATATATATAGACACACAGTGTATCCTTTATTTATTTATTTTTTTGTCCTTTTTCTGTTAAAAAGTTTGTGGTTAGAGTCACGTGTATGCCTAAGTTTATAATATAAATAACAACAAAAGAAATGAAAAACTAACTTAAAATATTGACTAGAGGTAAAATATGAGATGAGATATCCCTGTATGTTTTTTGTAACATTTTCATATCAAAATAATACAATTTTTGGCCCATAGTTGAATGAATCTATCACTTGTAGCTTACAAAATAGAATATAGACTATACTCAGTATACATCTAATATATTTAAATAATTTCAAAATTATATCAACTTTTATTATGAGTGTAAAATTGTTAAATGTAAGATTTGTGTTGTTGGTGCTAGAGAGACAGTTTAGTGGTTAAGAGCACTGGCTGTTCTTACCAAGGACCTGGGTTCAATTCCCAGCATTTACACTGTGGGACACAGCTCCAGCCCCAGGGAATCTAATGCCCTCCTCTGGCTGGTCTCTGAAGGTACCAAGCACACAAGTGGTATATAGACATACATGCAAACAAACTATTTATACATAAAATGAAATTTAAATTTAAAGTTTACAAAAGTAATGAGAAAATACAGAAAAGCCATTTTAGTATGAATCACATATTACATAAAATATTTGTCTGGTCATAATCTTTGTCCTTAGATATGTATCGCAACTGTCAGTAAAATTAGTTCAAACCTAACTAGAACGTGGTTTGGTTTCTTAAACTTGAAGGATTGCTTTTTCGTATCATCGGAATATTTTTGTTGTGTAAATACAGTAGTTTGTATTTTGAGGGAACGTTCATAAAGAAAAACTGGTCATGAAAATAGTCTTAAAGGAAGCATAAATATAGGTACTATTTTGGTCAATTTTGACTTACTTAGCTCAAAGCTTGAGTAGTTTTAAAGTATGACAGTAATTCGTTAAATTATTTTGAGTTAATAAAAAGCTGTGAACTCATAGTTATACTACAGGCATAACACAGGAACGGAAAGCAACAGAGGAGAACTCTAGACACGGGCACGTCCTAAGGCAGCGGGTGTTAACCTGTGGGTTTCGACCTTTGAGGGTTGAACAACCCTTTCTTTCACAGGGCCACATCAGATATTTACATTATGGTCCATAACAGTAGCAAAACTTCAGTTGTGAAGTAGCAGCAGAAATAATGTTATGGCTGGGTCACCGCACCATGAGGACCTGTATTAGAGGGCCACACAGTAGGAGTTGAGAGCCACTGCTCTAAGGCATCAGCTTACCCTGAACATTTATGCAACCTGAAAAGCTTCAACGTTTCTCAGCCCTAGTCAATGTAAGCTCTAGTTTTTTGATGTTGAACAGAATAACATTATGAACAAAATTGGTTGTGCTTTGAAATGTTTATGCTTTAAATTGTCTATTTTGTTAAGTACGACTCCCAGATACAAATTTTCTCAATATCTTGAGTTTTCTTTGCATTAAAATTTAGTATCCAGAAACTTTTTTCATCCTTGTAAAAATGTTCCTTTTGCCTTGAATGTCTCTCAGCATTACCCAGGTGTGAACCAGCTGTCCTCAGGTCTCGGAGGACTAAGCCTGCAGAGTTCTCCACAGCCAGAAAGCCTAAGACCTGTCAACCTCACCCAGGAGAAAAACATTTTACCTCCAACTCCTATTTGGGCTCCTGTACCTAACCTGAGTGCAGAACTCAGCAAGTTAAACTGTAGTCCAGAGTACGTACTCTTTACTTTGCAGCGTCTTGACAGTGAGAGCTGGGATGACAACAGCCATCGGGCAGTGTGCTTGCTGGTGGTCCCTTGATAGGAAGCTTGGGTCATATGGGCTTTTCTGTTTCGGTTTGAATGAAGTACATGTAAGCTTTCCTCTGTTTGTTTGTGTGTGTTGGGGCAGGGTGTGTGTGTATGTGGCACACTGTGTATGTGTCGGGGTGGTGGTGGTACCACAGACACACATTAGGCACCCTGCTCTGTCACGTTGCTGTAGCACTTGGAGACACCCAGTCACTAAATGTAGAGTGAGCTGGCACTCAGCACACCTCAGCAGTTCCCCTGCCTCCGCTTCCCACAGCAGGCACACGAGGCCACTCCTGCTCTTTTACATGGCGACTGAGGATTTGAACACAGCTCCTCATACTTGCATAGCAAGCTGTCCTATTGCTGAGCCATCTCCCCAGAACCCCTGACACTCTTTAAGTAACATAGTCTTTGGAAAATTCTTTCTTTGGCCCTTCTTGAAAAGGACGTAAATTTAACTAATGTTATAGGTTTAGATAGTTTTTCTTAGTCCATATGGAAGCCCCAGTTTATTGGAGCATCATGAATTCACACAAGCACTTCCTTCACTGAGCACGTCCTTACCTCCTGGAGAGGTATAGCTGATGTCTCCATGCCTTCCTTCTGTGTTGGTCAGTGGGCTCCCTCCTTACGGCCTAGGGCCGCCCAGGCTGTTCATTGCTGTTTTACCTGCTCCTCTGGTTTCCTCTCTGCACATCGTAGACCTGAAATGTCAGAGAGCATCATCATCTTCCTCACACCAGAGTCCGTCCTCCTTAGAGCAAGGCCATGGCTTTCTGCCTTCTCGGTAGTTGAAGGAGACGGAGAATGTTACATAGAATTAAACAGTTTCCTTCTCTACCACACTGACCGTGACTTCTGAAGGTGGGGCTACGGTCATTTCCATAAAAGCTTAGCACACCGAGAATTGCAGGCTGAAAGCAGCTGCCTGTCCCTAGAACTGGGGTTCTAGGCTGTTGGGTTGATTATGACCTTGCATAGATGAGTGGCTACACATTTTCTAGGGAGTGAGTGTAGTGTGTGTGTGTGTGTATGAGATCTTGCCAGGCTGCAGTGGGTGCTTGGAACGCTGAATCGGGATGATTTCCAGTTAAAGGTCTTCCCGGGATACTTAGCATCTGAATACATAAATCGTATAAGGAGGGATGTATATATTTTTGTTTATTTACTATTTTTAACAGCAGCTCTCTTTAAAATGAAAACAAGTCCTTAGTACTGGGTTTAGGTCAGGGCAGACCCAGACATTCCCCTGTGGCTGTGGGTGCATGTGACTTATGACACTTCAGGTGTCAGTGGTGCCATCAGGTAAGGGATTCAGGCTGAAGACCCTTTCTCTACAATGCTAGAGCTCGCAGCTTGTGGGTTGTTCTCCTGGGCTGCTTTGGTTGGCATTATCTGGGAAGCCTGAAACACTACATCGTCCGAAACCTGAGCATCCTGTATTCACTCAACACATTTTGGCTTCCTATTTTCGGATTATGACAACACTGGAGCCTGTGATAATAGCACATCCACACAGAGTCCATCCTTGAGTCAGTAAACAGTTCCTGGATGCCTTCAAGTTGTGAGTAAGGCAGCCCACAAAAGCTCTCAGAGCTCTGTGGAACCCTAGAACTTCCTGCTTGCTGTTAAGGAGGATGGATGGATGTCAGGAGACTGGGGAGAGACCACCCACAGCGCCCCTGGGAAAATGGTCTAAGCTTCTGGTAGTGAGGCAGCAAGCAAGCTGTTCAGGGATCCAGCCTGCAGCTGCAGCTCCCTGTCCTTGCTGTTGAGCCCAGTAGGACTGTGCCTCAGAGCCCAGGTAGAGGCCACCGCTCAGATAGTGGGGCTTAGGGCCAGGGCTCCTGAAGAAGCGGCAGCTGGGTGAGAGTCTTGTGGTGAGAGTGAGGTCAGAGGGGAAGATGAGGTAAGCTGGAGATGGCGTGGGGAACAGGGCTCCCTCAGTGGTGGTTTCTGTAGCTCCTGCTTATACAGTACAGTGAACTCACTGTTACATTTAGAGTGTATGTTGCACTTTTCAACAGTGAAATGTGGGGTCCTTGGTCTTTTGATAGCTGTCCTGTACATGCCTAGTTGAGTAATTTCCTTCCTGCGAATAGCTGTGGTAACCTGCCTAAGTAGTTGACACTCAGCTCTTTGAGGGTACGGTTATCATGGCTGCTAACATACTGCATGTTTGTGTCTTTTCAGCTCGTTTCGATGTACCTTGACCAGTATCCCCCAGACACAGGCTTTACTGAATAAAGCTAAGCTTCCTTTAGGATTGCTGTTGCATCCCTTCAGAGACCTGACGGTAAAGTACATTTTACGTATTCAGGTTCGGATACATGTGTAAGGCGTCCTAAGGGTGTTTGTCTTTGATTAGAGTTGCAATAATCATTTCTGGGTTGGTGATTGATCCCCAGGACCCACGTGGTGGAAGCAAAGAGCCAACTCCCAGAAGTTGTCCTCTGACCTCCATGTTCAGGCTCTGGCTAGCACACCCCCACACATTCCCACATCCCGTGGGACATGCAGAACAGAAATAAAGAAATGGAATACCTTGCTTTTAACAGTTACTGTTTCTGTAAGATTTGAGTCAACTTTTGTCCGCTGAGTAGCTGCTTTGTGCCGGGTGCCATTGAGCGCTGGCCACAGCCTGGGTCTCCTCCCGAGTGGGACAGATGTGAACTACAGCTGTGTGCTGCCTCACTGACATGGAGTCCATCTGGTTCTGGGGCACTAAGCACAGTGTGGGGAGCAGTCCGTGTGAGCCCCTGTGGGTGCACAGTGTGGGGAGCAGTCCGTGTGAGCCCCTGTGGGTGCACAGTGTGGGGAGCAGTCCGTGTGAGCCCCTGTGGGTACACAGTGTGGGGAGCAGTCCGTGTGAGCCCCTGTGGGTGCACAGTGTGGGGAGCAGTCCGTGTGAGCCCCTGTGGGTGCACAGTGTGGGGAGCAGTCCGTGTGAGCCCCTGTGGGTGCAGTTAGTAGAGGCGTCTGTAAGAAAGTCTGGACCTCAGTACTTTGCAACTAGGGCCGATGCTCAATCTTCAAGAGTCTTTTGTTAATCTGTTATGTCCAGGTAGAGTGGGAAATTACCTGATTGAAATTAAATAACCTTGTGACAGGGGGGAAGTCTACAAATGTCAAGTCTGCTGAATGAAAGCAGTTGTTTAAGTCTCCACAGTGTGTTTTGAGTTAAGAGCCACTTTGCTAGACTCTAGCACATCTTTTTTGGCATTTCATGTAGATAATATTAGCAGTAGCTGACAAAATAGCCTGTTTAGCCAAAAAAATTAAAAATAAAAATTTTTAATTTAGAAAAGAATTTAGCGGGAGGCATTTGTACTTAAGATGCATTTTTCTGTCACATTCTTTTTTTTTTTTTTTTTTTTTTGGGTCGCTTGCCTGTTAGGCTGGGTGGAAAGTATCAGTGAATAGAAAATAATGATAACACATGGCCAGTTCTGGTAATTTAGTCATTCAACGAATACTATGCAATTTAAATACTATTATAACTTTCATCATTAAACCAAGACAGTTTATTCTTCCATGCATAGCTGAGAGTTTTTTTCCTTTTTGTGTTTTTGGTTTTGTTTTTTGGGGGGGTGAGAGGGGCAGGGTCTCACTATGTAGACCAGACTGATTATAAACTCACATAAACCCACCTGATTCTGCCCCGAGTGCTGGGATTATAGGCAGATGTGACTGTGCCTGCTGCTAAGAGTCTTTCTTTAAGTAGAGATTCCACATATGATATCTTCTAGAATATGTACCCTGCCCTGAGAATTAATAATGACATCTTATGGGATCTAGAATTATGTGTACTTTAATTTTTTTCATTTTTAGTTAATTTTATTTTCCATTTGTTCTTCACAAGTGACATATGGCTGTTACTATGATAAAATAATAGTGCAGGACATTAAATACAGAAATTTGGTGTTGATTTTTAAATCCCAAATGAAACATATAAAATGGTAACGGATGGGTCAAGGGGCATAGAACAGTATATGGCGTTTTAATGTGTTTTATAGTTTCTGAATTGACCAACTATAAAGTTTTTTTCCAAATTGAGTGTAGGGTGTGTTTTCTGTTCTCAGCTGCTGTGGGATGGCAGTCAGCTGGACAGCAGCCTCCTCTGCCTGGTCCCAGGGGCAGACAGACAGACAGCAGAGGGTTCGGCTTCCTTTCAACCTGAGGGCCGTCCTTTGCTGTTTCTCGAGTCAGGTTGAGAAGTCCTGACGCTGTTTTCTCAGCTCACCAGGCCGTTTGGTCAGCTCCTGACTGTTTTTATACGATGTGGCTTGCCTCGTGGGAATGACAGCTGCTCTTGCTAAGCACCCACGTCACTAGGTTAAATGACACACCCATTGCCTTGTATGTGCAGTGGGCGTGTTTGTGTCCTGATTGCCCTGGGGTCTCTGTGCTGCAGCAGTATCTCTACTTTGTCTTGCAGCAATTGCCAGTGATAACCTCAAACACCATCGTGAGGTGCCGGTCCTGTCGGACGTACATCAACCCTTTCGTGTCCTTCATTGATCAGCGAAGATGGAAATGCAACCTGTGTTATAGAGTTAATGATGGTGAGTTTCGGGTTCTAAAATGAAGTCTTTTCTGACATCTCTCTCGTTGCCTAAAAGCGGCTTTCATGACATTTAATGGAGACAACACAGGCAAGGAAGCCTTCGGTCTGATCTCTGAAGAGATGCTTGACCACAGAGAGGCTGACAGGAAAGTAAAAGATGGAGTGGAAGGAAAGGCACATGGAGAGGAAGCTGGGCTGGGCTCTCAGGTAGACCGTGTCCCCAGCCGCTCGGCTGAGTGGTGGTTCTGTGAGCTCACACGCAGGCACGTGGGTCTTCCTGTTACAGCTGCTTCCCAGCTGTGCTTCTCTGGGTCCCCCACCCCATGTCCTGTGAGGTTTATTAAGATACAAGTCTAAGAAAAAAGGCAACCTGTGTCCTGCCTGGTTCTCTCAAAAAATACCTTTTATTTTAAGAGTGTTAAAGGTTTTCTTTTTTAGTAATCTTCACAAATATTGGTGATAAAGATGTTCAACTCCCAGTGTGTTGCTAAATGTGCCTTGGATTCTTATCTTCTGTAGTTCCAGAAGAGTTTTTGTACAACCCCCTGACTCGGTCTTACGGAGAGCCTCATAAACGGCCGGAAGTCCAGAATTCTACTGTGGAGTTCATCGCGTCCTCAGACTACATGGTAACTATTCCATGTCCCGGTTGGCTGTGGGACACAGTTCAGTGAGTCAGTTCTTTTAAGTAAGTTCTCATCCAAATTTTGAATTTGCATTTGTAAGATATTATTATGAGAGTTTGTCTGATTTGGTCTGCTTGCTAAGAAACGTTAGCCATGGCTCATGAAGGAAGAGCACCCGTAGCTAATTGCCACTTGAGTGTGATGACATACTGAGCTGGGATATGAATACTTCTATCCTGTACAGTTAAGTGACCCAAACAGAAGAAAACTAGTGTATAGTTTTGCCCAAAACAATAGTCTTAAAATTATCAGCATCTTTAACAACTCCTCCAGTGCAGATAGTGAGATAGATGGCTGCCGTGTTCAGTTCTTAACTTCAGCCATAAAGTTCTGTTGTTCTTTTCTACTTAGAAAACTAGGTTTTACAAACTATTTAAAAATAGGTTTTAGGTTTACATAATGCTCATCTTTGTTTTCTCATTTTTATTAAAAATAATAGTAACACATACACGCACGCACATGCATGCACACACGCACACGTGCACCATCCGTCATCTTTCCTCTGGTTGCTGGCCGTTTGAAGAGCCGCGAGGGAAGCGAGGTAGCCGGAACAGCTAACTGAGGCTTGGTAGATTCTTGGTGCTGCCTTGTTCACTTTTGTAGAGTTGGTGATTAGCTTCGCCTGAGGTCCTGAACTGGGGCGTTCATGTCAGGCTCTACCTCAACCCACCAAGTTCTCTTCAGAGCTTTGGAACTCGCATGCCCTTGGCTCTGGAGTCCTTAGAATCTTAATCTAGGTGCAGTGCAATCAGCTGTCACCTTTGCTGTGTGATTTCATGACCTCTGGGTGACATTTTTAAGGAAGCCTTCATGGACCGAGTCTTGCTCAGTGGTAAAGCTCTTGCCTCACATTTGTGAGGTGCTAGGTATAATTCCCCAGCATAAGGGACCTCACAAAAAAGGGAGAGAAAAGGCTCTTTATGCCCTTCTATTACTTTCTGTGACTCAGTTCAGTAACCCTTCCTGTACACATAATTTGAGCTTATAGATTACTAACAGAAGTAAACATATATTTAATATCCTGTCCACCCACTCCTCATCCGCTTGCCCCTTCCTGTGCTAGAATATATTCTAATCTGGAGGATGGAGAGCTAGCTCAGGGTAAGAGTGCTCACTGTGCAAGCGTGAAGACCTGCATTCAGCTCCTGGTACTCACCTAAAAGCTGGGCACAACCTACAGGCTGCAGTCCTCGGTAATGAGGAGGGAGAGCTGGAAACAGGAAAACTACTGGGCTTACTGACCAGCAGCCTCTCTCCAGGCTCAGAGACAGAGAGTGATAGAGCACTACCAATAAGTGACACACACACTCAAACAGTCACACACTTTCACACATACACACTTAACACTCATATACAGTTACACACATACACTCTTAAGCTCTCACACACACTTTCATATATGCACATACATTGACACACATTCATACATATATACATACACACATTTACATATACTACCCCAGACTCGTTTATAAACATAAAGTCTTGTAATCTGAGACCTGCATCCTTTTCCTCTTGTATGTGTCACCATGTTTCTCTAATAGATGAGAACTACCGTGAATGGTTATACTGTTTACCATCAGAGGAGCCTTCTTTACATTTAGCCTTAAGCTTTGGGACTCACCATCAGGTTATCTAGTAGCCAATACTGATGGCAGATTGTCAGACTTTAATGTTGGGGCAGGGGGTGGATGTGCATTGAGACCAGAAGAGCGTGCTTGAAACCACTGAGCCATCTCGTTAGGCTCAGCGTTTTATTTTACCTTTTAGTAGTAATAATTTGTTTTAAAGAAGTATTTATTTATTTTATGTATGTGAGTACATTGTCACTGTCTTCAGATGCACCAGAAGAGGGCATAGGATCCCATTACAGATGGCCATGAGCCACCATGTGGTTGCTGGGAATTGAACTCAGGACCTCCGGAAGAGCAGTCTGTGCTCTTAACCACTGAGCCATCTCGCCAGCCCACCAATATTTTATTTTTAAATAAAAAAAATTAAAATGGTTCAGTGGTAATAATCTGTCTAGGATGTGCAAAGCCTTAGGTTTAATTCCTAACCAAGAAAAAAGTAAAAAGTTAATTTAAAAATTAAAGTTCTAGGGGTTGGAGAAATGGATCAATGCATTTATTGCTTTTACCGAGGACCAGAGTTTGGTTCCCAGCACCCGTATGGCCGCTCACAGCTGTCTGTAACTCCAGTTCTGGAGATCCAATGCCTTCTTCAAGCCTCTGAAGGTACCGCATGAGAGTTGTTTACTTAGAAGTAGGCAAAAACACTCAAGCACACAAAATAAAATCAAATAAATTTTAAAAATGAGAACTACCTTTAAAATTGTATAAATTTTTTAGGAATAAATAAATATTTAAACAGGTTAGCATTATATAACAATAACCCATCATGGTTTTACTTTAGAAGATATATTGATCAAGATTCTTTAAAAAAATAAAACAAAACTAAACCCCTTAGCATACTTAGCCATTACAACTGCCTTTCGTTGTAATCTCACATAAATGTACAAGAGAAATAACGAAGGCCATGCTGTTCTCATTAGGTTCCATGTAGTTTTGTGCAGATCCGCAGTAAGTACACCCAGTGACGATAGTGACCAGGACCTAAAGGAAGTGTGGCTGTTAACCAACTGTCTTCCTTCCCCACAGCTCCGGCCTCCTCAGCCCGCCGTCTACTTGTTTGTTTTAGATGTGTCTCATAACGCAGTGGAAGCTGGGTATTTGACAGTTTTATGCCAGTCCTTATTAGAAAACTTGGACAAGTAAGAATTTTTTATTCATATGTGGGTATATAAGTGTGTGCATACATTTGAAGTTGTCTTTTAAATTTATGGGTTTTTTGGGTTTTGTTTTGTTTTTTTTTTTTGCTAAATTTTGTTAGATTCTGCTATGTTTACCTAACTTTATAAAATATGAATTCTGTTTCTTGAGTTGTTATGTTTTAATAACTGACGTGGTATCTGATTCACAAAATAATAAATGCTGTAATATTCTGAAAGTACTTGAATTTTATCTATCCCTCTGACTGGCTAAGCTGAGCACTGAGCCAGAGAGACTGTGTCAGGAGTTGTGATGAGACAGTCACCAGGATAGTTAAATCTGAGGGATGTTAAGTCGAGTGACATCAGAGCAGGCACTGCCGTGTGGTTTCAGTCCCATCTGGGCTGATGGACCTATAGATCACAGCTGATCTGTAAGTAGGGGGGCTAGCGGCTGGGCTGCCTGGGCGGTAGGGGGGTTGGGATGAAAGGATCAGGCCTTCACAACTGTTGCTGAGTTGGTGACTGGCTAGGATGTTCCTGAAAATACTGAGTTAAGTATTCTTGCCAGGTGTTGACAGTATCTATTAATTAGCTAGATTTTGTTTATTCCACAGTGTGGGTGCATCTCCAGACATTTGTACAATGATGTATATAATTTTGTCAGTTGAATAAAGCTAATAAATTAAAATACAAATATCTATAGACTCTAGTTTATGGCTGTACAAGGCATTTTTTCACAAGCTAGCTGTATTGTATGGTGAGAGACTGGTTTGAAGAGAGGGAGGTAGGAGCTGAGTTTGTGCTGAAAACGTTAGGAAACCAGAGAGTGAGCTCTGCATGCCCACCCGTGCATGAGCCACACGCTGCTGCCTCGTGGAAATTGGAGCAGAGTATATATAGTGTCTTAACTCTCACCTGCTTGTCTGCCAGCAGATGTGAAGGAGTCTCTGTGTTCCCCCTGGGCTCAGGGCCCCTGGAGGTACTTGAGTAGTGGAGCAGGTTCCCATTGTGTCTCCTGTGCCAGCAATCCATGTCCTCCATTAGTCTCAGGGAAGTATGAGGAGACGGCCCTGGTTATTCCAGTGAGAAGTGACTATTTATAGATTAGACGGCATAAAATTAAAAGGACAAAACTGAGAATGGGAAATAGTTATTTTTGCTTGGTTCCAACAGAAAATAGACCCTGGGAGAGTGAAGGCCGAGCTAGCCTGGGAGCAGCATCCAGCGCTGGAGTAGCACATTTCCTGAAGTCCAGCGCTCTGCAGACACTCCTGAGAGAGTCTGCTACAGGGACAGTTTAGCAGAACTTAGGGGAGGTCAGTAGTCTGCACTCTGGTTGCTGACTGATGCCATCAGACTTCCGAACTTCTCAAAGGAGTGCATATTAATCTCTAGAGACAAGTCTTGAGCAGTATTGGCCCCTGAATACTGTGCTTCTCCATTTTGACTGGCCTTAGACTGAGCAACACGTCAGTCTGTGTACTGCATGCGTGCCTGGGATGCAGGGAGAGCGGAAGAGGGCATTGGATACCCAGAACTAGAGTTAGGATCTTATAAGCCTCTATCAGTTTAGGGAACCAAGCTTGGGGTCTCCCCAGGAACAGCAAGTGCTCTTAACCTCTGAGCCATCAATAACCCATGGAATCATTTGTATTAAAAAAATATCCTAAGGCATTCTAAATCGTGCCCTACATAACCACATGAACACAGCTGGGCGGGTGCACTTGGAAATGCACTTCTGTAATGACGGAAGCTGAGGGGCGAGTGGCAGGCGGGCTGCATTCTTGGGGCCATGGGATTGTTTTGAAAACTGAGTTCTTTAACAGACAACTTCCTGGTGATTGATAATAATCATTTTGATGTTCATAACTAATTTTTGTTTAAAATTCGCCCCTTAAAGTCTAACGACGTTGTTAGTGTGTTTCCTGAAAAGTATTTCCCAGAAGTGCATTCAGCCCCATGTTGACTGCCCTGGAGACTGTGTCTGAATATGCAGATTAGTCCTCCATTTCAGGAGTCAGCACTTGCAATGTGTTATACTACTGTGTGATACTAAGACAGAAAATAAGAGCACATCTTTATTTAAGAGTAGGAGAGTAAGATGTGGTGTCTCACTCCTGTAATTTTATAATTCAGCACCTGAGTCAGCAGAGCCATGAGTTCAAGGCCAGCCTGAGTGACAGAAGTCCAGGTCTCAAAACAAAACAACCAGCACTTTAGGCCAGTGGTTTTCAGGCTGTGGGGTACAACCGCTCTGTGGGGTCAAACGGCTCTTTCACAGGGGTCACATATCAGATGTCCTGCATATCAGATATTTACGTTATAATTCATAACAGTAGCAAAATTACAGTTATGAAGCAGCAACAACAATGTTTTACAGTGGGGCCACCATAATGTGAGAGACTGTATTAAAGGGTGCAGCCTTAGGAAGGTTGAGAACGCTGCCTTAGGAGAAAGTCGGCATGCAATGTTGAGCTTCTAGAAACCACTTGAGTTCTGTTTGTTCTTCCCTGAAGGCTGGTTCGCCTTCTGAGCCCAAATTAATGTGAGTGTTCCTGCCTGAAAACAGGACGCTGAACCCGTCACTTTCCTGTGTGTGGTTCATACTCCTGTCCCCTGTACGAAGTTCTGTGCAGCTACTCTGCGGCCTAATGCGCTATGTCATTGTTTTGTAAACAATGTGACTGGACACTTTGAATTTCAAGTTGCCATTTTTGTCACAAGGCTTCCTGGAGATTCACGAACAAGAATAGGATTCATGACTTTTGACAGCACCATTCACTTCTACAATCTACAAGAAGGGTTATCCCAGCCACAGATGTTGATTGTATCTGATATAGACGGTAAGTGGTAGCGGGGGAGTCTGTGTGGCATGTGATGTGAGCATGATTTGGTATACCTTGGAAATACTTGGTTCTAACTTTTTACGTGTGTGTGCGTGCGTGTGTTGTATGTGTATATATGAAGCATATGGAGTATATGTATTTACTAAGGCAGAATTCCAATATGCATGGCAAGTGTCTTTGTAGACCCAGCCCTCGCTACTTTGTGATGTTCTCCCGACTGTGTGCTGATGGAGTGTTTCTGTCCCTGTAGATGTTTTTCTGCCTACGCCGGATAGTCTGCTTGTGAATCTGTATGAAAGCAAAGAGGTGAGATTCATTCGTTTTCTCAAAATATCAAGACACTTATTGCATCAGCAGTTTCCCAGTAAGCTTTGTTTACTGGTGCAGTGCCGTTAGACACTGTAGAAGGTATCTAGTGAGTCTCCTTCACAGCCCAGAGATGCAGGTGCCAAGCTTTATCCTGGAATATGTTTGAGAAGAAAACTGTCCTGGTGTCTTAGTAATTCACCCTTCACTCTTTCCTCAGCTTATAAAAGACTTACTGAATGCATTACCAAATATGTTCATCAATACCAGAGAAACACACAGTGCCCTTGGACCTGCACTTCAGGCTGCCTTCAAACTCATGTCTCCCACGGGCGGCCGCGTGTCTGTATTTCAGACACAGTTACCTTCCTTGGGGGCAGGACTTCTGCAGTCCAGAGAAGATCCGAATCAGAGGTCAAGTACCAAGGTATTGTATGTTGAGTGTTTGGATCATAACCACAGGTGTTTTCTTTCCCCACAAACTCAAGTCATCTGTTTCCTCTTCACTGCTTCATCAGCAGTGGTAAATAACCAGTAAGGATTGAAGCCACGTTTCCTTTATTTGGGGGTTAGGTGTATTCTTCTTCTTACTCAGCAGCCATAAATTTGAGGAGCGCACGTGATGAGCATTGGGTGTGGTAGTACCCTGGTACCTATCTGTAGCCCATCAGACCTGCAGCTCCTGTTGCCTCGTTTGCACTCATACCCACACACTAACAAGATCAATTATTGTTTTAATATTTAGAAACCTACCCTAATCCTTTTATTTACAGATGAAAAAAAGTAGTGTCTTGTCAAAGGTTGGTTGGCTTTTTAAAGATCAAGTTGTGGCTTGATTTTCTGTCCCCAGTGTCATTTCTTTTCTTTCTTTTTTTCTTTAATATATTTTTTATTGTATATTTTCTTTATTTACATTTCAAATGTTTTCCCATTTCTAGGTCTCCCTTTTAGAAAACCCCTATTGCGTCCCCCCTCTCCCTGCCTCTATGAGGGTGCTCACCCACCCACCCACCCACTCCTGTCTTCCTGCCCTGGCATTCCCCTACACTGGGCATTGAACACCCTCAGGCCCAAGGGCCTCTCTTCCCACTGATGTCCAACAAGGCCATCCTCTGCCACATATGCAGCTGGAGCCAGGGGTCCCTCCATGCGTACTCTTTGGTTGGTGGTCCAGTCTCCAGGAGCTCTGGAGGGATCTGGCCAGTTGACACCCAGTGTCATTTCTGTGATATAAGTGAAAAACTTAATTAAGCTATTATAACTTAGTGTGCTTATGAGTAAACTTTAGATTGCAGGGGGAATAACAATTCCTGTATAAAACTTAGATGGAACAGAAAAATGTAAGCCAGTATCACTATCTCGGTGTTATTGTTTAGTTTACACACGAACAAATGTACTTTATCTTCACTCACACAGACAGTTCACCTTGGCCTTTTGATTTTGATCTCTGTGTAAGTTAGTGATGGGAGTTCCTCAGGTGACTGTCAGGGCTGGGGAGGGAGGGCCTTCAGCCTTCCCCACCAGTTGAGTGACAGGATACGGCAGTGGTCAGTAGCACTCACTGTCATCAGTCTGATGCCATCAGTCGGCTCGGTGTTCTCATCTGTGAAAGATAAATATCGAAAGTCATATGGATTGTGTGTTATGAGAATTGATCATTCAGTTTATATAAAATAGCTAAGGCAGTGAGCCATGAACATTTGTTTTTTCTTCTAGAGGTGAAGGTGGTGAGAATCCCACTCATTACTTTCTGCCTCAGTTTCCAAAGTGTTGGCTCTGACCCATACATAGTTCCTTGTAATGCCTTTTAATAAACACTGGGTTTTATTACTCTTAGAAATCTGGGCCCATATGCTATTGGTATCTATTGGTATATAATGGAATAAAATATATATCCTCCTTGTTATCAGAGAGACATATACTATGCGCATAACCAAAGGTTCTATATGATCTGCTGGCTTAGGTGGTGCACCATCTTGGCCCTGCAACCGACTTTTATAAGAAGCTCGCTCTAGATTGCTCAGGGCAGCAAACTGCAGTGGATTTGTTCCTTCTGAGTTCACAGTATGCTGACCTTGCTTCTCTGGGTAAGACAATGTGGTTATGTTACCTACTTAAACATTCTTACATGTAATTAAAGCTGGGCTCTTCAGGAAGCATTCTTAGTACTGGGGGGACAGGCAGATGGATCAGATAGGCAATATTTGTGACGATTACCAGTGAACTCTAAAGCCAGTAAACATGAAGAAAATGTTCTTACTCTCTGCTTTGTAGCCCTTGGCCATTCAGCAATGAACTTCCGTGTTTGCCATATTTTATGAATGTTTCAGGCTACAGTTTAAACTGCTTCTGTCTGTGTTGGGCTTATTCATAACAGATTTTTTTTTCATAATTTGGTATCTGTACTGCTGTTAAGCAAGTAAATGATCGTAACTGTCTGGCTAACACTTGGGGTCTTTCTCTCTCAAGCGTGCGTGTCCAAGTACTCTGCGGGGTGCGTATTCTACTACCCGTCTTTCCACTCTACCCACAATCCTTCGCAAGCAGAAAAGTTACAAAAGGACCTAAAACGGTACCTCACGAGGAAGATTGGATTTGAAGCTGTTATGAGAATAAGATGCACTAAAGGTCTGGCTTTGGGAAAAGTGTGTTCCTTACATTCCTGTGTCAGTCAGTACGCACGCTCAGACCCATGGTGATGATGGGTTATCATAGAGGACTTCCTGCTCGATCCAGCAACCCTGTTTGAAATACAGTTAGGAGTGATCTTTGACCACCTCCTTTTAATAGCTAGAATAAGTGGATAAGAGCAACATTTTGGTTTATTGAAGAAAAGCAGGAGGAAAGCATGTGACGAATTGTTTGAGAGTGACAGTGGGGAGGACAGGAAAGGGTTTAGCTGCCATAATGTCGTTGGTGTACCAAGTGTTTGGGGGTAATAATCTCTGGGCTCTAATCTCTCATTTTACACCCAATATAGGGAAGCCCCGGTTTCTTAGTTTTGTGTATTATATTTATGTCTGATCTAGACTTGCATGTAGACTGTGATGGTACGTCTAGATATAAATATAGGTGGACTCCGTAGGCTCCCTTTAGAGAACGTGTCAGTTTGTTTGTTTAGTTAGAGCATCGGCCAGCGGCTCGGGCTGCGGGGAGGGTGTTGCTCATGCTGTCTCATGCCCACTCCCTTTCCCCTCAGGGCTCTCAATGCACACATTCCACGGGAACTTCTTTGTCCGCTCCACCGACTTACTGTCTCTTGCCAACATCAATCCCGATGCTGGGTTTGCAGTACAGTTGTCAATCGAAGAAAGCCTGACAGATACTTCCTTAGTGTGCTTTCAGACAGCCCTGCTGTACACATCTAGCAAAGGTAATGTTCTCCAAACTGGCATGGCTTGTGGCCATGGGTCCTCTTTCCACTTCCGTTTTAGTAGAGAGAGAAAAGCATGCTGTGCCGTGAGGGTAATGGCATTTGTTGTAGGTGACTGTATGTTGTTTCTTTCTCTTCCTAACTCACTTTGAATCCTTAAATAATACACCTTCAAAATAGATTTGTTACTTATGTGTGCGTGAGTTCATGTGTACCACATGCATACAGAAACTCATGGGGGGGGGGGCAAAAGAGGGGGTTGGATCTCCTGGTCCTAGAGTTGCCAGTGCTTGTGAGCCAGCGTATGGGTGCTGGGAGTCACCAGGTCCTCTGCAAGAGCTGGAATCACTTTTAACCACCGAGCCATCTCCCCAGCCTTGTTTACAGCACACTTACAAGGATTTTTGTTATGTTTAGTTACTCTGTGTGGTGTACTCATGAGCAGGAATGCCACAGTGTACATGTGGAGGTCAGAAGGCGACTGGCAGGCATCAATTCTTCCTTTCACAAGTGAGTCTCAGGGCTCAAACACAGGTCACCAGGCTTGACAGCAAGTGTCTTTACCTGCTGAGCTATTTTACCAGCTGTGAGATTTTCTTAGTTGGTAGAAAATTCAATATTCATCATCATGTTTCTCGCAAGCACAGAGGCCACCGTCCTTTGCATTGGGGCTCCATAACATGAAGAATTGCAGCAAGGAAGGAATTCACTTCTTTCTTGACAGTGTACACTTTGTGATACTGTACTCAGTTGAGTGTAATTTAGAAGAACATTACAGTGAAACTAGAAACTCTGCAATTAAACTAGAAACTCTGGAGAGGTGGCTCAGCAGTTAAAGCACTTGCTGCTTCCAGAGGCTGGAGTTCTGTTCCCAACACCCCATAGAGCAGATCACAGCTGTCTGTGTCTCTTGCTCCAGCAGATCCAACACCCTCTTCTGGCCTCTGTGTGCACATGCACACCTGTATGTGTGTATATATGTGTATGTGTACACACACATACATACATATTTATACGTACGTGTGTATACGTATATATATTATATATATAGTTATTACAAATAAAATCTTTGTAAAAGATCAAAGCCAACTAGAAACTACTATGTAAGATATATGTTCATAGTTTACAGGATTGGAGAATCTTTTTTAGATTTATTTTATCCTATATGTGTGAATTTCTTGTCTGTGTGTATATATGTGCACTATATGCTTGCCTGTTGCCTGTGGACGCAAGAAGCGTGCATTAATTTCCTAGGACTGGAGTTACAGACAGTTGTGAGTTGCCATATTGGTGCTGGAAACTCACCCTGGGTCCTTTGCAAGAATAGCAAGTGTTCTTATGGTCTGAGCCATCTTTCCAGTCTCTGGAGAATATTTTATTTGAAGCATGCTAATTAGACTGGGGGTGTTGCTCAGTGCTATAGTGCTTGCCCAGCAGTTCCTAGCACCAAAAACCAATAAAAGAAGGTGCTCAAAGCGTATTGATGACAGCCCTTTCTATTCTAGCGTGTTGGTGCTGATGCCAGAACAGCAGTGTGAGTGAGCTGGTGATGCTTGCTCTCTCTTAGCCTAGTGTGCTTGACCGCTGTGCTTTGCTTTGTTTAGGCGAGCGGAGAATTCGAGTGCATACACTGTGCTTGCCAGTCGTAAGTTCCCTCGCTGACGTTTATGCAGGAGTGGATGTGCAAGCCGCTGTCTGCCTTCTCGCCAACATGGGTGAGTAGCATATGATAAAACGGGAAATGCATGTTTTACCTAACCTAAAACCAAGCTGGGGACTTTCTACTTTTTTTTTTTAAACTATAGAAATCCCTCAATTTAAAAAAAATTCCAATGCATTTTTATCTATTACAGGATGAATTAGACTGTCCTTACATTTAAAAATTAGTTCCTAGGTTAAATCTACTGGGGGATTGTGGTTTGTAAAAACCAGGATCCCCTTCAGCTAATATGTAAACTGTCCACGTCCACACTGTAGACCACACGTCCACACTGTAGAATACAGCTCAGCTGCGAACAGGAAAATGCAAATGTGACTCCAAATGCGTGACCTTCAGTAAAAGGAAATTTATGGAGAACAGATTGCCAAGACAGGGACAGAGAACTTTACTGCCTGGTGATTGGACTGTATTTGATGCGTAGCTGCTGTAGAACTACACTCAGAAAAGTATATTTCACTTTGAAGCTTAAAGAAGCCTTCAGCATTAATATATTGCAGAGGGTTTTGTTCTTAATGTGTTTTCTTTCATGGATAAACATGCAGTGAACCTTGTTATTTCTCACATACACTAGAAAGCAGCCATTATTACTAACTTGGTGCAGAATTATAATAGCATTGCTGACAGACACCTGGTCGTCCCACCTCACTGGGCAGCACTAGGAATTGAACCAAGGACACAAAGGGTTACATCACTGATCCACACTGCTCCTCCTCCAGGATTTTAACATGTAGAAGGAACTCTGCACACGTATGTGTGCATGTGTGTGAGCACACACTTACAAGAGAGCACTCCCTGGAGTCCAGAGGCTGAGCGCACTCTTGCTTTGGTTGCTTTGCAGCTGTGGACCGCTCAGTGTCATCGAGCCTGTCGGATGCCAGGGATGCCCTGGTGAATGCTGTGGTGGATCCCCTGTCCGCCTACAGCTCCGCTGTGGCAAGTGTGCCCCGCTCCACCCTGACAGCACCGAGCTCACTTAAGCTACTCCCACTCTATGTTTTGGCACTTCTCAAACAGGTAGTTCGTTCGTTCTCTCTCTCTCTCTCTCTCTCCCTCTCTCTCTTCCCTCCCCTCTCTCTGCTCTCCTAGCTAGAGGATTATGTACTTTGGCGGTTTAAGACTTTTGAAGACTGGGGGAAAATGTGGGATATGGAGGTGCTCAGAGGCAACCCTGACCCCTGTCAAAGCATATGTCCTTTGTCCTTCATTTGAATGAACAGTTTGAATTATGACGTGGTCAAAGCCAGCCCTTCTCTGTTAAGGGAAAGGTCTAAGGTTTACTGACTCTCTTTCTGTCCAGTGTTGTATCCTGTTAACGGGCATTGTGAGGTACAGCAACCTGAAGATTGTTCATGTTTTTCCCCGCAAGAACAAGATAGTTGAGAGAAACTAGTTTACTTTCTTGCCTATTAAATATCAGCTGAGTCTTGAAATCAAGTGTGGACTTGAAGACTAGCTTTTCAGTGACTGTGTGTGTGCTTGCTCTTCACTTCGTACGTGTATGCTTCACTTGGATCATGTGTCTTCTTCCTTGCAGAAAGCATTTAGAACAGGAACGAGCACACGCCTGGATGACCGTGTCTATGCCATGTGCCAGATGAAGTCGCAGCCGCTTGTGCATCTCATGAAAATGATTCATCCCAACTTATACAGGATAGACAGGCTGACAGACGAGGTGTGTACGTGAGCGAGCACAGTTACGCTTTTGTCTTGGTGTCACGCCGAACTTTGTAGGTTCGTTCTTCCATGCTCTTGTCTGTGGAGATAAACATTCAAATAGGGACTTAGAGATCTGGGTATGTGAGAGGACCTTCAGATGCCATCAGCCTGTGGGAAGGGGCTCAGCACGGCTTACTTTTAATATTTGATTCAAAGCTAAGTGACCGAGTGACCCCCCCCCTCACATTTTGTAGCTCTCGGCAGTTTGTGATGTGCCCAGGTTTCAGTATTAGTTACAGTAAGCCAGCTCTGTTATCTAGTAATTAATTAAATGCACAGCTGGGTAGTCTTTTCTTCCTTGTCTTCAGGCTGTGTTCTTTGGGCTTAATATTCATTCCATGCATAGTATTATGTTGTAAAAAGTAGCAGTCAGCTGTGGTAGTTTTTAACAGTGACCTCAGGAGGGAAGTGAATGAGACAAAGGATCCAGTTGGCATTCTTACCTTTCAAATGGGAACCCATTTGAACCTCTTTCTCCTACTGTGGAGCCATGGTACTCAGTCAGTAGGGTTCTCATTCTCTGATACGGAAGCGTCGTACTTTAGTGTTGGTAGCGCAGATCTGCTCTCTGGCTGAGTTCTACCTTTTCTTTCAGGGTGCCATCCATGTGAATGACAGAGTAGTACCTCAGCCACCGCTTCAGAAGCTGTCTGCAGAGAAGCTGACCAGAGAAGGCGCTTTCCTCATGGACTGCGGCTCAGTAAGCATCACTCCCAGCCAAGGTTCTGCTCTGCCTGGCAGACAAAGCTCCCAGTCTGGCCCTGTTTTCACCTAGCAGACAGGGGTATAGTCAGTTGTGACCCAGGAGTCTGTGTCTGGCACAGGGGCTCAGTTTACTTTAGACCCCATAGTAGGACAGCACATTAGCATAAAGTAGTAAATAATCAGAGTTAGAGATAGTCAGAAAAGAAATTCCTACCATCAGAATCATAACATTCAAATGCAGCTCCAGAATTTCTTTTGTAGTTCAACTTATATCCATTGCTAGAAATTCTGCCAGTGGCTAGAGGGTCAGAGAAGTCACCATTGCTCAGGAGTGGAGGCAGGGGTACCCAGTAGTCAAGACAAGTGAACACACCATGGAACTCAGGAGCTGAGAGGGGATGGGAAGGAAGGCCAGGGATTCAATCTTATTAAAGCAGCACATTCCTTTTCGGGAGCTAAACGAAGGGCTGGAGAGACAGTGGCTCACTGAGTCGGTTGCCAGCACCCACGGGGCAGCGCACAGCCATCTGTAACTCCAGCTGCAGGAGATCTGCCTCGGTACACTGACATAAGAGGTACACAGACATTCATTTAGGCAAAATACTCACACATAGAAAGAATATAAATGAAGTATTAAATTCTTCACTTTATGCCCACAAGTATTTTTCCCACATATCTGTCCATGTACCATATGGGTGCCTGGCACCTGGAAAGGCCAGAAAAGGGCTTTGGATCCCTGGGGCTGGAGAGGGATGCTTGTGAACCACCATGTGGATGCTGACAGCAGACCTAGGCCCTCTGCAAGGGCCGAGAATCTCTTAACCACTGAGCAATCTCTCCAGCCCCTAAATAAATAAACCTTAAGTGAGGAAGAATGTAAAATATTACAAGAAGCCTTAAAATGTAAGCAAAGACAGCGGGGGCTGCTTTTGATTCTTCTCCTTTCTCGTCGTTAGATTTTGTGTGAGACGGTGTAATGATGATGTGTATGATAACCCCCATCAGTTGTGATCGATTTTCTCTTAGGGAATTGAATGTCCTGTTCTGCCCCCTCCCTTTTAATGTTTCAGGTTTTCTACATTTGGGTTGGCAAAGGCTGTGACAGTAACTTCATAGAGAATGTGCTTGGATACCCTGACTTTGCATCAATACCACAGAAAATGGTCAGTGCACTTTGTTGTGTTGTGCTACTTTCCTGGGGGAGATAAGCAGATGTCTGTGGACCTGGGATAGGGCACTGTAGACGACAGACAGAGCAAGTGTTTCCTTCAACCAGCCTCCCGAGCACTGAATTTATTCAGCCTATGTAAGGAACAAAAAGGCGGGGTTACACAAGTGTGGGTGACGCAAAAACAGCGGCGTCCCTGAAGGACACTTAACCATGGAATCCCCTTCAGTGAACCTGTGTCTTACATTCTTCAGTGCCTACGTACAGGTGGGAGACTGGTGGATGGAACCCGGGTGAGGGAGTGTTAGCAGACTCCTCGTATTCACACAGACCTGACTTGCCAGTGTGCTGTTCCACTTGCTTTGTTTGCATGTCTGCACACCAGTGTCCTCTCTCCTCATTGATGGAGCTGGAATGGTCGATCTGAGTGAGGAAGTAACTCTATGTCAACAGTTTCCTCACTATGTTTTATCTTATTTATATGTGCATGTAGGTTTGCTGTTGTTGATTATAAACATTTCGTAAGTTTACCTGGAATATTTGGTGTGTAGATATCTGAGGTGATCTTTTTGTTTTGTTGTTTTTTGTTTTGTTTGGGGGGGGGGGTGTCGTTGTTGTTGAGACAGGGTCTCTGCATGTAGTTCCGCTGACCAGGAACTCACTGCATACTGCAGGCTGGCCTTGAATCTGCAGGGTCCTCCCACCTCAGCCTCCTGAGCTGAGGATTATGGAGTCAGCCACAGTGCCTAGCCCTGTCTCCTCTGCAGGCTTTGTTGGTTTGTGGTGAGCATCTTGACTCCAGCTACAGAAGCCATGCCCCGGGCTCCAGGGCTCTGTCTTCCCCTGGTTTCCTTTCATCCTGCCTCTCCGGCAACACTGTCCAATTTTAAACATTTCCATCACACTCAAGAAAGAAACCCTTTCTGTCCAGTTACCCTCCCCCTCCATGTCAATGCTCAGTCTACTGTTTAGTTAAGATTTTATCTATTCTCGATAAGCCATATTAATGGAGTTCCACACGACTTGGCCTTTCTGCCATCTCTGAGACAGAATCTAGAAGGCTGCTGATGTGACTGTAAATGTTATTCATCAGGTATATGAACAGAGAAAGGATTCATTAAAATATGCTTCAAAGGCAGCCAGCAGGCAAGTTCCCAGAGGGAGGGTGGGATGACTGAGGGGTGGGATTGTGTAGAAATTAAGGGGAAATACTTGGTCTTGTCTCGAGCCATCTTAACAGGGTACAGGGCTGTAGAGTGGGCATCTCACTATTGTGCCCAATAAGGTTTACAGAGTGGGTTGTTTTCCTTGAGACCAGCCGTAAGTTAAGGCATTGGGGTCATTAGGAATTAATTAGGCTCACAGGTGCTGATACATGGTGATGATTCTCTAGGAATGTGGCTCCAAGTATTGATTGTTAAATATGGAGGTCTCTCTGAGCCAGGCGTGGTAATCTCCATCTATAATCCCAGCATTTGAGAGATAGGTGAAGGAAGATCAGGGGGTTAAGGCCAACCCAACTACTTCCTGACTAAAAAAACAAAAACAACAACAACAAAAAAAACCAAATAAGTAAATAAATGTCCATGGTGATGATGGAGACCTTTAACCCCAGCCCCTGAGAGGAAGAAATAGGCAGACCTGCAAGCTCAGTGCAAACTCGGTCGCTATAGTGAGTTCCAGGCCAGCTAGGGCTATACAGTAAGACTGTCTCAAAAACAGCTACAAAAAATACTTCTGGAAATCTTATTTTTTAAAAATGTAAGTTATTGACATGAATTAAATGATAATTCAGCAGTTCCAAGATGGGGCCTAAAGAGATAGGGCGGCTGAGAACTCCCTGCTCTTCCAGAGGACCCAGGTTGATCTCAGCACCCACACAGCAGCTCACAAGTATCTGTAACTCCAGTTCCAAGGGATCCAGCGCCCTCTCCTGGCCTCAGTGTACTGCACGCACATGGTGCACACACGTGCATGCAGGGAAAATGCCCAGACACATACATACATCCTTTTTTTCCTGCTAGGCAGAAGGAGGAAACTTTTCCTTTTTAAATTAATGTATTGATTTTTATGTTGTGAGTGTTTTGTCTCTGTGTATGGCTACCTATGGGTAAGTCTGCCTAGTGCCCACAGAGACCAGAACAGGGTGTTGGATCACCTAGGACTTGTGTGCTAGACAATTGTAAACTGCCAAATGGCTGCTGGGAATTGAATCTCGGTGTCCTGGAAGAGCAGCCAGTGCTCTTAACCACTAAGCCATCTCTCCAGCCGCCACCACCACCCCAAATAAGTAAATCTTTTAAAATCAAAGAAAAATGAAATTCTTGGAATGTGACTTTTCCCTAAGTTCTGTGTAATTTTAAGGTGAGGTTGGAGCGTAGTGATTGCCTTCGTTTGAGTATTGCATTAGAAGAAACGGGAAACTGTCAGAGTCCCCAGTCTGTGCAGGCTTTGCCGGGCCGTCTAGCACAATACAGTAGTCATGTAAATAGCCACACACTTACCAGTAAGCACACTTGTTTTCTACAGCTGAAGTTCCACTCATGCGCTTGCTGCTTTGGGTGTCTGGGCAGAGTGCAGGCTTGTAGTTGGCGGCCCTGAGAGACACAGCTCCATTGCTACCCTGGTATCTATGACATGGGAAAGGTTTCTAAGACTTCTTAAGAGAGCCAGTTGAGAGCCAGGAAGTGGTGGCGCACGCCTTTAATCCCAGCACTCGGGAGGCAGAGGCAGGCGGATTTCTGAGTTCGAGGCCAGCCTGGTCTACAAAGTGAGTTCCAGGACAGCCAGGTCTCGAAAAACCAAGAGAGAGGGAGAAGGAGAAAGTAAGCCAGTTGAGGATAGCTGTTCTAATTAAATCACACAGTGTATGATGTATGATACAGTAAATTATTTCTCCCAAACGCTGTTCATTGTGAATGTATTCGTGGAAATTGTGTATGTACGTGCATGCTTGCAGGATTAAATACTGTTCTGTTATGTTTTCTAAAAGGAATGTAGCCTGAAGAGGGAAGGGTATGCTCGGGGTTCCCCTGTGTTTGTGTTTTCTAATTATGTTTCTTTTACCAGACACATCTTCCAGAGCTAGACACACTTCCATCAGAAAGAACTCGATCCTTTGTGACTTGGCTCAGGGACAGCCGACCGTTAAGCCCTGTCCTTCACTTGGTAAAGTAAGTCTTCCAGAACCTCCAGTGATCTCATCCTTCTGTGCTTCTCCTCGAAGCACATCTCAGGATGTTCCTCAAGTCCGTGGAGTAGTGATGCCCGCAATGTATAGTTTTTCTTTGTAATAATATATATATATATTAGATACATGGTGTTTTCTGCCTTTCAGAGATGAGAGCCCTGCCAAAACAGAGTTTTTCCAGCATTTGCTTGAAGACCGCACGGAAGCCGCACTCTCCTACTATGAGTTTCTGATTCACATCCAGCAGCAGGTTTGTAAGTGACATCAGCACAGCCGGGTCAGCTGAGCACCTCCGCAGCCATCGGAGAAGCACACAGGGGACTGGACACGAGGTGTTTGCTGCTAGAAGAACGATGCACATCACTCTGTCTGAGGCTTGGGCCAGAGATTAAGGGGAAGAGAGAACAAGACACAGCAGAGCCCCTCCAAGGACGCTGAGGCAGCAGACGGAGTCGGTTCATGTGTCCTCTCAGGAGAGCAGCAGTGCAGTGCCCCTCTGCCAGCCAGCAGACCTGAGGACCATGGAATGACATGTCATGCTCTAGAACTAGATAGAGTCATCGTACAGTTAGCATTCTGAACTTGAACTCTGACGAGAGATGCTGAAGGACAGCGGCACTGTGGTACTCACTTGTATGAATTACTTCTTAACAGGAACGACTCATGTTCATGAAATGAATTTAACATTTCCCTGTAAAGACAATAGAGCTTCAGTACACGAACTATAGAAAAATATATATAATGTACATAAGTGTTACATTTGTAAAGAAAATGTAAAATGTAACTAAGAATATGAATTGCTTAAACTGTGCTGCAATGGTGGCTGACAACTCTGTCACAGTGAGGGAATGAGGTTGACTAATGCATATTATGAATTGAGTCCACAAAAGAAACATGAGACTTTGTAATTCTGTTAAATCTTTTATGTGGATTTATTTATGATCAGCCTACTAATTAAAAATATTTTGCTTGACAGTTGGTTTGGTGGTTTGTTTGTTTGTAGAAGTTTTTTGGTTTTGGTGGTATTGGTGGTATTTTTTAAACAGTAGGAATCTTAAATTTGCCGCTTGGAGAAAATGCAATACCGAGTCTCATTCATCAGTGAGTGAACGCACTGTCATTAGTTTGTGGGTACTACAAGTAATTACTGTTTGTATTCTAAAAACACGATGTTATTTTCAGAATACATTTAATGACTAAGGATAATCTTAAATCTCATTTAAATTAAGGATTTTTTTCCTACCTATTTGTAATGAGAATTTTTTTAAAAACATGTGACTTTCCTTTTTAATTGACTTGACGATTGTCATATTGAACTCTGAGAGATTTTTGTTCTGATCAAGAATTCTGTCATTCACAGCAGGCTGTTTACTATAAAGATTGATGATGATCCATTGGATTGTGGAGTGGAATTTTATTTTATGTTCTGTGAGAGTCCCTGTTGGTAGATGTTGGGGACACCAAGGCTCTTGGCACACGTGGCTTTTGTTGATTTCAGGCTTTGCATCCCTTTTCTCCATTTTTTCCAGAACAAAATTTACTTTGTTGTGGTTCTGGTGTTTGGACACAGAAGGTGCCGCTGACTAAGAAGAGGGGGCTCCTGAAGAGATGAAGGCGCTTCCTTGGCAGCAGCTGTGCTTTGATGAATCAGCTGATGCACACTTGGGTGTAGACATGGGCCTTTCCTCTCTGAGAATAGCCAGAGCCCCCAGAGACAGCTCCCTGGAGTTCCCTCTTTTCTTTAGAGAGAGATAAAAGCACTCTCCCCCTTCCCCTGATGGAAGTGAGTTTAAGTGACTCACCCTAATTAGTGGCAGAGCTGTAATCAAAACCAAATGTTCTCTCCACCCCTGGCCCCCACTTGACTGTTTCTCTCTGTATCCCCCACCCCCCATTGTTACCACCCAGGAGCTCACAGCCATTTAAGGGTAACTAAATACTGTCACACCATTATTTTTGGTTCAATATTATTATCATGTACTATTGTGTATATGTGTATGAACGAGAGCAAGTGTGTGGAGGTGCGGACATCTTCTGGAAGTTAGTTCTCTCCATCCACTCCGGCCATCAAGCACTTTTGATTGACTGAGCTGTCTCACTGGTCTGGTCATTGTGTAATACAAGCATGATTGATGTCCAGGGCGCTTACAGCGTACGGTGAGAAGAGAGGGGAACTGTGTCTTATCCATAGTCTGTGTGATGAATGCCGGCAAGTAGAGCTGGGTGTGGTGGCTGACAGCACTGTGTAAGATAGGAGCAGAAGGCCCTTTCGTAACAAGGCTCTTCTGAATGGCAAGAGCACGTCAAAGACCTAAAACCCAGTGGGTATTTGGAGGAGAGCTGTCTGAGCAGTGCCGTTAAAGCCAGTGAGTCGGAAAGGTACCTTTGGATTACACTTGATCCCTCTGGAAGACTCCAGAATATCAGCAGAGAAGTAGGAAAGTGCCCACTGCCTCCCAGAAACTGGGAGACTCAACTCTCTGTTGGTATGTAGCAGGCCTGACAGACAAGACACTGTCTAGGTTCCAAAGCTGGGTGTGCAGCTGTAATCCCAGTGCTTGAGACATGAAGGTAAGGAAAGCAAGAGTTCAAGGTTATCCTAGGTGACATGGTAAGTTCTGAACCAGCTTGGGCTACACTAATACCATCTCAAAAAAAAAAAAAAAAAAAAAAATGCTGGGCAGTGGTGGCGCACACCTTTAATCCCAGCACTTGGGAGGCAGAGGCAGGCGGATTTCTGAGTTCGAGGCCAGCCTGGTCTACAGAGTGAGTGCCAGGACAGCCAGGGCTACACAGAGAAGCCCTGTCTGGGGGGGAGACAGTTCTTAGTGTTGATGCTGGGGAAGGAATAGAATTCCAGGGAGAAATTTTAATATATATTCATCTACTATTGCTTCTCCAAGCCAGATGTACACCACCTGGTCAGGGGCCTGACCAGAAACACATACCATATTTTAGGAGAGGATGGTATACATTAGTATATATGCATGTGTGTGTCAAATAGCATTCGGCATTTGTTTTTACGTGGTTTTATTTTCAGATAGGGTCTTTTGTACTTCAAATTGGTCTTCAAGTTACTATGTAGCCCGTGGGGTTGTGGCCTTGAATTTCTGATCTCATGCCTTTGCTTGAGTGCTAGGATTACGAGTGCACCTTGCCCCCTGATAGCATAGGGTGCTGTGGATGGGACCTGGAGCTGCACGCACAGGTGAATAGTTACCGAGCTGAGTTCTCCCCGGGCAGTGCTTGAGAGCTATAGAACATTGTGACGATTTTGGTCATGAGACCAGAAAACGCACAGAAGGGGAATGGGTATGTTAAAGAAGCCATGATTCCATTCGACATGGATTTACACAAAAATGCTTTTGGAAACAAGGAAAAGATGAAAATATGTATTTGCACAAAAAGTTTAATGTTAAAGATATTATCCAGATACAAGTAACCAAAAATGGGGGCTTGGGGGTGGGGGACAAAAGGGGCCAGCGAGATGGCTCAGTGGGTAAAGGTGCTTGCTGCTAATCCTGATAGCCTGCGTTCAGCCCTTAGACTCAGGTTCAAAGGAGGGAACCAGCTCCCACAAGCATGCACACGCAACACAACACACACAAATGTCAACATTTAGGGAAACTTTCAATCTTGGTTTGGCACATGAGACAAAGACTTAAGATGATAGGAAAGTATTTTATAATTCATTCTTCTTTGATTTCCAAATTCAGGGATAATATTGCCCACCAGAAAGTTGGACATCACCCTTCCTTCCTCCTCATGATAGCTGTAAGAAGTAGGCAAGCACACAGGTGTATGTAAGTGGCGTTAGGAGGTTACGCAGCTGCTTGTGCCCTCGGATGAGACAGTGGAACCCCACCTAGTGGTGAACAATGCACTCCTTACTTGCTTGCCCGTAACCACTTGTTCTAGCTAGTTTGTGTCAACTTAAACTAGTCCTACCTGGTAAGGGTAGACCCTTCCCTAAGGAACCGCCTTAGGCGAGGATTGGCTTGTGGGCCTGTGTGTGTCATTTTCTTGGTTAAGGATTGTTGTGTGAGTGCTCACCCATCTGGACTAGGGGTTCTGGGTTGAATAAGCAGCTCATGGGTGCTGTGAGCAAGTCCTGGAGAGCGACCAGCAAGCAGCTTTTCCACTGTAGGCTCTGCTTCAGTGCTGGCCTCAGGGAACTGAAAAACAAGCCTGATATGCTATGCGCTTCCTTCCTCCCAGTCACACTTGGTCAGTGTCTTAACACAGCAACCGTGAGGCTAACTACAACACAGCTAAGTGAGTTACCACCAACGACTCTAAACTGTTTTTTTTTTTTAAATTATGATTTAATGTTTGTTGATGCAGAGGCACACTTGTAGAGGTCAGAGGACAGCTTTTGTTAGTTCTCCTGCCATGTGGAGTCTAGATCAAAGTCAGGTACTCAAGCTTGGTGGCAAGTCCTGTATCCACCGAGCCATTTCACAGCCTCTTCCCCCCCCAACACACACACACACCCATTTTATTGGGATTTTTATCTAGCCCACAAAATAACAGCATTCATCATGACATATAATAATATACCTCATTGTACCTTGCTCATTTTCGCTCCTTCACTTTGCTCCCCGTCCTCCCACACACAGATCCTCCCTCCAGAGTCCCACTTCTGCCCCCACTCCTCCCTGTCACACACACACACACACACACACACTGAAATCTAGATTTCACTTATGAGAATAACATACTGGATGCTTTAGCGCACACTTTTAATTCCAGCTGGGGAGGCAGAGGCAGGTGGGCCTTTGAGTTCAAGGCCAGCCTGGTGTACATATTGAGTTCCAAGAGGTCAGCCAGGGCCACATACCAAGACCCTGTCTCAAATAATAAACATTTTTAAATGAGAGTAGACACATTGTGTTTCTTCTTCACTCTCTCTCATCTGCCAACTAATGAATTGTTAGGATTATGTACTTAGGTTTTGCATATGAGAGGAGATATATTTGTTATTCTGAGTCTGCCATAAATGAAGATTACTAAGAGAGCTGTGTGCACAAATGGTAGTTGATATTTTATGAGGATTTTACTGAGACGGCTCTTCACAAAATTCTGTTTTCTGTAGAAGATTTATAATTTTAAAGATTACCCAGAAGCACATATGCAGGTCCCATCCCACACATAGGTCACCCAGCAGCGGACGGTCCATGCTGGATGTCCCCCTAGGAGGGCAGCCCTGCTGGGGGCCTTGGTTCCAGTTGCAATCTTCGCTTTGTTTCGAGTATGATTACCCTACCCTGAGAACCCATTCGGTTGCTGTAGATTATTTTGATTACTGTGTGGTGGCTTTTATGTGCACGATTTATACTTTATTCTTCTGGTTTTCTGTAGTAAGGTTTTAAGATAGCTCAGAAATAATCATGACATTGCAAAAAAAAAAATAAATCCAAACCAAACCATGGAAGTATGTGTAACCTAACCTTTCCCTTGCTTATGACACTTACTGATGGTAATAGTGGATTAAGAGGCGCAATAGAAACACCGCAGTTTTAAGTTAATAATCTAAAGTTTCATAATTGTGTGTTTAAGTTCTTAGAAATAAGCAATTTCTGTATGTTCCTCTCAGTTCTTTATTACATATGAACTTGCTTAAGGGGACAGATTGAATCTTAGGTTTCCTTCTTTCCTTCCTTCCTTCCTTCCTTCCTTCCTTCCTTCCTTCCTTCCTTCCTTCCTTCCTCCCTCCCTCCCTCCCTCCCTCCCTCCCTCCCTTCCTTCCTTTCTCACTGCTAGGGATCGAACCCTCGGCCTTCCACCTGTTCAGTAGGTACTCAACTATTAAGCTACACCGCAGTCCACCTCCTTATCCTACTTCCCATATCCCCAAGTTCCCATCCCAAGGCAGAGAGAGTATACAAAACCATACTAATGTAATTGAATGACTGGAAAAACTTACTGGCCCTTCCTGGAGGGTTCTGTGCTCACGTTATACCACCAACACTTACAATCGGTTCATTTCACATTGACCCTTGGGCAAGTTGTAATATGTACAGTTAAGAGGACTCTCATTCATTTTTTTAATGAATTTCCCACTTTCTCGTTTTTTAATGGACCCCCTGCAGCCCTGGTATTTAATTTCTTTATAGTCCTGCTCCACTCGGATTTAACTTCCTACTGCGTGACAGACTTGGGATGGGATGGGAGGTCCTGTGACCGTTTCCAATTCATTATTAAAAAGGGATTTTTGTTATTTCAGAGTCCATTATAAAGAATAAATGAATGAATTTCACATTTTAACAAGAAAGGCCAAGACTTGAATGACCAAGGCTGAAATGGCATGCCCTAAGCAACCATCTGAACCTCTGACACACTCAGTGATTCTGTACTGGGGATCTTGAGACATAATCTGAGAGAGAGAGAAAGAAGGAAAGAAAGAGAGAAAGAAGGAAGAAGGAAAGAAAGAAAAAGAGAGAAAAAAGGAAAGAAAGAAGATAGAAAGAGAGAAAGGAAGGAAGGAAGAAAGAAAGAAGGAAAGAAAGAAAGAAAGAAAGAAAGAAAGAAAGAAAGAAAGAAAGAAAGAAAGAAAGAAAGAAAGAAAGAAAGGAAGGAAGGAAGGAAGGAAGGAAGAAAGAGACAGATGGACGAACAGAAGGAGGGAGGGAAAGAGGGAGGGAGGGAAGGAAGGAAGGAAAGAAGGAAGGAAGGAAGAGAAGAAAGAAAGAGACAGATGGACGAACAGAAGGAGGGAGGGAAAGAGGGAGGGAGGGAAGGAAGGAAGGAAAGAAGGAAGGAAGGAAGGAAGGAAGGAAGGAAGGAAGGAAGGAAGGAAGGAAGGAAGGAAGGAAGGAAGGAAAGAAGGAAAAGAAAAAACAGATTGGAACAAAGTTGGAGGTTTGTATAAGCTTGGCCCAGCGACTGGCACTATTAGAAGGTATAGTCTTGTTGGAGTAGGTGTGGCCTTGTTGGAGTGTGTCACTGTGGGGTGGGCTTTGAGACCCTCCTCCTAGCCTAGTGGGAGCAATTCAGTTCCTGACTTCCTTTGGATAAAGATATAGAACTCTTAGCTCCTCCTGCATCGTGCCTGCCTGGAAGCTGCCCTGTTTCCTGCCTTGATGATTAAGGGACTGAAGCTCGTCATCTGTCAGCCAGCCCCTATTAGATGTTGTCCTTATAAGAGTTGCCTTGCTCATGGTGTCTGTTTATAGCGGTAAGACCGTAAGACAGAGTGGAAGATGGTTTAAAAACAGAACACAGCACATGAAAGCAGAACTTAGCACTAAGCTACGAACAGCTAACTGCACAGCGTTGTCAGATCTGCTGTCACTCAGACCCAAGCCTAGTGCAGTGCGCTCCTCCTTTTTGAATCCCTGTAGACCTCTTCCTGTCTGGATTTGCTCAATGAGCCTCTCAGAACTCAGCCAAAGCAAAACTACCCCCTGCAGCATCTGCTGGCCACTCCCTACCTGGGTTAGATCTTCCTTCTGTGTGCTCTATTGTGCTGTCTCCAACACAGCCCCAGCAGTGCTGTGAGATAATGACCAGTCTCTCTTCAACACAAACATTGATCTTTTTATTATAGGGTTTGCCATATGGAGTGTCTTAGTTAATGTTCTATTGCTGTGAAGAGACATCGTGACCACAGCAACTCTTAAAAAAGAAAACATGTAGTTGAGGATGGCTTACCATTTCAGAGGATAGTACATTATTGTAATGGTAGAAAGCAGGAAGACGTGGTACTGGAGAAGGGGCTGAGAGTTCCACACCTGGACCTGCAGACAGCAAGAAGAGGCAGACACATGATGTGACTTGAGCACTTGTAACCTCAAAGCCTGACCCTAGTGACACACTTCTTCCAACAAGGCCATACCTACTCCAACAGGTCACAGCTCTTAATGGTGCCATTCCCTATGGGCCAATGGGGGCCATTTTTATTCGAACCACCACACTAGGTATTCAGTAATGCTTGTGGAAACTCCTTGGGACAATTCTAAGTTAGCAAATAAGTTGAAAAAGAAGCCAGACGTAGTGAGTATGCATGTAATTGGGCAACTTGGGAGGGGGAGGCCAGAGGATCAGTGTTTTTTTCACTAAAAATGACCGGCTTTAATGACCTGGAACTTTAGCAAGTAGTAGACCCTGTCTCTAGAACAGAATGAAGAACTGCAGACATTGTCCTCAAGATGAGGAAAGAAATCTGTGCCTTCAGCACCTCATGGTACATTTTCCAAAACTGACCATATAATTGGTCACAAAACAGGCCTCAATAGATACAAGAAGATTGAAATAGTCCCATGCATCCTATCAGATCACCACGGTCTAAGGCTGGTCTTCAATGATAACAAAAGCAATGGAAAGCCCACATGCACATGGAAGCTGAACAACGCTCTACTCAATGATAATTTGGACAAGGAAGAAATAAGAAAGAAATTAAAACACCTTTTAGAATTTAATGAAAATGAAGGCACAACATACCAAAACATATTGGGCACAATGAAAGCAGTGGTAAGAGGAAAACTCTTAGCTCTAAGTTCCTCCAAAAAGAAACTGAAGAGAGCTTACACTAGCAGCTTGACAGCACACCTGAAAGCTTTAGAACAAAAAGAAGCAAATACACCCAAGAGGAGTAGATGGCAGGAAGCAATCAAACTCAGAAAATAGAAAATATTAGATAAACACTTAGCCACAGTAACCAGTGGGTACAGAGACTATATCCAAATTAATAAAATCAGAAATGAAAAGGGAGACATAACAACAGAAACTGAGGAAATTCAAATAACCATCAGGCCCTACTATAACAGACTACACTCAACAACACTGGAAAATCTGGATGAAATGGACAATTTTCTAGACAGATATCAGGTACCAAAGTTAAATCAAGATCAGATAAACCATCTAAACAGTCCCATAACCCTTAAAGAAATAGCAGCAGTCATTAAAAGTCTCCCAACCAAAACAAACCAAAACAAACAAACAAAAAAACCCCAGGGTTTAGTGCAGAGTTCTCTCAGACCTTCAAAGAAGACCTAATAGCAATACTCTCCAAACTATTCCACAAAATAGAAACAGAAGGAACTCTACCCAATTCATTCTATGAAGCCACAATTACGCTTATACCTAAACCACACAAAGACCCAACAAAGAAAGGGAACTTCAGACAAATTTCCTTTATGACTATCAATGCAAAAATAATCAAAAAATTCTCTCAATCAGAATCCAAGAACACATCAAAACTATCATCCATCATGATCAAGTAGGCTTCATCCCAGGGATGCAGGGATGGTTCAATATATGGAAATCCATCAACGTAATCCACTATATAAACAAACTCAAAGACAAAAACCACATGATCATCTTATTAGATGTCGAGAAAGCATTTGACAAAATTCAATACCTCTTCATGGTAAAAAGTCTTGGAAAGATCAGGAATTCAAGGCCCATACCTAAACATAGTAAAAGCAATATACAGCAAACCAGTAGCCAACATCAAACTAAATGGAGAGAAACCTGAAGCAATCCCACTAAAATCAGGCACTAGACAAGGCTGCCCACTCTCTCCCTACCTATTTAATATAGTACTCAAAGTCCTAGCCAGAGCAATTAGACAACAAAAGGAGATCAAGGGGATACAAATTGGAAAGGAAGAAGTCAAAATATCACTATTTGCAAATGATATGATAGTATACATAAGTGAGTCCCAAAATTCCACCAGAGAACTCCCAAAGCTCATAAACAACTTCAACAAAGTGACTGGATATAAAATTAACTCAAACAAATCAGTAGCTATCCTCTACTCAAAGGATAAACAGGATGAGAAGGAAGTTAGGGAAATGATTCCCTTCACAATAGTCACAAATAATATTACATACCTTGGCGTGACTCTAACCAAGCAAGTGAAAGAGCTGTATGACAAGAACTTCAAGTCTCTGAAGAAAGAAATCAAAAGCTGGGCGTGGTGGCACATGCTTTAATCCCAGCACTTGGGAGACAGAGGCAGGCAGATTTCTGAGTTCGAGGCCAGTCTGGTCTACAAAGTGAGTTCCTGGACAGCCAGGGCTATACAGAGAAACCCTGCCTCAAAAAACCAAAATAAATAAATAAATAAAAGAAAGAAAGAAATCAAAGATCCGAGAAGATGGAAAGATCTCCCATGCTTATGGATTGGCAGGATTAATATAGTAAAAATGGCCATCTTGCTGAAAGCAATCTACAGATTCAATCAACTCACCATCAAAATTCCAACTTAATTCTTCATAGAGTTAGACACAGCATTTTGCAAATTCATTTGGAACAACAACAACAAAAAAAAAACCCAACAGGATATCTAAAACTATTCTCAACAATAAAAGAACTTCTGGGGGAATTACCATCCCTGACCTCAAGTTGTATTACAGAGGAACAGTGATTAAAAAGTGTATGGTATTGGTACGGTGACAGGCAGGTAGATCAATGGAATAGAATCGAAGACCCAGAAATGAACCCACATACCTATGGTCACTTGGTCTTTGACAAAGGAGCTAAAACCATCCAGTGGAAAAAAGACAACATTTTCAACAAATGGTGCTGGCTCAACTGGCGGTTAGCATGTAGAAGAATGCAAATTGATTCATTCTTATCTCCTTGTACAAAGCTCAAGTGCAAGTAGAACAAGGATCTCCACGTAAAACTAGATACACTGAAACTTATAGAGGAGAAAGTGGGGAAGAGCCTCAAACACATGGGCACAGGGGAAAACTTCCTGAACAGAACACCAATGGCTTTTGCTCTAAGATCAACAATAGACAAATGGGGCCTCATAAAATGCAAAGCTTCTGCAAGGCAAAGGACACTGTCAACAGGACAAAACGGCCACCAACAGATTGTGAAAAAACCTTTACCAACCCTACATCTGATAGAGGGATAATATCCAAGGTAGACAAAGAACTCAAGAAGCTAGACTCCAGAGAATCAAATAACCTATTAAAAAGTGAGGTACAGAGCTAAACAAAGAATTCTCAGCTGAGGAATATGGAATGGCTGAGAAGCACCTACAGAAATGTTCAACATCCTTAGTCATCAGGGAAATGCAAATCAAAACAACCCTGAGATTCCACCTCACACCAGTCAGAATGGCTAAGATCAAAAACTCAGGTGAGAGCAGATGCTGGCGAGGATGTGGAGAAAGAGGAGCACTGCTCCATGGTTGGTGGGATTGCAAGCTGGTACAAACTCTCTGGAAATCAGTCTGGTGGTTCCTCGGAAAACTGAACATATTACTACCTGAGGACTGGTAGTTTGGGACTAGAACTTGAGTCCTCTTCAAGGGGGCTCTTAACCACTGTCTCATCTCTGCAGACCTTTGCAGCCAGCATTGCCCGAGCTCTTGTTGCTCTCTCAGATTCCTTTGCTTTTGCCTATCTGTGGCTGTGGCTCTGCTTTGACAGCTTTCCTACCCTCCAGCCAGCTCTTCCCTTCTGCCTGCCTGGGTCACCAGTTCCTGCAGGTCCCAGCTCTTTCCCAACTGTCAGTGCAGCCTCCTTTCTCTCTTCCTCTGTGGCTTGGCCTGTCCTGTGCCCTCTGCCACTCTGCGCCCTCTGGTTTGTCAAAGCAGTTGATGACTCCACTGCTTCTGGTGCTCAGCGTGCTGCCCCAACTCGGTGACTGCCATCGCTGACTCCCCTGCTTCTTGTCTCTGCTTTTTTCTTTGTATAACCAGCTCGACCTACTCTACACAAGTAGGCAAGAGAAGACCATTCTTG
Source organism: Mus caroli (assembly GCF_978045245.1). Lineage (NCBI taxonomy): Eukaryota > Metazoa > Chordata > Mammalia > Rodentia > Muridae > Mus > Mus caroli. The sequence continues at coordinate 30,072,931 of NW_028227258.1, forward strand.
TGCTGGGTAGTTGTACTTCAACTTGGCACAAGCTAAAGTCATCTGAAAAGAGGGAACCTCAACTGAGAATTTGCCTCCATAAGCTCGAACTGTAGGCAGAGCTGTAAGGCTTTTTTTTTTTTTTTTTTTTTGGTTTTTCGAGACAGGGTTTCTTTGGAACTCACTTTGTAGACCAGGCTGGCCTCGAACTCAGAAATCCGCCTGCCTCTGTCTCCCGAGTGCTGGGATTAAAGGAGTGTGCCACCACACCCTGCTTGGCATTTTCTTAATGATTGATGTGGGAGGGCCCAACCCATTGTAAGTAGTGCCATCCCTGGACAGGTGATCCTGGATCCTATAAGAAAGCAGGCTGAGCAAACCATGGAGAGCAAGCCAGCAGGCAACACCCCTTCATGGCGTCTGCATCAGCTCCTGCCTACAGTTTTAAGTCTGTCTGAATTCCTGTCCTGACTTCCTACAATAATGGACTACAATTAGGAAGTATAACACCCCCACCCACCCCATCCCCCCCCAAAAACCCTTTCCTTCCCAACTTGCTTTTGGTCATGTTGTTTTATTGCAACAATAGAAACCCTAACTAAGAAAATTGTGTAGGTGACTTTCTTTTTCTTTTTTTTTTTAATTTTGGGACAGGTTCTCACTATGTAGCCTCGACTGGCTTGAAACTTATTATAGAGTCCCGGGTGGCCTTGAACTTACAAACTAAGGTCCTCTTGTTTCTGCCTTCCGATTACTGGAATTAAAGTGCATCACTACTACTGACCTGGAGAAGCCTTCTATTGGACCTAAGGTTGTAACACCAGAGCAGGGAAACACAATGGTGCCTCCCCAGCTGGTTTACCAACCAGCCAAACACCTGGATTACATGGCTAGAGGGGCGGGCGGGGGTAGGGGGTGGGGGCGGGGGATAGTGTACCAATCACAGCAAAACTCTCACACAGATGGTTTGTGTTCACACCAAAGACAACGACTGTAACTTTTGAGCTGCCAGGTAAAGTGCTTCTCTTCTGGGCTGGTTAGAAATAGTTACAGGGCATGTGCTAGCAAAACCGTCCTGAACTGAAACACTCCGGGCTGGGGCTGTAACCTTGGGAGCTGTAGCAAAGAGCTTTGATCGCCATTCTGTAGTTTCCTCAAGGCATCTGTGCTGCGCTCAGAGTGGCAGAGTGTTTGACTGACAGTCCTTTGGCTCGAGGCAGCCAGGAATCAGGGGAAGCCTAACAGCTGCCAATTAGGAAGCCAAATTGCCTCCCCACCCCCACATGTTTGCCATTTACAGGAAAGCGAGCATCGAGCATCGGGAGTGCTTACAATGTGAGCCTACAGAACTGATCGTTAACGCTAATAGCGGTTTTAACAGTGATTTCGCAATGCTTAACTCCTGCCCCTCGGGGAGCAGGGTCCTTTCATGTGTCCCCCAAAGAGAAGCAAGTTCTGCTGTGGAAGAAAATTTCCCAGTGTCTGGATTTGGGCCAGCCTGTAATGAACTGCAAACCTCTGGAGCATCTAGAGTCCTGGGCTGACTTTGCCAGTGATCTGAGGCCGAGGAGAGGCTCATCCCAAGCCTTGGAGCCCACCTGGAGGTGGAGCTTTGGCAAACTCATTTTTCTTCCTCTTTCCAGCTGGGCAAAGGAGCGCAATTTCCAGGGACCTTTCAGCTCCCCGCTCCCAGTCCATTCCTCGGAGCCCTGGAGTTTTGGTTCAAGTGGTGGCAGGGTTTGGGGTAGGTAGCTCGGAGTGTCCTCCAACTTTTTAGTGGATGGTGGCCTTGAACTCCCAATCATCAGCCTGCGTTCCCAAATCTGAGGTCCCAAGCAAGCCTCACTACTTCCGGTCCTGGCTTCTGTTGGGTTTCGACATCAACAGCTGCATGGTGTGAATCCAGCTCCTGTTTCCTTTCTCAAGACGTATGTGAGGGAGCCAGGCACCAGAAATATAACCCTAGGAAGAAGTTCGTCACTCGTTTGCGCTTTTTTAAAGAGAGAGAGAAAAAAAAATTGTTTCTTTTTTGTCGGAGGAAAAATACCCAGCCTGGAGCCCGGGTGTGTACCAAGCGAAGTCAAAGCAGGGACACACCCTCCTGTCGCCGCCCCAGTCGGCGGGGCGGGCAGAGCCCACAGCGGGCTGGGCTATAGCGGCCGGATGAGGATGCGTCGTTAATGCCAGGAGCTCGGCCCCGGCAGGAGGATGCTCCCGAGCGGGCTATGTCTGGGTCGGTGGCGGCTGCTGCGGACGATCCGAGCCCGGGGAAGCGGGGGTCCGAGGGCGCTGCCACCCACACCCCAGGTAAGGCGCGGCGCGGGCTCGGGAGCCTCGAGTGGAAAGTTTGCGTTGGGCAAGTTCGGCAGGAGTGAAAGCAGTTCCCTGCGTGCTGCTCCGCACCCCGACAGGTGGTGGCCGCGGGTGACTTGTCCCGGGGCTGTGGGGGAGACAGGCCAGGAGCGGCCAGCGCGGGGCGCATCTCCCGGGAGCGCAGCCCGCTGACCCCACCGCTGTGTCCTGCGGTCTGTAGTCGCCGGGGTGGAGGGGAGGCCGCGAGAGCTTGGTGGGCTGTGTCATCGGAGGGTGGCTGTCATCGGGGTGGGCTGTAACCTGGGATGCTGTCTTCCAGGGTGGACTGGCCCAGGACCCTGTCTTGCCCCTCCTCCAAACCCGGAGCCCCTCCCTTTCGTTACATGTAAACCGAGTCAGTGGTGAATCAGAAGTGTGTGCTGTAACAGTTAGGCGGGCACAGTTTGTGTCATGGCCTGTGTGGAACCTCGAGGAGGAGGGAAGAGGTGTGGATGGGCACAGAAAAGGAAGAAGAGCGGGAACGTGCTGAGTTTACTAGCTTCATGATACAAAGGGGGCCAGGGGAAAGGGACCCGAGGCTGCTTGGGGCTGGGACTGGAGCTGAGTCTGCCCACCCCTCAATTACTGGGTTAGCTTTCAGACTGCTAAAGGGAGAACGATATATGAACATATTTACTATCTCTCACTGCAGTGAGAAAGGAGCTGTGTCAGCTCCATCACTTTCAGTTCCTGTATCTTTCCGACTCGACTGCCCCAGTCCCTCAATCCTTGGATTCTGCCCCCAAGTATAGTCTTAATACCCCAGAATTTACACTGATGAAAGAAATATTTCAATGCTTAAAGAAACACTTTTGTTAAATGTTTGAAAGCAAGCAGAAACGTCCATTTTGACACTTATACCTAAGGCAAACTCCTTAAAACTTACTGAGGGCAAACTCAGTGAAGTGGTTTCAGAAAAGTTCTCTCAGAGACAAAGACATTCCGAACACTCTAAGTACTCACTCCTTTCTTGGCCTCACACCACAGAAACACAGTGATAATTAAACAGTGCTGACTAGAAAGCTTATTTGACAATTTCGAAGTGTTGCGAATGGAGCCAAACAGCGAGGCTCTATTAGGCCACACCCACCTACTACTAGGTCTCTCCCATTTAATTACCTGGAGTAAAGGTAGAGGGTTTCCAAGACTGTGGCTGTCCTTTCCCAAATGACCGACGCCAGCTCTAAATTCTTTCTCTCTGCACTGTCCACTTAAAGCACCATATACCTGACTCCAATGGAAAAAGATAGAGAGGGTTTGTAGCTCCATAGGCATCTTAAGAAACCTAAGTTTGAATTTCATTTGCAGTCTTAAGTCAGCTGCCCGGGCCATGAAGACAAGTCACAGAACTTCCAGGAGTGGGAGCGCTTCCATAATTTTGCCTATGTGATGAAAGATAAAGAATAAAGCCAAGCCTGCAGGGCTGCATCTCTGTGTGCAGCTTTGGATTCTCTACCCCCTAAGACTTTCAGCTACAGCTGCTGGACCATTTTCTGTGATCAGATCTCCCTACTGTAGGGACATTTCCTTCTCTTATTGCTTTCCATATGAGATGCTCTGTGGCTAAAGGCCAACATCCTTGTTATCCCCCCCCCCAAAAAAAACATCCCCCATCCCAAGCCTGTGAAAGAGCAAGGGATAGGGTAGAAAAGAAAGGAAACAAAGGAAGAAAAAGGTGGTTTTCTCATAAAATCCTAGCTTGCAAGGACTTGTTATAAGACACATATTTAATAAGCAACAATAATTAGTCTTTTCTGAAATTATAGGTCTGCGTCTAATAACTTTGAAAAATATATGGTTCTCATCCTTTTTGTGGTAGGTGAGTAATTGTCTGTGTTTTATGTATGGGAAAAACCCCACAGTTTGTTGACATGATACATTTAATGTTGCAGAATTGTTTATTAAAGAACATCTCTTGTCTGAAGCAAAAACAAATGGGTATATTGCATTATCTTTGGCCTGGCCTGGAATCCATGATCATCATGTCTGATGACACGATTATCATTTCTGGAGACAGCACATCTGCCTCCAGCGCTAGGTGGTTGTCAGGGTGATCGGAGGCTCCTGCTGGTGCGTGTGGACACTGCTTTGAGCCATTAAAGTGCCTGGTGAGTTATATCCAAACAGAAAGCTCTTGCCTAGTTGTGCCTTTCATAATTTGGGTTTTCTGCTGCTTAGATCGAAACACTCCCAAATAGGATTTTGTGTTCCTAGAACATTGTTTAAATCCCCAACACAAGCTGTTTAACAATTTTTTTTTAAAGGCAAGCATATTTTTGCTAAGAAACTCAAGGGTCAAGTTTGCTTTGTTCTTTTAACTTCCAGAAACAAAGCATTTGGCTGTTTCAGACCCTTCATGGTGCTAACTTTGAAGTCTTGGTTTCCTGTATGGGATTTAATGAGCACACTGTTCTTGTTCGCCATGTCTCCCCGCCCTGGGGTTCTGTGCTCTGCGGTTCTGCCTTCAGAGCTCTGTCTTGGAGAGCAAGTAGTTGTAGCGGTAGCTGATGCTTTGATCTCAAAGTGGCTCTAGATCAGCTTGTCTGTTAAATACTAAAAGTCACCGTCTCCCTAGTTTGTAGGAACTAGTGCTTTTTAAGAAAAGATGTCACTTATGGCAGGCATGGTGGTGCACACTTTTAATCCCAGCACTCGGGGAGGCAGAGGCAGGTGGATTTCTGAGTTCAAGGCCAGCCTGGTCTACAAAGTGAGTTCCAGGACAGCCAGGCCTATACAGAGAAAAACCTGTCCCGAAAAACCAAAAAGAAAGAGAGAGAGAGAGAGAGAGAGAGAATAGATGCCACTTGCTATTTATTGCAGCTAAGTGATATTTGTGCAACTAAGTGTAGCAGACTACAATAGGAAGTCATTCTGTATCCCAGCAGATAAGATCTGTCAACTGGAAAGCCTGGGGTTAAATACTTGCTGGCTACTCGATGCTAAAATGTGTGTAGGTCATCCAATCTTGTTGGTTTTTACACTAGGGCATCAGGGTGCCAGCAGGCCTGGCCCTACCATTTTTTAGCTCTATACGTTTGCTCAGGCCATTCAGTCTGTATAAACCTGTCTTCCACAAGAAGATTTGTCTTATTGATCTTATACCCCCTTCCCATCTGTAGGCATGCTGTCTTGTTATTTTCTTACCCCAGGGTATGGCATACCATTGACTAGAGTACTGTCAACTTCAGAAAACTGTTCAGAGAGCTACATTCTAAGAAGAATTCTGTCTTAGGTAGTGAGGAGTGATGCTCCCTGGTGGGCAACTGTTGTAGCTTTGTTACGGTTTGGAATGTGACTGTTTCTCCAAAACCAGGGAAAGGACCACTAGAGCCCAGTGGGAGGATGTTAGATGCTGGAAGTGCCTGAGACTGAGTGGTCAGGAGACAGGGCGGTAGTCGGGACTCTTGTTCCTCTTCTTGCTGTCACGTTGTGAGCAGTCTTCTCTAGCACATTCTCCAGGTTGTTCTGTGCCAGCAATACAACAGGGCCAACTGGGCACAGACTGAAGTCTCTTATGCCATAAGCCAAAATGAAATTTTCCTCCTTAAGAGTTGGTTGTGTCAGAAAGTGTGTCCTTAACCAGAGAGCTAGCAAACACCCTCCAAGGGAAGTTTTTATTCGCTCAGTTGGGCTTTTATGTCTTAGAATAGAATAGTCCCTCAATATTGCATCCCAGTATCTCCATCTGTGAAATGTTGCCCACTCAAGAGTGTCCAGTATCAGAACTCTAAGATCATTGTAGGTATTTTAGGCTAACATACAGGCCATATGCCAATAGGAAATAAACAAAAAGCATATACAAGGAAAATCTAATTTAAATCCCATTTAACATGGTGTCACTGGTTCTTTTTATAACTACATTTTATTTAATGCACATGGCTGTGTTGCCTGCCAATATGTCTGCATTTCATGTGCATGTCTGGTACCGGCAAAGGCCAGAAAAGGGCATTGGATTCCCTGGAACTGGAATTACAGGCAATTGTGAGCTGCCGTGTGGGTGCTGGGAATCAAAGCCCATGCTTTTAACCCCTGAGCCATCTCTCTGGGCACTTTTTTTTTCTTTTTTTTAACTTACACAATAAAACAAATTGATAAGAGACTGTGAGCCTGGTGACACATTCTGGCAGGTGCTGTTGGAGAGGATGGGGTGACGTCTTCTATCCCTTTGATGAGGAAGCAGGTGTTCTGAGGATGGACTGAGCCCCAACCAGGGGTCTTGAGCCAGTTTCCTCCTATGGCCCAGAGTTTGGTGTGTAGAGTAGGTGTTGGTCGACTCCCTGCACTTCTGAGATACATCTTGGGTCCCTCATATAGTGGCATAATGGGAGAATTCGTCTCAATTGGCTATTTTCTTTCTTTCTCTCTTCCTTCCTTCCTTCCTTCCTTCCTTCCTTCCTTCCTTTTATTTATTTACTTTTAATCAGAAGCTTGCTTCTCATGGCATATTCGACTTTCTTTCTTTCTTTCAAGATTTATTTATTTATTTTATGTATATGAGTACACTGTTGCTGTACAGATGGTTACGAGCCATCATGTGGTTGCTGGGAATTGAACTCAGGACCTCCACTCGCTCCAGCCCCACTCGCTCCAGCCCAAAGATTTATTTATTATTATATGTAAGTACACTGTAGTTGTCTTCAGACACACCAGAAGAGGGCATTAGATCTCATTACAGATGGTTGTGAGCCACCATGTGGTTGCTGGGATTTGAACTCAGGACCTTCAGAAGAGCAGTCAGTGCTCAGTTAACTCCTGAGCCATCTCTCCAGCCCTTGTCTGCATTTAAAGAGTCATGTGCAGATGGTTTCCTTGGTAGAGAAGCTGGTGACCTGGAGAAAGGTCCCTGAAGGAGGCAAAGGTGTGTCAAACATCAAATACATTCTCTCCTTGCCATCTGAAGTCTAAGGCTGATGGCCTCGCCTGCTTTTATTCCTTGTGTTTGTGAGGTGTTTCTTCCCTCGGCCCCTTCATCAGCTTCTTGGTTTGTAAACAGTGCCAGGACTGTGGGTCCTGAGCCAGGTGTTGAAACCTCGAGTCATGGGATTCCATACCCAAATGCTTGCATGGAATTTTCCACGCTGACATACTGTTGAAGCAACAGCTCTATAAAATGCTATAACCAACCATGGTGCCCTTATGAGGATTCGTGGAAGAAACTGTTGCACAGTCTAGGCATTAGAGTGGGTGGGGTTCTCCTCAACAAACGCAGGAGCCGTCATGATGCACAGCAGAGTCAGCAGTGGCATCTCTGTGTGCCAGTTGCCAGAAAGCTGAGGACCAGGTCCTGACTCACTTCTAGCAACAGTGAGGGCTGTGAGCAGCATTTTAGGATTTGTGGCACTCATAGTTCTAGATCCTCTGCCCCAAGTCTTTCCCATTGTGCCATCATCTGTTTTCTCATAATGATTTTAATGGGGAAAGTAACTGACAAATACAGCTTTGAGAAGTGTGAACGACAACTCAGCACTTAGGTGTTTGAGCCAAAATGTTCTCAGTAGTAAACCGTGAAAGTATGGCAGACTATTGGCTTCTTGCGCACAATGTCTTTTTGGTGCTTTTCCCAGAGAGGGTGTCAAATTAGTGACTTGCTGTGAGATTCTAACTGTCATGTTCTGTGTGTATGAGTGTGTGTGTTTGCTGTGTGGGGTGTGTGGTGCATCTGTGTATGGTGTGTATATATGTGTGTGGTGTGTGTATAGTGTATGTATATGATGTGTGTGATGTATGTGTGTGGTTGTGTTGGCGAAGGTCAGAGGGCAATTGTGGGTCCCCACTGTCCACCTGGTTTTAAGTGTGGTGTCCTCGCTGACTGCAGCCGCACATGCCAGCTTAACTTACAGCTTCCAAGAATCCTCTTGCTCTGCCGCCTATCTCACTACAGGCGCCCTGTGGTTACAGATACATGTGCTTTGCTTGGGTTCCTGGGGATTTGAACTCAGGTCCTCACATTTGCATGCAAGTGCTTTGACCACTGATGCTTGTTGCTCCAGCCCTGGATTCCTCATGTTTTCCCTCTGCCTACCTTCATAAGATCTACAGTCTCTATTTTATTGTTATTTCTATCGTCCACACTTGAGGGGTGGTTGGTTTAGTTACCCAGGCCTGTAAACTTTAGTTTCCATTTTAAAAAGCTCCTCACTGTTTTATTATTATTATTATTATTATTATTATTTTGTTGTTGTTGTTGCTATCATCATCATCAACAACAACAACAACAGGGTCTTACTATGTAGCCTTGGATGTTGCTATGTAGACCAGGCTGGCCTTGAACTCATAGAGAACCTCCTGCCTCAGTCTCTGAAGTGCTGTGATTGAAGGCATGTTTCCACTACCCCGGCTCTAACTGATATTATTTGAATGGACAAAATTTTTCTCTGAAACTTTTTTTCTCCAGAATTTTCTGTCTTAAGATTTGAAAATTGAGATAAGAATTGAGGGCTAAGTATGCAGATAAGCAAGGCTACTAAAGAGAATTGGTTTGAACAGATTAAAGGGCCGGGACTAAGTAGTAAAGAAGCAAAAGATTGGTTTAAAGTTAACATTTTTAATAGCCTGTACCAAAACCAAAAACAAAACAAAAAACCCAAACCAGGAAGTGATGTAAGTCAAGGAAGTGACCTCATCAAGAAGCCTTGTGGTAACCCTCAGGGAGAAGACATCTTGGAGGCTGTCCTGAGTCCACCCTGGGGCTCGTGGGATGCACTGATTGGATTGAGTAGATACCTGAACTTGGCAGGACATTCTCTTTTCTTCCCTTCTCCCCCTCTGCATTGCTACCAACACAAGCAATCCCATTATATCCTACTTTCTAAAATGATTGCATTGACAGAAATCACATCTTGGGCTCTGATAGGTGAGCTTGTGTATCTTGAACCTCTTGGGCATAAACAGTGCATAACAACTGCACTGACTCTGTGGAGAAGAGTGAGCAGTCTGTGGGGTTTTTTGGGGGGTGGGAGGGGGATCCTTTTTGTTTCTCTGGCCGTGGGTGTTTTCCTGGGGGTGAGGAGGCTGTAAAGTTTGTAAAATGTTAGATGACTCTCCCTGATGATGGGGGTGATCTTCTAACCCTCTCAGAGGGAATCTCTGTGTGCTCTTCTGACTGACCTCCAGCTCCCAAGCTCAAGGGATCCACCCACCCACGTGAAGTTCCTGAATGTTAGGATTCCAGGTGTGTGCCATCAGGCCTGGCTTTTACACGAGATGTCTGAATACTGGGTTTAAAGGCTGGGAATGAATAAGAATGGATAATTGCTTTTTTCTAGAGGCTGACAGTAATGTGCCCATAAACCCGGAAAGAAGAATTGGTTTAGAAAACGCTGTAAACACATCAGCACAGTGTTGGCTGCCCAAACCCTTGCTGGAGGATCTCTGTGGCATTTTACAGCCTGCCAGCTCGCTTCTGCAGCTCTGCTTTCTGCTTAGAGAATTAAAAGCGATGTTCATTCATCAAGAGAAAGTTGTTTCCTCAACGCTTGTAAAGGTCTTTCTATGGATTTATTATTATTGATACCAAAATAAGCCAGCTTTCAAATGAAAGCTACAGTTGGTTGTTGATCCAGAGTGTGTCCCAGCTTCGGCCTACAGCCCCACTCCCTGCTCCAAACCCCATATAACCCACCTTCAACATGGCTGAAATAATTGTGTCTTATGGCTTGTCCTGTGTTTATCTTCTTTCTGTGGATATCATGGCTTTCCTTGATTGCTGCTTACCCCTCACACTACCCCACTTTTAACAGCTACCCATTTCCACCCCACCTGAGTTTTTTTGAGTGCTGTCCAGTGGCTGAAGGACTCTACCATAGCATCCAAGACATTGGACTATGCAATGTATTTAGCTGTGTGCATGTGTTTTTCCCAGCTGGGTTCTAATTACCATTGTAGTCCAAATGACTCTCCATCTCCAACCACCTCCACTCTGGCACAGTAGGTACATGAGAAACTCATGATGAATTGAAGAATGACAGAATGGAAGACAAGGAACAGACAGATGGTTGTGCACAGTTCCTCAATGGCTGTGTGGCACTGGAGATTGTGAGCTGCCTAGCAGGTTTAGATGCCAGGAACTGAACGTGGATCATCAGCAAGAGCAGGCTGCACTTGTAACTGTTAAGCCAGCTCTCAAGATGGCGTGGCCCTTTTGATTCTTACCATCCCCATGTCCTCTTTTCCAGGGGACCGAGGAGAGGCACATTTTGTCAAGTTCACCTGTATATAATTGATACATAAAAATAATCCTTATGGACTTCTCTATTACATCCAAACAGTAGCCTTGCCTCATATTTAGTTTCATCCAGGATATGAAATTTTATCAGGACTTTAAAGAGAGTTATTTCATCTTTAATTATATGTCTGTGTGTGGGTACTACAAGGCCAGAGGTATTAGATATACCTGGCGCTTGGAGATTGTGAACTGCCTGGCAGGGGCTGGGAACTGAATGTGGGTCATCTGCAAGAGCAGTGTGTACTTTTAACCAATAAGGCAGATATGTCAGTAGTTTTTAAAGATGTTCATTAATATAATTTAATAAACATACACATTCTTTGATGACAGTATACTATATAAGTACTTTCTTGCCTGTTCTTAAAGTATTTATTTATTTACTTACTTACTTACTTACTTACTTATTCAGGCAAGGTATCCTGTGTCCCAGGCTGACCTTGAACTGTGTGGTAAACTATGACCTTGAACTTCAGATCCTCCTGCCTGTACCTTCAGCATGCTAGGATCACAGGCCTGTGGTGATGAACACTGAAGCCCTAGGCATTGTGGGTGCTAGGCAAGCACTCTCTCAGTTGCGTTACAGTCCCAGCCCCACTGACAGTTACTTTAGGGTGATTATTTACATGCCGGAAAACGTCACTCTTCTCCCAGACAAGAGACTCTTCGTAGAAGGGTTCTCTGAAGGCCATGCTGTTATAAACCTATGAAGTGACCTTTGTGACCGCTGTTATAAACCTATGAAGTGACCTTTGTGACCGCTGTTATAAACCTATGAAGTGACCTTTGTGACCGCTGTTATAAACCTATGAAGTGACCTTTGTGACCGCTGTTATAAACCTATGAAGTGACCTTTGTGACCACCCAAAGTTATTAGTGATAGGATCAGGTTGCTTACGTTATTTTTGCTGTTATTAGCTGCTGCTGTTTTAAGACCAGGGCTGGCTGTGTAGCCTTTACTGGCCTGGAACTCACTATGTAAAGCAGGCTGACTTCAAGCCCCTCCTGCTCTGCATCCTGACTCCTAAGTGTGCATCATCATGCTTAGCTTGACTGAATTTTTTTTTTTTTAAATTGCTTTTCTTATTGGGTGTGGAGGTCAGAGATCATCTTTCAGTAATTGGTTCTTTCCTTCTATCATATGGGCTGGGATTTGAACTCAGATCCCTGGGTTTGATGCCAGACACCCTTACCTGCTATCTTGCCAGCCCAGGATGAGAAGTTTAATCATTAAAATTTAAGTAATTTAGAAACTACTTTAAATTTTACTTAAAAATATTTTCTCATAATATAAAACTCCTGCACAAAATATAAAATAGAGCAAACCTTAGAAAAGGAATAAGTTTTTTATTGTAAGGTGTGTACAGACCCTTCAGCAATAGTACTTTCATTCCTTGCCAAATATGCGACGTTTCTTCTTTGTCATGAAAAATAAGCCTGAGTACTGCTGCCATCCACTGCTCCTCCCAGTGGGAGGAAGCCTGAGGGTACAACGCTGAGTTCTGAACTACTGAGTGTTCCCACACTGAGTACTTAGCCCAGCACTACTGAGTGTTCCCCACAATGAGTACTTAGCCCGGCAGAGGTTGCTATTCATCCACAGGTTTATGCAGCCTACAATCTGCACATTTTGAGTTTTGAATAGAGACTTATTCACTTATAGAGCTGGAGGGTCCATGCAGAGACCCCAGCCATTGCTCCAGTTTCTCTAGACTTGTGGAGCAGGATGGATAAATGGGTGACATTTAAATATCAGGTGGGGGTTCTAGCCATTGGCAAAGCCTCTGGTATGCCATCATCATGTTGACTAACTCCAAGATCTGACCCCACCTTCACTCCTAAGATGACCTTAGCTGCAATTAGATGGCCCTTGGTTAGTTATAGGCACCACTTCCCATGGTTCTGACCCTTCATGAGACAATATTAATTATTAGAGACAATAAATTCTAGAAGAATTCAGAGATGGAACATCATTAGAAATTGCAGAGGAGAAACCCAGCATGCAACCACACGTCTGCTGCCCTGGTATTCTGGAAGCTGAGGCTGGACATAGTGAGTTCCAATTCGGATTGGGCCACACAGCAAGACCCTGTCTTAAAATCAAACACAGAGAAGTTGCAGAGATGAGGTCATCCAAGCTCCGAGAGTAGGGTAAAGGTTTAGCAGACATATTTGAGCACAACAAAGAGACAGGTAAGAGTGGAGTCTACAAGCAGATGCTTATAGCACCCGCGCTTCCATGGGAAGCCACATACAGTTCTCTGTGAAGAACAGTCCCTGACTCCATCGCTATTGAACCTTTAAATGGGTTAGCATTTTTATAAGTCATGGGTTCCTCATGTCTCTGCCTTCTCAGGTATGGCTGACAGGTGTGTGGCACCACGTCTGGTCGCTAGCCAGAAATCTCTGAATTGTAGAGATTTGAAACACTCGGGTGGATACGGCTGGAGGCTCTCAGAATTACTGTACAAGCGATGAGCATGTTTACCCATGGTTAGTAGCTGAATGAGAACAACAACCAGTAAATGCATGGATATAGTGCATTTCATACAGCATAACCATTCGCTGAATGGTCAATATCTGACACCTGTTTTCTTTCTAGTTAAGCTCTGATATCTGACCTTTCCTGATTAGGTGGAAATCATTCTTCTATTTATAATGTTTTTCTTACTCTTTGGATACCCATCTACTGCCTTGCCTTAAGGCTTTCTGTATGTCTGGTATTACCAGCTTCCTTTTTCTATGCAAAATATCTTTCTTTGGCCACTGTAACTCTTAAGAAAGCAGGTATCATATCAGCGGTAGATTTGGTCATATCTTTTATTTACTAGCAACAAGTCCTTGATGTGGTGATAAATGAATGGCGTTTAAGAAGATAGCTTTCATGGTCTGCATGAGAATTGATGTTGATCTAGACCAAGAATTGGTAGGTAAACATTCCCTGGGGAAGTCTAGACAGTCAACAGTTTAAGGCATTGCAGGCAATGGTGTATGCGAACAGGCAAAGGTGTGTTCTAATAAACTCTGCTTCCAAAATATGACAGCAGATGAAATTCAACCCCTAGGACACCATTTGCTGATCTTTGGTCTATAGACGCTCCACCAAGATATTCATGGTAACATTAAAGATACTATGCTAGAAGATGAATTAGACCTAGCGACTTGTAGCATGAGGTAAGTGAAAAGACAAAGGAGACATCATGACGTCTCAGTCACTGCCCATGGAACTAGAAAAACAGGAACTGTTAATATGGAACAAGGTGACGAACGTGAAGCTGAGTATAAACCTCAACCATTTTCTGTGTTTAGGCTCCAGTGCCCAAAAGGTATGAAATTTAAAAATAAAATGTGAGTTGATTATGATTGATATGTAAGGTAAGCTATTGTCTTGAGTCACGACAATAAGCTGTCATGTGATAAATTCTAATTCTTTAGGGCAAAGTGAAGTGATTTGATGAACCAAATGGTGCTGTTGAAAGGCAGGGCTCTGGGTCTTCACTCCCGTAGATTTCTCATCAGCAAGGTCATTAAACCATGGAAGAGACAGATAAAACAAAACCACTCCCCCTTAGTGTGTTTGGTTAAGAGTGAAGCACTGTTAAAAACAGCTAAAGTGTTGTTAATGATGGGACTTGATTGTAAGGACCACTATGAATGTTGACTGATCCTTAAAGGTGGCCAAGGTCCCAAGAGCCAGGGAGTTTGACTCCTTAGTTGAGACCTGGTAAACCCATCCCCAGCACCCGTGCTGCTCTGAATAGGACTATCAGCCAAGCAAGGCGGCCTTCACGCCAGCCTAGCTACTTGGAATGCTACAGAGCAGCTTAAGAATGATACACCACTCTGGGCAGTAGTGGTTCACGCCTTTAATTCCAGCACTTGGGAGGCAGGTGGATTCCTGGTCTACAGAGTGAGTTCCAAGACAGCCAGGGCTACATAGAGAAACCTTGTCTGGGAGAAGGAAAGAGAGAAAGAGAGAGAGAGAGAGAGAGAGAGAGAGAGAGAGAGAGAGAGAGAGAGAGAGAGAGAGAGAGAGAGAGAAAGGAAGGAAGGAAGGAAGGAAGGAAGGAAGGAAGGAAGGAAGGAAGGAAGGAAGGAAGGAAGCAAGCAAGCAAGCAAGCAAGCAAGCAAGCAAGCTACACCGACAGTAGTTGCTGGCTCCAAACCACTCCACTCTAAAAGGTACTTTCCTAACCAGTACTGTTTCAAATAGCTTGCTGTCACAAACCTTGGGGGAACTCTAGGAAAGATTTTAAATCAAGTTAGAGAGAGAAAGAGAGAAGCACTGCGTACTGATGGCCCAGTCCGTGACTTGTAACTGGTACAAGCATACGCCTTCATTTGTGTGAAGGTCACTATGATTGGTGTTAGTGAACTTACCCATATTTTTGCTTTATTTAAGGATGCTGTTTCACTCAGTCTTTCCAGTTCGGAAACACTCTCCAGTGCTGTTCCTTGGTATTGCAAGATGGGCTTAATGAAAGTTCTTTTCTGTAGTGGGGGAGTGGAGGAGAGAAAGAGGCAGGGACGGGGGCGAGAGAGGGGGAGGAATGACAACAGGGGGCCTGGGGCAGGGGCAATAGTGGGGGCAGAGGCAGGGGCAGAGGCAGACTGGGCCTTGCGTGGGCTTTTGAAACCTCAAAGCCCACTCCCAATATACTTTTTTCCAACAAGGCCACACCGCCTAATCCTTCTAATCCTTCTTAAAGAGTGCCACACCCTAATGACCAAGCATTCAAATCTATGTGCCTATGGGGGTCACTCTTACTCACACCACCACACCCTGACTTAAAACAACAAAAACCAAGCCTCAACTATTTAACAACAACAACAAAATCAATAGTAACAAAACTATTTGGTGTTATGACATTTGTTTTCATTTCCAGTGTGCTATTGAGCCCAGGGCCTTGAGAAACGTCTGTGTTCTTAACGCCATGGTTTTTCTCTCTTGTGAAATGGTTCTGAGCTTTAAAAATGGATCAAGCACTCGCTCTGCTCCTCCCCTTCAGGAAGGCACTCAGATCTTTTGCTCTGTTGACCACAGTCAGCTTCCAAAGTCAAAAACACCCAGGGCTTTAGTTTTGCAGGGTAATGTGGGCCAGGCCTTGGGGTGTTACATGTCGCTTGAGCTCATATTCCATTGAATATTTCATTGAAGGTGACACATGGCTGCATTTAGAATAAAGGGCTAAGTGGTGCAGTTGTGACCAGGAGCCATATTCCAGCTAAACCTGACTACCCTGGAAGAAGGAAGGACAGAGTCTGATGGAAATTTAGTGGTATTTCCCACGATTCTGTTCGTTGGGAACAAGGTAACTTTGTTTCTTGGGGTGCTGACTAAGTTGCCAAGCACCCCAGGGGTTCCTCTGTAGGAAACAGTAACAGGAAACACGACTTCTTCTGGAACAATTAAAAGTGAATTGTGGGGAGTCAGCACTTTTAATTTGTTTGGAACAGGACCATTTGACACCTTGCTGGGTTCATTATAAGCAGCCCTCCAGGCAGAAACTTAATAGGAAAGGGCGAAGTCTTCCCAGTACACTCTGAGCTAAAGAAGAGAGAAAAGCATTATAATAGTTGCGTCAGCATTGAGGCCAGAATTCTCATTTCTGAGAGGACACTTGATAAGGAGAAGAAAAGACAGCCGAGCCAAGATGCCCAGAGTGCACTTTCACAGAATGATTTCCTTTAGAAGACACTGTGATTAGCAGCTGTTTGACAATAGTCAACGCTAGAGCAATGTCACGGATTTCTAGCATACAAGTGTATGATGTTTCATTAGCTTGGCGTGATATGGCTCCCCATATAGGAAATCAGCTACTTGGGATAAAGATACTGTGCCTTGGAATAAACTAGAGAATGCTACACTAATCTCCTGCAGACAGGGAACACATGGAAAGAGAGAGATTAGCTTGCCTTCGTCTATTTCCTTAGCATGTTGGCTCAATCACAGTTTCGGCTTCTAGACATGATCTTTGATCCTGCCTTGATGAGCTGATGAAGGGAAATCTTGAGATGTTAGAAGTTTTTCCTTTTCTTATATCTTTTCATGATGCTTTAGCATAACTGTTACCTAATGAGATGGTGACTTTGCTGTAGAAATTTGTGTATCCTTCAACTTTGAATACTTTGTAATCATCACTGAAACATTAATAAACCCTCAATGAAATCTCTGTCCTAAAGAGTCAACATATGTATTATACACATAATCTATGTTTCAACAGACAGGTTATAATATGCTGTGTTAGACATATCTGTCTTTAGCTGTGTGTTCTAAGGAACTGCAGGCTTCGTGTTTACATCCTTCCCTAGAGCAGACTGACCTGGGTTGATAAATATGGACTGGCCATTGGTCTAAGGTTAGTAGGAAAAAAAAAAAAACCCACTCAACAGTTCTACAAAAGACAGCCTTTCTCAATGGGGGAGAGGGTAGACTGAGCCAGTTCTGTCTTGGTTGCCCTGTTGATAGGCTCTGGGAAGTTCAGCTCACCTACAAGCCACCATGAATGTAGGGTTCTAGAGCACTTGTCTTCCAGGACTCTCTCACCACAGGGAGAGAAGTATAGTCCCACAGTATCTGGCAGGACTGTCAGGCTGCCTCGGGGCGGTCTCTTTGTTGTTGAGGCAGTATTTACCAAAAGGACATTAACAAGTCACTGGTGGACATAGACATGGTATCTTGGCTATTTTCCCCATTGCTGTGATAAAATACCCGGGCAGAAGCAATTTAAGGGACAAAGCATTCATTTTGGCTCATGGCTTGAAGGGACAGTCTATCTTGGCAGGAAAGCCATGGTGGCAGTAACATGAGGTGGTTGGTCACATTGCTTCTTAGTCAGAAAGCGGAGAGCGATGAGTGTCTGTGTTCAGTTTATGTTTGCCATTTCAGCCAGTCCTGGATTCCCATGCTGGGAATGGCCTCGCCCATAGTTAAGATGGATCCTTCCTATTGGAAGTAATTAATTTAGTAAAAGAAAGAAAATAAAAGGTGAGATTTAACATATTTATTTATTTATTAGCTTAATTACTTATTTACTTACATATTTCTTTTACACAGGGTCTCATACAGTCCAGGCTAGTCTTGAACTCCCCGTGCAACCAAGGATGGCCTTGAACTTCTGACCTTCTGCCTCCACCTCTCCAGGCTGCGATTCCATTCATCCACTATCATGGCACATTTGTACAATGTTGGAAATCAAGCCCATGTCTCTATCCACTGAGTTACATCCCCAACTCAAGATATTTATGTTCAAATATCTGAGAGAATATCGCGTGAAAAAGTATTCCTCTTGAAAACGTTGTATCTAACCACCAAAACGCCTCTCAAGACTGGGAAGAACTGATAGGCGGAGTTCAATCCAGTTTAAGAGTCTATTTATACCTATTTTCGCTCTTTTATGCTACTCATATTACAGGATCTGTGTCATTAGGGGGACTCAGGCAGAAGCTATGGATATCACTAGCATGGCAGGAAGAGAAGCCATCAACATTCACACCTGAAGGAAGGGCCTAAGTAAATACCCTAGAACCAGGAAGCAAAACCAATTTGTTTCTCAAGGTTCTCCTCAGTATCCTCTGTTAAAAACAAAACTTCAGAGCTATTCAGTAGAGGAAAAGCAGGTAAAGACTCAGAGATCCATTTAGACAAAGCAATCACATGGGGTAAATTTGGAGCAAGCAGGCGGTGTGCTGAGAATCACCATAGGCAGACTAGACTGCCCTTGTGCTCCACCGAAGGTAGCAGCTTCCTTTGAACATGGCTAAGCTGTCTAGGCCAAGGGAATAAGCGAGGTGGGACCATAACGTGGTTAAGGCACTGCTAAAGAGGTATCTGCCTACCAGAGCAGGAAACAAGGAAGAAGCCATGGCCAGCCCATGACCCTGGGATACAGCTCAAAAGTTGCCTGGATGAGACACAGAGATCCACAACAGCGTATGAGCCTTGTAAGCATGAAGGGGCATTAGAATGAAGACTCAGAGAATGGGGTAAATACTGAAAAGCCAAGAGGTTGGCTTGTGTAGGGGAATCTGGAATAGGATCCTTAATTCTCAAGATTTCCCTTATTTTTCATGTTCCCTGAGGTCCTTAGACCTCTGATGTCCATCAAAAAGTTTGAATTCACTGAAATTTTACTCTCATCTCTCTCTCTGTCCAGCCCTTACTATCTCTCTTGTTGTCCAAGAAAAGGCTTTAGGTTGTTCATAGTGTGTTAAGTATTTTGTGGGGATAGGTTTGTTTTGGACCTGTCTATTTGTATGAAATCATTAATCTCTTCAGAACACTTGGGTTTAGAAGGCTATAAGGTTTTGCCTGGAGGCAACACAACCTTGATGTGTGTAGCTGTTGCTTAAGCTGCTCTGCTATCAGCTTGAAACCTGGCTTGTCTATGAAGACACATTAAATTTGTTTATTCTACTTAGTGACACTGTGCTGCCACTTAATTAGTGGAGCTGGAATGTCTGCCAGTGACTAAGCAATCAACAGCCGTTGCAAAGCCTGCAATTATGAGGAAACATAAAAATCAAATATCTCTTAGAAATTACATGGCCTGAATGTACCTTTCATACCGAACTAGAGGGAAATATCTTAATATTTATACTGATTTGCTTAAACCCATTAGACAACAATCTTCCCCAGGCAAAACATTAAAATTATTAATACTTTCCCATAGTGAGTTTCTTAGCTGTGAAAATCTTTTTTTTTTTTTTTTTTTTTTTTTGGTTTCTCGAGACAGGGTTTCTCTGTATAGCCCTGGTTGTCCTGGAACTCACTCTGTAGATCAAGCTGGCCTTGAACTCAGAAATCTGCCTGCCTCTGCCTCCCAAGTGCTGGGATTAAGGGCCTGTGCCACCACTGCTGGCAGCTGTGAAATTCAAGACAACAACTTCGATGTCTGCGCTTGCCATCTTGCTTCTCAGGGGCTGTCCATCGTTTTATCTGCATGGTCCAGCATCTTGCCTACATAGCTCAGGGATTGGCCATCTTAGTGGGAAACAAGCTTCACTGCACTTGCCACCTAACTTGGAACTTAGACTTGAGTCTGGGACACCCAGCTCTATCAACTGCACTTGGAGCTGGTGGGTAGTGACTGTTGCCTACTTGGAGCAGTGAAATCAGGTTCTGGTCCTAAGCAAGGTGATGCTTATGTGCAAAATACAGATGAAGAGAATTTTCTACCCTCAGCATCATGCTCCAGTCTCTGATTCATGAGGCTGATTCATAGTCTATTGTATTCACGATGCTTCATTGAATCGTCTGTTTAGTTCCTCTGAGAGACATTCTTGTGTCCTTAGAACACAGTTCTGTTCTTGATTGAGCCAATTCATGGAGATATTTGTTCCTTTGTCTAAGCAGTAAGTATGTAGGAAGTCATTTCAACCTAGAGAAAAACATCAAGATCTTAGGAGAGAAATGGACAGGGGGCATGAGTGATTCTCAAAAAATGAAATATGACTAAATATGGAACAAGTCAGCCTCATTAGTAGCCAAAGAAGTAGATAAATGGGGCTGAGAACAAATATTTTCTTTTTGGGAAAAACAGGAATAAATTGGCCAACACAAAGATAACACTTGTATCTTACTTTTGTTTTGCTGTGATAAATACCATGGGGGGGGGAGTTGAAAAAAGGGGGGAGGGTTTATTTGGCTTATGAAAAGCAAGTTAGAAAAAAACGGGTCGATTTGGCTCATGGTTCAAACAGGACAGAATCTGTTATGGAGGAGAAGGCGTAGCAACAGTCAGGGAAAATATGGCCGAAGGAATAGAGTGCAGGCTGATCACATTTGCATCCCCACAGGAAGCAGAGAACAGGAACTGAAGCAAAGTCCCCAGCGACATACTTCCTCCAGCAAGGTTCCACCTCCTCAAGGTTCCACAACACCCCAAGCATGGCTGCCAACTGAGGAACAAGTATTTAAATACTACGGGAGCCTGTGAGGGACATTATTCATTCAAACCACCACAACACTCAAAGCCTAAAGCAAAGCATGAGGGTGGAAAGCTACAGTGTAACTCTTGGTCCCTACAGGAAACAGATGGCCCATTCAGCTTAGCATAAACGGGGTGGGGGTGGGGTAGGGGGGTGTTTACAAAAAGGAAGCATTCTCCTGGTGTGATTGCAGGGAAGTCAGTAGGGGTGATGTGGTAACCCTGAACTAGTCCTAGCTGTGAGGGGCAAGGAGGAGCTGTGGACCACAGCTCTGACCTAAGGGCAAGCACTCGGGAGTAACCTTTCCTTAAAGGTTAACATTCCAAAAACACATTCAAACGGAAATTGCAACGTTCTAGAGACTCAATGAAGGAACAAACTTTCCAAGTCAAACTCATATTCATCCTATGAAGTTTGAATATCAGCAGTCATTGAATTTAGAACACTTTGTTTTAATTAATAATAATGCATAATAAGCACAGCCCATCCTCCACACATGCCAACCAGGACTGAAAGCCTTTTCCACTCAGTCCCCCACTACTGTACTAGGAGAGTGCAACCCTTATGCCATCAATAGCTTAAGCAGCTGAGACATAAGCCTGCCCTTGGCCTCTAAGATGAGCACCCCAACAGCTAGTCTATGTTGCTGGAGAGGGCTGGCTCTTCTTTTTAGACTTTGATTAAGCTGAATGACCTGAAATCTTCAACTACTGCTAAAATGTCATTGTTCCATGGTCTGAAATGGAGGCTTGAATTCTCTAAGAGATATGCAATGTAATGATCTTCACAAGATGGCTCTGTTTGCAACTTTTGCCAATTTGACCCAGGCTAGCATCATCTGAGAAGAGGGACGTTCAGCTGAAACAAATCTTCTATCAGACTGGCATATAGACAAGTCTATGGGGGCATTTTCTCCCTCCCTCCCTCCTTTTCTCCCTCCCTCCCTCTTCTTTTCCCCCTCCCTCCCCTCCTTATCTTCCTTCCTTCCTTCCTTCCTTCCTTCCTTCCTTCCTTCCTTCCTTCCTTCCTCCCTCCCTCCCTCCCTCCCTCCCTCCCTCCCTCCCTCCCTCCCTCCCGGGAACTAAAGTTTAAGATAGTTTCCAGTCATGTTCCACCCTGTGGATGCTTAGAACAGAACTCGGGTCCTCTGTAAAAGTACCAAGTGCTTTTAACCACTGAGCCAACTCCCCAGCCTTTGTGGGGCATTTTCTGGTTAATGATTGAGAGAGGAGGATTCAGACCATCATAAGTAGTGCCAGCTAGGGCAGGTGGTTTTGGATGATATATATATATCAGGTTGAGCAAGCCATGAGGAGCAAGCCAGTAAACAGCATTCTCTGTGGTTTCACTTCAGTTCCTGCCTCTAGTTCTCTGCTCTGAGTTCCTGACCTGACTTACCTGAGGGACAGTGATGTGGAAGTGTAAGCCAAATCAACCCTTCCCTTCACAATTACCTTTGGTCATGGTATTTATCACAGCATCAGAAACCTAACTAATCAATGACCTAGCCAAACTCCTTTCATACTTAGGATAGGAAAGTTTGACATTTCCTCAGCTTTTATAGACTTTCACATGAACAATAAAAAAACTGTTGGATAAAACTCCAAACAAACTTTACATTTATCTCCAAGAGAAGCAAGCATTTGCCCTTACAGAGGAGGAAATTTCTTAATTTATTAAGAGATTTAATTTTTCATAAAATCAGTTTTAAGTGGGACTTGTCTAAGAATATTGGGCTAGTTTGGCATGAACAATAAAGAAACTGTTGGATAAAACTCCAAACAAACTTCATATTTATCTCCAAGAGAAGCAAGCATTTGTCCTTACAGAGGAAGAAATTAATTTATTAAGAGATTTAATTTTTCATAAAATCAGTTTTAAGTGGGACTTGTCTAAGAATATTGGGCTAGTTTGGCATGAACAATAAAGAAACTGTTGGATAAAACTCCAAACAAACTTCATATTTATCTCCAAGAGAAGCAAGTATTTGTCCTTACAGAGGAAGAAATTAATTTATTAAGAGATTTAATTTTTCTCAAAATCAGTTTTAAGTGGGACTTGTCTAAGAATATTGGGCTAGCTTGGCATAGTGGCACATGCCTGTAATTCCAGGACTCGGAAGATAGAGGCAGGTGGCTCTCTGAGTTTGAAACCAGCCTGCTCTACACAGCAAGTTCCAGGACAGCCAAGGCTATACCAACCCAGTGTGTTTGGGTCAGTATTGTGTTCATAGCAAAACTGCAACTAACCCAGTATACAGTTGTCTTCGCTGTCCCTTAATCCAGCCTCCCTTTGCTCCAAAGAAAACAGTCTAATCTTACATTTTAAAGCTAATCTATTCTATTCTACTTATTTAAATTATTCATGTGCATCTCTGTACATGAATATATGTGCTCTCAGAGAGCAGCATGGGTTCTGGGAAGAAAACTGGACTTCTCCGGAAAAGCAGCAAGTACTTTTAACTGCTATGCCATCTCTCTGGGTGAGAGTTATCCTTAGTGCCTACACAATGATGTATAGTACCACAGTTCAAGGTCAGTCACTGGAGGGAAAGGCTATAACTTAAGGATGGTTTGTTACCACTTTCTGTATACACGAACTCATGCGGGTGCTGTGGGTCCTTGTCATACCCAGGCTACACCCAGATGCTGTCTTTTCTGAATGAGGAAACTGAAGCCCAGGAAAGTCAAGTAAATCACTCACATAGAGTTAGTCCATAGTAAAACCAGGGCTCAAATTCACTCGTAATCAGTCCACGCTTTCAATTCACTATTTTGCTGTTTCTCTCTTCTATCTTTTACGGAGCACCGAAATTATAAACGAGACTTGGGAAGCCTACGGTTAAAGGATATGCCTAATCTACACTGGTAAAAGTGAGCAAAGAGGATGCAAGCCAAAGCAGCTTGTGATTGGATAGTCTTGATTTCCTCTGTCTCCTTATCTGCCTTGTCTCCATAGGAAGCCTGTCTCCACATACCTTAGGCGTTCTCTCCCTAAGCCCGGTGCCACGTTTTCATTACTACTGAGTGTATTATATAGAGCATTGGTTTCCTGTGATGTGTACTTATGAATTCAATTAGACTGGACAGTCAGTGTGTGAGGTCAGGGGCCATGTGAACCAGTTTACCAGTTTTGTTTTGCATTTTAAAATACTTCTAGATTTCAAACCCAGAGTATATGGACAGTTTTCTGTTCTCCCCGTAACGTATAACATGTTTTACTTGTCAAGGCTGATTGACCATCACACAGCCATGGGGGTTTTGCTCCTGCCTGAGGGCCCTGTGTGCCTAGGGTGACCTTTTCATTGTGAATGGGTAAGTTCAATGCTTTTCTGGCAGGTGACCACACATACATCTAAGGAAGGGGAAAAGGCTTTCTGCCCATTCAAGTGCACCTGAAGGTCAGTACAGAGATCCCAACTATTTCTACACACAGCGAAGATGTGTGTATCGCAATCAACTTTACGTTTATTCAGTTTATGAGCCAAAGCAAGAAAGAAAGATATTCAAAGCTTCACTGGACATAACCAATGGATACAACAATTTGTTTTTAAAGTTACTCTTTTGGTAATCTTGAGACAAAAGTTCCTGGGAAGTGAGAATATTCTCTTACTGGGAACCCTGTCTGTGGTTCTGTCAGTCCCAGGGTGTTGGGGAAACAAAGGCAGCTGAGCCACTTACTCCCCAGCCCAGAGTTTTAAAAATCTTAAATATCTAGACTTTTTTCCATAGCCACTAAATGACTCATTTATAAAGCCACATTTTAATCATTGCATAGTTTATAAAAATAAAACTACGATATAAGCATAAGCTGGAAGCTTTGTAAACACATCAAATTTAAGGCACCATTCTCCCATGTAAGAAGTAACCCTGCTGCCTTTATTGTGCTGAAATAAATGTCACAGTAGAAAGGACACCACCGGCCATTCTAGTTGATAGATTTGAGCCACTAGAAGCCAAAGCCTGGGGCATTAATGGGTAGGATCTGACCTGTGGGACAGAAACTTTAAAGAAGTTTCTTGGAAAACCTTCTCCTCTTGACTCTTCTGTCTGTGTGTTGTATGACTGAGAGCATCTCAGGAGATAGAGTGACAGGTAAGCCTTGAAGCCAGACCCTGTCCATGCTCTGCTATAAGCAGGCTGAACAACATAGAAAGAATAAAGGTTTATATGGTTCAATTTTGGAGTCGGAGAGAAAAGGAGAAAGGGTTACTGATGGTTACAAGTCACATGTGGGTGTGAGAACTAAATTCTGGTCCTATGCAAGGACAGTACCACTAAGCCATCCCTCCAACTCCTTATTTTTTATGCTTGTGTGTGTATGTGTGTGTGTGTCTTGACACAGGTACCATTGCACATGTGTGGAGGTTAGAGGAAGACAACTTTTGGCCTTTGGTCCTCATCTTCCACCATGTAGAGGCAGGGTAGGTATGCCTTGGTCTACCTAGCCATTGTGCTGCATACTCTGTAGCTAGCTCCAGGTCCCTAGCTGATTCTCTGTCTCTGCCTCCCATCCACGGATGTGTGCCACTGCATCTGGCTTTTTACATACCTTTTCTGGGAACTGAACTCAGGTCATCAGGCTTGCATAGCATGCACTCTTACTCAATGAACATTAATCCGGTGATCCTTCACACGGCTCTGACCTCAGAGGAAGCCTTTTGTTTTTCTTTCCCTAACCTAAGTGAACTGAGGAGTTCTTGGTTGCTTCCTGGTGAGTCTTCCTCCAAACATGTCTGTTTGATTTGGGATCTGCTGTTTCCTACTGTCTTCACAAAGGTGGAGTGGGTTTGAAATGTTAGACCACTTGTAAAGGCCAGTGAGATGCTTATGAACTGTAGAAAGGTGAGCTCCTGGCTCCACTAACTGATGCAGAGATGGTACAAAGAAAGTCCCTAGGGTCATTCCATGCCATCAGTAAGAATGAGGAAATAATATGTTCTATTCATCTAGTATAGAAGAAAGGCAGCCTCCACCCTGTCCTTCCAAAATGAGCAGGAAAATTTTTGCCCTTCAGTGAGATACATGGGAAGGATCCTAGATTCATACTAACTTTAATTTTTTATTAATTTTAATTATGAGTTTCATACATTCATATGATAAACTTTAGTCATTTCATCCCCTCCCCTCCCCTTCTTTGACTCCTCTCTCTCTCTCTCTCTCTCTCTCTCTCTCTCTCTCTCTCTCTCTCTCTCTCTCTCTCACACACACACACACACACACACACACTTGACTAGACAGTGAAAAGAAGAAACTCAGTTACTTAGATCTCCTACAGGTGAGTGCTTCCCACAATGAGAGCCAAGCTTCACTGGAGCCAGGAGTCTAGGCCCTGAGTTTATTTTTCTCTCTGTTAAATGAAGAAGGCTGGTTATTTGATGGCTATTGCTTTTTATTGGTATGGCTCATTGTTGAGAAAGAGCAGCAGATGGCAAACTGGGGCATTTTCAGTTTCACTGCTAGCTGGAACTATAAGAAGAAAATGAAGCCTGGTGATTGTGTTGCATTGAAGAAGCCATTAAAGTGAAGACCATTCTGAAACACAAGTTCTCCGTCTCCGTCCCCTCCACTGTACGTGGGGCAGGAAACATTGAGCAGAGCTCATTTGAAAGGGACTTCTCACTCATTGTGTGCTCTTGTGATGTATTAGTCTACTGTAACCAGATACCATGGGTAGGATGGACTAGAACCTGGCATTTAGTTCTGATTCCTAGGGGCTGGCACTAGTACCAGGCAAGATTGAGGGTACCCTGCTTGGCTTGACAATGACACTTCCCTGTTACAGTTTTTCATTTCCAGAGGGGAAGTTCTGGTGTGTCTATTCGTTTAAAGGAACCAGTCCAGTCATGGGGCCCTACCCTATGACCTCATCTAAACCTAATCCTTCTCATAACCACTACCACGAGTGTGTCATTTCACGGGGAACGAGTGCTTCAACATGTAGTACAGAGAGGATACAACCATGTGGTCTCTAACAGAGGAATGGATGATGACTTCCGATGAAAGATGGCAGGTCCTAGAATGCCCAAAAATCAACCTGTAAGCCCCACCTTCCCGAGGACCATATGACTTCCTGGGATGCTGGGAATCATAGTTCTTAAAATATAACAAAGACTTATGAGAAAGCACACATGGCTTGTCTTTTTTGTGCATATTTTTGTATCTTATGTTTGTATGGCTATGCTATTGCATTCTTTTATTTTAATTCACAGTTTTTTGAACTCATGGATGTAGAACTTGTAGATAAGAAGACCAACTGTATTTATAGTGTACAACATGGTATTTACACACATACACCGTGAGACAATTGAGTCACACTAGTAAGCATATCTATTATTTCATTATCATCTTTATATAAGAACATTTAAGTTAGCCTAACCATCATGCTGCACTATATTCAGTCCCTAATTGGCAGATTTGGTTTTGTTTCTTCATTATTTTTTTCTAATTAGATATTTTCTTTATTTACATTTCACATGTTATCCTCTTTCCTTGTTTCCCCTCTGAAGACCCCCTATCCCTTCCCTAGGCTGGTCTTCATAAACCCTGTCAACACATGTCCTGAGGCCATTGAGCTGGGAAATTTTAGAGAATGATCCTGACCAAAGTCTATCTTTGGTCAGTATTTAATATTTAATAAAGTTTGCTTCAGATTTGGCCCAAAATAGTGGAAGTGGTTTTTTTCTGGTGAATCTCATGATTAAGAGTTCAACAAATACAGGGCCACTTCCTCCCTGCAGTTCTTACACAGCAGGAGAAAAGAAGCAAAAGGCTGAGAGGAAGAGAAACAGTGGGAAACGTTGGAGCTGAGAGATGAACAGCCCACAGGTCCTTGCCGCTTGGGTCTCTCCAGCCAGGCAGCACAGTTCTCCAAACAACCTTCAGGCAGCAAACGGAGGGAGTCTGTCAGCAGACAGCCACTTTCCATTTGTTGGAAGGAAGTCAGAGGGACCCACCCACACCAATGGGAACAGAGAGCACTCGAGCAAGCAGGCACAGCAGTGTAATGGGCCTGGCAGAAATGAGGATCTTCTGCAGAGACGCTTCTGTCTCTCTGTCAGATTGCTGAAACAATGAGCTCCACAGAAATGGAGATCTTTGTAGGAATCTCATTCTGGGAGAAGGAAAAGGTGCTAGCCACAGGGGCAATCTTATCTCCTGGAAAGAGATGTGACACAGATCTAACAACTTGTCAGACCCCCATGTGGGCTGACATTGAAGCCAGGTAATGATGGCCAGTGGTGGGTAGGACTGCACTGCCACCAAGACTGCATAGATCTGTCTATCCTTGGCCATCATTGAAACTTTAGTCTCACATCAGGATAGACTGGAGGGGTGGGGGGGGAAGCATCTCATGGCTATCCTTGCTCGTCTTCCCTCTGTGGCCACATTGAATAATTTTCCTGTTTTCTGCTTTCTGCTTTCCCCTTTAAATCTGGCTCTTTTAATCTGCTCCTTGGAGATGGGTGGCCTGAGATGACTTGGGGCAGAGGTTGTAGCCCCGTGTCTGATGCCATCAGGAGCCAGGTCACTGGGAGCTAAGTGTTTCCTTTCAATAAGCATATTGATTGAAACTATTATAGATTCACAGACTGGTTGTAAGAGATAATATAGAGAGGCCAGGTATACATGCTGCTCATTTCCTTCCAAAGTGACATTTTGCAAGACTGTAGAAATGACGTCACAACAGGGGTTGACACAGATAGATGTCACTAACGTTAGTGATGTTTCCCAATTTGTTTTTGTGAGCTTATTCCTATACTCCATGACATGTTCCTACAGCAAGGACAGTCACAGGATGTTCCTGCATTAAAGATACTTCACGTTACAGGATTGTATTTGAAACTGCCTACAAGAGTGTGCCCCGAGATTCCTATCACTCTAATGTGCAAAACATGGGGCTAAGAATGTGGCTAAGTAGAACTGGATCAGTGTCCTTAATACTTAGCCATAGGCTCAACCCCCAGCAACACAAACCAAGACACTTATAAGTCTTTGGTTATACAAGTTCAAGGACGGCCTAAGTTAAGTGAGACCTGGTCTCAAAAAAATCAAACCAATTGAAAAACACTAACTTGTATCCAACGCCCCCAAATTCTTTTTTGTTTGTTTGTTTGTTTGTTTGCAAGACAGGATTTCTCTATATAGCCCTGGCTGTCCTGGCACTCTGTAGACCAGGCTCACCTCAAACTCAGAAATCTGCCTACCTCTGCCTCCCAAGTGCTGGGATTAAAGGCATGTGCAATCACTACCCGGAAACCCCCAAATTCTTATTCTACTTCACCATTATTACAGAATCCAGAATTGTATCACTGGAATCAGGCCAAGCCTTTAAGAACAGGGCCCTGAGAAAAGTCCCTTTCCATCTATGGTTCCGTGGTATGGACAGAAGGTTTGGGTCCTTCTAAAATGTAGATATTGAGACCCTAAACTCTGGGGTGCTACTTTAACATGGGGCCTCTGGTAAATAACTAGGTCACAAGTGTACAGTCTTTCTGATTGGTCAGAGCCCTTGCAGGGAGAGACAAGGGATTGCTTGTTCTTCCTCCTTTCTGCCATGTGAGCCCAACCCCTAAAGAGCCTTCCCTAGAACCCTGCCATGTTGCTACTCTATGGATTTCCCTGCCTCTTGAACCCCAAGCACTCAAGTTCAACCCGTAAGCTACCATAGACAGTCATATCCTCCTGTTACAGCAGAGACAGATTATCAACCCACTCCCTCCCCCCAGGTCCCAAGCTGCGA
Source organism: Mus caroli (assembly GCF_978045245.1). Classification (NCBI taxonomy): domain Eukaryota; kingdom Metazoa; phylum Chordata; class Mammalia; order Rodentia; family Muridae; genus Mus; species Mus caroli. Next base: position 30,102,155 of record NW_028227258.1, read on the forward strand.
TGGTTGTGTCATCGTGTTTCTTTATCCACTGTGCATCCATCTTCTGTGCCTGCCTGCCCTCCCTGTGGTCCCCAGCTACATCACCAGACAAGACAGCAACCTTATAGAGGCTGTTTAAGATGCTCTAACAGTTGTTCCAGGTCAAATCTCCATAATAAATCTTTATATTGTCTCCCATGAATGTCAAACACGTGCAGCTGTTTGCTTTTCTGCTTCAACCCAAGTGATCTCTGTAACCACAGGGCAGATCAGTGCTCTTATCACCAAGCCACCGGGCAGTGCAGAAAAAAGTCAACCGTCAATTACTTTATACGATGTACCCACAGGATTGAATGAAACCAGTGCCACTCAAACCATGGGTTAAATTGTAGCCTATAAACAGGGTTGGCTGAAAATCCTGCTACACTCACAGAACAGTGCCTTGCTCAGCCAGCATCACAGAAACTTCCTCTTGCAGTAGATGGGAACAAATACAGAAATCCACAGCTAAACAGTGCAGAGAATCAAAGAACTTGAACCATCCAGTCTTAATGGGACGTCTCCATCAAGTCCCTCCCTTCAGGGCTCAGAAACTTTATGGGAGAGGAGATGGAAAGATTGTAAGAGACAACGGGGATGGAAGGCATCACAGAAACAAGGCTGTCGTCTAGACACAACAGGAGTGGTGCATGTATAAATTCAGAGACTGGCAGACTTTGACAGGGTCAAAGCCAGATGGGATCTCAGCCCTGAGAGGGGAAGTAAACAGGACTCCCTGCCCCTATCCCTAACACAAGCGTTACCTCCAATTGACAAACACCTGAAAAGAAAAAAAGTTAAGTTTTCTCCAACAAAGTCTCACTGGGTTTGCCAAGCCACTTAAGGGTAGGCCCCGTGCCCAGCAGTAGATGGCCAACTCAGATGGACTCAATGGCACTTTTAGAGTTTTTTCTCATGATGCTTTGTCCAAGCACTTTTTCTGCTTACATGTTTTTTTGTTTGTTTGTTTGTTTGTTTTGGTTTTTTTTTTTGCTGCTTACTATGGTTTACTATTTTGTGCTTTTATGGGATTTGTGTGTGCAAGCGTGTGTGTGTGTGCAAGTGGGCAAGTGTGTGTTTATGCAAGTGTGTGTGTGTGTATCTGTATGCATTTCTTGTGCTTGTTTTCTTTGGCTCTTTTTTTTTTCCTTCTTTGTTATGGTTTCTTTTAGTTGCCTGGTTTCTAATGAGAGAAAGAAAGGTAGGGAGATGTAGAAGATGTGAGAGGAGTTGCTGGAGAGGAAACTGTGGTCAGAATATACTGAAAGAAAAGAATCTATTTTCCTTTTTTTTCTTAGATACTTTCTTTATTTACATTTCAAATGTTATCCCCTTTCCTAGTTTCCCCTCTGAAAATCCTCTATCCCCTCCTCCCTTCCCCTGCTCACCAACCCTCCCACTCCTGCTTCCCAGCCCTGGCATTCCCCTATACTGGAGCATAGAACCTTTACAGGACCAAGGGCCTCTCCTCCCATTGATGACCGACTAGGCCATCCTCTGCTACATATGCAGCTGGAGCCATGAATCCCAACATGTATGTATTTTCTTTGATTGGTGGTTTAGTCCCAAGGAGCTCTGGGGGTACTGGTTAGTTCATATTGTTGTTCCTCCTATGGGGCTGAAAAACATATTTTCACTAAAACTTAAAATGATATCTATACTTAAAAAAAAGAGAACCCATTCCCCAGACCTTTAGGCTCCAGCTCTATTTTGCACACTGGGCAAGTGCCCTCTGTCCCTCTTTTAAGGAACTCCAACATTTTATTTACATTCATATTTATTGACACAATACATGGTTGAACTTATGTACTCATTGGAAGACAGAAGACATAGTGAAAGCTGTACTCAGCCATCTTCATCCATACAGTCAGTGCCAGCTCTCTGGCTTATGTCTTCATACAGATTAGGGTCCTCTTACGGGGACTGTGGCTAACTCGGACAGAAAGACTGAGAGTGCCGGTCCTGTATACGATTCTGAGAAATAAGCTTGTCGTAGATTTAAGTTTATGTGTGAGAGCTGGGCAAGCTAAAACAACCTCTCGTAGGTGATTTGGGGGCAAGGACACTCCTCGGGGGAGATTAAGGGTACAGGCTTCTGTCCAAGGGTGCAATGGAGAAGAATCGCTATACACAGAGCTGAGGGTGGGGGGACTCTTGACTACTTTCACCTGCCGGTCTAATTAGTGTTGGCGACGAATGAGTGGCAGATGTCACCCCCTGTGCACCAGCACAGCCACTTATAACAAGGAAAAGAAGCACCCCCAACATGAAACCCGTGACCCCAGGGTAGCCCACAGCCAAACATGTAAATTGTGAAAGGGAAAAATGCATGAAACAGTGAGCAACAGACGTGCTGTGCTGAATTCCCACTTGGCTCTGCAGGGTGAATCAAGGCACCAACACTGACTCCTGCTCTCCCCTCAAGGGCCTAGCCCTAAACTGCCATGTAACTAACTTGTATCCTGACCCAGTAACTGGCTTGATTCAACAATAACTCCTTCTTGCTGGAGAATTTCTATGACATCATCGTCGTCGTCGTCTTGCTTTATCTTAGTAGTGGGACAAATTCTTTTGTCTCCATCCTGGATACTACTCCCACTATTCTCATTGGATAAGCTTTGACTTCTAAGATTCTAGAAAGTCCCACGGAGGGCTTCTTCAGATTTTTTTAAAAAAATCTCTAGTATATGTTGGGGCTGTGTTGTCTGTGGTCTGTGGCTGGAGTCATTTACTGCCCATCAGAACAGCCGACTCTGAGGAAGTAACCATGCCCCAGATCTTATCATTTCCTCCTTCATCCAGCTCTGTCCTAGTTTAATTTGGACTCTTGTCTAAATTAACACACTCACACAAGTGTGTCTCAGTCTGCCTAGCTGACTTGTGTGAGCATGTGTGTGTGTGTGTTTCAAAAGAATTGTAAATATATCTTTTTTTTTTTAAAGCTCCTACAATTTCAATAAAGAAAAAAAAAAGAGAGAGAAAAGAAAGAAAATCTGTACTAATTCTACCTTGTAGAAAATAACTGTGTGAGTATTTGGTATTTTCTTTCTAATCTTTTTTCTACCTTTAACATGCTCGTATGTAACATGTTCTTAAAACGTGCCAAAGTTGGGGATGGCAGCCAATGCCTGTAAGCCTAGAACTTGATAGGTGAAGGCAAGAGGATTAGGAATTCAAGGTCGTCTTTGGCTACATAGGGATTTGTGAGCCAGCTTAGGCTACATGATGCCCTGTCTCAAAAGAACTAAATAACAAGAACAAAACATGCCATGCACACACATGCACATATGCACACACACACACACACACAATAAAAAAGCAAAAGCATACCAAAGTTAAAAGTATAAAATTACTTTTTTTCTCCTTGCAAGAAATCAGGAACATGAAACAAAGTTGCAAATGATACTCACTGCTCTGATACAGTTGGTGCTTAAAATTTGTCTGAATTTGTGCATGGATTTTATTGTTGTTGTTGTTACTATATTTGTTTTTGATTTTAAGACAAGGTCTCACATAGCTCAGGCCAACTTTGGTTTTGCTTAGTAAATCCTGCCTCTGCTTCCTTAGTGCTGGGATTAAAGGCATGCACCACCACACCCATCTTTTTTTTTTTATTTGTGAATAAATATGTGAATATTCAGGGTTGTGCTGACTTTTCTCTGATACCGACTGCACTTCTCTTGTTCTCCTTTGTCCTAATCATAGTATTATGATCTATCTCATTTATTTTTTTTTAATTGTTGAGGCAGGGGTCTTTCTATAGAGGTCTGCTAGCCTTAAACTTGCTATGCAGCCAGGAAGCTGCCCTGGAACTCAAAACCCTTGTTGTAGGCTCTACATTTGGGTAAACCCAAACTAAGACGTATCTAATAATTGTACCTGCCTGTTTCCCACTCTTTCTTCCTTTCCTCCCTCCCTCCTTCTTTTATTTAGTTGTTGTTGTAAGACATGGTCTTACTATGTTACCCTACCTGTCTTGGAATGCACTATATAGACCAGGCTAGCTTTGAACTGAAAAGAAACCTGCCTGCCTCGGCCTCTCACATGCTGGGACTAAAACTGTGCCTTTGTGTTAGTTGTTCTTCTAATTTTTTTCCCTTTTGAGAGTCCAACTGTATTACCCCACTGACCTATAATTTGCTCCACAAACCAAAGTTGACTCTGAATTTGAAGCAGTTCTCCATTCCCTGCCTCCAAGTGCTGGGCGGGAGGTAGCTCGGTAGAGAATCCTGCACAGGGCTCTGGTTTTGATACCAATGCCTGAAAAATGCTTTTTAAGGCGATCGTTGAACTCATCCATAATTAGGTTTTGGATTTGTTTTAGTTACTGTTTCCAGGCAGAGACACCATGACCAAGCCAACTCTTATTAAAGAAGACATCTAACTGGGGGCTTGCTTACAGTTTAGATGGTTCATCCATTGTCACCATGGCTGAAAGCAGACAGACGTAGCACTAATAGCTGAGTGCTTTATATCCTGATCCACGGGCATCAGACACAGAGGGAGACGCTAGTTCTGGCATGAGCTTTTGAAAGCTCAAAGCCCATCTCTAGTGACACACCCCCTGCAACAAGGCCATGCCTCCTAATCCTTCCCAAGCAGTTCTTCAACTGATGTCTTAACAATGTAACTGATGTCTTAACAATGTAACCGATGTCTTAACAATGACTGAGCACTTTACATACCTGCTTGTCTTTAATGTCATGTCATCTTTATGAAGTGGTCGGCATTTTCCCCTTCTGCGGATGATGACACATACCAGGTCACACAGCCCTTCTGCATCAGTTTGGATTTCTGCTCTGCCTTCCAGGTCTTTGGGGCCTGATATTGTTCCAGACATGATTGGAGGCACTGCTGAGTGTATTCACAGTTAACCACCAGGCCCTGTGTTCCTCTGCTCCTTGCATAGAGCCTTATAGGTGGAAGACATATACCATGGTTACCTGTGTGTTTAAGACCTGCCACCCCAAACCAGAACTTTCCAGATATTCCTGTGCCTCACCAATCCAGGAACAGTTTAGGAGTAAGGCCTGTCTATCTTCACGGTAGTCTCAGGACAAGAAACCATTCATCATTGAATAAAATTAATTATGGGTGGTTATGTATCTAAATCTTTATTATAAGTTACACATTAGTACAATTTACACTTAGAATTTATTGTACGTGTAACCTAAAGACCCCTTTAAATAAAATTAGGTAATTGACCTAATTAGCTATAATGGGAAAAGGTAACCTGGAGAAGGATGTTTCTTGAGACCCTCCAGAGAAACAGGTGTAGTAGCTTCATATACATGCAAATTATAATTCAGTTTTGGTCATAACTGATTCTGTATGAGTGATTTCATGACAATAACTGTTTTCTTCTTTATTGTTGCTATAATGAGATTTAGAGGTGATCATGACTGAAGATTTATTATATTAAGAGTGTTGTTGTTTGTATGATAATTTAGAGTTCTTTGTTTGTTTGTCTGTTTTGAAACAGGTTTTATGTAGCCCAGACTGGGTCTGTGCAGCCTATGCTAAACTGAAACTCCTGATCCTCCTGCATCTACCTCCCAAGTGCTGAGCACAGGGTTGAGCCACCATGCTCACCAGTGCCTTGTAATTAACACAGGGTTTCCCTCCAAGTCCTTGAGAATTCTATCCAGTTGAGGGAAGTTCATTCCAACTTTATGAGTCATGAGACCAAACTTGGAGAGATTGGATGATTTGCAGAAAGCAAAACTTTAACATCTAGCTGCAAGCCATAGTAAACCTACCAGGTTAGATGATTTTTTTCTTTGTTTTTCCACAAATACCAATAGATTGAATTGCGCAGGGATGAAAAATGGGACAAAAGTGAAAGCTTGTGAGGTTGTGGTTGTAAGGGGTTCTAGGCATGGTGGTGCACACTTGTAACCCCAATACTTGGGAGTGGAGACAGGAAGACCAGGAGTTCAAGGCCAGCCTCTGCTACACAGTGTCTTTGAGGCTAGCTTGGACTATGTAAGATCTTTTTCCAAAACAACAACAAATTAAAAACCAAAAGTGTATTTAATTCCATAACTATTTTAAATTATACAGTTGCCTGGAGTCTGAGTGATTCAGAGTTTCTATGACTCATTTTCTATCTTGAACCTGCTAGGGTGAGAAAAAGGTTCTTAATGTAGCTCTTTGTAATATACCACAGGGAAGTGTTAGAAGGCAGAGCCACTGAAGGCTATGTAGCGTTTGAAATGCAATTGTCAGTATAGAATGACAGAAGGGACAAAGCATAGACAATAGCTGTCCACAGAAGAAATAAAGCAAATTGTATCCCCCAGGATTTTACATTATAGGGAAGTAAAGGGAAAAGCAAATAAAATACAGAATTGCCTTTTTGTACTTGTTCTTGCTTAATGACAAGTCACAAAATTATAATGTCCCCATCAGAGTTACTGCCCAGTAATGGTTCAATCCCAATGAAATGACACTAATGAATAGACTTGTTACCTCTGATGGCTGACCCACGGGACTCGTGAACATAAGTTACTGTAGGGACTCTATGGGTTTTATGACATCACTACACATATGTGTATGTTTTCCATCACAAAATGAATGTGTGCTTGTTGTGAAAAGAGAATATTATAGACTACAGTGTTAGAAAGTGAAGACAAGTTTGTTCCCTATTTCTCCTCTTTTCACTTATGCTGTGGCAACTTGTAAGCTATTTTTGTAATCTGATCAAAAGCATCTACTAAAGGATAGAAGACCTGATGTTTCTGGAATTTGTAATAAAATATGTAAAAAAAAAAAACATTTATTGATCTGAGAGAACACGAGAGAGGATTCAGGGTGAGGAGAGGGAACCTCACTGTTTTGCAAAATTTGATTTTCCCATTGGATATAATCTTCCCTGAATGCATTGGTCCTTAGTACCAAATCTCACAAGAGACCGAGTCTTAGTTCTTTCCAGTTCTTTCATTTATAAAGAACATTCAAAACTGGCGTTCTGTGTTCTGTGATAAGGGCTGTCCTGAACGAAGCTCATAGTCTGAGGCTGACAGTCTCAGCCCCCTGCTCAGATCTGCTGTCAGTTAGGGCCCAAAAGTGTTAAACAGAAAACTCCAGGAATAAACAGTTTATAAATTTTATACTGTAAGCCATCTGAGTAGCAATTGTATCTTCTTGTCTTACAGTTGTTTCTTCTAGAAAGTATACACACACACACACACACACACACACACACACACACGTGAAACTTAACACTTTTTAAACAGTGTTTTAAAAGCTTCACAAATTCCAATTGAAGTTTTTTGCATTTATTTCAATGGATTTTATTTCAAAATCTTATTTTAAAATATTTTATAAGGAAGTTTTTTGGTTTTTTTTTTGTTTTGTTTTGTTTTTTTTTTGTTTGTTTTTTTCGAGACAGGGTTTCTCTGTATAGCCCTGGCTGTCCTGGAACTCACTTTGTAGACCAGGCTGGCCTCGAACTCAGAAATCCGCCTGCCTCTGCCTCCCGAGTGCTGGGATTAAAGGCGTGCGCCACCACGCCCGGCTTTTGTTGTTGTTTGTTTGGTTGGTTGGTTTTGGTTTTGGTTTTTGGTTTCTCTGTATAACCCTGGCTATCCTGGAACTCACTTTGTAGACCAGGCTGGCCTCGAACTCAGAAATCCGCCTACCTCTGCCTCCCAAGTGTTGGGCTTAAAGGAGTGGACCACCATGCCCGGTGATAAGGAAGTTTTAAAAAGAATTAGTTGTATCATTAAATATGTCTGTGGAGAAATAAACATGAAACATTTAGGTGCTGGTTTGCAGGACTTGAATAGAGCTGTGACTGTACAATCCCCTGTGGCTCTCTGCCTCCCAGCATCTCAGACACTGGGCATCAAAGCATTGAAGATGACCGGCTCAGCACCATCTGGTCAGACCTCTGAGTCTCAACTCCCTTCTTCCAGATCACCGTTGACAGTAATTGGCTTAAGTCACCAAGCACTGGGCTGTGTTCTCCTCTTGATCCCATGGGAAGCTTTCCTTCCTCAATCGCTCCTTCCTGCTGCCTTATTATGCTTGGGACTTTTACTTAGTGCACATTCACGATGCAGTTACTCATATCCCAACCCAACTATTAGAAACAGTATCACAAAGGAGAATTCCAGTCTAGTTCTATAAGCCAGTCCTGACTTAACTGAGAGTCTTGCAGAGCAACATTCGCACAGGAGCTGTGCGGTTCTATGGAAAGCTTGATGGCCTTTTGAAATGAAGCCAGAGCAAGGAAGAGATCAGGAACATTCCCGAAGCTTCCTTATGCCCATTCTGAAGTGAAACCATTCTCCTGCCTCCCCACATTATAGAGTAGGTTCCTGTTTATTTGTTTCAATTAAGTGGAATCTTACTGGATGTAATATTTTGTATTTGTTTTTGTTACTTCATATTATATTGTGCGATTCACTCATACCATTGTATTAATATATAATATAAATATATAATAAAATATAATATATAAATAAAATATAATATATAAATAAAATATATCACGCTTTATTCACTGTACTAACAATGATTTGTATAATTTCTAGTTTTTTTTTTAATATTTTTATTACATATTTTCCTCAATTACATTTCCGATACTACCCCAAAAGTCCCCCATAGCGCCCCCCACTTCCCTACCCACCCATTCCCATTCTTTTGGCCCTGGCATTCCCCTATATTGGGGCATATAAAGTTTGCAAGTCCAATGGGCCTCTCTTTCCATTGATGGCCGACTAGGCCATCTTTCGATACATATGCAGCTAGAGACAAGAGCTCCAGGGTTCTGGTTAGTACATCATGTTGTTCCAACAATAGGGTTGCAGATCCCTTTAGCTCCTTGGGTACTTTCTCTAGCTTCTCCATTGGGAGCCCTGTGATACATCCAATAGCTGACTGTGAACATCCACTCCTGTGTTTGCTAGGCCCCAGCATCGTCTCACAAGAGACAGCTATATTTGGGTCCTTTCAGCAAAATCTTGCTAGTGTATGCAATGGTGTCAGCGTTTAGAAGCTGATTATGGGACGGATCCCTGGATACAGCAGTCTCTAAATGGTCCATTCTTTCATCACAGCTACGAACTTTGTCTCTGTAACTCCTTCCATGGGTGTTTTGTTCCCAATTCTAAGAAGGTGCACAGTGTCCACACTTTGGTCTTCATTCTTCTTGAGTTTCATGCGTTTATCAAATTGTATCTTATATCTTGGGTATCCTAAGTTTTGGGCTAATATCCACTTATCAGTGAATACATATTGTGTGAGCTCTTTTGTGATTGTGTTACTTCACTCAAGATGATGCCCTCCAGGTCCATCCATTTGGCTAGGAATTTCATAAATTCATTCTTTTTAATAGCTGAGTAGTACTCCATTGTGTAAATGTACCATAATTTCTGTATCCATTCCTCTGTTGAGGGACATCTGGGTTCTTTCCAGCTTCTGGCTATTATAAATAGGGCTGCTATGAACATAGTGGAGCATGTGTCCTTTTTACCGGTTGGGACATCTTCTGGATATATGCCCAGGAGAGGTATTGCTGGATCCTCCGGTAGTACTATGTCCAATTTTCTGAGGAACCGCCAGACTGATTTCCAGAGTGGTTGTACAAGCTTGCAATCCCACCAACAATGGAGGAGTGTTCCTCTTTCTCCACATCCTCACCAGCATCTGCTGTCACCTGAATTTTTGATCTTAGCCATTCTGACTGGTGTGAGGTGGAATCTCAGGGTTGTTTTGATTTGCATTTCCCTGATGATTAAGGATGTTGAACATTTTTTCAGGTGCTTCTCTGCCATTCGGTATTCCTCAGGTGAGAATTCTTTGTTCAGTTCTGAGCCCCATTTTTTAATGGGGTTATTTGACTTTCTGGAGTCCACCTTCTTGAGTTCTTTATATATATTGGATATTAGTCCCTTATCTGATTTAGGATAGGTGAAGATCCTTTCCCAATCTGTTGGTGGTTTTTTTGTCTTATTGATGGTGTCTTTAGCCTTGCAGAAGCTTTGTAGTTTCATGAGGTCCCACTTGTCAATTCTCGATCTTACAGCACAAGCCATTACTGTTCTATTCAGGAATTTTTCCCCTGTGCCCATATCTTCAAGGCTTTTCCCCACTTTCTCCTCTATAAGTTTCAGTGTCTCTGGTTTTATGTGAAGTTCCTTGATCCACTTAGACTTGACCTTAGTACAAGGAGATAGGAATGGATCGATTCGCATTCTTCTACATGTTAACAACCAGTTGTGCCAGCACCATTTGTTGAAAATGCTGTCTTTCTTCCACTGGATGTTTTTAGCTCCCTTGTCGAAGATCAAGTGACCATAGGTGTGTGGGTTCATTTCTGGGTCTTCAATTCTATTCCATTGGTCTATTTGTCTGTCACTATACCAGTACCATGCAGCTTTTATCACAATTGCTCTGTAGTAGAGCTTTAGGTCCGGCATGGTGATTCCACCAGAGGTTCTTTTATCCTTGAGAAGAGTTTTTGCTATCCTAGGTTTTTTGTTATTCCAGATGAATTTGCAGATTGCACTTTCTAATTCGTTGAAGAATTGATTTGGAATTTTGATGGGTAATTTCTAGTTTTTAAATCTTATGAAAAGTGATATTACATACAGTAACACTTAACTATATCACATATATAGGATATATGTATATATATTATCATATTTTATATCTGTTGTTTAAGCACATTCACAATGAATTTTTTTTTTTTTTGGTTTACACTCAGGGGTAGCATTGTTGAGATTAGGATTTTGTGTATTTAGGGGATATTGCTAGCTCTCCCAAAGGTAGTTTTTTTTCCTCCCCAGAGGCATTCAGATTCATGGTTTGAACATATTCTTAGGCTCAGTCAAATCCCTGTGGTTGGAATCTCAATGCTCACTTTGGAGTAGTTATGGTGAGGGAACTGGCAGTCACATGGCACAGACATGCTTCGGGGAGGCCTAGCATCCACTAGATGAAAGCACAGAGAATCTTAGAAAATAAGGGAGTGTGGGACCTGGGCAACTACCTCCGAGGTTCCAGCTGTGTCTGTGCAGCTTAGAGAAAGGCTCCAGCCTGGTGATGCTTCCTCAGGCCAACAGCACAGCAGTGCAGCTAGGACCGTGTGAGTAGGGAGACACTGCTGACCGTTTGTGGAGATAGAGGACAAAGGTTGCTTCTCAGACAAGGAAGAGAATCTGAAAGAGAGGCTGGGCAGGTGTAAGGAGAGATCTAAGGAAATGTGGAATTATGGGAGACAGGAGAGTTTCTAGGGGGAAGGGCAAGGAGGAAACTAAGGCTAAGGTGTCTGCAAAGCCAATGTTGATTAAGTTTTCAGTTGATTTACGAGGAAGGATTTGGAGCCTTCTGGGAGTGATTTCTGGAAAGTGATGGGCTGGGAGCCAGGTAGCCATGGGTAAGGGATAGGAGAGAGGGGTAGGCAATGCAGCCAGCCTTTTCAAGGCAAGGAGGAAAGAGGGCATGGGCAGAGAGCAGTCAGAGGGCAGGAGAAGTTCAACCATGCTTTATCCACCAATGGAAACTAATTGAAAAAAAAAAAAAACATCCAGGGCGGTGAAGTTTTTGGGTGGCAGGAGGAGCTGGGATCCTAACCAAGTTTCAGTGAAATACATTACATCTGAAAGACCCTGAAAGATGTCTTCCATTGTAACAGCAAAGCGGGCAAGAATGGTTAGTAATACGGCAGGAGCTTTTAAGTCTGAGAGGTTGCTCAGCAGTTAGTAATTGCTTAGTAACTGTTGTTCAGATGACGTTAGATGTTCAGTCACTATTCCCAGCAGTTTATTGGTTACTTCTCTGTGTATGCGGATCTATAATGAAGGGATCTGTTATACCCAGCTTTACCACACAGGGGGCAAACTGGTTTAGAATTTTATGATTGCTAAAGAAACCTGAAAACATCATCTTTAAATAATTATTCTTCTTTGTTCCCCAATATGGAGTTAGCTCATTCACTGTGCAAAGAGGGCTGTATGCACATCTGCAGTATTTAAAAGTTGTGGCTAACTTTGTGTACTGATTTGAATAAATGGGTGTGTCTATACAAAGAGTATTTGGATGCCAGAATACATGTATGCAGGCTCTGAACTTTACAGATAGATAGAGAAAATATCTTGTCTGAGATAGTAGATGATATTTCTACTCATTTGAATGTGTATAAAAGTTATTGGTTTTGAAAAATATCAAGTCTATATTCAGGTGCTGTTCTCAGACCGTGATCTGACTATTTTAATTAATAATTTTTTTCTGTGGTCTGAGTATTTGAGCCCAGGCCCTTATACATGTTGGGCAGGTGTTCTCCCACTAAACGAAACCCCTTATATCCCCAGCCTCCTTTTTTAATGTCCCAAAGAATCATAATTCATTTTTCAGAGACAATTTGATAATTCTGAACACCTAAATGTTATTAGCAACCAAGACCTCCTAAGCCAGTGTCCAGGTTGTATCTTAAATCTTTCTAAAGCAAATTACGTGATCTAGTGCTCTGCGTGCAAGACAACTGAGCGACCCTGCAGAGAGTGGCTGGCGTTTCTGTGGGTGTGCTGAGGGCGAATCGCAGCACCCATGCTGAGACTTGCGTCACAGGCAGCTTTGTGGAGCACAGTAATTAAAGCGTCCTCCAAAGGCTTCTGTCAGAAGCTTGTTGCTCCTACTTTCCTGGACTAACAGTTCACTGTTGCCTTTCAACCAGGAAGCTTAACTATAAACTGCTGCTCTGACTCACGTCGATTTCTACCCAGTGCTAGCTCCTGGTGGCTCCACTTGTCACAAATGCCTCTTCTCCTTGTAGGAAAGCTTCCGTTCTGCTTGGGAATGACAGTATTGCATCCTTTTATGCTCAGCTGGAGCCAGGCAAGGGTCTAAATGATGCTTTTGTGCATTTTACCGCACATAATCTTTCTCAGAATATACACATGCGACTCACACATTTACCTGCCATGCATACACAGATAATAGTAGAACAGTTTACAAAGTTTATATAAACTTTAAATAGTATATAAAGATTAAATTACATATAAATACATATTAAGCTCTTGCTCCTTTCTGTTATTGTTTTGAGGTGGGGATCTTATTCTGTATAGCACTGAACTCACTGCTCAAGAGGCTGACAAGTTAGCAAGTTGATTAAGAGCACCATTCTTCCAGAGGACCTGGGTTCAATTCCTAGGATCCACATGGCAGCTTACAACTGTCCGTGACTCTGGTTCCGAGGGATCTGATGTCCTTGCCTGGCTTCCCTGGACACCAGGCATGCATGCAGCACATAGACATAGAAGCAAGCAAAACATCCACACACATAACATAAACGTAAGTAAATCTAAAGGAGCATTTTGTAAAAGCCAGGGTCCGTGCATGCGCACACGTGCAAGCGCGCAGGCGCACCGTCGGGCTGATACGAGGGAGGAGGCTTCTTTTCCTTATACTTCAATTCCATCAGCTCTGCACAGGCTCCGCCACAGAGCCAACCTCAGGAAAAGCTAGCGATGGTAGAAGGGTCAGGCAGTGCACACGCTCAGCCACTAATTATGAATGATGTTGGCCTGAAGTTTGCTGTTCTTCCTTGGCTGTATGTATAGGCAGAAGTGTTTGAATCATCGAGCAATTTTAAAGAACCATTTGTCTGAAAGTTCCTATTTCTGCAATGTGTGTGTCTTTCTCAATTTTCATTTTATTTTACTAGAAGTAATAGCACTATAACATTCATTATACAAACATGGAAAACTATTATGTGTGCTTATTAATTGAAGTATATCCATTTTAAGAAGTCTAAGCCAGGCATAGTGGTGCATGGCTTGAATTCCAGCACTTGACAAGCAGGGGCAGATGGGTCTCTGAGTTAGAAGACAGCCTAATCTACAAAGAGAATTCCAGGATGGTCTGAGTTATATAGAGAGACCCTATCTCAAAAAAGATAAGAATTTTTTAAAAAATTATTGTTTTTCTTCCTGGACTTGATAATAGGTTTATAATTTGAGAAATAAAATTCAAGTAAACAGCCTTAATTAAATCAGTGTGACAAATGATGTTCAGTAGAACACACTGCCTGTGATGTTTAACACCTGGTGTCTTAGTCACTGTTCTATTGCTGTGAAGAGACCATGGCCATGGCAACTTACAAAAGAAAGTGTTCCACTGGGAGTTTACTTACAGTTTTATAAGTTTAGTCCACAGTCATCATGGTGATCAGTGGTGGCAAGCAGGCAGGCAGGCATGGCACTGGAGCAGCAGTGGAGAGCTTACATCTGATTTGTAAGATACAGAGAGAGACTGGGCCTGGCATGGGCTTTTTAAACCTCAAATTCCATCTGCAGTGACACCTCTCCTCCAACAAGGCCACACCTCCTCCAACAAGACCACACCTCCTCTAACAAGGCCACACCTCCTCCAACAAGGCCACACCTCCTCCAACAAGGCCACACCTCCTCCAACAAGGCCACACCTCCAAATTCTTTTTAAACAGTTTTATTAACTGCATATCAAGCATTTATCTACAAGCCTATGGGGGCCCTTGTCATTCAAACCAGCACACCTCGCGTGCGTAGGGCACACATTTCACCATGCCTGTCCTGTAAGTGACAAAGAGTCTTCTGGTGTTTACCTTTCCCATCTTTTTAAAGACACAATCTTTCTTACAGGTTTTATGTATGAAACTCTATGGAAATCCGAAATACCACCAAGCACTCCATTATGGGACAGTGGCGCCACAGGATGGTAAGGGCTTTGTTTTTTGCTTTTTGTTTTTGTTGTTTTGTTTTTTTATCCCTTTGGTTTGTAGGCTTGCTTGCTTGTTTTTAATTCTTCCAAATACCATGGGAGACGCAGCCTTGAGAGGAGCAGACCCTGCCCACCCTACCTCACCTGCTGTTTGTGTTCAGTTTCTTGCCATCTTCTTAGTATACCATCTCCAGTGATGCCTTTTGGCAAACTTTATCCAATAACTAGAGAAACTGAAGATACACCAGAGAAAGATGAGCCAGTTTCTACCCTAAAGATCTGAACTCCGCCTGTGAAGATATTAGCAGATAATCATGACACTGAGAAGCTAGTAAATGGTGTTGGCGATGGCAGGTCTGTGGTGTGTGTTAATGGCACACTGCAGCACAGTGCAGATACCATATCATACAAATTGTATAGGAGTTATGAAATGTATGAGTTCCACATGTAAGCATAAACATTCCTTTATGTTGCCTTCTAAAGGGAGTGAGAAGACAATGCCTCTCCCAGTCACCACAGGCGTCAATTAAAAAGCCCAGGGCTGGGCATTGGTCAGTAGTGTGCATAGGACACACACCCCTGACACACCACACACCCTCTAGAACCTGATGGTAAGATCCCACACTGGAGACTACCACATTCTTGAGTCATAGAACATACGGAAATTAATCTGGAATATCTAAACTGGAAGGTTCATCTCTACTCATGAGCTTCCATAGTGCTAGAAGGTTCTGTTTATAGACAGAATGCAAACTTTTCTTTCTTCTTTTCTCTTTTTTTTCAAGACAGGGTTTCTCTGTGTAGCCCTGGCTGTCCTGGAACTCACTTTGTAGACCAGGCTGACCTCGAACTCAGAAATCCGCCTGCCTCTGCCTCCCAAGTGCTGGGATTAAAGGCGTGCGCCACCACTGCCGGCGAGAGCAAACTTTCCAACAGTTGTGAACCCTTCAGGCTAGAGTTACTGTCAGCCTACCCAGTGGCACAAGGGTGGCAAGAACGCTATGGAAGCTACCCTAACTCACTTTTGGATTGACTATAAAGCCCACTCTGCGGCCCGTGACCTAGCCTGTCATTTTGTTCTATTTTATTTTGGCTTAATTTTTGTTACCATTTTGTTTTGAGACAAGGTCTCACTATGTAGCCTTACTATATAGATAGGCTGGGCTAGAATTCTTTTTTTTTTTTTTAAAGATTTATTTATTTATTTATTTATTTATTTATTTATTTATTTATTATATGTAAGTACACTGTAGCTATCCTCAGACACTCCAGAAGAGGGAGTCAGATCTCGTTACGGATGGTTGTGAGCCACCATGTGGTTGCTGGGATTTGAACTCCAGACCTTCGGAAGAGCAGTCGGGTGCTCTTACCCACTGAGCCATCTCACCAGCCCTGGGATGAAAGAGGAAAATTACTGGACACCTGAACTCTTCAACTCAGGTCCTCTTACCCCTCCCATCTGGAGACTGTTCCCGGAACACTCCTGAACTTTTTACCCCAGAATACATTCTTGAACTCTTCAACTCAGAGTTCGATCCCCTCCCAACTAAGAACTGTTCCAGGAACATTTTTTAGATAAGGGTCTCCTAGAACGAACAAAACCTAGTCCTACCCCTCCTAACTGAAGACTGTTCCAAGAACATTTTTAAGATAGGGGCCTCCTGGTACTACCCCAGAATGTTCCAATAGATCGAGTACATTGCCAAAATATAGGACATGACCCCTTGGTTATGTAAAGCCCCTTGGCAAGACCCCTTAGTGACGTAAATTTGTACTTTCTCCACCCTGTTCCCCCCTTGCCCTTTTCTTATAAAAGCCTGTGAAAAATTTGGGCTGATTGCCGAATCTCCTCTGCACCATGCTTGGTGCATGAGATTCGACCCCAGAGTCTCTGGTATATGTGCTTTTTATGTGCTTTCTTGTCGTTGCTGTATTAAATCTTACTCTCTACACCTTAAGTTCGGTCTCAGTGTCTTCTTGGGTGTGCGGCTGTCCCGAGGCTTGAGTGAGTGTCTCCCTTTTGGGAGTCTTAGAGTCTTTCAGGGATAGAATTCTTAAATGATCCAACGTGCCTCTTCCTCCCCAGGACTAGGATTAAAGGTGTGCTCCACCATGCCCAAACAGTGGTGGGTTTTAAAAAGAAAAACGGAACACATTAAATGGGGGCTGAGGGCCGGGCGTAGTGGCGCACACCTTTAATCCCAGCACTCAGGAGGCAGAGGCAGGTGAATTTCTGAGTTCGAGGCCAGCCTGGTCTACAAAGTGAGTTCCAGGACAGCCAGGGCTATACAGAGAAACCCTGTCTCGAAAAACAAAACAAACACACACACAGAAAAAAAATGGGGGCTGAGGGGTACATGGTGGAGGGGATGGGGGACAATTGGAGGGAGGGAATGGTGGATGAGTTTGATCAAAGCACAATACATGTACATATGAAATGCTCAATAAAACACATTACTGCATTTTACTTTATTTCATTTAAAATATTTAATTTATGTGTATATGTGTTCACTGGAGTGTATATACATATCCCACATATATGACGGAGTCCATAGAGACCAAAAGAGACATTGGATTCCCTGGAACCACGTGAGCTTCATGAGGGGGCTGGGAACCAAACCTGGGTCCTATGCAGAAGCAACCAGAATTTTTAACCGCTGAGCCATCTCTCCAGCCCTGGCAAATTCTTAAATGTTAAAGTTTTAACGCTACATCCTTCAAGTTTATGTTTCACTGTGGGTTTTTTTTTTTTATTTTTGTCTTAACAGAAATAACAGTTACTTATAAACACGGCCTTCCCTTGGTAACCCTCACTCTGCCATCCAGAAAAGAGCGCTGCCAGTTTGTCGTCAAGCCGATGTTGTCGACAGTAGGCTCATTCCTGCAGGACTTACAGAATGAGGATAAAGGCATCAAAACTGCAGCCATCATCACGGCAGGTGTGTACCTGTGCACCTTAGAACTCTACCTCCAGTATTCTTTCTCCTTGGTTCTTTACTTTCTTAGAATTTCATTATATAATAAATTATATTATATATTTATATGTATTATGTAATCAATGGCTACCCATTGCAGAGTCCTTTTACCTTACACACCAGTACCATTAAAATAATAGGTCAGAGCCAGCACAGTGGTACATGCTTATAATCCCAGTATCTGAGAAGCTGAGACAGGAACATTGAGAGTTCAAAACTAGACTGGGCTATGTAGCAAGACAGCATCTCAACATAAAATGAAGTAAACAAAAAGAATGTCCCAACTCTATTAAATAAAAGAAATGAGATAAGTTTAGTGTTAATTTCAGTTATTATTTTATAAATAGCCAGAGACATTTTTCCTATGAGAAAATTTTAGTAGAATGGCATTAGTGTCTAATTTTCAGCAAAAGTTTAATAATTGGGAATAAGATGTGTTTTATACAATTAAAGTAGCCAGTAGAAAATGCATACATAGTGAATTAATCTTTGTTATGGAGCCATTACAGTCAGAGATTGTTTCCAACATATTAGTCCTTAGGAAAATATACAATTTAATATCAGGAGAAGGAGCCAATCATTTATGTATTTAAGAATATGATATGAACTTTATATTCTCATTGCATGAAATTGTTTGAGACCAACTGCCCCTAAAATTGAAGAAGGAATTATTTATATCAGTTCAATATTTAAAGGGCACTGGTACATAAACATTAATAAATTATCATTGTTCTTTTTACGTATTAAAAGTTCCATGGAAGCTTATTTAAAAGTTAATGATTACTGTTGTCGTTTGAAAAGGAAATAAACATGGACTGGGGACATGAATCAGCAATGAAAAGTGGAGTTCCAACTAGCGACAGTCAGATCCCTGTAACTCCATCTCCAGGGCATCTATCGCCCTCTCTTGGCCACCACAGGGATTGCACTCATGTGCACAAACCCACACATGAACACATATGCACATAATTAAAAATAAAAAAGGCTAAACAAGCAAGAAAAAAAAACAGTTTTTTTTCCCCTAACCAGTTTAAGAACAAATTAAGGGATGGATACAGATGTTGTCAACATGGAGATTAAAGAATTTATTCATCCAACAAATATTTGTTGAGCATCTAGCATACACCTTATAGATGCTAGAGACAGAGCAAAGAGCCACAGAGATAAAACTCCTGTGTGTAATAGAACTTAACATTTTCAGGAGGGAAAATAAACAAGATAAAGCAATAATCATGCAGAATGTTAGTTAGTGTAAACCTTAATGGAGAAAATAGAGTAACACAGGATTGTGATGGCTGAGTCTGCAGGGTCAGCACTGAGAAAAGATCTAGACAAGAGGAGAACCTGAAGATGGGGGTACCTGGAGGAGATGAGGGGACCTGGAGGAGATGAGGGGACCTGGAGGAGATGAGGGGACCTGGAGGAGATGGGTGTACATGGAGGAGATGAGGGGACCTGGAGGATATGGGGAGACCTGGAGGAGATGGTGGGGACCTGGAGGAGATGGGGAGACCTGGAGGAGATGGTGGGGACCTGGAGGAGATGGGGGAAACTTGGAGGAGATGTGGGAACCTGGAGGAGATGAGGGGACCTGGAGGAAATGGGGGGACCTGGAGGAGATGAGAGGGGCTTTCAGTTCTGAGGAACTCCAGATGAGAGGCCTTGCGTTGGGCATAGTCTTCCAAAGGCTGGAGGAGGAACAATTCTCAGATGAGGTTGAGCAGGTTGAAAGGGGCTCGTGGTTGTTCTAAGGGCCTGGAGGTGAGCTTTCTTCCTACCTGTGGTCACAATGGGTTTTTCAGTAACTCACACACAGGAGCAATGGGAACCCTGGGCTTTCCTGCCTGTCCTGGGAATTGGCAACAGACAGATGCATACCCAGACCTCAGATGGGGTCAAAACAAGCAGGGCCTTCACATAAATATCCAGTACATTAGTGAAGAAAAGTGGGCAAGATTGATGGATAAAAATGGCTGACGTTTCCTCAAAAATACTTCAATAACGTTGAAAACACAGCACAAGGAATACAGAAACTTTTCTCTAAGGAAATGGGACTCTAAGTTGAGTTGAAAATACTTTATTGAAGTCATCTAAATGTATTTTTTTAATGATACTTGGGAAATCAGATTAAAAACATCATTGTGTTGCTGGGTTTTTGTTTGTTTTATGGTTTGTTTGTTGTTCTTAAGCAAATAGGGCAGGGGTGGAATTTGCCTGTTTAGTTTGCACTTGAAAAGTGTGTTCTGAAACCGCCATACATCTGCCTTTTTTTCCTTTTCCTTTTTCTTTTTCTTTTTCTTTTTATTTCTTTCTTTTTCTTTTTCTTTTCTTTTCTTTTCTTTTCTTTTCTTTTCTTTTCTTTTCTTTTCTTTTCTTTTCTTTTCTTTTCTTTTCTTTCTTTCTTTCTTTCTTTCTTTCTTTCTTTCTTTCTTTTTGGCAATTCCTGAGAACATGGTCTTACCCAATTGTATAGGAGGAGCTCAGACAGCCAGATTCTAGCCACAGACCCAGCTGCAGACTTGACTAACTGCCTCCTGGGACGGTAGAGCTAGGAGGCAGCCAGCCAGCTTCTCTGTTGTGAGAACAGCCTTACCGGGGCACACTGGTTACTGTAGCTGAAACGGCTTCAGCTGAATATATGAGCAGACACCTGGGCAGGAAGAAACACACTTCCAGAACTTTCCTAGAGTAGATTTCACAGAATTATGCGTGGGCTGTTCTGGAGAACAGAGCATTCCCTGCTCAGCACTGGTTTCCCATGTACTGCACGGTGAGTTTGCTTTCTTAACACCTGGCCTACGTTAAAGCCTTGTGGGTTTTGGTTTTAAAATAGACTGTGTAAGACTTGGTGCAAAACACCTTGAGGTTAAAACTTTCCAGGAGACTTCCTTCTCCGCTGATGATCCCCACATGCCTGAAACATTCCTAAACTGAAATTCAGGGGGCTGGAAGATATGTATATGTGTGCATATATATGTATATGTGATATATATCATGTATAAGACATATATATTTATATTCATTATATATTTATAATATATTAATATATATAAATATATGTATATGTGTATACATGTATATATGTATATATGTGTATATGTGTGTATGTGTATATATGTGTATATATATGTGTGTGTGTGTGTGTATATATATATATATATCAGACAATATAATTGTAAGCTTGAAAAAACACCAAGTCTTGGGACAAGTTTCTACAAATACCAGCCGCAAAGCTAGACAGCAACTAGGAAATGTCGCTGGACTGAGAGCTAATAGCACTGTCAGGATGAGAACTTGGAAAGTGTGACTTTACTATGAACCTTCATTGGCTCTAGAGGAAGAGGTGCCATGGAATGATGCTGGTAGTGAGCCAAATGGAGTTAAGTCAAGGGCTAGTGAACCTTCAGGAATATGAACACCTGATGCTAGCGGTATTACTGGTGGGTTAAGGGTGAGGAGGCCTGAGAGATACAGAGACCAGGCTGAGACCTCTACCATGTGTTTCTAGAACCTTCATCTTCAGGGTAAGAATCCAGAGATGAGACAAGGTTGGGGATTAGGAAGTTTCATTTCAGGAAGTACACACTCAGGAGGGACGTCCCAAGAGAGTTACACCTTGTGGCCTTTAGACAACATCTGGGGAGTGGGGTACAAAGGGTTAACCCTTGGGGTGATCTAACAAGGAATACTTTGTCATGTCTGGATGCCAGGGAGAAGCTCAGGCATGATGTCGCAGTTGACGCTATTTCTCTTTTAATGATAAAGCCACGTTTGATAGTTATTGATTATATATTTAGATTCTATGTGGTTTATGGCCCTAAAGTTTTTGTCTTAAAACAATTCCTTGTTGCTGTTGTTTTATTGAAACCCCTTCTTGTATTCTAACCTTCTTGTATTCTAATCCCTATTTCAATTTTACCTACAGCGGTTGACTGACTGACCTTTTTTTTCCTATCCTCTCGAATAGCTCTTTAATTCAATTTCTTTTTATCTCTGAGACATTTGAAATTGCTATTAAATTCTCTTCTTGGTCCTTATCTGCGCTCATAAATCACATAAATGCAATTTAGACATAGTCATGTCTACTTTTTCTCTCTGCCACTCAATCTCCCTGTAGTTTTGCCTCCTTTTCCAT
Organism: Mus caroli; assembly: GCF_978045245.1. Classification (NCBI taxonomy): domain Eukaryota; kingdom Metazoa; phylum Chordata; class Mammalia; order Rodentia; family Muridae; genus Mus; species Mus caroli. The sequence continues at coordinate 30,123,989 of NW_028227258.1, forward strand.
GCTAAGAAGGAACTATGAGCCAATGTGGTGGGTGACATTTGGGTGCAACTGGGATACTAAGCTTGGTTTCAAGTCAATGTCTCACCTTTGGATGGCCTAGGATTCACAATATGGACCAGGCTTGCCTTGAACTCACAGATATGCCTGCTTCTGCCTCCCGGCTTCTGGGATTAAATGTGTGTGCCACCCTGCCCAGTTTGTCCTACTAAGTTTTGAACTAACACCAATAAGTCACCTCCAATAATTAAAAACAAGGAATTAAAAATGTCACTGCCTACATGTTTGTCTGTCAATCTACCCCTATCATCTATCTATCTATCTATCTATCTATCTATCTATCTATCTATCTATCTATCTATCTATCTATCTCATATTATGGCCTTGGCTGTAAGCAGCAGTAATGATCTTTAGCTAGCCAGAAGAGTGTATTGCTAGGGTCTCTGACTGGAAGTGGCAGAAATCCAGGCTTAGATACAGGCAGCATCAGGGAGAGTCAAAAGCAGACTGGGTCAGCCCAGGTCTGCTTACTGGGCTCCGCTGCTAACACCTTGTTCCAAAGGCCTTCTCAGGGTATGAGAGCATATCATAAGGTGAGTCAAGACTAAAGAAGAATGGACACAGAGCCAATGCTGCATGGATATGATCTATTGGTGCACTTGTGTGCACACTAATGTTGTGGGTAGTATCCCATGGGGATCATCCTCCCAGGCCGTGCATCACCTGAAAAGCAGGAGAATCAGGTGTTCAAGGTCACCTTCTGCTATACTGTGAGTTTGAGGATAGGTCAGGTTGTATGAAAGCCTGTGCTGGTTAGAAGTTTTTTTGTTGTTGTTATTTTTGGGGGGTTGTTTGTTTGTCAATTTGACACATGAATAAGGAACTCTCTCAGTTGAAGAACTGCCTTGCTCAAATTGGCCTGTGGGCTTGTGGTTTGAATGAGAAAGCCCCCTCTCCCAGGTTCATAAATTTCAAAGACTGAGCCCTAGTTGATGGAACTCTTTGGGAAGTATTAGGAGGTGTGGGCTTGTGTGTCTTTGGGGGTGGGTTTTGAGGTTTCAAGAGTCCACGCTAAGCCCAGTGTGTCTCTGCTTGGAACCTGTGGATCAGATGTGAGTTCTTGGCTACTGCTCCAGAGCCCTGCCTGCTTGCCAGCCACCCCCTCCCTACCATGAGTATCATGGATTAACCCCCTGAAAGTGTCAGCAAGTCCCCCAATTCAATGCTTTCTTTTAAAAGCTTCCTTGGTCACAGCTTCTCCTCATAGCAATAGAACAGCAACTATGAATATCTGTGGACATTTTCTCCATTAATGATTGGTGTGGAAGGGCCCAGCCCACTATAGATGGTGCTGTCCCAGCCACGTGGTTCTGGATTGTACCAGGAAGTAAAGGGGAGAAGCCATAGACATCAGTGGGCAGGGTTTCTCCACGATCTCTGCTTCTATTCCTAGCTTGAGTTCACACCTCAGCTTCCCTCAGAGATGGACTGTAACCTACATGCCAAATAAACTCTTTCCTCCAAAAGTTGGTTTTGGTCTGGTAGCTTTTCACAGCAACTGAAACATAACTGGTATGTGCCCTATCTCAAAGAAAAAGGAAAAGAGAAGAAGAGAAGAGAAGAGAAGAGAAGAGAAGAGAAGAGAAGAGAAGAGAAGAGAAGAGAAGAGAAGAGAAAAAAAAAGAAGAAAAATTTTCATGAGTCTGAAGGAAAGGACTTGCATAGTTGTGCCCCTACATGATTTTATGGTTTCACCTAAACCAGAGAAGGCCTGGTTTATCTCAGGCAAATCTTAAGGATGCTAGGCACATTCCTGGCTCTGACCACTACCAGGGCTCAGGCCCCAACAGTCCACCTTACAGGCTGGTGACAGTTTTCTCTGCTTGAAGTATACTGTACAACAACATGAGGAAGCAGATCAGGGCTGCTAACGGTCATCCTGAAGGCTGCAGCTCAAGACAGTGTAAAGTCAACCTAGATACTGCTGCCTCCATGAGCCTAGCCCTGCTGTGGAGGGCCTGCACATCTCGGAATCTATGCAGACCATTTTAACCATGGACACTGGTCTGGATTCCAGTCCATCTGGCACAGTGGGAGAGGAATGTCTGCTGTTGCCTTTGGTCCAGTGGAAGGGGAGGCAATGAAGCAATCGGAGAAGATTCCCTTAGTAAGAAAGGGGCGCTCCCTGAAAGGCAAATGCTCACGCCTGTGTTATAAAATTGCAGAGTCTTAGCTTTTACCTGTTGGGACGAGGCACCCACTGCTTCAAAGCAGACTTAGCTGTGTGTTGTTTCTTTCAGATGGCAGTGAGATTCCAGCTTCCACATTGATGGACACTTTGCTAATGACAGATTTTAAGCTCGTCATTAACCAACTCCGGTATGACATACGGTGTCACAAGAAAGGTAAGCAAAGGCCCTCAGCTACCTTAACTTTTGCTGGAGTGGGGAGGCTGTTACAGAGAGCAAAGCAACCTTGTTGAGAACAGAGTTTCCTGAGGTATTGTACAACGGCCATTTTCCTTCTGCCAGAAGCAGGGGGGAGATTTCCCCTGATTTTTATCAGGAAAACTGAATAGAGATCTCAAAAGTAAGGCATGGCCCTCATTCCTGACCTCCCTGGCATCTTAAAATCTCAAGTGCAGGTCAGTTGCAATTCTTAGCCACGCTACTCAACACTGAGGGCTGCAGTTTGCCCTGGGACCTCAGTTCCCCGATCCAAGTACGAACCACGACAGACCCTGCTTAGCTTCCAAGACCAGATCAAACTGAGCACAGTCAAGGTGGTGTGGCCTGAGCTCAGGTCATGTAGCTCTCAGGAGAGTTGCTGGCAGTCAGTTTGTTTCCCCTTTTAGTTGCTGTTAAGGAATGAAGACTTCCAGACTCATTTACATGCCCAATATGAAACTAGAAGTCTTTCCTCTTTCAAGTTTTCCTTTGAATTTCAAACTCTAGGTTGAACAAGCCTAATCTGAAGAATGAAAATCCAAAACTTTTCGAATATTGGTATAACACAAATGGAAAATCCCACTATTTATAAGAGTTCTTGTGATGGGCTGCAGTCAGAAGGCAGGTACATGGAGGGTAGGATATACCTCAGGGACAGAGTGCTTAACATTATATATACATACACACACACACACACACACACACACACACACACATACATACATATATTTATACACACACACACATATATATATATAAAATAAAATTACCATCAATATACATATGGTATATTAGGTTTTACTGCTGTGAACAGATATCATGACCAAGGCAACTCTTATAAGGGCATCATTTAATTGGGGCTGGCTTACAGGCTCAGAGGTTCAGTCCCTTATCATCATGCTGGGAGCAGGGTAACATTCAGGCTGGCATGGTATGGGCAAAGCTGAGAGTTCTACATCTTCATCTGCAGGCTGCTAGCAGAATACTGACTTCCAGGCAGCTAGGATGAGGGTCTGAAAGCCCACAACCACAGTGACACACCTACTCCAACAGACCATACTTCCAATAGTGCCACCCCCTGGGCCAAGCATATACAAATCATCACGTATGGTAAATATAAAATGTAGACGTTGGATCCCATCCCCAAGATCTCTCATGTCTGAGCAAAGATTCCAAAATCTGAAACCTATGCAAAATTTGAAATAAGTGTCTGGCCCCAAGTGCTGTGGATAAGAGATACTCTACCAGAAACGTTTTTAGTATCAACAATTAGTTTCTGACATTTCTATTATCACCACTCCACCTATTGCCTCTGCCCTCCTCTTTCTTTTCCCCATGGTATGCCCGGCATGGAGTCATGGCCTTTTGTGGCTGTGTCCCGCAGTTTTTAAGTATTCTCTTAGTGGTCCCCTCTTGTCTTTCTCTTTATTTTCAGCCTTGGGGGTTTTGGATAGATCATCACGCTCACTGATTCTTGCCTCTCTAGTGTGGGGTCACTAAGAGAGCCCATGGAGAGAGTTTTCATTCCGTGCGGTGGCTGTTATTTCTAATGCTCCGTTGTCCTTCCTTAGCCTTCCCAACTCTCTATTCACTCCATGTTCTTGGATGCTGCTCGCCTTATCCATTAGAGGTTTAATGACATTAATCAGTTGCCTTCATAGTGCTCTAGTTGAGTTTTGCCAATATGATGCCACGAAAATCAAAGGCCATCAATGAAGAGGGAACCTAGACTGCCCTACAGTCATGTCCATAGGGGCATTTTCTCAACGATTTATGTGGAAGGGTTCACTCCACTGTGAGTGGTACTTCCCTGGGCTGGTGGTACTGGATGGTCTAAGAAAGGAAACTGAGCAAGCCATGGAGAATAAGCAAGTAAGCAGCACTCCTCCATGGCCTCTGTATCAGCTCCTGCCTCCAGGTTCCTGACCTGGCTCCTCAGTGATGAGCTGGAACCTGTAAAGTTAACTAAACCGTTTCCTTCTGAAGCAGCCTTTGATTTGTATCTGTCACAGCAATAGAAAGCCAGTTAAGACACATATCTTAGTCTAATAGTTCTAAAGTTGGGCTGTAACCTCCCTCTCTCTTCCAAATCCCAAGATGGAATGTTAGGTCCACAAAGCCCAAGGCCCAACCTCCAGGTCCTTCCAGCTCAAGAGAGGACTGTGCTGTCATCGTCTTTGAGGACGGGTGCTGGGTTGGGCTTGAGCTCCTGGCCCAGTGATCTGAGGTCTAACTGTTCTCCGTGTTACTGCAAGAAACCCGTGTTACACAGTCCAGATGAACAGGGAAGGACACAGTGTGCATGATTGGATGGAAATCAATAGAAGAATAATACTGGATTAATTGAAGAAGTTATTAAATTACAAATTTAGAGTTTAAAAATCTATTTTAAGTCATTCTTAAACATTAACAGATATGAATTTAAAAGTTCAGGCAGTGAAAATGGACTCTACATAAAAGACATGTAAAAAACCCAACCACGTGTAAATGATTGTCTCAGACATGGGTTTTATTAGGAGATGCAGAAATACTTGGTCAGTTTTGGGTTGGCAATTAACTCAGGAATCCTGTGCCACCGATGTCTCTGAAAGCACAGTAGGCGCCCTGCTCTGTCTTACGCCGTGGTGTCCTTTCAGGGAGAGACAGAAGTTTGCTTCTACTTCTAAACAGTGCAATCAACAACAAACTCCATGGTGGGCACATTCATCCCCTTCCCGAGTTTTGTAAATTTCTACTTTTCTCACTGTCCCGACTTTATCCCTTCATTGCTTCTCTATTCCCCCTTTAAGACTCCATAACCAAGCCGGGCGGTGGTGACACACGCCTTTAATCCCAGCACTTGGGAGGCAGAGGCAGGCAGATTTCTGAGTTCGAGGCCAGCCTGGTCTACAGAGTGAGTTCCAGGACAGCCAGGGCTACACAGAGAAACCCTGTCTCGAAAAAAAAAAAAAAAAAAAGACACCATAACCTTGGGGCTGGAGAGATGGCTCAGTGGTTGAGATAACTTGCTGCCCTTGAAGAGGACCCAAGCTGAGTTCCCAGCACCCACATGGTGGCTTACAACCACTCCTAATTCCAGTCCCAGAGATCCAGCAACACACATACACACACACATACACACACACACAGTGTGCTTACTTATATTTAGACAAAACATTCATACACATAAAATAAAAATAGTTGGATTTTTTCAAAAGTACTTTTGAAATTCACAGGAAGTACAAGAGACCCTGAATAACCAGAATAATCCTGACTAAAAAGAACAGGGCTGGAGGGACCCCATACTTTGGTTGAATTTCCATTGATTTCTCTGCTTAGGAAACCTGCTATAATTTCATTGAATGGATTTTCTAAGTGTTTAGTATTTATCTCAGCTCCCTCCACCTCATAGATTTTTTTTTTGAGTTGGTTTCTGATCATATCTCAGATTCATGCTTCTGTTTCATTGCCTTTCTGACATTTGAGTGTAGATTTTAATCATTCACTTCTGTCTTAGTTCTGTTTCTGTTGCTGTGATAAAGACTGCAACCAAAAGCAAGTCGGGGAGAAAAGGGTTTATTTCACCTTACATTTCCAGGTAGCAATCCATCCCTAAGGAATTCAAGGCAGAAATCTGGCAGCAGGAACGGAACCAGAAGCTTTGGAATAATGCTGCCTGCTGGCTTTCTGCTTGTGGCTTGCTCAGCCTGCTGTCTTGTATAACCCAGGACCATCTGTCCAGAGGTGGCACCACCCAGTGAGATGGGCCTTCCACACCAACCGTTAACCAAGAAGATTCCTCATAGTCTTAAAATTGGAGCTCAATTAAGAAAACAGCCCCAGATGGTTCTTGCTTGTGTTGGGTCCATGCGAGGTCTAAGCAGGGCAGGGTCCTTCCTGATTGATACTTTCTCTTCTGCTTGGTTGAGTCTGCTGCTGATGCTTTTCTAAATGTTTTGGGTTTTATTCACTGAGGTTTTCATTACCAGAATTTCTGGAGGTTTTGTTTCCCACCCTTCGAAACCCTCCATCTCCTTCTACCTTGCTGAGTTTATCCACATCGTTCCTTTTCTTCTCAGTTTCTTCTCATGCTGAATTTCCCTCTCCAAGTCCTAGATTGAATTCCAATGCATTTGTGTCTTCTTCAAGTCTTCGTTCATTTTTGCCAAACGGCTTCTGCATTTCCACCGCTTTACCCATCTCACCTGTCTCTGAGGTCAGTACAGGAGGAGTTATGATCACCTGCAGGAGTCGTGTTGCCTGGCTCTTCCACGTCTCTTGTGTTTTCTGTGTTGCAATTTGTACATTTGTTGGTTTGTGTCTCTTCCATTTGTTATGTCTTTGGATTGTTTCTTGATTAACCTTCCCAAGACTCTGAACGCACACCCCTGCCCCCAGCAGGACTCAGCAAAGAGGAAACACCTGGGTATTTTCGTTGAGGTAGCTTCTGCTCCCTGCCTTCAACCACTCCAGGGCTGGAGCTGTGTTTGGCTTACTTCTCTGCATCACCTTTCTTTTCCCTGACATATATTCACTTCCTTTATGGATTTCCAAAATCTTCCTCTGTTGGGAATAGTCTATTGTCCCTTAATCTGACTCTGCGCTGGCTTTAGTCACAGTGTGATCTGAAAGTTCCCTCTTAACTCTGCTAGTCCCTGAACAAAGACAGGTTTCCCTTTCATTGTCTTCTTCAGTGTTAGCTTTCACTGTAGGGGACTTTGTTCCCCTTCCTGTTGGATCTCGGTACCTCCCTCCCTCCTTCTCTCTTCTTTCTTCCTTTCTCTCCTTCCTGTTCTCTGGACTGTTTTTCTGGTTCTTTCTGTGCACATTCGTTACTGCTTTACAGAAAACCTGTCCCTTGCTGAAAGTGTTCATCAGACCTCAGAGCTTTCTTCCTTCCCTATTTGTAGTTTGGATTTCCTTCCCTTGTCAAGAACTCACACAGGCCGTTGATTTACGACTGTGGGGATGGAACCCATTCTCATTTGATTTTAGAGGAAATGCTTTGCATTATTTTTCCTTGGTATAACCTTAGCTATCTGTTGCACAGAGCTTTTATTATGTTGGGGCTCGAACCCTCAGTTCCTTCTTTGTTCAAGGCTTTTATCATGAAGAGGTGTTGAATTTTTCTAAATCCTTTCTCTCCAACTATTGAGACAGTCACATGATTTTTGCCCTTGATTGAACTTGTATGCTTTATTGTGCTTATTGATTTCTGTTTGTTGTTTCTTCCTTGCATATCTGAAATAAAAATGTACCTGACCATGATGTATGATCTTCTTAATGTGTTGCTGAATTTGGCTTCCACCTATTTTATTGATAACTTTGCATTTATGCTAGATTTTTAGATTAGATCATTAGATTATCTAATTAGATATTTTAAGTCAAGTCCTTATCGTGTTTTTGTATTAGAGCAATATTGGTGATATGGAATGAATTTAGAAACTTTACTTCCCTATTTCATGGGCTAGTTTAAAAATCACTGGTGTAATATATTAGAAAGTAGAGTAGAGGGGGTTGGAGAGATGGCTCAGCAGTTAAGAGCACTGACTGCTCATCCAGAAGTCCTGAGTTCAATTCCCAGCAACCACTTGGTGGCTCATAACCATCTGTAATGGGATCCAATGCCCTCTTCTGGGGCATCTGAAGACAGCTACAGTGTACTCATATACATAAAATAAATGAATAAATCTTAAAAAAAAAAAAAAGAAGAAGGAGGAGGAAGAAATCAGAGTAGAGATTAGTTAGGGAAGCAGAAAACCGGCCTGAGTAGGGCCACAGGCCTCTTCCGGCCGGACCACCACCAGGGTAGCTAGAGCACAGGGTCGGCTGACACCCGCCAGCTACCCACGACCCCCGCCACAGGATTTTGAGACTTCTGGTGAGTGGAACACAGCTTCTGCTCCAGTCCAATCACGCGGGACCTGAGACTGCTTTGGTTGGGGAGGCAGAAATCCGGCCTGAGTAGGGCCACAAGCCTCTTCCAGTCAGAAAAGCACCAGGGTAGCTAGGGCGCAGGGTCGGCTGACACTCGCCAGCTACCCACAACACCTGCCACAGGATCTTAAGACTTCTGGTGAGTGGAACACAGCTTCTGCTCCAATCCAATTGCGCGCAGGACCTGAGACTGCATTAGTTAGGGAAGCAGAAAACCGGCCTGAGTAGGGCCACAGGCCTCTTCCGGCCGGATCAGCACGGGGTAGCTAGAGCGCAGGGTCGGCTGACACCTGCCAGCTACCCACGACACCCGCCACAGGATTTTGAGACTTCGGGTAAGTGGAACACAGAGTCTGCTCCAATCTTTAAACAGTGACAACGATAACAACTAACCCCAGAGATTACCAGATGGCGAAAGGTAAACGTAATAATCTTACTAACAGAAACCAAGACCACTCACCATCATCAGAACCCAGCACTCCCACTTCGCCCAGTCCAGGGCACCCCAACACACCGGAAAAGCTAGACACGGATCTAAAAGCATATCTCATGATGATGGTAGAGGACATCAAGAAGGACTTTAATAACTCACTTAAAGAATTACAGGAGAACATGGCTAAAGAGTTACAAGTCCTTAAAGAAAAACAGGATAACACAATCAAACAGGTAGAAGTCCTTAAAGAAAAACAGGATAACACAATCAAACAGGTAGAAGTCCTTAAAGAAAAACAGGATAACACAATCAAACAGGTAGAAGTCCTTGAAGAAAAACAGGAAAACACATCCAAACAGATGATGGAAATGAACAAAACCATACTAGACCTAAAAAGGGAAGTAGACACAATAAAGAAAACCCAAAATGAGGCAACACTGGAGATAGAAACCCTAGGAAAGAAATCTGGAACCATAGATACGAGCATCAGCAACAGAATACAAGAGATGGAAGAGAGAATCTCAGGCGCAGAAGATTCCATAGAGAACATCGGCACAACAATCAAGGAAAATGTAAAACGCAAAAAGATCCTAACTCAAAACATCCAAGAAATACAGGACACAATGAGAAGACCAAACCTACGGATAATAGGAGTGGATGAGAATGAAGATTTTCAACTCAAAGGACCAGCAAACATCTTCAACAAAATTATAGAAGAAAACGTCCCAAACCTAAAGAAAGAGATGCCCATGAACATACAAGAAGCCTACAGAACTCCAAATAGACTGGACCAGAAAAGAAATACCTCCCGATACATAATAATCAGAACAACAAATGCACTAAATAAAGATAGAATACTAAAAGCAGTAAGAGAAAAAGGCCAAGTAACATATAAAGGCAAGCCTATCAGAATTACACCAGATTTCTCACCAGAGACTATGAAAGCCAGAAGATCCTGGATGGATGTTATACAGACACTAAAAGAACACAAATTCCAGCCCAGGCTACTATACCCAGCCAAACTCTCAATTAACATAGATGGAGAAACCAAAGTATTCCACGACAAAACCAAATTCACACATTATCTCTCCACGAATCCAGCCCTTCAAAGGATAATAACAGAAAAAAACCAATACAAGGACAGGAACCATGCCCTAGAAACAACAAGAAGGTAATCCCTCAACAAACCTAAAAGAAGACAGCCACAAGAACAGAATGCCAACTTTAACAACAAAAATAACAGGAAACAACAATTACTTTTCCTTAATATCTCTTAATATCAATGGACTCAACTCCCCGATAAAAAGACATAGACTAACAAACTGGCTACACAAACAAGACCCAACATTTTGCTGCTTACAGGAAACTCATCTCAGAGAAAAGGATAGACACTACCTCAGAATGAAAGGCTGGAAAACAATTTTCCAAGAAAATGGTAGGAAGAAACAAGCTGGAGTAGCCATTCTAATATCTGATAAGATTGACTTCCAACCCAAAGTCATCAAAAAAGACAGGGAGGGGCACTTCATACTCATCAAAGGTAAAATCCTCCAAGAGGAACTATCAATCCTGAATATCTATGCTCCAAATACAAAGGCAGCCACATTCATTAAAGAAACTTTAGTAAATCTCAAAGCACACATTGCACCTCATACAATAATAGTGGGAGACTTCAACACACCACTTTCACCAATGGACAGATCATGGAAACAGAAACTAAACAGGGACACAGTGAAACTAACAGAAGTTATGAATCAAATAGATCTGGCAGATATCTACAGAACATTCTATCCTAAAACAAAAGGATATACCTTCTTCTCAGCACCTCATGGTACCTTCTCCAAAATTGACCACATAATTGGTCACAAAACAGGCCTCAACAGATACAAAAATATTGAAATTGTCCCATGCATCCTATCAGATCACCATGGACTAAGGCTGATCTTCAATAACAAAATAAATAATAGAAAGCCAACCTTCACGTGGAAACTGAACAACACTCTTCTCAATGATACCTTGGTCAAGGAAGGAATAAAGAAAGAAATTAAGGACTTTTTAGAATTCAATGAAAATGAAGCCACAACATACCCAAACTTATGGGACGAAATGAAAGCATTTCTAAGAGGAAAACTCATAGCTCTGAGTGCCTCCAAAAAGAAACTAGAGAGAGCACACATTAGCAACTTGACAACACACCTAAAAGCACTAGAACAAAAGGAAGCAAACTCACCCAAGAGGAGTAAACGGCAGGAAATAATCAAACTCAGGGGAATAATCAACCAAGTGGAAACAAGAAGAACTATTCAAAGAATCAACCAATCAAGGAGCTGGTTCTTTGAGAAAATCAACAAGATAGATAAACCCTTAGCCAGACTCACTAGAGGGCACAGGAAAGCATCCTAATTAACAAAATCAGAAATGAAAAAGGAGACATAACAACAGATCCTGAAGACATCCAAAACACCATCAGATCCTTCTACCAAAGGCTATACTCAACAAAACTGGAGAACCTGGATGAAATGGAGAAGTTCCTAGACAGATACCAGGTACCAAAGTTGAATCAAGATCAGGTTAATGATCTAAACAGCGCTATATCCCCCAAAGAAATAGAAGCAGTCATTAATAGTCTCCCAACCAAAAAAAGCCCAGGACCAGATGGGTTTAGTGCAGAGTTCTATCAGACCTTCAAAGAAGATCTAATCCCAGTTCTTCACAAACTATTCCACAAAATAGAAACAGAAGGTACTTTACCCAACTCATTCTATGAAGCCACAATTACTCTGATACCTAAACCACAAAAAGACCCAACATAGATAGAAAACTTCAGACCAATATCCCTTATGAATATTGATGCAAAAATCCTCAATAAAGTTCTTGCTAACCGAATCCAAGAACACATCAAAACAATCATCCATCCTGACCAAGTAGGTTTCATCCCAGGGATGCAGGGATGGTTCAATATACGGAAATCCATCAACGTAATCCAGTATATAAACAAACTCAAAGACAAAAACCACATGGTCATCTCGTTAGATGTGGAAAAAGCATTTAACAAGATCCAACACCCATTCATGATAAAAGTCTTGGAAAGATCAGGAATTCAAGGCCCATACCTAAACATGATAAAAGCAATCTACAGCAAACCAGTAGCCAACATCAAAGTAAATGGTGAGAAGCTTGAAGCAATCCCTCTAAAATCAGGGACTAGACAAGGCTGTCCACTTTCTCCATACCTATTCAACATTGTACTTGAAGTCCTAGCCAGAGCAATTCGACAACAAAAGGAGATCAAATGGATACAAATTGGAAAAGATGAAGTCAAAATATCACTTTTTGCAGATGATATGATAGTATATCTAAGTGACCCTAAAAATTCCACCAGAGAACTCCTAAACCTGATAAACAGCTTCGGTGAAGTAGCTGGATATAAAATTAACTCAAACAAATCAATGGCCTTTCTCTACACAAAGAATAAACAGGCCGAGAAAGAAATTAGGGAAACAACACCCTTCTCAATAGTCACAAATAATATAAAATATCTTGGCGTGACTCTAACTAAGGAAGTGAAAGATCTGTATAATAAAAACTTCAAGTCTCTGAAGAAAGAAATTATAGAAGATCTCAGAAGATGGAAAGATCTCCCATGCTCATGGATTGGCAGGATCAACATTGTAAAAATGGCTATCTTGCCAAAAGCAATCTACAGATTCAATGCAATCCCCATCAAAATTCCAAATCAATTCTTCAATGAATTAGAAAGTGCAATCTGCAAATTCATCTGGAATAACAAAAAACCTAGGATAGCAAAAACTCTTCTCAAAGATAAAAGAACCTCTGGTGGAATCATCATCCCGGACCTAAAGCTTTACTACAGAGCAATTGTGATAAAAACTGCGTGGTACTGGTATAGTGACAGACAAATAGACCAATGGAATAGAATTGAAGACCCAGAAATGAACCCACACACCTACTACGGTCACTTGATCTTCGACAAGGGAGCTAAAAACATCCAGTGGAAGAAAGACAGCATTTTCAACAAATGGTGCTGGCACAACTGGTTGTTAACATGTAGAAGAATGCGAATCGATCCATTCCTATCTCCTTGTACTAAGGTCAAGTCTAAGTGGATCAAGGAACTTCACATAAAACTAGAGACACTGAAACTTATAGAGGAGAAAGTGGGGAAAAACCTTGAAGATATGGGCACAGGGGAAAAATTCTTGAATAGAACAGCAATGGCTTGTGCTGTAAGATCGAGAATTGACAAGTGGGACCTCATGAAACTGCAAAGCTTCTGCAAGGCAAAAGACACCATCAATAAGACAAAAAAACCACCAACAGATTGGAAAAGGATCTTTACCTATCCTAAATCAGATAAGGGACTCATATCCCATATATACAAAGAACTCAAGAAGTTAGACTCCAGAGAACCAAATAACCCTATTAAAAAAAATTCTTTGTTCAGAGCTAAACAAAGAATAATCAACTGAGGAATATCGAATGGCCGAGAAGCACCTAAAGAAATGTTCAACATCCTTAGTCATCAGGGAAATGCAAATCAAAACAACCCTGAGATTCCACCTCACACCAGTCAGAATGGCTAAGATCAAAAATTCAGGCGACAGCAGATGCTGGCAAGGATGTGGAGAAAGAGGAACACTCCTCCATTGTTGGTGGGATTGCAAGCTTGTACAACCACTCTGGAAATCAGTCTGGCGGTTCCACAGAAAATTGGACATAGTACTACCGGAGGATCCAGCAATACCTCTCCTGGGCATATATCCAGAAGATGTCCCAACCGGTAAGAAGGACACATGCTCCACTATGTTCATAGCAGCCTTATTTATAATAGCCAGAAGCTGGAAAGAACCCAGATGTCCCTCAACAGAGGAATGGATACAGAAATTATGGTACATTTACACAATGGAGTACTACTCAGCTATTAAAAAGAATGAATTTATGAAATTCCTAGCCAAATGGATGGACCTGGAGGGCATCATCTTGAGTGAGGTAACCCAATCCCAAAGGAACTCACACAATATGTATTCACTGATAAGTGGATATTAGCCCAAAACTTAGGATACCCAAGATATAAGATACAATTTGCTAAATGCATGAAACTCAAGAAGAATGAAGACCAAAATGTGGACACTGTGCCCCTTCTTAGAATTGGGAACAAAACACCCAGGGAAGGAGTTACAGAGACAAAGTTTGGAGCTGTGATGAAAGGATGGACCATCTAGAGACTGCCGTATCCAGGGATCCATCCCATAATCAGCTTCTAAATGCTGACACCATTGCATACACTAGCAAGATTTTGCTGAAAGGACCCAAATATAGCTGTCTCTTGTGAGACTATGCAGGGGCCTAGCAAACACAGGAATGGATGCTCACAGTCAGCTATTGGATGTATCACAGGGCTCTCAATGGAGAAGCTAGAGAAAGTACCCAAGGAGCTAAAGGGATCTGCAACCCTATAGTTGGAACAACATGATGAACTAACCAGTACTCCGGAGCTCTTGTCTCTAGCTGCATATGTATCGAAAGATGGCCTAGTCGGCCATCACTGGGAAGAGAGGCCCATTGGACTTGCAAACTTTATATGCCCCAATATAGGGGAATGCCAGGGCCAAAAGAATGGGAATGGGTGGGTAGGGAAGTGGGGGGCGCTATGGGGGACTTTTGGGATAGCACTGGAAATGTAATTGAGGAAAATATGTAATAAAAAATATTAAAAATTAAAAAAAAAAATAAATAAATACATATATAAAAAGAAATCAGAGTAGAACACAGCAGTAGATCCATCCAGCCTTGAGCTTTTCTTTGTTGGATACTACTGCTGATTCAATCTTATTATTCATTTTAGATTGGCTTATTTATACCTTCTTCAATATTGGTAAGTCATACATGTCTTGAAATTTGTCAGTTTCTTCTAAATTTTCCAATTTGTTAAAGATATTCTGAAAGTATTCCTCACTGTGTCTTCAGATGTCATTTCTATGGTAATATAGCTCATTTTTGCATTTTATTGTTCTCTTGATTAATTTGGCTGAAGGCTCGTCAGCCTTGTTCTCCCTTGTGAGGACCAACTTGTCTCACCAACCCATTGTTGCTCTGGCCTGGCTCGTGAATCCCACCTTAGTCCTTGTTGCTTCACATCTACTAACTTTGGGTTTATCTTGTCTCTGTTCTTCTAAGCCCCAATGGACAAATTACAATGGCATGTGTGACCTGCCAATATTGAAACAAGAAGATACCAATAGCCTAGAAAGCAGGTCTGTAATGGGCAATAAGATTGGGTTGCTTATTTGAGACCTAACTTTTTAATGTGGTGCTCAGTTATGAACGACCCTGCAGCACTCTATCCACGGTTCTGGGAAGCAGTGGTTTCATTTCAGCTGGCCGAGGGCCTCTCCATTTCCTCCCGGATCCTTTCCAATGACCACTTACTATTCAAGCATCCCTGGTTCAGTCTCCAGGGCTGTATAGTGTGTGCTTCTTACTCCTGATTTCTAGAGTAATTCTACTATAATTATTATGATCGGGTAAGCTGCAAGGAATTCTTTCTTTTTCCTTCTTTATATTTGCTAACTCTTTCTCTTTAGAATAAGTGGTCTGTTTTAGAGAAAACCCCATGGCCTGGCCCAAAAAAAAAAAAAATTATATCCTATAGGTTTTGAATAAAATATTCTATGGTAGAGTTTAACTTTGAAGTGTCTACTGATTTTTTTGGATTAATATGGCTTTTTGATTAATCTAGATTACATATAAAATTCAAAGACATTCACATACCCATAAACACCACACACACACACACACACACACACAACGTGTGTGTGTGTATGCATGGTGAGGTTGTAAAAATATGTTTTATACAATTTTTTGAGGCAGATTCTCATTTTGTGGCCAGGACTGGAGTTATGAGCTATGTAACCTGGCCTGGCCTTGAAGTCATGGTGACCCTCCCATTATTGTATTTGGACTGATCTGCCCCTTGTTGTCCAATGGTGTTTATGAATCTGGGTGCATCAATGTTCCATATATATATATATATATGTGTGTATATATATACATATATACACACACATATACACATATACATGTGTATATATAGATATTTGTAATTATTATATCTAGATGGATTGTCTCCCCTATTACTATATAATGATTTCTTCTGTTCTTCCTAATTTTGGTTTGAAACACGCTTTGTTCTATCTCACAACTGCTCTGTCAGATCCTATAGCTCATGTCCTATCCCATACTGCTGTCAGATCCTATAGCTCAGGGGCTGCTCTTCTGTGTCCGTTCATTTTTCTCCCCATGTACATCGTTGCCATTGAGGTTTCTTGGAAACAGGTATTGCTTTTAACCCATTCAGCCCGTCTCCATCCTGAGACCATACACATGCCCATGTGTGTTCTTTTTAAAGCAATAGTAAAGTCACAATACGAAAGGATACAGGAACATCTGACCCCCAAAAGTTGAATTTTAAACCCACTCTCTGGTAACTTACCACTACAGATTAACTTTGGACGGGACTGGTGGACTAAGGAACAGCGGGGGCAGGCCCAGACCAGAGCTCAGCCAGCCAGGCTCAGGGACTCAGGTTTCATGGCCTGGACTTACCTAGAGAAAAACCGCATAGTAAATGCCTACGGTCTCTCTTACCTTTTCTCAGAAGAGCCAAGTGGAGAGCACATGACTGAGTTGGAAAACACCAAGTCCTTGGTTCACAGACTATTCACTATCCTGCATTTAGAGGAGTTCCAGAAGAGACGAGAGCGCCATCTGATGGCGAAGATCGACCACCTGCAGGAACAGCTGCGGCCCTTGGAGCAGGTGGGAAGGCTTCCTAGCCTGTCTGTGTGCTAGACGCCGCCTGTGGTTAATGAGTGAGTGCCTGTCACGGGAGCGTTGGGGTATTTTGTGCATGCTTATTTTCTCCTTCAGTCTGAAAATGGGCTGTGAGCTGCGACCTGTGAGCCGAGTACCATCTTCCTGGTTTTGAGATGAGGGACAAGGCAGCTGAGGTGTACAGCTAGCGTGTGGCGGGTGATCTGACCCAGAGCTGGGGGCTTCTGCCTCCTCAGCATCACCAGAAGTCTCTGGACAGAAGACTGTTAAATGGGATATTGTAGAGTGCTACATCTCAGGTTTCATTTCTGCCTAAGAGAACTGTGGGTGGCAAGTTAGTAATGGCTCATAACCTATGGGTCTTTTCTCCAAACTATGGGGGGAAACACAAACAAACAAAAACCCTGATTGTTATCTATCTATCTATCTATCTATTGATTGATGAATGGGGTGTGGTAATCTGTTTTAAGGGGAAACTTGAATTCTTTAAGCTGTAATTCCACTTATAATATTTAAAAAATGGTTAGAGGTAAAGGAGAGGGAAATGGGGTGGGGGGAGTTTGTTGAGGGGGAATTGGGAAGGGGGACAACATTTGAAATGTAAATAAAATAATTTTAAAAAATGGGTCTTCGTGTATGACTGGAAACTCTAGAAATGCAGTAATTATCTCCAAAGGCATTGGGAGAATGGTAGAGATGCACTTTTTTTGGTTTTGTTTTCTTGGATTATTTACCCACATTTTGCTTTTTAAGAAATGGTATTCTGGGTATGGTGGTGCCTGCCTTCACCCAGCCCTTGTGGGGCAGAGGAAGGCAGATCTCTATGAATTCAAACCCAGCCTGATCTGCACAGCAAGTCTGGGGAAGACAGCTCCATCTACAAGATGACCCTGCTTCATTTCACAGGACAGAGTGCATCTCTGGAGGACCACATGGGCACAAAGTGCCTGAGTCACAGAGTGGCCTTGGAGGGACAAAGCAAACAGGCCGGGATTTCACCTGGGTTTCAGAACCAGCTTGTGGGCTTCTAATTGAAATCTCCTATAGTGTTCATGGGCTTGGGCTTGGGTTTTTGAGACAGGGTCTCTCTGTGGTCGTGGCTGTCCTGGAACTGTTTACCAGGCTGCCCTCAGACTCAGAGATCCTCTTGCCTCTGACTTCTGAGTGCTGGCATTAAGGGCATGTGACACTACGCCTGGCTAGTTTGTTTTCCACGAGCAGATAATTACCTTTATAACTTAAAAGTGTTAACGTACTGATTTGGAAATAAGCCATTGTTATATATTTCATAAATGCCATTTTTCTACCTACATGACCTCTTCAAAGCAATGCATCGTGTTCACTGGTTCAACTGTTTCTTCTTGGTTTTGTTTCTCCCTTAAGCTGGCAAACTCATAAACCGAATGGTTTTCCCTTCCTCCAGGTCAAAGCTGCAATAGAAGCCCGGTCGGAAGCCAACACCAGCGGTCTCCTGTGGGCCGGCTTAGCTCTGCTCTCCGTGCAGGGCGGGGCGCTGGCCTGGCTTACTTGGTGGGTGTACTCCTGGGATATCATGGAGCCAGTTACCTTCTTCCTGTCGTTTGCGAATTCCATCGTCTTTTTTGCATACTTCATCATAACTCGGCAGGTGGGTAGTTAGGAAAATGCTAAGTCAGAATGGCAGTCTAAAACAGTTGGTTGTTTTCAACCTGTGGGTCATGACCCCACAAGACCCTCCCACAGGGGTCACCAAAGATCATTGGAAATACTGGAGATTTACATTATGACTCATAACAGTAGCAAAATTACAGTTATGATGTAGCAATGAAAGTAACTTTACAGTTGGGGGTCAGCATAACATAAGGAAGTGTATTGAAGGGTTGCAGCATTAGGGAGGTTGAGAACCTACTGGTCTCAAGCTTCCTCATCCCGGCAAGCAGTGTCTTGGTTAGAGTTCCTATTTCTGTGATGAAACACCATGACCAAGAGCACCTTGGGGAGGGAAGGGTTTACCTGGCTTACATACCCTAAGCCCCAGTCTTCTGAGGGAAACCAAGGCAGGAACTCAAACTGGGCAGGGACCTGGAGGCAGAGGCTGGGCAGAAGCCATGAGGGAATGCTGGTGACTGGGTTGCTCAGTGTGCTTTCTTACAGCACCCAGGACCACCAGCCCAGGGATGGTGTTGCTGGTGTCGTCCTCAATTGAGCCTAGCCCTCCTGTATCACTAGTTAAGAAACTGCCCTACAGGCTTGCCGATAGCCTGATCTAGTTCTCAATTGAGGCTCCTTTCTCTTCAGATGACTGTAGTTTGTGTCGAGCTGACATAAAACTAGCTTGCCCAAGCAGCAAGCAACAAACCCTTTTATTTCCTGAGTCTTTTGAAGTTCTTCACAAGGTTGGCTGGAATCTTTACAGCATCAAAAAATTTTAATTCTTACAGATGAAGGAATATAAACACATGAACTCCTCCGTTGGGATAAATGAGTCACGTTCCCTACACATTAATCAACGACATCGAACTTGGGCTACAAAAATTAGTTATTCCCAGTAACTAGTTTTGTGTCAAGGTTGCCAAAGCATCCCACTTTCGCCAGAATGTACATTTTCTTGTCCCAGTTTGTCTGCCTGTAAGAGGTGCTCTCAACTCCCATCATGCCCTGCTCTGACGGCCACTGTAGATACCTACGGCCCTTCCTCGCCCCACTTTGCCATGACGCGGCTGAATTAGTATCTTCATTTAAACGATGATGCTCCGCCGTCTCCTCTCTCCTTCAGAACTACACATACTCATCCCTCCGGAGCAGGCAGTTTCTTCAGTTCTTCCACAAGAAATCGCAGCGGCGGTGTTTTGATGTGGAACAATACAACAAGCTAAAGGAAGACCTTGCTGAGGTACATTACTGAGAGCATATATCCGAGCTGGTTCCTGTTTGGGAGACAGGGAAATGCATGCAAAGCTGAGATTTTTTTTCATGGATTGTTTAGCCAAACTTTGGGATCGATTTTTTTTTTTTAAGAATATGAATTGGGGAAAAAATGATAAAAGGGAATTAATTACCTGGTACTTTATGAAGCCATAAACTCATCTCTTAAAAAGGGATTCATAAAGCTGGGTGTCTTAGTCAGGGTTTCTATTCCTGCACAAACATCATGACCAAGAAGCAAGTTGGGGAGGAAAGGGTTTATTCAGCTTACACTTCCATACTGCTGTTCATCACCAAAGGAAGTCAGGACTGACTCAAGCAGGTCAGGAAGCAGGAGCTGATGCAGAGGCCATGGAGGGATGTTCCTTACTGGCTTGCTTCCCCTGGCTTGCTCAGCCTGCTCTCTTATAGAATCCAAGACTACCAGACCAGAGATGGTCCCACCCACAAGGGGCCTTTCCCCCTTGATCACTAATTGAGAAAATGCCTTACAGTTGGATCTATGGAGGCATTTCCTCAACTGAAGCTCCTTTCTCTGTGATAACTCCAGCTGTGTCAAGTTGACACAAAACTAGCCAGTACACTGGGCATAGTGGCTTATACCTTTGATGCATCCCAGCACCAGGGAGTTCTTTGTGAGTTCAAGGCTAACCTGTCTACATATTTAGTTTCAGGACAGCCAGAGATGTATACAATGAGACCTGTCTCAAAAGAAACAACTGAACAAACAAAACATCAAAAGATTCCAACAGGCATTGACCTCAGTGACTTAAATGTCTTCTTGCCCCAAGGAGATGTTGAATTTGTACAACTCCCCTCAAACATCAATGCTGACATCTCTTATTTTCTCTGACCTCGAGCTTTTCCCCCCTCACAACAGGCTACAGAATCCCTGGAAAACGTGCGCCGCTCCCTCCGCTTGCGAATCCAAGGAGAGGAAGTCAGCGAGAAGAACTAGACACACGCTTTAAACTCAGAAGGCGATGTGCTGGTCTGATAGCTTACCAACTGGACGTTTTTAAGGTCTTGTTCATTTCCGCTTGACGTTTTCATACAGTTTGGTTAATAAATTTGTGTGAAACAGCAAAGTATTCATTGACAACCGCACTCCAGCTGGTTTGACAATCTGTGTGTCCTGATGTGTCAAGTGGCCTGTGCACCCCAGCAGGGAGGCTGCTACCCATGCTCCTCCCCAGCTGGCTACACATGGGGGTAAAATGATCAGCGTTAAAATGGTCAGCATTTGGCATTCGTTCCCTTGGAGTACAAACTTGAGCCACAGCGTGAGACCCGTCTCAAGAAATAAAGTTCACGTTAATAACAAGAACCAAAGTCTCACGCTGTGGCTCAAGCTTGTACGCCAAGCGATCCTCCTGCCTCAGTACAGGTGTAAGCCCTAACGCCCAGTTTCTTTTTGTTTTTTACTGTGCAATAGTTGTATGGCCATAGCACTGTACAGATGCCCCACTACTCATACTGGTTCCTCCTCAACTGCAGGCGAAGCAAGGCACCCAAGGCATTGCTTTTATACCAGCAAATTACGTGTTCCTGTTCTCAAAGACCCAACATAACCCTTAACCAGCAGGTTAGTGACGAAATATTAGGATTCAAAAATGTGTATGTTAATAAGAACCTTAAAGGAAAACTAATTATACTGTTAATTCAATCATCTGCTAAAAATGTCACGTTCTTCAGTTTTAGGTTACTGTAGCATCCCATTTTGGTAGATGTTTTGCTTACAGTGGTCAAGATTCACTGCATGCTGGCCTACAGTGGCTAGGTGTTATGTCACATGTCTTTTTCAGGTAGCTATCACTGCGTGTGTGCCGATAGGGGTCGTATGTACCTAGAGTGGCTAAGTATAACTATACATGTGCCTGTATGTGGTTACATGTCACTACATACTATATTTCATTCTCAGAGTGCCATCAAATAATTCTGAAAAGTTTATTGTTTCCCAAAATGGGAATTAAAGCCACATATAAAGTTTACCTTGATTAGAGGTAAACAAGATAGTAAATGAATACATGACCAAGTCAAATAGGCCCACTATAAATCACATAAGCATAGGAATTAGAAAGTGTCAATGAGTTTTAGACATTTTATTACGCGAAAACAATCTCAGTCTAGAGTTTCAAAAGTCTTTACAAACATTATACAGTAAACGCGCATAAACAGTGTCACAGAGGGAAGACAAGGTAGTTGGTATTTAGAGTAACCTTACAGTTTACTAAAAACGTAATAAATGTAGTAGACATTGATGCATAGTAATTTCCTGAGGATTATTTTTAGCCCTTTCACCACGTGTCCAACATGATTGAAAAGTAACAAATACAAAACATTACTTTTCTATGGCATCTAGAAACAGTTTACATTGATAGGTGAAAGTCTTCCACCAGCTGGCCTCTGTATAAAAAGGGAAATGTGTGTGAAATATATGTAGCAAGACAGATGGCCCTACTTACTAGGTTTGGGACAGAAATGCAGCTTTTTGGTCAGCATTGAGGCGAAGCAGGGAACCTGCTTCTTGCCGATTGCACCCGGGTCTTTGCAGAAGTCCACGCGGCGCTGAGAGACCTTTCTGTTCACCAGCGTGAGCAACTCCGTGAACTCCAGGGAACTGCCGTACCTCGCCAGCATCTCACACAAATCCTGAATGTACCAGGAGCCGTTCACAGTTTCTCGGTGAGAGTAATACCCTGGAACGAGAGAGGGGGTGCTTCATGGTCACAGAGAGACACTTAGGATGAAGTCAGTTACAGAAATGACAGCTCCCAAAAGTCCCTGAAAGACTAAGGCATGCTGCTCATGGTGTGGTGACGATTCTTCTCCATCACTTAAGCTAATGTAGGAAAACATATTAATTCTATGGTTTTACATAAAGGATGAATGAAATTTGACAGAAGCCATCTAGGAAAGGCTATGGCAAGTGAGTGAGTCTCCTGGAGATGGCCCACTGTTATTTGCATGGCTGTGATGGGCGCCCTCTGGAGAGGCACAGCCCCAGAAACTTCTTCCCAGGATTGCCTCTCTCGCGGCTGAAGTGCCTTTCCTGACACTATCACCTAGCCCAATGATTCCTGGGCATTAGCCCACCCTACTGGGCAAATTTCTTGCAGATCAACATGAAGATGAACTTTCATGAAGTAATGCTGTTAAAATGAATTAATGACTTTATAGCATTCCTGATTTGGTTCAAATAATTTTAGGAAAAAAGTTGGGAGAGAGAGCCACCCTCCCAACCCCCACTCCCACCCTAATGGGCTGCTATCAGCATGACCCTAACTGCCAATGCCATACCCTTTTTTGCTGCCTGCCTCAGTTTACCCTGTGAAGCCAAAGAAGGCTTTTGACAGAAATTTTCTCTACTTTCTGAAAAAGCAAACTAGAACAAAATAATACCCAATGAATTTGAGATCAGAGATTAAACAACAACTATTTAGATTGAAAGCAAAGAATTTAGCAAACTATTTTTCAGCAAGGCTTTCCACAAATATATCAAAGTGGTGCTGCCACGCTATCACCAAATGACAGCAAGCTGCTAACAGCCAACACAAGTACACAGCTGCTGTTGTTTTTCCGTAAGGTATTTTACATTTCATTTATCAATCAGAAAGGACCCCTTCACTGTGATTAGGCCTGTGGCTTTTTAACAGAACATAGTGATTTAATTGTGGAAAACCACTCAAATTCAAAGGTGACACAGGCTTAAGCCAAAAGTACAGGTCACCGGCTCTCATCAGCCTCTGCTCGCTCACCTTCTGCGACAGAGTAGCACATGAGGAAGTCTGCCCCCGCTGGCAGCGTGTACACAGATGCAGCATCCACCTGGGTCACATTGTCCAGCTTGTCTGTCTGGTGATCCACCACGTCCAGGGGAACCACAGGTACGTCATGCTGGCTGCCCCGACAGGCCTACAGAAGAGAGGGGAAAGGACACGTTCTCTGCCTGCCATCTTGTTACCAATGCTTGATATGCGGTGAGAATATGTAATTCAGCATACCGCCCATTAGAACGGAAGCCGTGTAAGCAACTCAAAAACGAGGCAATCAGGCTCTGAGAGATGCAAGCTAGCAAAGCTGATTTCTCTATGATGTTTCATTTTAGACAATGTTTATAAAACCTGGTCTAACCCACCCTGCAAATAACCCCCAAACATGCTGAATGGTATACAGAACTATCTCCCTTACCTGAATGTTTTATTCAATCAGGTAATTACTCCCAAGTGACCACTGAGGTCACAATCGAAACAGCATTGACTCCAGAGGTCATCTATGCTCGTGCCTTCACCTTCTCTTCCCACTGTATTTTTAAAATTATGTTTTAAAAAGTATGTATCTACGTGTATATCTGTGGCTGCGCACATGTGAGTGCAGGTGCCCCCAGGAATCAGAAGACGGTGTTGGGTGCCTTGGAGGAGGAATGGGAATGTAGCTCCCCTGCAAGAGCAGCAATATGTGCCTTCATCACTGAGCCACCCCTCCAGCCACGAGCACCCACCTGCTGGTGTGCACCCTCACCCTCGCCCTCTCCCTCTCTCGATCTCTCTCCAGATCACCATGTTCCCACTTCAAGGTGAGTTCTAAATTTATCTCTATTCATTTCAATTGAGAAGCTAGTATTGAAGTTTTTTGCTTTTTGGCTTGAGGGCCTCGTGGTTGCTTGTCCAGTGCTCGTCCACTGAGCTACACTCTGCTCCTCAGGGTTACAGGCTAAACCGGGCTCCTGCCTCAACTTCACATGCCGAAGCCTCTGATACCAGATCTGTAATGCTCCATGCTCCAAACACTGGTTTGTTTGTTTGTTTGTTTTTTCTTTCTAAAACTGTCTGGCAGCTTGGAGAAATGTAAGGAGATGAAGCAGGTGAAGATAAGCCTGTTTCCTCTCCCATCACTTCCCCTGGCTTCCATGCTCCCACAGACCAGAGCCCAGTATAGCTAGGCTGCCTTCTAGGGTCCTGTGCAATCCACGTCCAGTGGCTCCTCCTCCAAACCCAGCCCAGCCACACAGAGGTGACTATCTGTCATACCACACGTTAATCATTTTGGTTGGTTGGTTTTTCAAGAAAAGGTGGCACTGGCTGGCCTAGAACACACTCTGTAGACCAGGCTGCTTGCTGGGGGGCCTCGAACCCATAAGCTTGGGGATTAAAGGTGTGCTCATGCCCAGTTCAAAACACTCTTATCATAAAGAAACGCCAAAACTCCAAGAACAACTCTAGCTGACCAGGGTTCAAAGGATTCTAATTATAGAGGGAATTATTTTAGGAATTGACTTTTTAACCTTTTTAACCAACACACTGAGTTTTATAGCTGAGAAGACCAGTCTTACCTGGATGATAAATATCTTGGGTTTTCCAACCAGGCTCTGACACTTGTCTCCTTTGAACAAGCCAGTCACCGTCTGAATTTCAATTTTGGCGTCGTATGCATAAACGTGGTTGCCTTCCCCGTGGCTCAGGAAGACACAGATGAAGCAATCGGCGTCTATGTGGCTTGAAGTCGACACTACAGATGCCCCCAAAAACACACGCAGAGGTGAAAAGGAGAGTTTGTTATCCACAGGTGGAATCACAAGTTACAGGCACGAGAACAAAAATACACTTACATAACGGCAGGAGAGGGGCCTGCTTAAAAAAGTACAAACTTCCTGTAATAACTCACACCTTTTTCTTCCTTAATATTGGGTCTCAGTTGGCCAGGCTACAGTGTTTCTTGGCCCTAAACTCTTTCTGATGTTGGTTGTTTGAGACAGGGACTGACACCGTTGCATGTGAAGGCTGGCCTGTAATCTTTCACCCCCAGCCTCCCCGTGCTGTGTTACAGGTACGAACTACCATGGCTGGCTTAAAAAACAATTATTAAAATTTAAAGCAATTTCTCAAGAACAGAAAAATGGAGAAAAAAAGGCTGGGGAGCTCCTTTAAAATCCAAGTTACTTAAAGAAACAACAACAAAACCATCCTAGATCAACATAACATCCCCAAGACCATAGATACAGAAATTCTCTGTAAAATGCTTACAAGCAGAATTCAACAATACACTAAAAGACCATGACCAAGTTAATTTAATTGCAGGATTATAATGATGGCCCATCATATGCAAACCAGTGACCATAATACAGGATATAAATAGACTCAAAAACGGAAGTACATTATCATCGTGAGAGATGCAGAAAAAGATGTTGACAAAGTTCACCATCTCCTGATGGAAGCCCTGAAGAAAGCAGGACCAGAAGAAACGCAGTTCAACACCACACAGGCTGCACATGAGTGGCCTACAGCAGCTCTACACCAGCAGGAAAAGCGAACCATTTCCTCGAAGGACAAAAGCCCCTCTACACTTACTCAATACGCTGCTGTAAGTGTTAGCTAGCACAGTATGGCAAGAAGAAGAAATGAAAGAGATACAAACGGGAAAGGCAGAAGTAAATTATCCCTGTTTGTAGTCGATGCGATTTTCTACTTAAAAGACACAACCAGCTGGAGAGATGGCTCAGCAGGTGAGAGCGCAGGTTGCCCTCTGTTCGGCTCCCAGCACCCACGAGGCGGCTCACAAGCATCTGTTACTTTAGACTTCAATGCTCTCGTTTGCCCTCTGAAGGCAGCAGGCAGTTTACACGCACACAGACAAAACACTCAAACACATAAGGTTTTAAAAACTAAAAATAAAAAAGCACTAAATACTCCAACAGAAAAATTCAGATCTGATTAACCTTTTCAGCCAAACAGCAGGATACAAAAATCAGAGCTTTCTTGTATGTATGCTGCCCACTGGGAAAGAAAGCAGAACAGAATCCTATTTACCATAGCACTGAAAAAGAAAGAAACAGAAATAACCTAGAGGTGAAAGAAATAACCTAGGTGAAAGGCCTCCAGCTCCTGGGGTGACAATAGTGAGAAAATGGCTACCATACAAAAGCTACCTATGGGCTCTCATGACAATTCTTCACAGAATTAGAAAACATCTTGAGTTGGATACTGAAGCACGAGGGACCCCTAACAGCCAGGGCAATCCTGAGCAAATAGAACAATGCTGGGGTTATCATCACACTGATTTCCAGTGTGGTGCCAGAAAAGACACACCGACCGATGGGACCGAGGGCCCAGACGTAAACGCACACTGCACAGAGACACACCGACCAAAGGGACCGAGGGGCCAGACATAAACCTACACAGCTCCAGACACTAATTTTTGGCAAAGGAATCAAAGCATACATGAGAGAAAAGACAAAAGACAATCTCTTTAACAAACTGTGCAGGGAAACTGGACGTCCACTGGAGAAGTGACTTTAAGACCTGAAATGACTACAAGCACTTCAAGATCCAGGCATAAGCAGGATGCTGAGACGGCTGACAGGTAAAGGTGCTTGTGGCTCAGGCTGAGGGAGTCCCAGAATCCACATGGTAGAAGAAGATTCCCTCCCAAAGCTGGCCCACAATATCCACATGGGTGCTGTGGCATGTGTGTAGGCTCACACCCCTGCAGACACAAAATAGTACATGAGTAAGAAAAAGAGTAAGTGACAGACAAAGCCTTTCTGAAAAGGACTCCAACAGCTCAGGAAACACTTCCAGGAACTGCCAAATGGGACCACATGAAAAATTAAACGAACTTCACAGCAAAAGAAACAATTACCAGAGTGAAGATATAGCCTACAGAATGAAAGGAAATCTTTTTTTGGCCATACATATGAAGAAATTAGGTTAGTATCTAGACTATATAAAGAATGATGGGGGAGGAGAAAACCTACTAGAAAGCCAAATAATCCAATCAGAAAATAATGAATGAAACATGGGGATGCTTCTCCAAACATGAAGTACCAAGCCAGGCGGTAGTGGCACATGCCTTTAATCCTAGCACTTCAGAGGCAGAGGCAAGTGGATGTCTGAGAGTTCAAGGCCAGACTGGTCTACACAAAGAGTTCCAGGACAGCCAGGGCTATACAGAGAAACCCTGTCTTGAAAAAAAGAAAAATGTGAAATACCAAGTGTCAGTAGCAAGGTGACAGAATGTTCATCAATCTCAGCCATCAGAGAGACAAATCAGAAAACCTTGGGATCATTTCCTCTCAGTCAGAATGGCTCTCATAAAAAATAAAAGACAGCAACAAGAACCAGTGCTGGGGAGGGTGGGAAGCGGGCAGATGTGGGGGGAATTGGCCTAGGGAAGAGGGAAGGAGGCTGGGGAGGAGGGAAAGGGGATGCAGAGGAAGGAAGGGGTTTGGGGAAGAGGAAGCAGGCTAGGGAGGAGGGAAAGTAGTCAGGGGAGGAGGGATGGGGGCTAGGGAGGAGGAAAGGGGGCTGGGGAGGAGGGATGGGGGCTAGGGAGGAGGGATGGGGGCTGGGGAGGAGGGAAGGGGACTGGGGAGGAGGGAAGGGGACTGGGGAGGAAGAAATGGGGCTAGGGAGGAGGGACGGGGGCTGGGGAGGAGGGAAGGAGGCTGGGGAGGAGGGAGCCCTTGTACGGTGCTGGATAGAGCATAAGCAACCATAGGCACCATGGAAATCAACCCCGAGCTTCCTCAGAAAACAAAGCCCAGCTCCCAGCTGCACCACCCCTGGGAACACACCCCAGGGGATCCAGGACAGCTCATGGAGACACCCACTCACCCATGCTTACGGCAGCACGACTCACAACAGACAAACCATAGAATCAGCATAGCTGTCCCTCAACTCATAACAAGTAGAGAAACGTGGTGCGTCCACATAGTGAAGTTTTACTCAGCCATAAAGAACTAAATATGGGGCTGGTGAGATGGCTCAGTGGGTAAGAGCACCCGACTGCTCTTCCGAAGGTCCAGAGTTCAAATCCCAGCAACCACATGGTGGCTCACAACCATCCGCAACGAGATCTGGCGCCCTCTTCTGGAGTGTCTGAAGACAGCTACAGTGTACTTACATATAATAAATAAAATAAATCTAAAAAAAAAAAAAAAAAAAAAAAAAAAAAAGAACTAAATATGTCATCTGCAGAAAAATGCATGGAACTGGAGATCATCGCCCTAAGCAAAACAGGGCAGGCCCAGAAAGAGAAGGCTCACATTCTCTCCCTGAAAGTGCAGCCTTTAGCTTCACACAACTCTCTCACCTGTCATACTCATGCGACGTGGACATAGAAGGCAGACTATCTGGGAAGAGGAGGGGGACCAGCTGGAGTGGAGGTGAGGGGGACCAGCTGGAGTGGAGATGAGGGAACAGATGATAAAGAGTAAATATGGTCAAAAATGCACAATGCACTTGAAACATGAATGCCACTATGAAACCTGCTTTATACGGTGACTATTTGGTATTTTCAGAATTATTTTTTAAAGACCCACGTGACTTTGGTAATACATTAAAAGTTTCTTTGAATGAGCAGACTTCCCTACAGTAGACCAAAAACCTATAAGCAACCATGCAACAGCTGCCTCTGTGGCTGCACCCTGTGTCATACCAGACTCTCGAGAGCTTCTGGGAGAGCTGAGACCCCATGTCCTCCAAAGCTAATGAGAAAAGCAGGAAACCTAGTAAGCAGCCAGTTTCAATTATAACTATTTTCAATTTAATTAAAGGAAAGCACAAAATGATAGTGCCAAGAGCAATAACAAGCCATTAGCACATGATCTGAAGGCTCAAAGCATGCAGGGAGGACTGACTCTAAATTGCATTATCATAAGAATACCTACTGCATGATGCTGCAACAGATCACAGACCCAGGCAATCAGATCTACAGACAGCTAGCATCGAGTACCCAGGTAATCAGACCTACAGACAGATAGCATCGAGTACCCATCCCATCAGAGACCTTAAAGAGCAAGGCTACCTACCCTCGTGAATTTTTAGCAGGAGTTCTTCTGCTCTGAGGTCGTTAAAGCATTTCACTTCAAATCCTAGATCTGAAAACCTGCTGACACAATGAGCTCAGAATTAGCTTGTGAGTATTTCCGGGCTATCCGAGACCCTTACCTCCTTGAGGAATTCCATGCCTATTTTTAAGACATACAAAAAAACAACCATGGCAATTCCCTTGATCATCTGCCCTGTGAAAGGGCTTAGCAGTGACAAGAGCCAATTCAATGATGACTCTTACCATCTCCTGCAGACCTTAGTGACAAGGAAAACCCAGTGGTTTGTTTGTGTTAGCCTCATGCATGCTAAGCACACGCTGGGTCCCAGGGAGGCTCTCAATCCGCCATCAGTGCTAAATTACGATTAGCTAGCACTTAGGTGTATCATGCCAGAGTTACCTGCGAGTCAGGTTGTCTCTGTCTGCGTTGGTGCCCCGCCTCTCTGGGAGTGTCAGGTGCCAAAAGAACCTCTCGTGATTGAAGATGAGGGCAATTCCTCTCCTCTTGTGGTCCATCTTGTACTGCTCGGCTGGATCGAACACTTCCCTACTAATGAAGAGTAAAAAAACCAATCAGTCCAGGCCCTTTGCCAAGGAGGTTCTCCACGGCCTAATGCAGTTCCTGGTTGTGGCGACCCCTACCCACCCGGAAAGTTATATTTGTTGCTACTTTGTAACTGTAATTTTGCTACTCTTATGAGCTGTAATGAAAATATTTGTGGTTTCCAAAGGCCTTAGGTGACCCCTAAGAAAGTTGACCCCTGTGTAAGTCTTTTGATCCCACAGGGGTCATTACCCACAGATGAGAATTACCACTCTAACCAAACCTACATCTCAGCTCCCCAAATGCTAAACATCACTGAACCTATATAAGATGTCATTACGTAAGATGGCAGTGACCAAGAACAGAAAGGCTTTTACAAGCCAAGAATATCTTTACCTTTTGTAGAAGCCATCGGTTTCTGTCATGTTTTACTTTCACCTATTAGGAAAACAAAGTTGTTGTCTGTTAATTTCATTTTTTTTTTCTGAGACAAGATTTTATTATGTAGCCCTGGGTGGTCTGGAACTCTCTATGTAAACCTGGATGGCCTCTAACTCACAGAAACCGTGTGCCTTGGCCTCCTGAGGGCTGAGATTAAAGGTGTGTGCCCCCACAGCTTCCTCATTTATTTTACTTTCAACCAAAGTGCAGCAAAGGTGCTCCACCCCTCAGACCCCAGACCTCTAAGACTCATGGAAAAAAGGGGGAGCTATCCTATGAGTAAATCAGCTACAGCAACATTCTGCTCCTCTGGCTTTCAAAATAATAAATGATAAACAGAAATGGAGACAATCTTATCCAAACACGTGTGCCTGAGTTAAACAATTCTGTGGTCATAGAGTTTGAGGGAAATACACAGTTGCTTTGGTGTACAGAGCAGGAGCTGAATCATATAGGGAACTGAGTCCACTCTGTGGTTTACAGTGTTTCCAGCAAAGAAATCTACTTAACTGGAAGAGGGCAAGGCCTGCATTGCAAGGCTCAGATTTTGGTTTTCTGAGTCACCTATTTCCAATGAAAACACTGTTAAGGGATCCCTGACTCACTACTGATACCTCACAGCCCTCTGAGCAACCCTGCACTGCATCCTTCCCTACTCTGGGGAGCGCTATCTGACAGGCCTCTCTGTGCTGATCCAATTGTTCAATGTACGCAACGCAGTGTGTTGGTCACTAGCCACCTGCGCCTATGAAGCACCTGAGATGTAGCAAGTACAACAGAGCAGCTCAAAATTATCATCTCAGTGTCATTCAGGGAGGCCTCACAGTCATGGGCTCAATGCATTTGTTCCTCCTGGCTCAGCATGTGGAGTAGCTCAGACTAGAAGAGCTCACCACCTGGCCCAGCTCCCAATGCTGGTAAATATGAAGGGACACATTCAGGGCTGGAGAGATGGCTCACAGGTTAAAAGCACTGACTGTTCTTCCAGAGGTCCTGAGTTCAATTCCCAGCAACCATATGGTAGCTCACAACCAGCTGTAATGGGGGATCCAATGCCACCTTCTGGTGTGCTGAAGACAGCTACAGTGCACTCACATTCATAAAATAAATCAATCTTAAAAAACAAAAAAAGAAAGAGGCACATTCAACAGATGGCATCTGTACTGTAATTGGTTCAATAATCTGTTCTCCTTTGGTTAGTTACCAAATTAAAGGGAGGAGAGAGTTATGGACAAAGAGGAAGGCTAACAGGATACAACTTTTGGTAGGGGTCTTTGACGTGGAGTCGATTATTTTTCCCTCTGTCCTTAAACAGACTTCCCGAATCTGCTTGTTCTAACCTCATATCAATAAAGCAAATCCAAGGCCACCCTGGCGGTGAGGCTGAGTGGGGAGGCGGCTCAGTCCCTGTTAGCCTAGAGTTTACCCAGGCAGCACCATTTCTCAGTGAAGAGTCCAGTTGGGCATTTCCTTGTCCAATAGGTGCTAAGTAGGTTTCCTCTGTCTGCCTCAGAATTGCCAGTGAGTGTTAGAAGGCCGACTCCTGGGTCGTGGTGGCTACTGAGACCTACAGAGCCAGAATCCAGGAAGGGACTGCCAACCTGCCTTTGTAGCAAGGCACCCGAGAGCTGCCAAAGTGGCAAGAATGCCAGCCACAGCTTGCCAAGTCCCTTGAAAGCCTTGGAGACCAACTTTGCTCTTCCTATCCAATGGGAAGCTTCAGTGTGGGTTGTCTCACACATCTCCCTCAGCCTAGTCAGGGCCTAAGTAACTGTTCAAGATCTATTAAAAATAACATCCAGTTTCAAGGCTGTCAAATTCACGCCCTCACTAAGGGTTTGTTTAATGTAAAGTTGGGGTCTTTTAATAAAGTTTTGACATGTATTTGTGTATGTGTGGGAGCTGGCAGGCACACACCACAGCTCTGTGGAAGTCAGGTGACAACCTACAGGAGCAGGTTCCTCCTTCCATAATACGGTCCCAGGCCCCAGGGTTGGTGGCAAGTGCCTTTACCTGCTAAGATCTCTTGCCAGCACTGAACAGTTTTAATATATACTTAATATATGCTTAGGGAAATTACAATAGATAGCCAAGATATCTGTCTTAGTTGGGGATTTTATTGATGTAATGAAACACCACGACCAAAAAGGAGTTGGGGAGGAAAGGGTTTATTTGGCTTATGCTTCCAAGTTCATCACAAAAGGAAGTCAGGACAGGAACTCAAACAGGGCCGAAACCTGGAGGCAGGAGCTGATGCAGAGGCCATGGAGGGATATGGTTTACTGGCTTGCTCAGCCTGCTTTCTTATAGAAAGAACCCTGGACCACAAGCCCAGTGATGGCCCAAGCACAATGGGCTGGGCCCTCCCACACTGATCACTAATTAAGAAAATGCCTTACAGGCTTGCCTACAGCCTGATCTTATGGGGCACTTTCTTAACTGAGGCTCCCTCTTCCCAGATGACTTTAGTTTGTGTCAAGTTGACATAAGACTACCCAGCACACGGCACAACTGGCGGTTATCATGTAGAAGAATGCGAATTGATCCATTCCTATCTCCTTGTACTAAGGTCAAATCTAAGTGGATTAAGGAACTCCACATAAAACCAGAGACACTGAAACTTATAGAGGAGAAAGTAGGGAAAAGCCTGGAAGATATGGGCACAGGGGAAAAATTCCTGAATAGAACAGCAATGGCTTGTGCTGTAAGATCGAGAATTGACAAATGGGACCTCATAAAGTTGCAAAGCTTCTGCAAGGCAAAAGACACCGTCAATAAGACAAAAAGGCCACCAACAGATTGGGAAAGGATCTTTACCTATCCTAAATCTGATAGGGGACTAATATCCAATATATATATATAAAGAACTCAAGAAGGTGGACTCCAGAAAATCAGATAACCCCATTAAAAAATGGGGCTCAGAGCTGAACAAAGAATTCTCACCTGAGGAATACCGAATGGCAGAGAAGCACCTGAAAAAATGTTCAACATCCTTAATTGTCAGGGAAATGCAAATCAAAACAACCCTGAGATTCCACCTCACACCAGTCAGAATGGCTAAGATCAAAAATTCAGGTGACAGCAGATGCTGGTGAGAATGTGGAGAAAGAGGAACACTCCTCCATTGTTGGTGGGATTGCAAGCTTGTACAACCACTCTGGAAATCAGTCTGGCGATTCCTCAGAAAATTGGACATAGTACTACCAGAGGATCCCGCAATACCTCTTCTGAGCATATATCCAGAAGATGTTCCAACCAGTAAGAAGGACACATGCTCCACTATGTTCATAGCAGCCTTATTTATAATAGCCAGAAGCTGGAAAGAACCCAGATGCCCCTCAACAGAGGAATGGATACAGAAAATGTGGTACATTTACCCAATGGAGTACTACTCAGCTATTAAAAAGAATGAATTTATGAAATTCCTAGGCAAATGGATGGACCTGGAGGGCATCATCCTGAGTGAGGTAACCCAATCACAAAGGAACTCACACAATATGTACTCACTGATAAGTGGATATTAGCCCAGAAACTTAGAATACCCAAGATATAAGATACAATTTGCTAAACGCATGAAACTCAAGAAGAACGAAGACCAAAGTGTGGACACTTTGCCCCTTCTTAGAATTGGGAACAAAACACCCATGGAAGGAGTTACAGAGACAAAGTTTGGAGCTGTGACGAAAGGATGGACCATCTAGAAACTGCCATATCCGGGGATCCATCCCATAATCAGCTTCCAAACGCTGACACCATTGCATACACTAGCAAGATTTTGCTGAAAGGACCCAGATAGAGCTGTCTCTTGTGAGACTATGCCGGGGCCTAGCAAACACAGAAGTGTATGCTCACAGTCAGCTATTGGATGGATCACAGGGCCCCCAATGGAGGAGCTAGAGAAAGTATCCAAGGAGCTAAAGAGATCTGCAACCCTATAGGTGGAACAACATTATGAACTAACCAGTACCCGGGAGCTCTTGACTCTAGCTGCATATGTATCAAAAGATGGCCTAGTCGGCCATCACTGAAAAGAGAGGCCCATTGGACTTGCAAACTTTATATGCCCCAATACAGGGGAACGCCAGGGCCAAAAAGTGGGAGTGGGTGGGTACGGGAGTGGGAGGGAGGGTATGGGGGACTTTTGGGATAGCATTGGAAATGTAAATGAGGAAAATACCTAATAAAAATATTTTTAAAAAAGACTACCCAGCACAACATGGGTGCAGGCTTCTCAAGAGTCTTGCCTTAGCAAGGGTTTAAAAGCAATGTACCCCAGACTGGCCTCAAATTCACATTCCTTCTGCCTCAGTCTTCACTAGCTCACAGCAAAGCAGCTTAAAAGCGTATATTGCACAGCATTTCCCCAAGAGCTGTTCTGTGTTATCTACGCTGACCTTGAACTTGAGACTTTCCTGCCTTGGCCTCTTTTGTAGCAGAGATTAAGATACCCTATAGGAGGGTTAGAAATGTGTGGTCACCTCTGTTCTGGTTATCAAAACTGTATACAGCATTAATCGTAAGTCTTGGCCATGTCTCACTTCTCCCTTTCTGTTCGACCCTAAAGTAAACATGGCCTCTGAGCTCCTTAGTTTAATTTGTATAAAATCACTCACCTCTTTTTCTCTTTATGGTACCTTCCAGATAAAGCTATCAGCCACTGTTATTGATTGCATGGGACGGTAGATACTTTATCTTGCTACTTCCAAAGCTCAAGAATACAGAACAGGGCCAGACCTGCCTAAGGTCGGAACCGAAAGCCCCGCACTGGTGGATTACAAAGTCTGTACTACATATCACCAGGCATTCCACTAAAGGTCACTTTCCAAACTAGCGCTCATGAGAATCTACCCATATTCCCTGCCAACCATCTATTTAGTAACCTGTAAGAAGTAACTCACCTCCCTAGAACATACTCTGGAAAGGGCACATACACATAGAACTGAACAGGGGAGGAAAGGAATCAAACAAAAGGGGGAGCGGCTCGGTGCCCTCCCCCAACCTGGCTTCCCACCCCTCACCACTCATCCGTAAACTGGAGATGACCACTAGACCCATGTGTCCCATGTCCCCTAGCTCCCGGTAGGACCATGGGGACTTTTACAGTTTTCCTCTGGAACAAGGACAGAAGTTCTGAAATAAAGGCCGTCTCTGATAGACCTTAAAGATTTTTCAGGCTTGAAGTCGGTTTTGATAGGCGACAGGAAGCCTGTTCTGTGGGAAGCAAGAACTTAGCAGTTTATCACTGTGTGGAGAAAAGTTATGCGTAGACAGCAACAGGTTTGCTGGCTGCAGGAGACACTGTGGCGGAGGTGCTCGCCCAGGTCTGGCCTTGGTTAGGGGTCTTGATCAAGCCTGGCTACCGCAGGCCTGTGCCCCAAGCCCTGGTCCGCCTCCTCTTCCCACTTTTCAGACAGACGCGAGCAACAACAACAGGATTCAACTTGCAGAGCCAAGTTCTCTACCACACAGTGCAAGCGCCGCCCTCTAAAGTTTAAACAGCCGGGAAACAGCGGACATGAGGACAAAAGCGCTCGGCGGAGTTAGCCTGAGCAAATACCGCTGCTACGTCCTTCACTGCACAGCGCCGCAAGCCCACTTCTGCCAGTCCCAGCAGTCCCGGGGAGGCCACGGCCCTCCTCTGCCCCGCGCCCCACGCACGCACGGGTGCCCACACTTACCTGCCCGCTAGCTCCCACCGGGTGTCCTAGCCCTGAGGCCTCGGCTCCTTCGACCCTGTTTCCTGCCAGCCCCGCCCCGCCTCCTGCCCCGCCCCAGGATCCGCCTCTGCCTCCCCCAGCAACTGGGCCCTTCGTCACCCAGGCAACGCCAGGACGCCACTGCGTCTTCCTCCTGCACAGAGCCTAGCTGTGTGTAAGCATATGTGTATGCGTGAGTGTTGGGGAAGAGGGCACTGCCCGGGGAGCAAGTAGGACAACTTCATGTCCAGGGTGGTGAACTCAGTGTTGCCGTCCCCGCCAGACATTCGCTCTTCGCCACTTCATCTCAGTTTAGTGTAGAGAGTTTACAGTCTGAGGGTTTTTTTCCTCATGTTTTTGTTGTTGTTGTTGTTGCTGCTGTTGTTTGGACGGGGTTTTAGACAAAACAAAACGGAGGCAACTCCTGGGCTTTCTTCCCACCCCCTCTCTCCTCCCTCCTTCCTTCCCTGAGTCTCCTGTAGCTGAGGTCCTGACCTTGATTCTCCAGCCCCCACACTCAGTGCTGTGATAACTGCCTTTGTGCCACTGCACCCAGGACTCTCGCATGCTAGCCTAGCACTCTACCAATTCCTGGATGTTTAAGTCTGGCTTATAAAAGTAGGGGTAGTTTGGCAGTGCATGCATAAATTCTAAGAACGAGAGTCTATCTGTAGGTGATGGTGACCATGGCCTTTACTGTCATATTGTGCCTACTGTGTGCCACCTTGTCATTTAAAAGCAAGCAACTAAAGATGATAAAAATTATGTTAAGGTGTTACTATCTGACTGAGGGGTCTTTTATTACACTATTTAATCATGTGTATATGTGTAGGAAGTGTGTGTGTGCATGTGTGTATATGAGGGAGGGTTCTTTAACAGGGCAGGGCAGGCTCACACATTCATAGTCTCATGCCTGCTGCAGGGCATCTGCAGGTATCTATGCACAGCCTTTGTCCTTCACTAGTCTCAAAGTCACCATTTCCATTAAAATAAGACAGGGGAAGTCTTTCAGAATGACAGTCTACTGCGACTTGCTTACTGAATAAACCTTTTTCCCCTTCCCCCAAAAAAGTGTCTGAAATTCATTGGGCCCCTTTTGATGGCAAGTAAAGAGGGTTGGGCTTAGTAATATTCAATTGTCTTAATAATGATTTTCTCTGTCATTACGACATGGCATTTCAAACTCTTCCTCCAGTGGTGGTGACCAGTTAAACCTGCACTCAGAACTGCTCAGAACTGTGCCTTTCAGGGGGGAAGCTCAGGGAAAATGGCTGTGAGTTGCTCTCCCTTCTCTTGTTCGGGGAAACAGCGTGGTCTATTTTTATTTTATTTTTTACCTATTTAGGTCTCATCATCCCCAGCCCAGCTGCCTAGACCTAGCACAGAGCGAGCTTCAGGGTGTCAACCACCTTCCTGGTTTGAATGTCTTGTCTGACTCCCAAGACTGCCTATGCTTTGGATATGACTTTCATCATTTATCTGAGCCCTGACAATGCATCTATATCTCACTATATAGGATCAGGGTCCGAGACTGGCTGGCCTTCCACAAATTTGAAAGGAGCAGATAAAAGGGACTGCTTTTCTTGCTTAGTACTTCTTATCTCAAAAACATTGTATTACTTCTTTCCCCTTTGGATACATGATCTTCCTATATAACTCACACTGGCCTTGAACTTGTGATTTTATCCTGCCTCACCTTCCAAGTACAAGGATTAAAGATAGGCACAATCACACCTTCCTTACTACTGTTTCACTTACACACACACACACACACACCTGTATGTGTATTTGTGTACATGTTTCCATGTGCCTATAGAGTCCTGAGAAGAAGGACCCTAGAGCAGGAGTTAGAGGTGGCTGTGAGCTGCCCAATTAAACCCACTGGCAGGGCAGCAAGTATATCTAACTTCTGAGCCATCTCTCCAGACTCCATTACTTTTATAGTCTATGTAATTAAAGGGATTTCATTATGTGGTGTTTTATTTTAATTATTTATTTTGAGGTAGGTCTCCCTTTGTAGCCCAGTCCAGCCTCTAACCCATTATCCTGCCTCAGCCTCCAGAGTGCTGGAGGTATAGCGTGCACATGTAACTGTAATTATGGATTTTGAGGTAACATTTCATCTAACTTGACATTCAATAAATTTTTCATTGGTGGTTTGCAGCCTATTCCTATAACAAATGCCTTAGACAAATCAACCTGAAAAAGAAAAATGTTTACAAAATAAAGCTTAGCTTCAAGGGCTTCAGTCTCCATGGTGGTTTGAATAGACTTGGCTCCCAGGGACTCTATGTGTTTGAATGCTTAGCCTATAAAAGCAGTACCATTGGGAGGCGTGGCTTTGTGGAAGTAGGTGTGGCTTTGTTGGAGAAAGAGTAGCTAACTGTGGGGAGGAGCTTTGAGGTCTCCTGTGCTCAAGCTATAACCATCGCGACACACAGCCTCCTTTGCTCCCTGCAGATCTACATACAGAACTCTCCTCCCTCCTCCAGCACCATGTCTGCCTGCATGCCGCCATGCTCCCTGCCTTGGTGATAATGGACTAAATCTTTGAAACTGTAAGGCAGCCCCAGCTAAATGTTTTTCTTTATAAC
The DNA here is from genome assembly GCF_978045245.1 of Mus caroli. Taxonomy (NCBI): domain Eukaryota; kingdom Metazoa; phylum Chordata; class Mammalia; order Rodentia; family Muridae; genus Mus; species Mus caroli. Next base: position 30,162,643 of record NW_028227258.1, read on the forward strand.
AGTTGCTCTGATAGCTGGGTGTGGTAGCAGATCTCTGGGAGCTCTGGGACACAGAGAAACCCTGTCTTGAAACACAAACCAACAAGAAAAGAGTTGCCATGGTCGTGGTTTCTCTTCACAGCACTAGAACCCAAACGAAGTCAGTCCAATTGGGTGGCCGATGGCTCTGGGATCTGAGGCAAAGCAGCACGGCATGGTATGGGTATATGACAGAGGAAGAAGCTCACCTCATGGCAAGCAAAAGGCAGGCAGGGTGGAGAGGGGAGCCCCAGTGTCCTCCCCAAGTCCATGACCTTCGGTAGTGGCCGGGACTGGGGGCCAAGCCTTTAATACCCAGGCCTTTGACGACATTACAGATCTAAAGCAGAAGCAGACCTGGGATAAAGAGCTAAAGGCTCAGCGTCCGTCCGGACAGTGACTCACTCCTTCAGTTCTAGCCACGCCCTCTAAACATTCCACAACCCCAACAGCACCACTAGCTGCCGACCAAGTGCTCAAATATTAGTTTGTGTTTTCCATCCAAGCTGCAATAACTTACTTACAAATGACAGATGCGTCATTTTAGACTTTTAAAGCAAGCACTATCAACAGTAAGTGGCTGAGGTCCACTTCCATGAGTCTGATGCACATTCCTGCCAGACAGCCACTTGTTGGAACCCTAGCAAGCTTCCTTCCCTGGAAGGAAGAAGACAAAAAAAAAAAAAAAAAAAGCAACACTAGTAAGCCATGCCAGATCGAACGGAGACCAGAAGTTGGCTGACAGGAGGGACTGGCCCCATACCTGACTACTACTCGCTTTTATGGAATTTACTATCCCAAAGGCTTTTAGCTTGACACCTATGCTAGGAATGAAACACAGGGAACATATTCTAAATAATTTGAGAATCATAATTTGTTCAGTGCTAACATTTTCCAGCGCTAATTCTGCCAACCCTCTAATTTGTTTGCCTCAGAGAACTCACATAAACATTAAGTTTCTAGGATTCTGACTTAAGGAAGTCACAGTTGTGTCACAGTTGTGTCCCAGTTGGAAGCAGCCTGTCTGCCACCTGCTGGTACTGCCGAGGGGTGTCACTGGATCATAAACATCAAGACATCAAAGCAGTGGTCAGTTCACAGCTGAATAACTACTGGGATTTGATGGAGAACTGTCCAAGGTGGAGCCCCTCTCCCCCCAGGGTGTGTCTTGTGCTCAGCCCCTCCCTGTCTCTCCTCTGGGAGCTACAAGCCCTCTACCTTCATCTTCTCAGCAGGCCCCGTAACAGTGGGCAGTGACCAGGGATAAAAACCACTTCCGCCTTTGGTTTTTCTCAGAACTCTGCCACAGGGAGGGAAGCCCGAGAACCAAGGAAGTTAAGTTGTCAACAGGGGTGTCAAAGACGCTACAGATGTGAAGAAATCTAGAGGCTGGAGAGATGGCTCAGTGGTTAAGAGCACTGGATAATCTTCCAGAAGATCCCAGGTCCCAACACCCATATCACCACTCACCATCGGCTCTAACACCAGCTCCAGGGATACTGCCACCCTCTTCTGTCCTCTGCAGACACCAGGCATCATGCACATGGTATGGACATCCATGGAGGCCAAATGCCCATACACATACATACATACATATATACATTCATACATACATACACACATAAATACATACATACATACATACATTTATTTTAAGAAAGAAGTAATCCAAAACCATTAAGAACAGCATCACGGTAGCTAGCACATGAAAGTGAGGCTGACTTTTACATCTCACACTGGGCACAAAAGGCTGAGGAGCCTATATAACATATCAAAGCGACAGGTTCTCCCATCATCCTCTAGTCCCTACCTGTTACAGAGAATGGCTGCCATACCCCAACCCCCTAGCCTAACTTCTCCAGCCCAGGGGCTGGGCTGTCCTTCCCTGTGTAATCCAGCCAGTTTGGCTACCTGGCCCTTTCACCTACTCTTGACTCTCGTGGCTCTCCCCTCCCCTGCTTCTCACTTGGCCTGGCTGGGAGTCATGTTACTCTGGACTCTCCCAGATGTTCCGGCCCTGGCTCCACTCTCCCTGTTATCTACAATAACCCTCCTCCTCCCACACACCTCGGCGCCATCATGTCCCTCCTTATTTTTTTCATTCACTGATAGAGTCTCGCTGTTTTAAAACAAACATCTGGCTTTATTTTATGTATATGAGAGTCTGTGTGCCGCTTGCATTGCCTAGTGCTTCCAGGAGTCACAAGGGCTGATTACCTGGAAGTGGAGTTTACAGATGCATGTGGGTGCTGGGAATGACCTGGGTCCTCTGCAAGATTAGTGAGGGCTTGTAATTGCTGAGCCACCTATCCAGCCATATACATATACATATACATATATATACATACATATATACATATATAAAATTTCTGTAACTTTTGAACAATGTAATGCAGTATGTGTAGGAAGATTTTTTCGCCTGTTTCATTCCCCTCCGGAAAGTATCGATTAAGGGCCCCCATGCATTTTTCCTGAAGTCTAGTTTGCCCATGTAGCTGCCAGGCACACCCTTGTTCTTGTCTGATGGAGACACGAGTAACATTAGGGTGCCTTCATCTCACCTTCAAGAGAAGAGATTCCGTTGCATGTAGCGACTCACTGTCAAGGCCAAGAGCACAGCCCTTCCCTCAGCATGAGCTTCCTTCTGCACAGTGCCACCTGTGATGACTGACAAAGAGCCTCTTGCCTCCATGTTCCTTTCTGACACTCCAGGCAGCTTACCCTGTATGCATCACTCCAAAGGTCAGCAGAGCTCAGTGTCTGGGATGGGGAAACCGTCAGTCATTGGCCAACGCAGGTGAGCACTCTGACCATCAAACATTTCCAAGTCCATCGTTTTAAGAGACTGCTACGGTTTTCTAGGATTTGTTTTCACACTTGTTAATTCTCAGTGTAAGTGAGAGAGTCATAAAAGACGGTTCTTTCTACTTCACCTTTCGAATCTTCTTCAATTTCACAATTAAAGACTTGAAAACACTCTCAGGAGATTATCAAGAAGTAAATAGCTTTTATTAAGACCTCCATTAGAAAATGTCAGACTTTTAACACTACTCCAGGATAGAAGATGGGAAATGGGGATGAGGGAGTAACCACAAACTCAGCAGCATATAGCGCACAGATTCATAGAGCTTGGACTTGGCCCGTTAAACCCGTCATTCCTAGAGCTCACAGCACAAGAGGAATGACATTCACTCTAAGCGGTTTGTGAGATAGGAAGCTGGGCTCCTGAATACTGTGCACATCCCAATACTCAGATGTCCTGGGGTGTCTCTCCAGAGAAGTATCAACCGTGATTCCAACTGTACAAGAGATACACACTTGGAAACCTTGTGGTTGTAGGTAACATATTTATACCTATCTTAGTGGGCTTCAGAGAAACAACACATTATCTATAATTAAAATGGAGAAATAATAGTTTTTCCAAGTATAAATGTACATCTGAAATTTCAAAATAAATAATAGTTCTATGGGAAGATTGGCCTGTATTTCAAAATAAAATAATGCTGAAAAGTCCTTACAATGAATTTTACATTTGCTTTCATTTTTATTGTTAAGTACAGCTATGAACACCAAGTCACACGGGCTTAAGCTTTTCTTCCCAGTTTGGGGGAGCCACCAAGACAGCGAGTCTCAGGAAGGCATGCTCTTGATGTCCTGCTCACTGTCCATCTCAAGCATGCTTTCCCTCTGTTTCTGCCTGGCCCCCCACCGTTTTCACTTTGAGGTTTTAAAAAAAGACACAGTATAGAAAGGTCTCAAAGTGACCCGTCGACACAAAACTAAGGCAGCATTAGGCTGTTAAAGCATCGGATCTTTGGCAAGAATGGTCCTCCATTTTTGCCTGCTCTCCAGCAGTCAGGGTCTTTATAGATCTGTTTTTTCTTCATAACGGCACCAGCATGCAGCCCGCTGGCTGTCCAGGTATGGCTTGCAGCCTAAATGGATGACGCTGTCAAAGAGGAGCTCCACCGTTGTCTCACATGCTGCAGGGTAAAGATGTGTCGTCACCACTAGGCAGGTGTCAGGCATCACTCAGCTCCCTCCTCTATCACCTGCTGGAGCACACGGCCACACATATGGCAGCAGGCACACAAACATGCAGCAGGTCAGTGTGTGTGTGTGTGTGTGTGTGCGTGCGTGCATGCATGCACTCAGTTTTAACTATTCAGATAATTTTTTATAGACACATAATCAATCTTTATGAAACACAAATTGTGTCATCAGTGTTAGTTTCCTTTTAACTTAAAGAAGCAATGACAATAAAGATGTCTGACAACCACCGTGCTTACATGGCAGGGGGTAATCTTTTGCTCCAGAATGAGGCTGTACCCTTGGTCTTCATTAACATCAGGGCTCAAGATATGGCTCAGTGCACAAAGGCACCTGCTGCAAGCATGATGCTCTGAATTCCACCCCACGGTGAAGGAGAGAACCATCCTATACACACACACACACCCACACAAGCTACGTCCTCTAACCGTTGCTTGTGTGCTGTGGTATACACACACATACAAACATAATTAAAACAAGCCCCCCCCCCAAAAAAAAAAAAAAAGAAAAAGAAAACCTTTGGAAACCTCACGGCATCACTGTGACCCGTGGCTTCTAAGAACTGGCCGCATGTTATTACAGATGCTCATGCTAAATGGAACCCATTCTCTTTCTTTGACCAATTCTAAAATTGGGCTTTGGGGTGGATGCTCATGGGAATCAAAAGTAGTTACTCCTGGTAGGTTTTTAAAAATTAAAACTAAACAAAGGTTATCAACTACTTCTCCTAAAAAACTTCAGACCTTGGTTCACAGAGCTGAACCAAAAAATAGCTTCCAGCAACCAAGATACGCTTTTCAGATATTCACATCAAGGAAGACCCTTACTCTAAAACTCATCCTTTTCAAGTTCCCCAAACCCTGCGCCATTACAGCCATTACAGCGCCCCGTCGTCTCTGGAGAGCAGCACCTGGCCATGCTTCTGTGTCTATTTTATGTAAGAAGACAAGAAATCCATCCAGCTGTGCCTCAGTTGGCGACTGTAGCCATAAGCACCCTGGTGGGTGTAAGCAGTGACCCCTGGCTCATCTGAGGCGAGAGCTCCTCCTGGCCAGGGCTTCCTGGGTTTCAGAGTCAGAGCTGCAGCATGAGGCCGTCTGGAGCAGTCAACAGACAGAGCACAGGCTCCAGAGTGAGAGAGTGGCCGTCCTCACTTCCCTTCCCTGAGAGACTCTGGGATCCCGTCTGGCACTTGGGGCTTTTGTTAGCATCAAAAGAAAACTTTATTATCTAGCACAGTATTTTAAGGAAAATGAAAAAAAAATGCTAGTTTTCTTTCCTGGCTTTATCTTTGCCACTTATCTTCTGACTTTAGTCTTTGCTTCATAGAAGAAAAAGTCTTAAACATACTCAGACTGAGTTGTGACTTATATTTCCACAGAGATCTCAGTTCCGCTATGACACGGTTGACTGGTAGTTGGGGCTCCAGTGACTTAGCTTTCGTGAGTCATCACCTGCTCTAGGGTGGGACTTTCAGTACAACCGGTACTTTCCAGCCATCATCCATATTCTGTAAGATGCGCCTGTAAATTTACCAGCTCACTAAGCTGGCCCTGGATGGCATCATTTCTATTACCATTGCCCTTGTCACACACAGTAACTGGAGAGTGAGTCCCCATTGCTGGGGTTGTAGGACATGATGAAATCAGGCTGACAGCAGTCTGAGGCTTCTTCCCCGTGCCAGAAGGCGATAGCTTGCTGGGGAACTATTGCCACTGATTTCTGCTTGGCTGTGCCCCTTGGTGTTAATGCCATCAACATGCCATGCAAGACGTGCCCATGGTGCACTATGGGACACTTGTTATGGGGAGAGCCGACTACTTTCTGGTCAGACTTAAGGCCTGTTACATGCGAGGGTACCAAGGCTTAGTATTTAAGACATGGCAAAGCCCTGGGGAAACTGCAGGCTGCACTTGGGAGAGTGTAGTGCCTGTTTTGTTAAACTGCCAATTAAATGTTCATTCTTGTTTATGCCCACATATTTTTGCTGCTGTCTGCGTCCGTCTTGGAGAGAGGCTTATTTTACAGTGATCTCAGAGTCTCATAGCTGGCCAAACACTGAGGATAAGTCTCTGCTGTCATGGCAAAGAGACTCACTGCTCAGAAATAATCAGGTGCGTGCACATACTTACACATATGCACTCACATCCACCTCTCCAAGGCTCAGGGGACATCAAAAAAAAAAAAAAAGGAAAAAAAAGAATAGAAAGAATGTAAGCACTAAAGAAAGGGTGGAGTGTAGGAGAAGCCATTTCCTCTGACCTGACCATCCTCATGGAGAGAGGCCACTGTAGTGACCCACAGAATGCACTGGCATTAAAGTCATGACCATAAATAAGCAAAACAATATAGTGTTAGCCAGGTCTGAGGTCACAGGAGAGGGGCTGTCAGTGTCCCCTCCCTGAGGCTCCAGCCACCTTTCCCATGTGCATCCCGGCTGCTCTTGCTCCTAAGGATGTACGAGTGCACAGGTGGGCAGGAGGCTGGGGCTTCTGGTGGTTGGAAATGCTCAGTCCAGGGAGTGGCAAGATTAGGAGGTGTGGCCTTATTGAAATAGGTTCGGCTCTGTTGGAGGAAGTATGTCACTGTGGGGCAGGCATGGAGACCCTCCTCCTAGCTGCCTGGAAGTCACTCTTCTCCTGTTTGCCTTAGGAACAAGATGTAGAAGAACGTGTCTCCTTCTCCAGCACCAGGTCTGCCTGGACACTACCTTGCTTCCTGCTATGATGACAATGGACTGAATCTCTGAACCTGTAAGCCAGTCCCAATTAAATGTTGTACTGGCTAGTTTTGTGTCAACTTGACACAGCTGGAGTGATCACAGAGAAAGGAGCTTCAGTTGAGGAAATGCCTCCATGAGATACAACTGTAAGGCATTTTCTCAATTAGTGATCAAGTGGGAAAGGCCCCTTGTGGGTGGTGCCATCTCTGGGCTGGTAGTCTTGGGTTCTATAAGAAAGCAAGCTGAGCAAGCCAGGGGAATCAAGCCAATAAAGGACATCCCTCCATGGCCTCTGCATCAGCTCCTGCTCCCTGACCTGCTTGAGTTCCAGTCCTGACTTCTTTCAGTGATGAACAGCAATGTGGAAATATAAGCTGAATAAACCCTTTCCTCCCCAACTGCTTCTTGGTCATGATGTTTGTGCAGGAATAGAAACCCTGACTAAGACAAATGATGTCTGTTTTAAGAGTTTCCTTGGCTATGGTGTCTCTTCACAGCACTGGAAACCCTAACTAAGGCAGGGCTCTAATGAAGCAACCTCCTTAAGTCCTTGTCACCCATGCCAGAGTGGAACTTGAGGTGATGTAGCTTTCTGAGTTGCTTGAGCTCCTGTAGGCACCCTTGATGACCTCACTGGTGCTGGACTTTGATGTAATTGTTTCTTTGGGCTGTTACTGGTGCTCAATCTAGTATGAACATCACTTCTTTACACATCCCCAGGAAAAGCCAAGCAACGTGCAGCCTCCTAATCTGGGGTTAGAGGCACATGAGCCATCAATGTAGCAGCTGCACTACACACTAAAAGTCACTGGTGCTACGACTGTCTGTCTATAGGAATATCTATGTTCCTCTAAGAATTATCTGTTGAAGTCTTAACCTCCAAGGTAAAGAAATTAGGGTAGGAAAGACTCTGGGAAATAACTGGGTCACCGTGGCAGTGCCCTCATGAATGGGATAAGTCACATTAAAAATGGTATAACTTCCAGACATAGCTCAACAGTGAAGGGCTTGTCTAACAAACACTCAAGACACTTCTGTAATCCTCAGTACTGCAACACAACAGAAGTGCAGACAAACAAAACGGAATCCCAGAGACCTGCCTAGTCCTTTTCCCCATGTCTCATGATACAGCTCGAAGGTATGGTCTATAAACCAAGCAGAGAAACTTGCCAGATGATGGCTATTTCTGCCTTCATCATGTAATCCCTAGCCTCCTGAATTATTTGTTGTCTATAACAACCTCAGTTTGTTACACTTTACTACAGCATCCCAAGCGGACTATGACAGCTTGCTTCCAGGCTTCGGCATTTAGTTTCTGAACGAGTAGATCTACATATCTAAGGGAGATGAAGTCCCTTCTCTGCCTCAGATTCTCCTTCTGAACACTTTGCTTTTGTGACCGTGTATAATTTTAGATTACAAAGATGGTCAGTTCGCTCCTCACTGCAGGCAAGCGACACAGCTAGATCATGCCAGTGAATGCCTGTGAGATGCACACTTCTCTCCTGATGTGTTTGCTGCACTATTAGAAGCCATCCGAGCCCAGCCAGCAGGCCACCCTTACCCTGGACGTTCTGAGCTAGTCCGAGCGTCTTCTGCACGTCTCTGCAGATCTTGGAGAGGCAGTACTGGAACTCCTCGTCACAGTCATTCTTGCCTTTCCCGCAGGTCTCATAGCATCTGTCGTGCTGGTTGCAGCACTTGGTCAGGGAAGGGATGCCTATGTTCAGCTGTGAGATGCAGTGGATAGACTGCTGTCAGTAAGATGCAAAGCTCCCGGCATAAGTGACACATTCAAATGGACTCCATAGAAGTAAATGACAACTGTGTAGACAATCCCCAAATCCACAGCTGCCTATAAATGTTTCCTGTGTTAGAATCTTCCTGTTCTCCTACCGATTCCCAGCCATGTAACTGTGTTAGCCATACCCACTCCTCAATTTTGCAGTGTTAAAGTTATGGCAGTAACTTTCACAACTTTTTAACTATCCAAAACACAATGCACAACTGGCTTTCTTTTTTGCTTTATTTAATTAATCATGTGAGGAAGTGTGTGTGTGTGTGTGTGTGTGTGTGTAATAGCGGCCACAGGAAGGCAGCCAGAGGAAGGTGTCTTCCTCTATTGCTGTCAGCCTCACTACCCTGAGACAAATTTTCTCACTGAGCCTGAAGACCACTGTTTCGGCTACACGGATTATCTAGAGAGCTCTGAGGCTCTGCCTGTCTCCATCCCCCAACACTAGGGTCACAGATACATGCAGCCATGCCTGGCTTGTATGTGGACATTGGGGACTCAAACTCAAGGGCTCATGCCTACACAAAAGCACTCCTACTCACTGAGCCATCCCTTTAGCCCCCAAAGCATAGCTTTACAAATAACAAGCCTAAGAACATTAAAAGAAATCTCTAGGACTTTTATGATCTTTGGATTTTCAAATTATTTTATGACCCTTCCTCCAAATAAATGTACTTTCTGTGAAATGCTGCAGAAAATTCTTAAACAATTATAATTCAAATGGTGGCTTGTCTTTTAACTTTAAATATTTTTCCATTTTCAAGAGATACCATTACTTTGAATCTATAACTTAGCTTGAGTTGTTTTAATTAACTCACACAAGCCTGGTGGGCAGGAACTGTTTGTATAAACCCGCCCTGTGCCTGTGGCTCCTGGCTTGTCTGTCTACCCAAGAACAACTGCAGCAATCACTACACTGTGCCTCACTCAGCCCTGGTTCATACAGAAAACCAGCCTCACCCACTTTGTCCCTCCCTAACCAGTATTACTTTGTACTTTAAAATTTCAAGTTATGTTTGTAATAATTAGAAAATATCATTTATGTGATACTTATACAAAATAAAAATTAAGTCATTATTTTAGACCCATTTGATATTGTTTAGTTGTTAAATGTGTTTTATCAGAAAACAATAATAAATGCGATCATTCTAATAAAGTTATTTGTGAGCCTGAGGAAACTTTACTAAAAATATTAGACTAACAGTCACAAAGCTTATCTAAGGAAAAAAAAAAAATATTTACATGAACGCCAAACAGTGGAGAGCCACAGCCATTTGGTGGAGATGGTTTATATCCATAGCGTGGAATAGGCTTCGATCCTATATAAAATACAAATGATGTCATAATTAGTTTTTTAAAAATGAAAGAAATAATATACAAAGGTATGCAACATGCTTGACTAGCCCTGAAGATGTTTAATATTTACTGGACAGAACATAAAGAGTGGTGTATTTATTTTGCTGGGCACTAGAGTGCTTGATCATGGGGTTATTTTCAGTTCATGGAGAATGCAGGGCACACGCGAATGTGCAGCGCATACACAGATGTGAAGCATTCATCAAGGCCATCATATTTATTGACACACACTGTCAGAACAGGCCAAAGCTTATCCTGGACCTCAGAGGACTGCAAGGGTGCACACGATACTGCATCACACACGAGAGAGCAGCCCTGCCTCCTGCACATCCAATGCTGGAGTCTCGCAGGTGAAAACCTGCCAGGCGCGCACTGCGTCCACAGAAAGCTCAATACCCACCAACCAGGAGGTGTTAGCTAAAGCCTAACCTAAGAAAGATTAGGTTAGGCAATGGCTATCTAACACTTTTAAGACACTGCAGGGCACGATAGGACCAGAGAGTCTGCCTCCATTCCCTGCAGCCAACTCTTTCAGGAATGCAGCGAATAAAGAAAGTCTCTTCACAGCAGACCCAGGTCATGGCATTCTGTGAGAATCACCCGAGCAGAAGACTCACACTCAGCAAGGCTTTTCCTAGTGATACTTGTGACCAGCATGGTTTCTAACACACCATGCTATTAGCCTGCCTACTTCATGTACTGTTTGGTTCTCCATACTGAAATGTAAGCTGAGGCACACCTTTCTCTGTTGTACATGCCCCGTGCCTAGTGTGGCTTCTACCCGTAGTTCCATTTTCGACGAATGCTGTTGACAAATGGTCAGATCGATGGGCACTGGGCAGACATAGAAGGTTGCTCCCTATGACATCTGTCACATGTGTTATAAATAAACACTACCACTGTTGACTCTTCCATCTTTGGAGTTTCCTGGGCCTTCATTTACTGACCTACAAACAATGACCACTTCTAGAGTGTTACAGCGCTTTAAAATGTGGCAGCCAGGGCCCATCCAGACCGTCCAGATGGCTTAGCTGGTAAAGCATGTTACCAAGCCTAGCTACCAGAGTTCAACTCCACCCCCAACCCACATGATAAAGAGAACCAGTTCCTGAGAACTGTCCTCTTGACTTCCACACACACCCATATGCATACATCATACACAAATGAATAAATAAACTATAAAACTTAATCATTAAATATGATGATTGAGGCAACAGAAGATTCATTTTAACACAGCTCATGGAAGCTGTATCTCAGGGCTAAACTATCAAATGGCAGCAATAATAAAAAGAAAAGAAAAAAGGACTTCCTAACATTGAGCTTTTAAAATATCTACTCCTAGCTGGGTGTGGTGTTACAGGCCTTTAATCTCAGCACTCAGGAGACAGGGGCAGATAGATCTGAGTTCAAGTCCAGCCTCATTGACATTGTGAGTTCCAGGACAGTCAGGGCTACACAGAAAGACCCTGTCTCAAAAAATATATATATATGTATATATATATACATATATATATATTTATATAAATATATACCTACATGTAGAATTTCAGCATTTCCGCATCTCTGTTATTAAGGTTTTAGACTTATTACAGGATTGTTGAGTTCTATTTTGTAAGAGTTACTTCATCATCTGCCACTGTTTAATAAGCTTTACATCTAGAGCTATCTGCCCAGTATGACCTGGAATCATACACTTGAGCACAGATATTAATCTGAACTGAGGCAAGCAGCACCTCACTGTAGATGAGTCCCCTCTAGCAGCAGGCATGGTGTTAACCCAGCCTTTGGAAGCCCACTCAGCCAGCTGTGACTCTGTTTAAGTGAAGTGTTAGCTAGCTTACTGTTCCCACGGGACTGTCATGAAAAATACACATTTTTGTCTGTGGTTTAAAGCCCTGCGTAAGAAGGCAGATGCCTTAGTTTATTGTTTGTTTGTTTTGTGGTGCTGGGGATTGACTGAACTCAGGGCCTTGCAAATGTGAGGGCCGACCTCTAGCACTAGGCTACACCCCCAGCCCAGGCTGACTCCTGTTGCTAATATCACAAGGGCCAAGGCAGTTTTTTAAAGAAGGTTTATTTGGGCTCATATAACGGATCCAAAGTCCAGGAGTTGAATCTGGCTGCGGCTTTCTCGCTGGCTTCATCCTCTCAAAGATCAAAGCATCACGGGAGTAGAGACCAGAGTGAGAGAAAGCAGCCAAACTGGCTTTCCTGCAAACCCAGTCACAAGACAACCCTATTGATTCATGAAGTAGACACATTTCAGACAATGATCAATTCATGAGGGCAGAGTCCTCTGCACCTCCTAAAGGTTGCACCTCTTAGTACTGCATCTTTTCATGGAGATGAAATTTCAGTTTTGGAGGGGAGAAGCCATACTCAAACCATAGCAGGAAGAAAGGCTAAACTGGCAAAGCATTCTTGGGAAAGTCTGCAGTTCCTTCCACATTAGTATAAAGCTGTCTCTTGAGCCGGTTTAAACAGAGAGTGATTTCAAACAGTCACAAACCTCTAGTTCAGCGGTTCTCAAACTGTGCGCCCCGACTCCTTTGGAGCTGACTGGCTTTTCCACCCGGGTCACACATCAGATAGTCTTCATATCAGACATTCACATTATGATGCAGAACAGTGGCAAAATTACAAAAAAACCTTATGGTTGGGGTCATCCCAACCTGAGGAACTGCATTAAAGGGTCACAGCATTAGGAAGGTCAAGAACCACGGCTCTAGAGATATATATAAATCAACGAGCCAGACCATTAATCATCTTTTTAAAAAGCACTACAAATACACTATAGCGTGTTCAAACCTGGAAAGAGGGTATGTACTATATATAGTGTTTCAGGTTAACAACTGTTTTAAATTCAGAAGCATATCACCTGAAAACCCGTCAGGAAGCTGATGGACAACAGGCTTATTATTTTAAAACGACAGCATGCCCAGTGTTTCTGCTTGCTCGATGACAGGTACATTCCCCTTCCCACCTACAAGTCTGCAGACTTCTGGCGCCATTCATGTCCAAACGTTATCACCCCTAGACAGCTGATACAAAGCAAGGAGGTGTGTGCGCTTCTAATAGCCGCTTATCTGTCTGGGTTTTTTTTTTTTTTCCTTTTTAAAACTAGGAATGTATTTCATTTCCTGTTCATACAACAGCTCTTCCATCTTCCCTTCCCTTTGTACCTGATCTCTCTTCATTTCCAAGCTGTAGATATGCTCCCTGGCATCGTGACTGTAGTAACAGTGCCATAACCTAGGGATGAGAGCATCCACCACAGGCACAGACACTTTCTTCATAGGAGATACTGTTAAGCCAATGAAGTTAGAAAAAGATACCAAGTAACCATGAGCACCATGGAGCCGCAGAGGACTGGGGGCAAAGATGGTAGAGAAAGTCCACAGGTAAAAGGAGAGAGTGAAGGTGTAGAGCAGCCATGTGAGCCGTGCATGTGTGTCCTGCAGAGGGAGGGTGGTGACACTGAGTAACAAAGATCTGTCCCTTAACTGGGCTGTCTGGTCTGGCCTCAGTGGGAGAGGATGTGCCTAGTCCTGTAGTGAGTTGAGGTGTCAGGCTGGGTTGGTAGCCAGAGGGAACCTCACCCTTCTTAAAGATGAAGGGGAGGGAGGGGTGGGGAGGGGCCATGTGATGGGAGTGGGGGATGTACTGGGAGGAGGGGTGACTGTGAGTGGGATGTAAAGCGATAAATACATAAATTAATAGGGAAAAAAGATCCATCCCTACCTTTTATGAAACACTGGAAAGAATGTTGAAATAAACGCTGGTAACGGACTCCCTACCATCACACTGAAAGGGGCATGGGCTGGTAGGTTTTGTCAGTTTGGGGTTCCTTTAGAACAACCAACTGATGTCTCTCCTCTCAAACACCTCCAAGCTGGCCCCATCTAGATAGAGCATCTTCCCTTCTGATACCAAGCTTGGCTGTTTTTCTGATGGTTATGAACCACGTTAGCATGACTGTTTTGTCTCCTTTCCCTTCCCTAGAAGATGCCTAGCACACAGTGAGCGCCTAAGAAATTACTAGGTATGAGAAATACTCTGCCAAAATTAAGATGTTCTCTTTCCATAGAATGAGCAAATAAACCCACCACGAACGGCAGAAGTAACTGCTTTGCTGAAACAGTTCAGGGTTTTAAAGTTCTAAACTCACCTTTATACTGAAGGTATAAAGGCTGGCTCCTCAGGCAAAAAGCTCTTGCCCTACAAACCTGAAAACCTGAGTTTGGGCCCCAGATTCCGCAGTGAAAAAAGAGAACTACTTCCCAAAAGCTGTCCACTGAGCAACCACACACGCAGACCACGGCATGGCCCTGTGTACTTTCTCCCTCTTGCTCTCTCTGCCCCCACTCTAATAAAATTAAATACATGGACACACACTCAATAAGTAAGATTAACTTTAAAGCATAATTACTTAGAACAAATCATATATAAAGCTGCTTATTTAAGAAAAAATGTTAAAGTTTTAACGTCCAGCGTCTCTTAACAGCACGTATAACAATATTTTAAATAATGTTAGTACATAATTTGGCACCTGAATCAGCTAAGTATTTATTTTATAAGTGTTTGTGTGTTTTGCCTGCACGTACGTATGTTCGTCACATTCGTAAATACTCAGGTGCCAAATTATGTACTGACATCATTTAAAATATTGTTATACGTGGTGTTTAAGTGGTGTTAAGAGACGCTCAACATTAAAACTTTTAACATTTCTCCTATTACCAGCCTTTACAAAGCAAACGGAAGCTCATTTGGAAGAAACACAATTAGGAGTCAAACCACAATATCATGATGTACTGTGGCCACAGCACATAAGAACCACTGACAAAAGTGGCTGGCTTCTTAGTGTCTTCTCCTCTCTCTCTGCAGTCAAAACCTAAGCATTTACAGGAATTGAGACACTGGCTATCATCCTCTTTCCCCTCCCTCTCCCCTTCAAACTGAGTTTTTCTGAATTTGATATAAATACTCTCAAACAGGCTCTGTCATTTCACCTGGAAGAACATGCAGCAGGTGAGACTCTCAGAGGGTGGCAAGGGTGGCGGCGGTGTCATGCAAAGATCTTACCACCGTGTAAGTAGGGCATCAACTAAGGGTACCACTAAACTTAACACTTGAGACTTAACCCATTCATCTCCATGTGGCTCTGAGAATAACTGCTTTCCTTAGACCAGTGGTTCTCAACCTTCCTAATGCTGTGACCCTTCATGTTGTGGTGAACCCCAACCCTAAAATTATTTTCGTTGCTACTTCATAACCGTACTTTTGCTACTGTTGTGAACTGTAATGTGAATATCTGATAGGCAGGATATCTGATGTGTGACCCCTGTGGGGTTGAGACCCACAGGTTGAGAACCTCTGCTCTAGGTCATTCATTTCCTGTTTTCCTCAGATGGCCCAGTATCTTCATTCTTAGGATTTCTAGAAGCCGATGGCTTCCTTCCCTCTTCACTGAAAAATAGTTAATCAAAACCCACTCACCTAACGCCGGTGCCCACATCCTACCTCTACCCTAGTAACAGGGTGTGTTACCTGCTCCTGGCCAGCCCCTCCCTTTGCACACTTAGAAACTACACTTCTCAGGTACAAAAAGACACGACTCCAGTATTCCCTCCTCCTATCACCTCCACTACCGACTCTGCCTTAGTGACAATTACTGTCAAAATCTTCATTCATTCACGTTATACCTCAAATCCAACCGTCTCTCATCACCCCAACTCCTGCCAACTCAATGCAAAATCAGTGCCACCTTTCTGTCTGGACTCTTAAGATTTATTTATTTACTTATTTATATGAGTACACTGTAGCTGTCTCCAGAGATTGATTGATTGATTGATTGATATGAGTACACTGTAGCTGTCTCCAGACCCACCAGAAGAGGGCATCCCACTACAGACAGGATTACAGATGGTTGTGAGCCACCAAGTCGTTGCTGGGAATTGAACTCAGGACCTCTGAAAGATCAGTCAGTGCTTTTAACCACTGAGCCACCTCTCCAGCCCTTGTCTGGGCTCTTGAACACAGCAGCCTGGCTCCATTCTGGCTACCCTGCCTCCACTAACGCTCAATTCTCAATATAGCACTTAGATCCTCCTGCTAACACATATATCACTAGAGGAATGAACAACTTATTCAAAATTCTAAAAAACACTTTAGAACCTACTTTCTTCTATTTTTCAACAGAAATGAAAACTGTGTCTCACTTCCTTTCCTTTGAGATCAGGGAGGAAGGAAGTGAAGCTGGCCCAGGTGAGTAATGATGACCATTATGCCACGATAACCCGAGTTCAAATCCCTAGCACCCAGATAAAGAGCTGAGGAAGATGAGTGTGTGCTTATAACCCCAGTGTTGGGGGGCAAGAGAGACAGGCAGATCCCAGAAGCTCAGTGGCCAGCCAGATCAGTGAGCTTTTGTAGAGAACAAAAGAAAAAGTCACTCAGCATTCTCTCTTGGCCTCTGTATGTGTACAACCAAACACCCACATGCATGCCTCTCTCACCAGACAGACAGACAGAGAGAGAGAGAGAGAGAGAGAGAGAGAGAGAGAGAGAGAGAGA
This sequence comes from Mus caroli, assembly GCF_978045245.1. Classification (NCBI taxonomy): domain Eukaryota; kingdom Metazoa; phylum Chordata; class Mammalia; order Rodentia; family Muridae; genus Mus; species Mus caroli. Next base: position 30,179,157 of record NW_028227258.1, read on the forward strand.
GAGAAGGAGCTGGCTAAATGGCAAACATAAAATGTGTTCCCATAAAAATTTGCGGAAGCCAGGCAGTGGTGGTGCACACCTTTAATCCCAGCACTTGGGAGACAGAGGCAGGTGGATTTCTGAGTTAGAGGTCAGCCTGATCTGCAGAGTGAGTTCCAGGACAGCCATTCGCAGAGAAACCCTGTCTCAAAAAACAAAAACAAAAACAAAAAACAAAACAAAAACAAAAAAATCCAAAAAAAAAAAAAAAAAAAAAAACTTCAGGGAGGGGCTGGAGAGATGACTCAGTGGTTAAGAGCACTGACTGCTCTTCCAGAGGTCCTGAGTTCAATTCCCAGCAGCCACATGGTGGCTCACAACCATCTGTAATAGGTTAAGATGTCCCCTTCTGGTGTGTCTGAAGACAGCTACAGTGTACATGTATGCATACAATAAATAATTCTTTTTTAAAAAGCCAAAACTCCAGATAACTCTCATTAAGGCATCTTTTCCCATCAGAGGAAAGATGAGCCAAAGGGAACAAGTACCAGAACACCGGGCTCAGGGAAGGGAGGTTACAGGAAGTGCAGACATTTGTTGCCTTCAGCAGCTCTTGCCTTACCCAGGAGATTGGTAACAAAGAGTAGCAAGTGAAGGGAGGTTTGAAACAACCTTTTCGTGGGAACAGCATAGCTCTGAGATGTTCTCAGTGTTAACAACTCTACTGCTGGCGCTCACAAGCTGTCTATAAAGACTGCACGTTTCAAGTCACCCTTGTGTCTGTAAATAACAGCTGCATCTTTCCACTGCCACAGGCAGAAACCCTCAGTCACCGTGACTGGCTTCCTATGAGCCCGTGTGTGCCCTCAGGAAATGTGTCCTCATTGTTCCATGCTGGAACATTCTTTCCCTGATTACCACAGAGCACTCCTCTTACTTCCAATCCTGAGACCTTCTTCTTCTTCTGTCCTGGAACAGCCTACAGGAAAGGCAAATGGCTCCCAGTACTTCCCAGGACCACTGTGGTAGTCTCTCATTTCTTGTGTCCAGATGTGCTGACTGCTTCTCTGCATCAGAACACAAGCTCCAGGGACAGGGATCTTATCTGCCACTGCAGAATCCCCCACCTTCCAACGGCTGACACACAGTCAAGACTAATGTTTGCGTAATGGTCAGGAGTGAAGTTAGAACTTGTGCCTCCAGGGTCCCCAATGAAGGAACTACAGGAAGGACCCAAGGGGCTGAAGGGGTTTGCAGCCCCATAGGAGGAACAACAATATGAACCAACCAGTACCCTCAGAGCTCCCAGGGACTAAACCACCAGCCAAAGAAAACACATGGTGGGACTCGTGTCTCTAGCTGCATATGTAGCAGAGGATGGCCTAGTTGGTCATCAATGGGAGGAGAGGCCCTTGGTCCTGTGAAGGCTCGATGCCCCAGTGTAGGGGAAGGCCTGGACCAGGAAGCAGGAGTAGATGGGTTAGGGAGCAGGGAGAAGAGGGAGGGGATAGGGGATTTCTGGAGGGGAAACTAGGAAAGGGGATAACATTTAAAATGTAAATAAAGAAAATATCTAATAAAAAAAAAAGAACTTTTGCCTTAGCAAAGTTATCATTTACTCCTTGTTACCCACGGCACCCCACTAATACAGCTCACAAAAACAAAATATTGTACAGGAAGAAAATATTCTTTTTGGTGTGTATCGGTGGAAGGTTTTAGGCCTAAGTTTTGGAGGCAAATGGAGATCTCTAGAATGAATTCAATGGAATGTTCTTTATATTATCATAAAGGTGGAGGCTATCTGTAGACTTATAAGCTGCAGGGACGTCACAGGTTTACAGGAGAGACTTTTTTAAAATTAAGTTTACCAACTCTGCAATCAGGGTTTCTCACTAAAGTCATGAATTTCCCTATTATTTTCAGCTGGTAGCCTTGGCTAATCTCATAAGAAACTTGATTTTACAAGTTCTATCCTAACATTCTGAATTGCCAAACAGAAACCTCATCCCACCCCTCAAAATACACACACACACACACACACACACACACACATATCGAATGCTTTAAAGAAAAAAAAAAACCACTAAAACAACAACAAAAACCCTCACTCAAATCACTGCCTTGAGTGCTGATTTTATGACTATTCACGCTGCCAATGACACAAGTTCTCAGATTCAAACAGAATGTTTAAAAACAATGAAAGGAGTGAGCAGACAAACTCTAATATTGACAGAGAATAAGGAAGAGAGGCCAGTGATACCCAAGAAAGATACAAGGCGGACAAGATGGCTTGTGTCTGTCATCCAAAACCTGGGAGGCCAAGGAACAGGAGTTCAAGGTCAGTCTCAATTACATATCAACTTCAATGCCAGCATGGGCTACCTGAGACCCTGTCTCAAAAATCAAAGCAAACCAAAACTGCAAGTCTTAGATTGTTTTCTAGAAGTTAGGGAACTTTTTCAATGCAGTATACCTCCCTCAAAAACCAAGGACACCAGAAATCTATACAAAAGCCACAATTTCTTTTACCCAGCTTTGCAGGTGAACAAACAAAACGGCACTTAACACCAACTGATGGCTTTTAAATTGTCGTTTGGCTTTCTATGTTTAGCTGAACCAATTACATGGTGCGTGTGTGCGCGCCTGTGCGTGACCGCACGTGCTAAACTCAGTCTGTCCCACTTCCCTCCCAGCTTTTTCCCGTACATCAGAAAGTTCTTAGGCAACTTTGTGCAGTGGCGGGGAGAGAGGGCGAGAAGCTCAGATGCAAAGGAGAGTAGAGTGCAGAGTGCGCACTCAGGTGACCTCTCACATTTGTTCCCAGCTTGCTCAATCCCAAGGACAGCACGCTCCAAGCACTGCTCATTCTTTCCACACCCGAGGACGCAGTCAATGCCTGTCTGGCGTCTGTTCCCCTAATCCCCCTGTCCCCCACTTGTCCTTCCATCCCGATTCCCTGTCCCCGCCCCCCCCTGCTCCGCAAGTGTCCCCCGCCCCATCAACCTGCCCCACACGTACCCCTCCATCTTCTAGCCCCACACTTGTGCCCCATCCACCTGCCCCACACTTGTTCATCTACCTGTTACACACACACACACACACACACACACACACACATCCCCCTGCCCGGCACCAGTCCCTTTATTTTCTCGCTCCATACCCGTCCCCATCCACTTGCCTGGCTCGGCTTCTCGCATTCCCCCTCTCCGGGCACTGTCCCTCCTCCATCCCCCTGCCACCCCGCGCCCCCTTGTCGCGGCTCACCGTCGCTGCACTTGTACTGGCAGAGCCCGTCCTCTCCGCCCAGCAGGTCCAGCGCGGCGTTGAGGTACGTGTCTATCTTGTGGATGCCGTTGCGGATGGTCTTGAGGGTGGCCCTCCAGTCGGTGGTCTGGTCCTGTTCCTGCCCGCGCGCAGTGGCCAGCAGCAGCAGCAGGAGGAGGAGCGCGGGGCCCCGGGCGGGCGCGGGCCGCGGAGTCACCATCTGCGGGGCCGGCGCGGCCGGGCTGGGCAGCGGCGCGCGCTCCGGCTCCGGCTCAGGCCCCGGCCTCCTCCGCGCTCGCGAGCTCGCGCCCCGTCACTGAGCTGCGCCGAACGGTGGGCCGCCCGGGCACGCGCGCCGCCGCCCACACTGCGCATGCGCCTGAGCGTGGGAGCCTCATTGCCCACGTGGTCTCCGGAACGCTCCCGTAGCTTATGGTCCTGACGGTCCTACCTCTGTGGAGTCTTAAAAACGCCTTGCCCGTGCCCTAGATAAACATAGTCATTGCTTTGGTTTAACACCACAGTGAATTGGTTTTGTTTTGTTTTGTTTTGTTTTGTTTTGTATTGTTTTTCAAGACTGGGTCTCTGCGTAGCCCTGGTTGTCCTGGAATTCACTCTGTAGACAAGGCTGGCCTCGAACTCCGAGATCCGCCTGCTGGGATTAAAGGCGTGCGCCACCGCCTCCCAGCTCCTAGTGAAGTTTGTTTGCTTGCTTGTTTTACAAAGCTCTCCTGTTTACCGAGGCACCATAATTTATAGCGACTCCAGTAGCACAGCCTCCCTTGGGCTCAGCAGTCCCAGCCTTTATTGGAGAAGGCCTGTGGTCCAGCGTAGAGAATTGTTTGAACACGGGCCTACCAAGCCTGGATTTGCCTCACCCTTTGATCAGCCGCAGTCCTAGCAGCACAGCATGGTCTGAGGGTTGTTGAAGATGGAACTCTGCACAATCTGCCAGAGCACTTCCTCCATTGCTTCTAATTCCAAGGAAGGAGAAGTTCGCAGTTATCCCTCCTTAAAATTCTAAATCCTGTAGAGAAAAGGCTAATCACCGATTAGGCAGAGGAGAGGGAGGCAGGAGTGTGTCTTCCGAAGCGGGACAAATGTGGAAAAGTTACCTGGGACCAGCCCTCAGTTAATTTTTCTGAGACAGAGTCTTGGCCTGTAGCTCAGGCTGCCCTCCAACTTGCCTTGAACACACTATCCTCTCAAGTGCTAGGATCTTGGCGCCAAGCCTCTCTCTTTTCTATTTCTTTACACATTTACATCTTGCTGAATGAATGTCTTTTACCTTAACAATAGCCTGTGCTCTGAGGACAGGGGTTGCCGCGTGTCTCTCTGGGGATTATGTTCTCAAATGCCAGATTCTTTGGCACCTTTTCTGGTCTATTGCACACGGATGCAATAACACGACTGGTTAAACCGGATTCAGTTCCTCACTTCTCTTTATGATCTGCCATCCATGGCCACAGCAGTCTCCTCATAATTAAAATAAAATCTCACCATTGCCACAGACTCAGATACCCCTCCCCGGTACCCTGTCGTCATCAGTTTTGTCCCCGGACACTGTATTTTCTCTCCTTGACCCATCTAGAACCAGGGGCATTCTCCTTCCCCAAGGTGGCTTCTGTCTTCTTCAGTCTCCCTTGGAACAGTCTGGGATCTCCTGTCTTCCATATCTCATGTCAGCCCTCCACCCTCCCCTGCCTCTTCCTCCCTGCCTCCCATTTGGACTTTAATTCTTCAGTGGTTTCAAGTCTTGGGCATGAGGCTACACCCAGCTTGTCCTTTTCTCTGATGCACCCTGGGTACCAGGACATGGAGCTGCTCTCCATCCTGTGTGTGGGAGGCCCCTCAAGCTGCGAGGCCTTTGGAAAGCTGCTTGGGAACCTCTTCTGTGACTCATTTTCTTCCCTGTTGCTGTGAGAAAGTACTCTGACAAAAGCAACGCTAAGAGCCAGTGAGAAAGCTCAGCGTTTGCTACATGAGCCTAATAGCCTCTTGGTACCTGGGATCCGCAGTGGAAGGAGAGAAGGGAGTTCCCCCAAGTTGTCCTCAGACGTCTATGTGTACATACAAACACATCATCATTGTCATCATCGAAGCCGCCAGCAGCCACGGGTTCCTGGGTTCCTGAAAGGAAAGCTGGGGATGGATGGGAAGGACAGCGAGAGAAATAACGAGCCAAGACAAAGTTCTCTGATCAAGGCTCAATCTTTAATGCACGGCACTGAACACATATGGGAGAACCTAAGGACCCATCCCTTTGTTTCATCTGGGTTCTGTTGCTTGTTTCAGCTGGATTGAATTACAAAGTAGGCTCTTCAGCAGCTCAGCAGCGGGCAGTTCTCAGTTCTCTGGCAGGAAGACTTAAATGTAGCAAAGCCAGACTCCTGGCTCCAGTGTCTGAGGAGGTTTCTTTAGGCTGGGGGAAGGATGATGAAAAAGAAGGAGAAGGAGAATGAGGAGGGGGGAGGAGGAGGAGGAGGAGGAAAAGAAGAAGAAGAAGAAGAAGAAGAAGAAGAAGAAGAAGAAGAAGAAGAAGAAGAAGAAGAAGAAGAAGAAGAAGAAGAAGAAGAAGAAGCCACCTACAGGCTTACTTGTTTGTTTTTCTGGCTCAGTTCCAGGATCCACTTGATCACAGAGAAGAAGTTAAAATGGCAGGAGCTTCAAGCAGTGGGTTGCATCACAATTGGAAAGCAGAAAGCAGGTAAATCACTTTCTAAACTTTATGCTATCTTCTAGAATCCCTTGCCTATGGAATAGTCCAGCCCACTATTGAGATAGGTCTTCTCACATTAATTAATGCACTCAAGATAATTCTGCACAGACATGGCCGGGGCCCATCTCTGGGAAGTTGGCAATTAACAATAACCGTGGCATTCCATAAAACAGATTGAGTTCCGCTCTGGGCATGTCCCTGGTGCCTCAGGCTGATCTCCAATGTGTTTCCTTGCCATTGGTTCTGCAAACTACGGCTTCATATTTTATTTCCCATCCAGCCCCATATGATGTAGGAATCGTGATTATGACAGACCATTCTCAACCCAGTTATATATGACCCAAGGGTACCAGACATGGCCATCAAAGATTGACAGTGACTTAGTGTTTACTATCTCATGCCATGAAGATTAAAGGTAAGGACAGTAGCCCAGTGGTGATGGTGGTGCATGGTTTTAATCTTTGCACTCGGGAGGCAGAGGTGGGCGGATCTCTGAGTTTGAAGCTAGCCAGGTCCACAGATTGAGTTTCAGGACAGCCTGGGCTACAGAGAGGAACCCTGTCTTGAAAAACAAAATTATATATATATATATATATATATATATATATATATATATATGTGTGTGTGTGTGTGTGTGTGTGTGTGTGTGTGTGTGTGTGTGTGTGTGTGTGTACGGGCTAAGCTTTCTTCATGGTCTCTTTTTTGTTTTGTTTTTTTAAGATTTATTTTATGTGAGTGTATTGACATTCTCCTCAGACGCACCAGAGGAGGGCATCGGATCCTATTATAGATAGTTGTGAGCCACCATGTGGTTGCTGGGAATTAAACTCTGGATCTCTAGGAAGAACAGCCACTGCTCTTAACCGCTGAGCCATCTCTCCAGCCAATGGGCTATGCTTTCTTAAGAAGAATTACAGGGGAAAAGAAGGAATTGAGGAAAGGAGACTCCCAGAGTGGGACGGGCTCTAAGAGAGGAAAAGCCAGTGAACTTCATTGTCTAGAGGTTTCTATAAGGCTGTGATGGGGACTAGACAAAGACTGACATTGCTGTGAGATATATTAGTTCTCTGAGCTCTGATGAGCCCTGACAATGGAGGGGCCACATTCTCGATGTGTGTCCCTCTCTCCCAACCAGAGAGACCATTGTATATCACATACTGCCCACCCAGGAGTGGGTGGTAGAAGTTCTGCTTTGCCCATCTCTGACTCTGGATTTGGTAGCACTGACGTTGACTGTCCGCTGGCTGATAGTCAGTCGGTGGGCATTATTGCCCCACTCCAATCCCACGTTGCAGGTGTCTCAAGGACTAGTAACTATGTTAGCTCTCTATGTCCTCTTAGCTCACCAATAAGCAGCTGCAGCCGTTCTCAGTTAACTCTGTCTTCAGGATGACCTGGGGTCTCGGCTTTCCTGCCATCCTTCCTCTCAGCTTGGTTTGTTACAAAAGCGATACTATGCTAAGAGCTCCCGTCCAGTTTTGTTTCTGAGGACGGGAAGGTTTATGTCGTCCTATAGCTCTGAGGGAAGTAAGGGCGAGAAGTCAGGGCAGGAACCTGGAGGTGGGAACTGAAGGTTTATGTCGTCCTATAGCTCTGAGGGAAGTAAGGGCGAGAAGTCAGGGCAGGAACCTGGAGGTGGGAACTGAAGCAGAGACCGTGGAGGAACCTGCTTACTGACATGCTCCTCCTGACTTGTTCAGGTCACCTGCCTGAGGGTGGCACTGCCCCCAGTTGCATGGCTCTCCCACATCAGTCGTTAATCAAGAAAATGCCCCCACCGACTTGTCTATAGGTCAATCCGATGGAGACATTGAATGTATGTTTGCACAGAGCTGGTCACATTGGATTCTGTGGTCTGTGGTTCAGAGTCCTTGGAGACACCTTTGACCTGATAAAACCCTGTAGTCAGAGCATCCCATTCCCGCTATACCTGGTCTTTTCCTGCAGGGAGCCACCTTGGAAAGCTGCGTCACTGCCCTTGAGAAGTTCACACTAGTCCATTCTGTTTTTTGTTTATTTGTTTGCTCTTGCGGGTTTCAAGTCAGTGTGCAGAATGGGGTTCTGAGCTGTCAGCCATCCCCATGATTTAAGTTCCCACACACAGGCACCTTCTACAATATCTCCACACATGGTCCTGGAGTGTTAGCACTTGTGAGAGCTGTAGCAGCTCTCCCCTGGCTTCCGGTTGCTACTGTGAGTTCATGACAAACTGTTTAAAGTTGTCAACCCCAAAGTGACAATAAAGGGTCTCCTTGTCTGTGCTCCTCGGTGTCTGACCACGACAGTTCTGGGAGGGGGTGGGCCAAGAGCCCAGTTGGAGATAGGCATCTCCGCTCTCTGCTTCACAATGACAGCGCTGGTTTTAAAACAAATCCTAAAGTTAATGCTGATTCACTGCACATCTCTGAATTAAGAGCAAGAGGTACAGCCAAGAGGAGGACAGAGAGAACTGTCATCTGTCTCACATTGTCCTTGGGGCGACAGTTAGAGAAGAGGTAGGAGAGCAATAAAAACAATGCCTCGCAAGAAGAATCAGTGCTGTTCTGAAATTAGAGCGGGCTGTTGTGCTGGAGGGGCAGCACTTGCTGTATCCCTGACTAAATGGTGATGCCTCCCTCGTGCAGAGGTGGGAGCAGGGGCACAGTTAAGAAATACAGGGTTGGCCCATTACTCCTGATATGGCAAGTACTTAGTGGCACATTTAGTTAGTATGCTGTTGTAGGTGTTAGCATTCTGTCTAAGCTCCTCCCCACAGTTTCCTGAAACAGCCTGGTGAGCCTGGCCCACTATAAAAGGGGCTGTTTGCCCCCTCCTCACTCTCTTTTTCCTCTCTTCCTCTTGCTCTGTCCTCTTGTCCCTTCCCCCCTCTTTCCACGTGCTCATGGCCGGCCTCTTTATTCTCCTCTCCTCTCCTCTCCTCTCCTCTCCTCTCCTCTCCTCTCCTCTCCTCTCCTCTCCTCTCCTCTCCTCTCCTCTCCTCTCCTCTCCTCTCCTCTCCTCTCCTCTCCTCTCCTCTCCTCTCCTCTCCTCTCCCCTCCCCTCCCCTCCCCTCCCCTCCCCTCCCCTCCCCTCCCCTCCTTTCCCCTCCCCTCCCCTCCTTTCCCCTCCTCTCCTTTCCTCTCCTCCTTCCTCCTCCTTCTTCCTCGTCTTCCTCCTTCTTCCCCCCCTCTGTCTTTTTCTGCCTCTTCTACCCTGCCCTCTTAACTCCCCTCCCCATGCCCTGGTGTGACTGGTCCCTCAGGGGGAAGGGATGCTTCAGCATAGCCACACACACACACACCAGAGGCAAACACCTTTTCCCATACCTAGCTACACCTCCATAGAACATACCCCATCCCTCTCCCTCTCTATCTTTTTAAAAACACATCCTAAGGAAAGGTCAAGACTGGAGATATGAACTCCATAGTCCTTGGACTGTGAGTTGAACTAAAAACTGAGATACAGAACACCAGAGAAAGAACAAAGTAGATGAAGCAACCAGATGGATGTGGCTGGCAAGGAGGTTAAGAACAAGGAACCCAAGACATAGTGACAGCATGGAGGGCTGTGGGAAGGGTTCCAGGAAGGGTCAAGGGGAGCCTGTGACAGGAGGAAAATGTGTCAGTTCTTAAAGAAGCAGAGAAATGGGACAAGAGCTGGGTGGTGTCATTGCCCTATAAATGATACTATGCCAGGATTTTTATGTAAACACGGTGTTCATTTTCACACCTTCCCTTGTGGAATGTCCTATAGCTATTCTTCCTTCTTAAGGAAGGAGAGAGGGAGGGATGAAGCAAGCAGGGCCAGAGCGAGAAGGAAGAAAAAAAGGAGGGAGAGTGGAGGTTTATAAAGTTCTGGAAACTAGAGACTCACTCACTAGATTCAGGAAGCTGAGAAAGGTACGAGAGTCAATAGGTGATGTGTTTTATAGAAAGATAAAGGAATACGTTTGGTGGATGTATAGTCAGGTATGAGGGAAGGGGTGCCTCTGTGGGTCCATGCTGAGGCATCCCTTCCCCCCTGAGGGACCAGCCACTCAACGACGACGGTATAGTATGGAATAGAGTTTATTCAGGGCATGAGAGGGGAGTTAAGAGGGTAGTAGAGACAGAGAAACACAGAGAGCAAGAGCAGAGGAGTAGAGGTTGGCCATGAGCACATGGAGCGAGAGGGGGGAGGGGAATGGGGAGAGAAGAAGAGGGGGCAAGCAGTCCCTTTTATAGTGAGTCAGGCATACCTGGCTGTTGCCAGGTAACTGTGGAGCAGAGCCTAGACAAAATGCTAACAATAGGCCCTTCTGGGGTAGTGTTAGCAGTAAGCAGCGGCTGGGAGAGGAGGCTACCTTCTGTGGAATTGCCTACAAATTGAATTGCGTAGTGGGCCCTAAGGATGCAACTCCTCTGAGTTGTCATCTATACTTGGGTGAGCTTACCAGTGATCCAGCTGCCTTAAGGAACCCCAGGATGCTCATTGCTTTATCAAGCTAGACTTGGGTGTGATAATTTCTTTGGTCTGCAGTTGGTGCCCTACTTGATAGCTACTTGTTCATGGTCTCTGAAGGGAAAAACCACAAAATACAGATGGAAAATAACACACAGAGAATCTAAAAATGACCCAATGGTGGCAGATTTGTACCTTGAACACAGTCTTGTGCAATTCTAATGTCATTAAACTGCCATCAAAATGTCATTCCTTCCTGAATAGTTAATGTAAACTATCTGTAAATAAAATGTGTGGGCTGAGGGTGTAGCTGTGTGGTTTTAGGCACTGAAAACCAACCAACCAAACAAACAAACACAAACCACCTTGTATGCTTAGCCAAAAAATTTATTGTGGATTATATGGCAGAATTCTAAAACAGCATAAACTTGGGAGAAACTTTAGGACTAGCCAATAAGAGTTGCTTCTTGCCAGCTCTGAGGAGAACTAACTATACAGTTTCATTTCAATTAAAATGTAACTCCTAAAAGAATAAGTGTAGAAAGAAGGTGGTCATAGCTTCAGACATTGTGTTGAGAAACAAGAGACCTTCCAACGTGATAGCTAATCCAATCAAAATAATTGGCCACTCTGGTGTAAACACCTGGGAACTCGGGCTTCCCACAATTTTCTCCCCAGCTCACAATGCCCCAAACATAAGTGACGTTGTTGATGTCCTTGCAGACCAAGGGGCCTCCGGAGTCTCCTTTGCAGGCATCAATGGACCCATCACTGGTACCTGAGAGATAGAAAAGCACATTTCCCTCCTTCTGTCAAGACCCTTGCACATCTCCTTCCATCTGTCAAGACCCTTGCACAGTTTCCTGCCCCCCCCCAACACCAATGCACAGAAGGATTTGCACTTTTTAAAGCCTCTCCTGGGCTGGAGAGATGGCTCAGTGGTTAAGAGCACTGACTGTTCTTCCAGAGGTCCAGAGTTCAAATCCCAGCAACCACACGATGGCTCACAACCATCTGTAATGAGATCCGATGCCCTCTTCTGGTATGTCTGAAGCAGCTACAGTATACTTATATATAATAAATAAATCTTTAAAAAAAAAAAAAGGCAAACAAAACCTTTCCTGACAGGGCTGTCACGGGTTCCTCTTGGGATTGCAGATTGAAGTATAGGAGATAATTTGTAAACCTTCTGTTTGTTTCCCTAAGTTAGCCTAGTTTTCCAGCTTCACTTTTATGCTTTACCCCACTCTGTAAGGAGATTCAGATGCAATGGGGAAGAATCAAAGCTGACTAATAGAATGGGTACCCCAGGCTACCCAGTGGGCACTCACCTGCGCACTGCATCTCTTTCTCATAGTAGCGATCTGGGTAAAACTGAGAGCAGTTGCCTATTAGATCAACTTCACCCCACCTGAGTGAGTAGACTTTTTGGTTATCTATACAAAGTGAGAAAAGAGACATTTAGAAGCCGCAAAGGAGAAGTCTAAATAAAGATGGTCTTAGCTTAGGGAACCATTAAGAAGATACATGAATGTACTTTATTAATTATTATATATATTAATTATTGAGGACACTTCCTTGGCACATTTAAATCATAGTCTCTTTATATCCCTACTTTCTAGAATTACCTTTCTAAAATGAACCGTGAAGGAAGGCTCTTGAAGGTGAGACTTGAGTCACAGTCATTTAGTAAATTAGAGCTGGCCCTTGTGACTGAGGTGTAACCCGCTCCTATTGTTGATGGGTTCCATAGGGAAATGGCATAGGATCTTTGATATCTTTTCCTACAACCACGAATTTTCTTGAAATTACCATCAGACAACAGCCTTGAAGAAGTTAGGAAATCCTATGCTGCTGCTAGCTTGTGCGTGCTTGTGCACTTGAGGAAGTAGTTCCTTAAGTGACCTGAAGTGATGGACAAGGAGATAGACACTGCTTCACATTTAAGTCAAAGGGACTTTGACATCTCTTCGTACTCTCTCAGGAGGTCCATTTGAAATAAAACTGTTTAATTAGCACTTCTCTAGGTCAAAAACGAAACAAATCTTGTTAGCCTCAAGGATGGTGTTGAACTCCCAATCCTCCTGCTTCTGGGATTCTAGGTGTGTACCATCACAAGAACACATTTGGTCTCTTGTTTTCAATCTTGAGAATCAAACCCAGGAACTTGCACGTGCTAGACAAACACCCAAGCGTTAAGCTGCATCTGCAATGTCATGTGGTCCTTCTTTTTTGTTTTTTAATTTATTTTTTAATTAGGTTTTTTCTTCATTTACATTTCAAATGCTATCCCAAAAGTCCCCCAGAACCTCCCCCACCACTCCCCTACCCACCCACTCATACTTCTTGGCCCTGGTGTTCCCCTGTACTGAGGCATATAAAGTTTGCAAGACCAAGGGGCCTCTCTTCCCATCATGTGGTCCTTCTGATAATGGGGTTCTGAGCAGCAACTCAGGCCATGAGCCCAGGCAGGCAACCCTTACTGGATGGATGCTGGCTTTTCTGTACATGATATTTCTATGAGTATTAGACGGGTTCCCATGTATTTCTAATCCAATTTCCAATCCCGGAGGTAAAGCACATACCTTCCCCTCGACCCCATCCAGAGATGATGCATCTGTCATTCGGTTGGAACAGATATGGAGACCATGGGACGCAGGCAGGGGCAGAATTGGGGAGTTCACATTCTTTCTTGCCCGTGTGCATTTTCATTTCAATCAAAGCTATGTCGTTTTGGAAGGTGGCTCCATTATATTTTTCGTGAACAATAACTCTCTTCACCGTTTGAATTCCCAACTGAGAGTTAGGTTTTAGCCAGTCTAATAAAGCCGTCCAGACTTGGTAACTGTGAGCTCTACTGGGTCTGTAAGAGAAAGGAACAGGAAACGAACTATATCAAGAAAAGATACGGATCTTGGTACTTCATCTTTGTAGTTTTTCCTTTAAAGGATAAATCTCAGTTTTTTTTTTTTTTAAAATCTTTAGTGATATTGTGATGGTGTATGTGCTCGGCCCAGGGAATATGGCCTTGTTTTGGGTGTGGTCTTGTTGGAGTGGGCGTGTCACTGTGGGTGTGGGCTTTAGAACCCTCACCCTAGCTGCCTGGAAGCCAGTCTTCCACTAGCAGCCTTCAGATGAAGATGCAGAACTCTCAGCTCTGCCTGCACCATGCCTGCCTAGATGCTGCCATGCTCCTGCCTTGATGATAATGGACTGAACCTCTGAACTTGTAAGCCAGCCCCAGTTAAATGTTGTCCTTATAAGAGTTGCCTTGGTCATGGTGTCTGTTCACAGCAGTAAAACCCTAACTAAGACAGATATGAAACTGGAGAGTTCCATTGATGTAGACTAGGGTGATTGAGTGGTCAATGGAGAGAGCACTGAGTCCCCAGCACTTCCCATGATCTCATTGTCTAACCTTTCCAAATAGTGAAATATGTCACAGAGTGGACTGTCCATGAGCAAAAACTTGAACATTTAAATTATCTTCTTAAATTATGTCCTCTGTATATTATTAAAAATCATCTATAATCTTGTTTCCTTGTCAAATAGTACAAACTGAATAGAATTTATCTTTCCTTCATAGCAGCTCAGACCATCACAGTACATACAGTTCAATAGCAATGTCCTAGGAGATAATGTGATGTTTGGATGCTGTTACTTATACCTAAGAGTTCCAAGAATGCTGCCATCCATGTTGATTTGGGTTGTATTATAGGTGCAGGGATCATAAATAGTCCTTGAAGGTTAACTCTGTTTCTATGGCTTACTGGGCACAGATATAGTGTTTGCCAACTACACAGGCAGGTGTTGTACTGGGCACTGGGGTACAGAAGTTAGCAAAACTAGAAAGCATTTAGAAAACATGCATCACTGGATTGGTGATCACAATGCTGAAGAGAGAGAGAGAGAGAGAGAGAGAGAGAGAGAGAGAGAGAGAGAGAGAGAGAGAGAGAGAGAGATCCAGTGAGGAGTGAGAGGAGCAGACAGGGGAAAGGCTTTTAAGAACTTATGGGGAGGGCTTTAATTAAAAGCATTCAGGGGTGATTCCACAGGAAATAAAGGGTTGCCTGAGTCTGAGTAGAGGGCAGCATTAACTAGGTAAGAGAGGATCATGCCAGGCAAGAGAAAGGATCTGTGAAGGTCCTTTGCAGAGGGAGCGATTGCTTTTGAGCATCTGAAGGAGCCAGAGTAGGTGCTTCAATGGGCAGGAAGCAGTGTGAGACTGGTGACAGAAAGGAAAGCCAAGTCATATAAGGAAAGCCTTATATGATTTATATGTGTTGACAGTTTTGTTTCCATGCCCATCTGAGGAGGACTGCAAAGCTCTTGAATTATTTGTGCTACACAGTGGAGAACAGACAGGTTGGACTGTGGGTAGACAGGGTGCATGTAGGTAAGGCAATTTGAGGCAAGCCATGCAATGCAGATGATAAGGACAGGGTGTTAGGAAAGGAGACGAGGTTTGAAAAGTGAATGGTGAAAAATTAAACATTAAGAATGCCTTGCTGTAGAGAGGCTCAGAGAGGGAAGTAAGGATGATTCTTGGATTTCTACCTGTGTCAACCATATAAATGGTGTTTGTTAAGACAGGAAGCACTGGAACGGGACCATAATTAAGAGAGTTAGCCTGTAAGGTAGGCCTTGTACATTTAGAACTCAATCTCTCTCTCTCTCTCTCTCTCTCTCTCTCTCTCTCTCTCTCTCTCTCTCTCTCTCTCTCTGTGTGTGTGTGTGTGTGTGTGTGTGTGTGTGTGTGTGCATCTGTGCTCATGTTCATTTGTGTTCATGCCTGTGCATGGGATACATGTTTGCAGATGCGCATGCATGTGCGTGCATGTAAAGACCAGAGATAAATCTTGGATATTGTCCCTTAGGCACCGTCCACCTAGTTTGTGCGGCAGGATCTTTCATTAGTCTAGAACGCTCCAAGTAGGCCATGCTGGCTGGCCAGCAAGCCCCAAGGAGCTCCCTCCCACTGCTGGATTATGAGCACATGACACCACACCTGGCTTCAAATTTCTTGGTAATGTGGCTTCTGCAGCTTAAACTCAGGTCTTCATGCTTGTATAGCAAGCAGTTAATCAACTGACCCATCCCTCCAGCTCTCAATGTAGTTTCCATGTAACCAGGAACTATGGATGGATGTTGACTATAGGTCAGCAGTTGGAGAAAGGCTCTACTGTGGCTACCATTCAGTCCCCTTAGAGTGGGACTTTCGACTACAGATAACTTTAAGGAAGAACGAGTCAGAGGAGAGGCTGAACATTGAAGAACTCTGACTGCTCAGAGGCCCTGTGATGCAAGCGCAGATGAAACCTTGTAGGACAGCAGAGGAGGTGTGGGCAGAGAAAGAAACCAAGGGGATGTGGTGCCATGGAACTAAGAGAGGAGCATCTTTAAGGAAGGTAGAAGAGCAAGCTGGGCTTGCTGTTCCACTGCACAAGGATTTTCCTGGGTGTCATTCAACACACACTTCATCATTTGATGGAAATGCCACCTCTCAGAAAGTTAGGCCACCTAAAATTTGCTGAGAAGACGTTCATCTTAATGATAATCAGACACTGATGGTGTATTGGCTCGACCGCTCAACTGGTTACATAGCTTCAGCTAAGTCACTTAGCGTCTCAGTTCAGTATGTTTATCTATAAAGTGGGAGGAGTCCTGGTTATCCTGTAGGACTGCTGAGCATGCTAAACAAGGCAACATGTGACAGTGCCTGACCTAGGACCTAGGCCATAAGAAGTGCTCACTAAACCACACTACATTCACTCTCAAGTCCAAACTGAGGCCAGAATCCTTTTGCAAGTTGACTTTGATTTGTCAACCAATCAAGACCTTTGGAGGATTGCAATCCTGTCACTATTATTGGCTGGGTTTATTGGATGCCTTCTCGATGCCCTGAGTCCCAGTGTGACTACATTTGGAGAAGGTCCTTTTAACCATGCAATTAAAGTTAAATGGGGTTGTTTAATCTAGTAAGGCCTGGTTCTTCTTGGGGATAAAGCAAAATCTCAGAGCTACATGTGTACAGAAGAAAGGCCACAGAGGAAGGGTGCCATGAGAAGAGAGCACAGTGAAGCCAAGGGACACCAGGAAAAAACAAGCTGCCCCTTGATCTCCCAGTCTACAGAATTGTGAGAAAAGAAATCTGTGCATTTAAAGTCACCCAGCGTATGGTATTTACCAGCAAGGTAATACAGCCACTTACAAAGCTCCCTGCTGAACATGTGTGTGACTTGCAGTTCTCATTTGTCACATGCCAAAGCTGAGTCCACACTATGTCTACCGTGCTTCTTTGACCTGAAAACTCTGTCTGTGGTGGTTTGAATATGCTTGTCCCAGGGAGTGATACTACTAAGGGGTGTGGTCTTGTTGAAGTGAGTGTGGCTTTGCTGGAGGAAGTGTGTGTCACTGTTGGGGTAGAGTTTCCTCCTAGCTGCCTAGAAGCCAGTCTTCTCCTGTCTGCCTTTGGATCAAGATGTAGAATTTTCAGCTCCTCTGGTCCCACATCTGCCAGACACTGCCATGCTACTGCAGTGATGATAATGGACTGAATCTCTGAACCTGTAAGCCATCCTCAATTAAATGTTGTCCTTTATAAGAGTTGCCTTGGTCATCGTGTCTGTTCACAGCGGTAAAACCCTAACTAAGACACTCAAAAGGGATACACGGTATGGTTAGTCTTCAGCAGATGGGTTTCTTCTGACCCTGTGGAAAGCCGTGCATGCCGCAAGCAATCGCCATTATAAGATGGTGCTGGCCTCCGCTGTACCTAACTAGTAAACAAGCCTTGTATGCAGGTGCGAGAGTGAACTCACTCCAAGTCACTGCCCATTCTTGGGGCGTAATAGTGGGGTGATGGGCGAGCAACAAATCAGGAGCTGACACGCCATATCAGGTGCTGAAACGCCATGGCTGAGGGCTATATAAGCAACTCCATTTTCTGGGGTCGGGGTCTTCCCTCTTGAAGAAGCAATAAAGCTTTTTGCTGCAGAAGATTCCGGTTGTCCCGAGTGTGTTCTTGCCGGCGGGGACAAAAGCTCAGGATACGTGGCGCCGAAGACCCGGGGACCTTTTACCATCACACCAGCGCAAGGGAGATCCCCCGTTCGTGGGGCGGAACCAGAACTGCGGGACATTACAGTTCTCTGTAAGGTATGTACAGTCTTGAAATTTCTCCAGAGTTAGATGCCCTTTTGATTGTTTGCACGGAGATTGCACTTTCCCTTTCGGTTTCATTTTGCTTCCACCGCTGGAACTGCTGACTGGTTCCCAGTCGCGGTCAGGCCTGGACAGCGCCTGGACAGTGACCAGTTTCAGTCGCGGTCAGGCCTGGACAGTGGCAGTATGGGAATCTCCCACTCTGTAGTAGTAGCTTTACGGTCGGTCCTGAAGCAGTGTGGCCTGAAAATCGCCACTAAGACTATAGAGGGATTTGTCAGGGAAATAGACCGTGTGGCACCATGGTATGCTTGCTCAGGGTCGTTAACTGTCGCCTCTTGGGACAAACTGAAAGGAGATCTAGTTAGGGAACAGCAGAACGGCAAACTTAAAGCAGGGATCATGCCGTTGTGGAAATTGGTGAGATCGTGCTTAACAGACGAGGATTGTCAGCAAATGGTAGAAGCAGGGCAGAAAGTTTTGGACGAAATTCAAGACAGTCTATCAGAGGCAGAGAGGGGAGAGAGATTGAAAGTTGGGAGGAAACAAGGTGCATTGAAGAATATAGGCCTTTCCACGGGCCTTGAGCCCGAGGAAAAGAGATATAAAGGAAAGAATGCCTTGGGAGAGATTTTTAAAAAAAGGGATGGAAAGGGAGAGAAAAAGAAAGATCGAGCTGGAGAGGCACATAAAGAAAGGAGCCTCTACCCGCCATTAGATGAGTTCAAGGCACTAGCTGTCAGTAGCTCAGAATCGGAAAAGGAACTTAGCTCCTCTGAGGAAACAGACTTAGAGGAAGAAGCAGCAGGCTATGAGGGAGAAAAGTACCAGCCAGATGAAAGACGAGCTAATCAGTCAAAGAATTACATAAAGAAAGCAAAAGTAGCTAGAGACAAATGTCAAATCGCTGCGCGGTCTTCGAGTCTGCAACCTCTGGGTCCTAGTACACCTCCGCCCTATGTGCAGAGGTATCATTCAGATTCATTTATTTCAAAAGAGGAACAGAGAAAAGTGCAGCAAGCATTCCCAGTCTTTGAAGGCGCCGATGGCGGATGCATTCACGCCCTGGTGGAGTATATACAGATTAGAGAACTTGCGGAGTCAGTCTGTAACTATGGAGTCAATGCCAACTTTACTGTAGCCTAGGTCAAAAGGCTTGGTACTCTGGCAATGACTCCCGGCGATTGGATGACCGTAGTAAAAGCCGCATCTCCTAACATGGGAATTTATTTAGAATGGAAAGCTTTGTGGCAAGACTCCTGCCAAGCACAGGCAAGGGCCAATGCCAATGTTGAAGGGGACCAAGGAACATGAACTTTTGAGTTGCTTACAGATCAGGGACAACACGCTAATAATCAGACAAATTATCATTGGGGAGCGTATGCCCAGATCTCAGCTGCTGCCGTTAAGGCATGGAAGGCACTCTCTAAGAAGGGAGAGGCAAGTGGGCATTTGACCAAGATCACTCAGGGCGCCCAGGAGTCATTCTCAGATTTTGTGGCTAGAATGACAGAAGTGGCAGGGAGAATTTTTGGGGACCCAGAGACAGCTATGCCTTTAATTGAACAGTTGATCTATGAACAGGCTACCCAGGAATGCAGGGCTGCCATTACACCTAGAAAGAGCAAAGGACTGCAGGACTGGTTGAAGGTTTGCCGTGAGCTTGGAGGGCCACTCACTAATGCCGGTTTAGCAGCTGCTATTCTACAAGGGCAAAAACGCCCTGACATGGCTGAGCTCAAACTCTGCTATAATTGTGGCAAACCGAGAGATTTAAAAAAGGATTGTAGAGCCCTTGTCAAAAGGAGAGCGCCAGGACTGTGTACTAAGTGTGGAAAAGGATATCATTGGGCTAGAGATTGTCATCGAGGCAGGCCCCTGCAGCCAGGATTCCCTCAAGCAGTAGATAATGAGACCATTCCAAATAACCAGTACAGGGCCCCGAGGTCTCAGGACCCGAAAACATATGGGACCTCGACAGGCAAAAGGTGGACCCCACAGTCCACAGGGCAACAGAAGGATCAGCTGGGTTGGACCTCCATACCACCACCCGATTCATGATGATGCCCCAAATGGGGGTGCAGCCTATTCCTACTGACTATAAAGGACCTCTGCCATCCGGGAGTGTCGGCCTAATATTGGGCCGGGCCTCCCTTACCTTACAAGGTCTTATTGTTCACCCTGGAGTCATAGATCAAGATTATGAAGGGGAACTTCAAGTTCTCTGTTCCTGTCCTCAGGGTGTCTTTTCTATGTCATAAGGGGATAGAATAGCTCAGTTAATAATTTTGCCAAGCGTACATGGCTGTTTTCCTTCCTCTGGTGTCCCTCGAGCTACCAGAGGTATTGGTTCTACTGGAAATGATTCTGCTTACTTAGTAATGCCTCTGACTCCAGGCCATTCTTAGAATTAGTTATAGAAGGAAAACAATTTAAAGGGATTTTAGACACAGAAGCAGATAAAAGTATCCTCTCTTCCCAATGGTGGCCAAAAGCTTGGCCCGTTACTCAGTCATCACATTCTTTGCAAGGTTTAGGTTATCAGTCCTGTCCCACTATTAGCTCCGTTCTTTGAGCTGGACAGCGCCTGAAGGTCAAACGGGACGATTCACTCCCTATGTTTTACCACCCCCAGTAAATCTTTGGGGGAGAGACATCTTACAGGCACTAGGACTGACCTTGACTAATGAATACTCGCCACAAGCTGTTCCAATGATGAAGAAAATGGGCTATAAAGAAGGAAGGGGATTAGGGAAAGGAGAGCAGGGTAGACTTGAACCTATCCCTCAAAAAGGTAATAATGGGAGACAAGGTTTGGGTTTTTCCTAGGGGCCGTTGAGGGCTCCATGCCCATACCATGGCTTACAGAGGAAGTTGTATGGGTTCCTCAATGGCCTCTCTCCTCTGAAAAATTAGAAGCAGCCACAAAACTAATTTCTGAACAGCTACGCTTGGGTCATTTAGAGCCCTCTACCTCACCCTGGAATACACCTATTTTCGCAATTAAGAAAAAAAATCTGGCAAATGGCGCTTATTACATGATCTTAGAGCAATTAATGCACAAATGCATCTGTTTGGACCAGTTCAGCGAGGGCTATCATTGCTTTCTGTCTTACCCAAAAATTGGGAAATTATAATTATAGATATTAAAGATTGCTTTTTCTCTATACCTTTATGCCCTCAAGATAGGCAAAGATTGGCATTTATCATCCCAGCCATTAATCATTTAGAGCCGGATCAAAGATACACCAATGGAAGGTCCTACCTCAGGGGATGGCGAATAGTCCCGCCATGTGTGAACTGTATGTGCAATTGGCACATAAGTCAGTTAGAGAGCATTTTCCATCATTACAGGTGATAATTTATATGGATGACATTTTGATTTGCCATAAAAATTCACAGTTATTGCAAGATGCATACCCTATATAAATAAAAACGTTAGGGCAATGGGGATTGCAGGTAGCCACCAAAAAGGTGCAAGTTGCTCGAATGGGAGCCTTCCTAAGGTCACTCATTTATCCTGACAAAATTGTTCCTCAAAAATTAGAGATTCGCAAAGATCAACTACATACCTTGAATGATTTCCAAAAATTGCTAGGAGATATTAATTGGCTAAGACCATTTTTGAAAATTCCATCAGCAGAATTAAAGCCCTTATTTGACATATTAGAGGGAGATACCCACATCTCCTCCCACGGAGCACTTACCCCAGCTGCATGTCAAGCTTTACAAACGATAGAAAAAGCCTTACAAGATGCTCAATTACAACGCATTGATGAGTCAAAGTCATTTGAATTGTGCATATTAAAAACTGCACAGTTACCAACAGCAGTCTTATGGCAAAATGGACCCTTATTGTGGGTCCATCCTAATGCTTCCCCTGCAAAAATCATTGAGTGGTATCCTAATGCAGTTGCTCAACTTGCACTTAGGGGGATAAAAGCAGCCATTACTCATTTTGGGAAAGAACCTCATATGCTAATTGTGCCTTATACTTCTGCTCAAGTTCAAACCCTGGCAGCAACAACTAATGATTGGGCAGTCTTGGTTGCCTCTTATTCAGGACAAATTGATAATCATTATCCAAAACATCCAATTTTACAGTTCACCTTAAGCCAAGCCATAGTGTTTCCAGTAATAACAGCTAAACACCCACTTCCGGATGGGGTAGTAGTGTATACAGATGGATCCAAATCTGGTATAGGTGCATATGTAGTAAATGGCCAAGTAACATCTAAACAATATAATGAGACATCACCCCAGGTTGTAGAGTGTTTGGTGGTTCTAGAGGTCCTTGAAACTTTTCCGGGACCGCTCAATATTGTATCTGATTCCTTATATGTGGTCAATGCAGTTAATATGCTTGAAGTTGCTGGCTTAATTAGACCCTCTAGCAAGCTTGCTCACATTTTTTCAGCAAATTCAGTCAGCCTTGTTACATAGAAGACATCTTGTGTATATTACTCATGTCAGGGCTCATTCTGGCCTTCCTGGCCCCATGTCTCATGGAAATGACTTGGCAGACAAAGCCACTAGAATCGTGGCTGCTGCTCTGTCCTTGCAGGCAGAGGCTGCAAGGGAGTTTCATAAATGCTTCCACGTGACGGCTGAAACATTACGCCGCCATTTCACTTTAACCAGGAAGGAAGCTCGTGACATTGTCACCCAATGTCAAAACTGTTGTCAATTTCTGCCTACTCCTCATGTAGGGGTAAACCCCCGAGGCATCAGGCCATTACAGGTCTGGCAAATGGATGTCACTCATATTTCCTCCTTTGGAAGAAATCAATATTTACATGTTTCCATTGACACCTGCTCTGGTGTTATGTTTGCTACACCTTTAACAGGTGAGAAAGCCTCTCATGTTATACAGCACTGTTTAGAAGCGTGGAGTGCTTGGGGCAAGCCCACAGTTCTTAAAATTGATAATGGGCCAGCATATACCTCTACTAAATTTCAGCAATTTTGTCATCAAATGGATGTCACTCACTTGACTGGCCTTCCTTATAATCCTCAAGGACAAGGCATTGTGGAACGTGCCCACTGTACACTCAAGTCTTATCTTATAAAACAAAAGGGGGGAGTTGATGAGACTCTGCCCTCAGTGCCAAGAGTAGCTGTATCTATGGCACTCTTTACACTTAATTTTTTGAATCTTGACAAGCAAGGTCGCTCTGCAGTCGATCGACATAGCTCAGACCCTGATAGACCAAAAGAAATGGTCAAATGGAAGGATGTCTTAACTGGTCTGTGGAAAGGCCTGGATCCTATTTTGATAAGATCCAGGGGAGCTGTTTGTGTTTTTCCACAGAGTGAAGACAACCCATTTTGGCTGCCGGAACGACTCACCCGCAAGATAGTAATCAAGGATGGTGTGGAAGATGCTGACCTCCCAAGGACTGCTCCTGATCCTGACAATGCTGAACTTGTCTCAGGTTCCTAGTATGAGGGGCAAACAGAGATGGGCCATTCTCTCAACTTTCCCTAAACCAATGCCAGTTCGCCATGATGCTATAGTTTTTCCAAAATTCTTTACTACTAATAAAACATTAGATTTACCATATCTACCCTATGATCCTACCCGAGCACCATTAGGAGAAAATCGCTCTTCATTAGAACAGAGTTCTTTATGCTTTTAAATTAATGGACCAGGAAAATGTATCAACCTCACAGCCCGAGCTTTGGGGATGTTTAATGAGCACCGAGGAAGGTGGGTAAGCACAACCCAAGATACTTCCAACACAGATATAACATTTACAAATCGGACCTTCTGGCAGGAGGCAATTTGGGTTAATGGTACATTTCTACCACCTAACTTTTCAGACAAAGAAGCCCAACCAACCAAAAATAGCCCCTCATTGTAGATTGGAAGATGAAGGGCTGATACTACCTTGGTCTGATTGTCAATCCTCCATCACTCGTTGGGCAGATCAGAGTAAAACCTTTTCCTTTTCTCCCAACATGATAGATGACCCAGAGAAGGAATTTGTTATGAAAAAGGGACTTTTCATACAGGACTTTAGAATGCATCCCTTTCACAAGTGGGTGCTTTGTGGAGTCAATGCCAGTTGAACAGAACTCAATCCTTTGATCTTTATCCAGGGAGGAGCAGTTGGAAAGGCTTCGTTTACTGGCATCTCAAGATTTGCTCAGTATTGGGGAATACATGCTGCCTCTCAGGACTCTTATGGATATACTAATACCAGTGTAGAGATCACTGGGTTCAATAAAACTTTGGTAAACCAGATTAATTATCCATCTACCCCAGTCTGTGTTTACCCCCCTTTCTTGTTTATTCTTTCAAATGATTCATTTGAAGTCTGTTCTAATGATTCTTGTTGGATTTCTCAATGTTGGGATGTAACAAAGAACACCCATGCCATGGTGGTACGGATCCCACGTTGGATCCCTGTTCCGGTAGAAACACCCTCCACCTTATCCCTGTTTCGACAAAAAAGAGATTTTGGCATTACTGCTGCCGTGATCATAGCAATTTCAGCCAGTGCAGCTGCTGCTACAGCTGCAGGGTATGCTATGGCTAGTATGGTTCAATCAGGCACAAAATTAAATCAGCTTTCAGCAGATCTGGCTGATGCCATCACTGTCCAAACTTCTGCTAGTACCAAGTTAAAGGGAGGGCTGATGATTTTGAATCAGCACCTTGACCTGGCAGAGGAACAGATAGGCATTCTATACCAGATGGCCCAGTTGGGTTGTGAAAGAAAACTGGACGCTCTGTGTATTACCAGTGTCCAATATGAAGATTTTACTCATGCAGCTAATCTGTCTAGACAGCTTTCCTTGTATCTTGCAGGAAATTGGTCCGAGGGATTCGATGAGACTCTTGAGGCCCTGAGGGTGGCAGTTTTAAAGATCAACTCAACGTGAGTGGACCTGTCATTGACAGAGGGCCTCTCCTCCTGGATTTCATCTGCATTTTCTTATTTTAAGGAATGGGTGGGGGTGGGTTTATTTGGTGTTGCCACCTGCTGTGGACTTGTGTTCATGCTCTGGTTGGTTTGCAAGCTCAGAACCCAACAAACAAATGATAAGGTTGTGATAGCTCAAGCACTTGCTGCCATTGAGCAAGGGGCCTCCCCTGAAATCTGGCTATCTATGCTCAAAAATTAGTTGACATTGGTGGCTGGCCTCTTTTGTAGAGTTCGCCCTAGGTCATTTAGTAGTTACTGTCACATAGCACTGCTGTGTCCAGGGACGGGCAACTTTCCTCATGCACAGATCAACCTAAGACACGGGGCCCGGTGGCGATAGGGTTACCCTATGACAGGAAAGGCTGTGACATTGGAGGAACGAACTAAGACAGGAGCCACAGCGGATGGGCATAATTACACAGACCTAGTCCAGCCTCAATTTAATAAAATAAAAAGGGGGAGATGTGGAGAACCGTGCGTGCTGTGAGCAATCGCCATTATAAGATGGCACTGGCCTCCGCTGTGCCTAACTAGTAAACAAGCCCTGTACGCAGGTGCGAGAGTGAACTCACTCCTAGTCGCTGCCCATTCTCGGGGCGTAATAGTGGGGTGATGGGCGAGCAACAAATCAGGAGCTGACACGCCATATCAGGTGCTGAAACACCATGGCTGAGGGCTATATAAGCGACTCCCATTTTCTGGGGTCGGGATCTTCCCTCTTGAAGAAGCAATAAAGCTTTTTGCTGCAGAAGATTCCGGTTGTCCCGAGTGTGTTCTTGCCGGCGGGGACAAAAGCTCAGGATATGACCCCTCTGCCACTGGCTCTTTAGTGACTCAAAGTCTGTCAGAAACAGCCTGCTGCACTTCAGCGATCTTTCCAATAGCAACACAAGTGATACCCCCTACCTGGTACAATACCTTGCCTTCAAAGCAGCATTGAGTTGGGCACATGCCAATATCTTATCCAGGTTCAAAGAGTGATCCAGCCAATGATGGATCAGTATATCCGATAATTAGCATTGAGCATTGGTCAGTTTCTTGAAAGTAATGTGAAGAAAGCACATTAAATGGAAAGACCAGCAGTAATGTCAGGTTAATATTACTCCTTCATAAATGCTCAGTCATAAACTCTTCCAGACAGATCTGTCCTGGCACAATGCAAATGAGCCAACCTGGTCTGTCTGTGGAGCACACAGTAGGTTCTGAGGGAACTGGCCTAGGTCAGGAATACCAGAAGCTATTTAACAGATAACAGTGTAGGAAGGAAGATAACAGAGGAAGTGTGTGTCACTGTTGGGGTAGAGTTTCCTCCTAGCTGCCTAGAAGCCAGTCTTCTCCTGTCTGCCTTTGGATCAAGATGTAGAATTTTCAGCTCCTCTGGTCCCACATCTCATGCAAGCCTTTGTCTACCATGCCATCTGTTATTTATTTTGCATGTTTCAAGAAATGTGGACCATACTGAAGACATTCTCACCTGACACAGTGCGCAGCAGTCAGAATCCAACAGCCACCGATATAAATGCCACCACAGTTGATTCTTTGGCCATCCTTAATTGCCACCTGCCATGGGTAGTCTCCCTGAGAGAGACATTTGAGTAGTTACTGCTCTACTACTGAATGGTGTCACCAACAGGCCACCCTGGGACATTTCCACAGAAGGTCCTGGTCTCCTGAGAGCACACCGTCCCCTCACTGTTCTCTGTCACAGGCTGACCCTTAGAGGTCATGTGCCTTTCATGCAAGCTTACCACATTCGCTGGCTTCCCTCCAATCACTCGTTTCCTGCGAGTGTGAGTATTTCTTTTGACTCCACAGGAGAGTTTAGGTAATAAGGACTTTATCCGTTTTCTCTCTTCAAGAAAGGAAGAGATTGTATCATTATTTTTCTGGAAGCCAATAGCTTGTGGATAGCCACTTCTTGGTTCTATCTATAATATATCCGCCTGTCTGTCTGTCTGTCTATCTATCTATAATATATCCATCTGTCTATTCATCTGTCCATCTGTCTATCTATCTATCTATCTATCTATCTATCTATCTATCTATCTTGGAGTGTGCATGTGTGTGTATGTGTGTGTGTGTGTATGATACGTTTGTTTATATAGGTGTGTGTGTGTGTATATATATATATATATATATATATATATATATATATATATACACACAAGTCTATTTGAGACCAGAGGTCAATTATCAGATGCCTTCCTCAATCCCTTTCCACCTCATTTTTTGAGATAGTCTCTCTCTCACTAAACATGGGACTCACTAACTGGCTATGTTGGCTGGTCATGATCTCCAGTGATCTGTCCCCTCCCCCTTGACCCCAGCAACAACATTATAGACATGTGCCACCATCAAGTATTTTACATGGGTGCTGGGATCTGAACTCAGGTCCTCCTTCTTGTAAATAGATTATACATGTAATTCGTGCATAAATATTATATAGTATGTGTCAAAACAGGTCACATTCATCAGTAAGTAGTTCTGGAAATTAAACAGTACTGTTTATTTATTGGGAAATTCTTGCTCAGTATTAAAATTGACTTGATTTTCTAAAGTTCTGACTAAAAGTGGACTTGGGTAGAAAGCTGGCTGGAATGTTAAACATTTACCAACCTCTATTAGATGCCCCATGTCAGGCTTTACTATGCTGAGAAATCAGGGTAGGGTATGTCTCACTGTGGAGAGCCTTTGGGGACCACTTGGCAGGAATCTGGCATTGGCCAAGGACAAGGAAATGGGCTTCAGGCAGGGATTGGACATTGGGCCATGATAAGGAAATAAGCTCAGGCAGGAATCTAATTTTAGGCTAGAACAAAGAAGTAGGCTTCAGGCATGTATATGACTTTGGGCTTGGACAGGGAAGTAGGCTCAGATACCTTGGTCACCCTGATAAGTCCTTAGAAACAGTGATCACGGAGTGATCACGGGACTTTGTTTATGGCCTTGCTTGTTCCTGGCCTATTTGTGTTTATTGTCTTGCTTGTTCCTCCTCAGCCTAGAACTGACCTTCTTACTTGCAAGTAATTAAAATGGTATAAAAGCAATTTGGGAAAAAGAAATAAACCTGCCTCGGTCTCAAAACTGTCTGAGGTCATGCTACAGTGTTGTCTAATTGTCTTTTTTCTTTTTAATCCTCACTCCTGCACTGGAGAATCTGTCGACTTGACTGAGCTGGCTTGGTCATCTCACATTTTGAACAAAGTAATTATTAGTATAATTAATAATTTGTCTATATATATATATTAATCTGGAGAGGTTTATGCCAGGATGATTGGATCAGCAGGCCTCTAGATGAGTGTGTGTGTGTGTGTGTGTGTGTGTGTGTGTGTGTGTGTGTGTGGTGTATTTGTCAATAAGAAACCACAGTAGAGCAAGGCTCAAAGCATGAAGCTGCAAGGGGATGCACACAAGAGGAAGAGGATGGGGTGTGGATGCTTTCTTTCTTTATCCTCTCTCTGGATTTGCCTTGTCAGGAAAAGGTCAAGAAGTTCATTTGTTCAACTGAGAAAGGACACTTCCTATTGCTGATGGATATTTCCTGCATATCAACAAGAGGTCAGGGCCCAAGGAAAAGAAGCTTTGAATGAATGTGGAGAGATTCACTTTGGTCTCCCCTCTCCTACAAACTGTGTTGAGGGATGAGTGTGATGGTCTTATGTTTTGGTTTAGACTTTTGCAATAAGAGAGCTGACATCGTTCACCGAATCCTGTGAAACCAGGATGGATGGAATGTGAAAACAAATGCTATCTTCAGTAGACAAAATGGGGTGTGTGTGAAAATCCTTCTCAGGTGGCTTCTATAGATGGGAAATACTCGGTGATTTATTTAGAAAATTGTTTACTAATTTGAGGCCATAGAAATTAGAAGTTAGTATCATGTAATTTCATTTTAAAATCCCCCAAAATCAACTGATTTATTACTGAAGGAGATAAAATTAAATAGTCAATAAGACCCATGTGGTCCAGATCAGAAGCCAGCCTTGCTACCTGTAATAAATTACTACCTTCCCATGGATTCACATCTAACTTTGTTTGGCTCTTGGTGTACAAATGCCCATGATACAGAGCTTCGGGGGACGGGGGTGGGGGGCTGTTACCAAGATTTATGACTGACAAAGGACAGGTCCACTCAACTAATATGGATTGCTTTCCATTTCAGAAGATGCTTGTAATCTAGTTTTGACAAAACTAAACTGACTAAGCTCTTATCTGTTAGGAAAAACTTTCTGTGGAACTATGTATGGAAAGATGTCACTTCAGAATGGGCCATTTTAACTAATCCGGCTTTAAAAGTGACTCTCAAGAATATGAGCTTGCTTTTCTTAAAAGCAATGGGAAAGGAGAATACTGTGTTACAGTATTTTTAAAAAATTAAACCTATTTCAAAGTTAATTTTTGCTTGAATTGATTGTATATGCAATACTACCTTATATAGTATTTGTGTATATTATAGACATGATATACACATACTTGATATTAAAATGCTGGCTGAAACCAGTGAACTACCAGTAAAAAAAAAAAAAAAAAAAAAACCAGTTAACTCACCAGTGTCCATACCAGGAGTCAACATTTCTGTTTCTTCAGTTTCAATTTCAGCTTCTCCTCCTGTGATAAAACAATAGAAAAAGCCATGTGGCTGATGCTATGTCTAGACAAAATCCAATCATTAAAATGACTCAACTCGCCCTCTTCTTTTTGTAGACAAACTCCCCGACTATGGCATCTGGTTTCCTTCCTATAGCTGGGCAACTGTAAAGATACAGATGAACTCTGCAGAAATCCCTGCTGGTGTTGGTACAATAGAGCTGAGACTCAAGTCCTGAGACAAAACACTCAGATCAGGAAGAAAAAGAGCTTCTCTCCTCCTCTCCTCTTTACATAGTGAACAGAGCAGCCTCTCTCCTTGACCAAGGAGTCCAGGTGGGCATTAAAAAGCCACTGTACACTGTACATCATAAGGTGCCTCCTTTAGGGGCTATGCAACTAGAGATGACTTCATGATTGTCTTATAGGAATGGCTAGCTAGCATTATGGTCTAGGGTGCAAAAATCAAAGAAAAAAAGGTGTCTTGATTTCTTGCTTACATCTATATCAACCTTTCTACCTGGTCATCCCAGGGCACGGTGACAGACAGGATCATAATCCCTACAGTCTGGAGGTCCACAGGTAGATCCCTACCAACGTGCTAGTCTGCTTGGGGTGAGGATAGAGCCAGGGACAGAACAGGCCAGTCTAGCAACTTTATTTTCAGACACTGAATTTTGTTTCTAGATGTCTCCAGTTCTCTTTGGAACAGACATATAGGACTATTATGTCATATGCCTAAGATGTGTCCCAAGGTATGAAGGGCTCTTCTCAGAGGCACTCACATGAGTACATGTATGGATCAGAAATGACTAAAATATGACATTAAATGCCCAATAAAAGCAAGTAGGGACAGTCCAGTGTCACTGGAGGGTTCTGGGTATTAGAAGAGTATGAAACTTAGGAAACACGGGCCACAGGAAGAATGGTTGATGTCGTTGGTGATATAAAAACCAAAGATTTCAGTTTTGTTACATTTATTTTTGCACACTTGTGTGAGTATTGTGTGGGTGTGTGCATAAACACACATGTGGAAGACAGAAGACAACTTCAAAGACTCCGTCCTCCTTCCATTAAAGTTCCTGAGGATTAGACTCAAGTAGACAGGAGTGATAGCTACCTCTACCTACTAATCCATTTTTCCTGACTCAAAATTAAGACTTTCTTTTCAACAGACTTCATCGTGGATGGAGCTAATGAACAGATGGGTGACGGAATGGAGATGATACTGTGATGTCTAAAGCTGACAAAGGATTAACATCTAGACCGTTGAAGGAGACTGCAGTGAAAGAAATCTAACATAAAGCAGAGGGTGTGAGTGGTGAGAAGATGTGAACAAGTGACAGGCAGGAGGAAGAACCCTCACAGAACCAACCAACTGCGAGCCGACCCAAGCCATTGCCTGTTGTCAGAGTCTGCGTGAATAGTGAACAGCGCCATCATGTGGCCATGGGTCGCTAACACAGTTTTAGGACGGATAGCTGTCTATGTTGGTGGGTGAGAAGAAAGGGCTGACAGGGTAGCCGGATGCGAGAGAACTGGCACTTAGCTCTGGCAAAGAATATTCGGGTGCTACTTCTCAATTAGAGAATTGCTTGCCCCAAGACTTAAGCTCTTGCTAAGGAGATGTTTCAAAGGAATTCATACATCTGGGAAAGATGTTGACCACAGTGTGCTGGCGGGCTGATAGTCTGTTGCTCAGACGATTGAGCAAACTGAGAAAGCCTAACGTATATTTTAGGAAGCAGCTAAGAGCAACAGAGTAGACAAACACACAGCAGCACGGACAGAGCCTTCAAATGCAGTGCTTTGGGAAAGGAAGATAACAGGAAACATGAGATCTCCAATACAATGAAAGATATGTGATCACTAGATCACACGGAAACAGAGCAGCACACACGCTCAACAACACAGTGATGGCCGCCAGGAAAACGGGGTTAAGAAACAGGAGTGAGAGATGAGCAGGACAGGCCTAGAAAAACCCGGTGATGATCACAGAAACAGATCTGAGCAGTGCCATTAATCACTCCCTACCCCATCACTGACGTCTGAACAAGGGAAGATGCAGGAAGGAGGAAAGAAAGGAGGGAGAAAAAGAAGAGGAATACACGGGGTGACCTTTGGAACACAAGCATTAATGAGAACTGACATTTGGGGCAAGTGTTGAATACGGCTCATTTCCAGGAAAGAAATTCTAAAGAAAACCATGAACTTTTGTTTTTATGTGGGTTCAGGACTTGAGTCATTTTACACTGAAAACTAAGCAAAGAGTGGCTGGGGGAAATAGGGGTGGAGGGGTGAGGCAGAAGACAATCTACTAAAACACACTTAGTTTGAAAACGTTGTAATGATAGCTAATACTTTCTACTCTAGTTTTGTAGTAAAGTGGCTCCAAAGAGATGGAGGACTGGGATAACCTAGTGTGGTGGTTTGAATATGCTTGGCCCAGGGAGTGGAACTATTAGGAGGAGTGGCCTTGTTGGAGTAGGTGTGGCTTTGTTAGAGGAAGTGTATCACTGTGGGGGAGGGCTTTAAGACCCCCCTCCTAGCTGCCCAAGGAACTAGTCTTTTCTTGTTTGCTTTGGAATAAGATGTAGAACTCTCAGCTCCTTCTCCAGCCCCATGCCTGCCTGGATGCTGCCATATTCCTGCTTTGATAATAACAGACTAAATCTCTGAACTCATAAGCCAACCCCAGTTAAATGTTGGCCTTTGTAAGAGTTGCCTTGGTCATGGTGTCTCTTCACAGGAATGCAAACCCCAACCAAGACACCCAGTTTATAAAATATATATCAAAATATGAAGTGTGTTATATTTCATCTGCTATCAATTCCGTTAAAAGCTTGGTTTTGAGAAAAAGAAATAAAGACGACAAGGAAGATATTGAGCCAAGGTGGCATGTGTGGGGAAGCACACACTGTGGGTGGTTTTCCCATTGGTGTGACTGAGAGTTTATCACACTGAACAAAGGCTTCTGCCTGCTAAGCTAACAAGAAAACTGGAGTCTTCCTTGTACAGATCATACTCAGTTCACATACAACAAAGAAAGACAATTATCACCCATATTTTTTGCAATATCCCAAGATATAAAAGCTTACCTTGAACTGACCGCGCAAGGCCTGAAGAAAAACAAAACACAAAAGCAGAGTTTTACCACAGGGAAAAATAGCTTTTAACTGTGGGAAAAATAAAACCTACACCATGTTATTATACCCTGAAGTAGAGTTATAAAGTTTTCTATTAAAAATGGACTTACTGTCGGGCGTGGTGGCACACGCCTTTAGTCCCAGCACTCAGGAGGCAGAGGCAGGCGGATTTCTGAGTTCAAGGCCAGCCTGGTCTACAAAGTGAGTTCCAGGACAGCCAGGGCTACACAGAGAAACCCTGTCTCAAAAAAAAAAAAAAAAAACCAACCAAACAAAAACAAACAAACAAACAAAAAAATGGGCTTACCTTTTAGAATGTTCTGCTGTCGGTCTTCTAAAAACAAAACAAAACATTATCACAAAGAGATTATTTTTATTTAAATGAAAGACTTGTAAATCATTAATATTTCAGAAACAGTGTAACAATTTAAAATTAGTGGTAACAAAGTATTTAAAAAAAGAAGTCAAGGCTCTGGTGAGATGGCTGAGCAAGCCATGGAGAGCAAGCTACACAAACAAGCTGTTAGGCAGCATTCTTTCAGGGCTTCTGCTTCAGTTGGTGACTGTGGGTTTCTGCGTTGACTTTTCTCAGGATGAAGTGTGGTCTGAGAACAGGAGGGACTTAACCTTTTCTTTTTTTTCAAGATGTTTTTGGTCATGGTGCTTAATCACCACCCTAGAAAGCACAACTATGGCAGAAAACATCTAAGAGGTAAGTGTGATACAAACATGCCTTGGTTTACTGACTTTGATGTGGCCACTTAATAGTCATCTCTGCTCTCACTTGCCTTGGCACTCATCCTAAACTAGGGCAATTGAAATAATAATATTTTCCTATACATTTAAATATAAACAAGAAATTCCTGGGAAAATAAGCTTTGTGTTGTACGTAGTCACTCCATTGTAGATTTTTGTCCCTGGAAACTAACAATTTTTATCCTTTAATGTTTACTGTTTTAAATAGGAGAGGGAAGGAAACAGGAGGGAAAGGTTCAAACATTTCTTTGGCAAAGAAACTGTGTCACTTCAGTGGCAAACTGACTTACCATTCTCCTTCTTGTAACCTTTTCCTTTCTTCCTCTCTTTACCAAGAAATGTAAGAAATTTAATAAAAATAAAAGTACTTTACTAAAGTAGACATTTCTGGTTTCTTTAGAAACTCAGTTGTGTCATGGGATGTTTTTCTGGAAGCTGCCTTATGAGAGGACGTTCGGCTGAAGCAGACATGGAGGAGGGCGTATGATGTTTAGAAAGAACATACATACAATCCCACAGACAATGAGAGGACACTCTTGTATTTCTAGGCCTTGCAACACTTCACTGGTCTAAGCAGATCTTCACTTCTCGGGGCATTCAGGCTGATTCTTGCTGCTTCTGCTGATTCATGCCGATTCAGTGGACCCTTGAGGTTTCTGCTAGATTGTGCCACTGCTACTGATTTGTGTTTGGTGTTTGCTATTGGACTGGATGGCTAATATTCTATTCTAACAACAAATATTAGAAGTGCTCCAAAGAGCTACTTCTAAACAGGTCCACACCCCTCTTTTCCTATTAACCTTTTTTATCTGCTACCTCTGGGCTAGAAGGGAGGTTGATGCAGTTAAGAGCCCTAACTAAAGGACTGGAGAGATGGCTCAGAGGTTAAGAGCACTGGCTACTCTTCCAAAGGTCCCGAGTTCAGTTCCTAGCAATCACATGGTGTCTCACAACCATCTGTAATGGGATCCGATGCCCTCTTCTGGTGAGTCTGGAGACAGCTACAGTGTACTCATATAAATAAAATAAATAAAAATTTTAAAAGGAACCTTAATTAAAGTAGGTTTTGAAAAATCTAAGCCTACATTTTGCCCCAGCTGTTCAGATGCTCTTTAAAGGAAATGGTTTAATCTGACATCCTTAAAAGGATTTTAAAATATATTTTTAGTAAAAATAATTTTTCATATGACACATTTTGATCATGGGATCCCCTCCCCAAACTCATCTAAGCTCCTCCTCACCCACCCAACTCTGTGCTATTTTTTTTTCTCTCCCTCTCTCTTTAGGAAAAAAAAAACAGGAAAGCAAACAAAAAAGCAAACCAGAATTAAAACACATACACAGAGAGAGAGAAAAAAAAAAGAATATGTTTTTTTTTAATTTATTTATTGATTATATGTAAGTACACTGTAGTTGTCTTCAGACACCCCAGAAGAGGGAGTCAGATCTCATTACGGATGGTTGTGAGCCACCATGTGGTTGCTGGGATTTGAACTCTGGACCTTCGGAAGAACAGTCGGGTGCTCTTACCCACTGAGCCATCTCACCAGCCCCAGAATATGTTTTAAGAACTGATTGTTTCTATTTTCCTCCCTGGTTGCTGTGATAAATTCCCTGAGAAAAGCAAGTTGGAGCTAAAAGGGTTAATTTTAGCGCACAACTGCAGGTTCCAATCCATCCTAGCAGGGGAGACAGAGATGTGAGAACTTGAAGGAATTGGCCATATCAGATCTGTAATCAGGAACAGAGAGGAATCAATGCATGCATGCCTGTACTCAGCTCTCTTTGACTCCGCTTACACAGTTCAGAACTGCCTGCCTAAGGAATGTAGCCACCTACAGTGGGCAGGTCTCTCTGCTCACTGTGATCATGATAATCCCCCACAGACATGTTCACAAACCAACACCATCTAGGCAACTCCTCATTGAGATTCTTTTTCCAGATGATTCTAGACTGTGTCCTGTTGACAAGTAAAACTGTCACACTGATATTAGTGGAAAATTTTAAAAGTCTAGGAAGTTTAATACTGAAATATCAAATAATGTCCAAACATCATTCATGTCAGTCCATTCACATATGTTCCACATTTACTCCGTACACATGAAAAACTCTGGCCCCGCTCACTCTGGCCCAAAGATTTATTTATTTATTATATGTAAGTACACTGTAGCTGTCTTCAGGCACACCTGAAAAGGGCATCAGATCTCATTACAGATGGTTGTGAGCTACCATGTAGTTGCTGGGATTTGAACTCAGGACCTCCAGAAGAGCAGTCAGTGCTCTTAACCGCTGAGCCATCTCTCCAGCCCCCCCATAAATTTAATTTTAAATCAAACCAAATACATGCATAGACACATAGACACATAGAGATATTTCATATGCAGGGTTCAATAATGGAGTAGAGCCACATAGACACATAGAGACGTTTCACACATAGGGTTCAGTAACGGAGTAGAGTGGCCACAGACTTGTGGATTACCTTCACAACGACTCTCATCTTCACCAGTGATGCAGTCCACCTCACCATTACACTTATATTGGTCTGGAATGCAAACTCCCGACTTACAAAGGGTAGCATTACCTCGGCAACCTGTGTAATAACAAGCAGAGATTATTTCCACTGTTCATCTATCAGCGAGGTAGGGTCTGAGGCAAAAGCTCAGTGGTAGCACGCCTAGAGAACATGTAAAGGCCCTGGTTTCAATCCCTAACACACAAACGCCATATGCACACGCATGTGAAACGAGGGCTTACATTTAGTAATGGAGCTGGCATGACACTCTTAGTCCTAGTGATGCATGTGGCAGATTTGACAGGTGGATTTATCCCTACCTTTGCAACACAGCTCATCGCTTTGGTCTCCACAGTCATTGACACCGTTGCAGGCTTTCTCCTGAGGAATGTGCTTCCCATTCACACACTGGAAGGACGGACTCGTTGGGAAATCTGAAAAGCAGGGATTATCTTCAGGAAATGCATTTATGGTTTTGTGGTGTAACATCCGTAACACATTACAGGGATAACTAAGATAAAAATGTGATGCAAGAAGTGATATAAAGGAGTGGGCATGGCAGTACATTCCTCTAGTCACAGCACCCTGGAGACTGAGACAGAGGGGTCGCTGCAACCCAAGGTCAGCCTGAACTAAATAACAAGATTCTGTTAGAACCTGCTTATGATGGTTTGAATAAGAATGGTTCTCTTAGGCTCATATATTTGAATGTTGGTCACTAGGAGTAGAACTGTTTAAAAGGATTAGAAGGATTGGGTGTAACCTTGTTGGAGGAAGTGTGTCACTGGGGTTAGGCTTTAAGGTTTCAAAAACTCAAAACAGGACCAGTGTCTGTTGGGAACTAAAAAGGGGGCCTGGGGAAGAGAGGGAGGAAAGGCCCACGTCCCACTAGAGTTCCTATGCTCTGGACAAGCAGATGTAAGAGAGCTGCCATATGCTTTCCACTCAGCCCCTGGTGGCCATCTAAGCCTCTGACCCACTCTTTGGGGTGTGGCTAAGGGGCAACCCAACCTGGGAGCCCCAGGGTTATAGGAGAGTGGGAAGAGGGAAGAGAGGTTTCCACACAGGGGAGGGTGAGCACAGCAGATCTTGACAGAGCACAGGAAGGCCTTCCATCGGGAGATTAGAAATGGCTCATTAGGAGAAAGCCTATCCTGTCCTCCAATCACAGTGGGACTTGATGAACAGAGACATTCTATGGTTTTAGTGCTTTATTGTAGAAAGGCAGAGCGAAAGAGAGAAGGGAGAGAGAGAGAGAGAGAGAGAGAGAGAGAGAGAGAGAGAGAGAGAGAGAAGAAGAAGAAGAAGAAGAAGAAGAAGAAGAAGAAGAAGAAGAAGAAGAAGAAGAAGAAGAAGAAGAAGAAGACAGAGAGGAGAGAGGAGTGAGAGGTAAGAGAACAAAGGAATAAGAGAAGTGAGAGAGGAGAGAAGACAGAGGAGTGAGAGGATGAGAGTGAGGAGTAAGAGAGAGCGAGTAAGAGAGTGAGGTGGGGCTGAACAGCCCTTTTTACGTCTTTACTGTTGCTAGGTAATTGGGGAGGAGTTTAGCCTGAAGGTCAGAAACTTGGGACATTGCCTACATGACTTCTAGCCATGCTTCTTTTGTGGGGGCTGTGGGGGGGGGAGTAACTTAGGCAGGAGCCAGGGTTCCAGGAGCATGAGGGAACGCCTACTGCCTACCGTGTCATGTAGGTGAATTATCACCCTTCCGGGGTTCAGACCTCAGCTCGACTGGAGACCTGTCTGTCTGTGCATAGCCCAATGCTCCACAAGTGTGTGTCTGTCTGTCTATCTCTCTGTCTGTCTCTGGCTACAGATCAGGATGTTGCTCTCAGCTCCTCGTCTAACACCATGCCTTCATACTGCCATGTCCCCTCCCATGATGATAATAGACTAAACTTCTGACCTGTAAGCTAGCCCTTAATCAAATGCTTTCCTTTATAAGAGTTCCTTGGCCATGGTGTCTCTTCACAGCAATAAAATCAGTGACTAAGACATTACCAACTGTTGTTTGCTAAATGGTCATATTGTCCAACTGCCTTCAAACCATTTGTGTTTGTATCTATAGACTAGTGTGACTTGTCTTGCAGTAGAGATGCCCTTTCTTGCTGCGGATGAAGGATGATACACACACACATGTCTGGTCAATGTGCTGAGAATACAAGTGAGTACCAAGTGCTCAGCCATAAACCAAACCTATCTATATCACCCCGTCTAAGGCCCAGGGACCACTGTAGAAGAGGGGGGTGGGAAGAATATAAGAGCTGAAGAATGGGAAGAGTACTGTGAAATTCTTCCCGACATCTGTAAAAGACAAAATCCTCCAACATTTCATCATGCTCAGTAGAGGTGTCCACAAGGCCCCAGTTCCTTCCCGAGGAACTACGGCAGTGTGCATGTATGTCGTTCTCCTCCTCCTCCTCTCCCTCCTCCTCTTCCTCCTCTCCCTCCTCCTCCTCCTGCTCCTCCCTTCTCTTCCTCCTTCTTTTAAAGATTGATTTATTTATTTTACTTATATGAGTACACTGTAGCTGTCTTCAGACACACCAGAAGAGGGCATCGGATCCCATTACAGATGGTTGTGAGCCACCATGTGGTGGCTGGGAATTGAACTCAGGACCTCTGGAAGAGCAGTCAGTGCTCTTAACCCCTAAGCCATCTCTCCAGTCCGTGAGTTGCTCATGCTCTAAAAAAAATAGCTCCTTCCATATGCTTATACAACGTGAGTCCAGTTGCTCATGCTCTAAAAAAAAATAGCTCCTTCCACATGCTTATACAAGGAGCCCTAACCACACTCACAGTGGGGTGGGGGAGGACAGCTGGGCATGGTGGTAGGTAAATGTCTTTAACCCCAGCACTGAGGAGGCAGGGGCAGGCAGATCTCTGTGTGTTCAAGGCCAGTCTGGTCTACTAAAGGAGTTCCCAAACAGCCAGGGCTACATAATAAGACTCTGTATCTAACAACAACAACAAAAGTAATGAAAGCAAAAGGCTCATACAGAAGCAGCAAATAATAAAGGTTACTAGTGGGTAATTTATTTATGTAATATATGTAATATAATAACGTATATAATACATTATACACACGTATGATTATTAAAACTAAACACTAACACAAATAAATAATCTGAAGATAAAAAAAAAAAAACCAAATGATTAAATGTATTGGTTGCTAGGATAGAGGACAGCTCAGAGCATCTCTCGATGTGGGAACTACTATCTCCCCTTAATTGTTTTGCTCTGGCACTAGCCCAGCCTCTGGTCTTTGAACACACACAGGCCAGACACTTATATGTTCTTTGAGTTTTCTTAGTACTGGAAAAGGTATGATTCTGGTCTCCCCATACATATGACAAAAATATTTCTAAGTTAGGATAGAGGAGCAACATGGCTCTGATTTCTGGGGAAACTGAAGCAATAGGGTGGTCATGTAAGCATTTTAAAGAAATATAAATAACGTACATAAAATTGAATGCTCCAAAGAGGTGCCAAGATGTCTCTTTATGTTATTTGATTCCTCTTGTTCAAGGAAGCAAAGAGGAGGCCGATCATTTGCTTTCACACAGAAACCTGGACGGCAGGTTTCAAGTGGCAAAGAAAGACCAGGGAGGGTCCCAAATACCAGTTCTAAACCTCAGAACTTAGTAGGGGCATCACTGTCTCCTTGACAACTGCACATCCATCATTGCTTATTTACCGTAGGCTCCTATGAAATGAGTGATGTTGATGAGAGTGTTCTACCAACCTGCATCCTGCGTGTAACACACTACACCCGCCAAGCCATAGGACATCTCAGTTCTCCTCTTCGTAAAGGCACACTCCGCCAAACTGGTCTCTACTCCCCGGCAATGTACATGCAGGCATTCAGTGTCGTTTATATGGAGATTTTCGGATATATTAAAACTTCCTTGGATGTCACGAACACCCCTGCAAACAGAATGAGTGAAAACTGGTGGAAGAATAAACTCTGTGTTTATAACCTTATCACAAGAAGTAAGGCTCTACAGAAAAACTTTCCCCAAATGATGTAGAGACTGTAGAAGACACTAACACTCTCCTTCTCTTTGCCTTAAGATCTTCACTTAAGCCTTAATACCTCTGGGGTTTTGGAAAGAGTAACTGAAATAATCTATTTCAACTAACCAGGCAGGGTTGAAAACACCGCTAACATTCAGGGAGTAATGTTTTCCCAATTTTATTAAGGAA
Organism: Mus caroli; assembly: GCF_978045245.1. NCBI lineage: Eukaryota > Metazoa > Chordata > Mammalia > Rodentia > Muridae > Mus > Mus caroli. The sequence goes on from NW_028227258.1 coordinate 30,218,841, forward strand.
GAATGCGTCCTTTTATTTTAATGTTTTCTTCCCATCAGAGAAGGTCATTCCTGACTTCTCCTTATCCTGTCATTTTGTTTCTTCACAAAGACAGTTGTCTTGATTAGAGGGTTCCGGAAGTATACATCAGTAAATGTCAGTACAGAAGCTTTTCATTTGAGGAGTCTTCACACCTGCTCCTGCTTTGGAAGCCTTACGTGGTTGATCTCATTATTGTTTAAGATCATACCCAGTGGATAGGCATGGCCCCCAGTCAAGGGATTGGGCTACCCATCCACTCAAAAATATTAATCCAGAATTGCTCCTGTCAAAAGGAAATGCAGGGACAAAGAGTGGAGCAGAGACCGAAGGAAAGGCCATCCAGAGACCTCCCCATGTAGGAATCCATCCCATTTGCAGACACCAAACCCAGATACTATTGCTGAAGTCAAGAAGCCCTTCCTGACAGAAGCCTGGCATAGCGGTCCCCTGAGAGGTTCTGCAACACAGATGCAGATACTCACAGCCAACCATTGGGCTGAGCATGGGGACGGACCCCAGTGGAAGAGTTGGGGAAAGGACTGAAGGAGCTGAAGGGGTTTGCAACCCCATAGGTAGGACAATAATATCAACCAACCAGACCCCCCCCCCAGAGCTCCCAGGGACTAAACCACCAAAGAAAGAGTACACATGGAGAGACCCATGGCTCCAGATACTTGTAGCAGAGGATGGCCTTATCTAGCATCAATGGAAGGGGAGGCTTTTGGTCCTGTGAAGGCTTGATGCCCAAGCATAGGAGGATGCTAGAGCAGTGAGATGGGAGTGGGTGGGTGGGTGGAGGAGCACCCTTATAGATGCAGGGGGGAGGGGGGATGGGATGGAAGTTTCACAGAAGGGAAACTGGGAAGGGGGAATATTTGAAATGTAAATAAATGAAATAACCAATAAAAAAGGGGTGGGAGTCTTGAGAGGTTAACTTTTTTGAACTCTAACAGTTTTGTTTAACTTTTATAATAAACTTCATCTTTGATTGAATCTTGATAGTATTAAGGCTATATTTTGGCATCTCTTTGGGGATTAATTTTTGCTGTCAATTTTGACATTTTCTTTAGGAAAGCACACTGCTGGCTGTGTCTGTGATAAGGAACATTTCCAGAGAGAGCTAGTTCATGGCGGCTCTGACCTAATGAATGATTTAATCCCTTGGTGTGTCATAATACGATAGTCTTATTTGGGATGCCAAGTGGGTGGAGTCTCATTAGAGGAAGAAGGTCAGTGGGGCATATACTTGGGGGCCGCATCTTGTCTCTGCCCCCTTTGGCTCCTTTTGCTACATGTTTCTATCACTGTGACAATCTGCCTCACCTCAGACCTAGGAGCAATGGACCAGGTTATGACAGAGGGAGCCCTCTGGAACTGAGAGGCAAAATACGGATTTCCTGTTGTGAAGTTTCTCTCCTACATGGTTTTTGCCAGGGCAATGCAAAAAGTAAGTGATACAATACCAGTCTTTGACTTCTCAGTTTGTTCAAAATGTGTGATGAGAACCTTTCTCGGTTCCCCAACAGCCCAGAATTAATGGCTCACTGCGAGCCGTTGTTTTAGGTTCTTCAGTTCTTTCCAGCTTCTCTTTAGGGAAAAATGGATTAAAATGAAAAGTTGAGCCAAGATGCATCAGAAATGGAAATAGCAACAAAATCCTAATTAATATAAGTAACAGATTAACTAGAATGAAAGGCAAAAAGAGAATACAAGAGGCTATTTGTAGTTTCTGAGTCCAGAAGGAAGATACAGAATAGTCATACCAAAAAAAAAAAAAAAAAAAAAAAAAAAAAAAAAAAAAAAGGCCACTGGGGCAATTTGAAAAATAAAGACTATGAAATTTTCACATGTAAAATCACAAGAAATACGATAAACGGGGCTGGGGCTGTAGTGGTTGGTTGTGTGCTTACATAGCATGCACAAAGCATTGGCTTTCATTTCCAACACTACATCAGCTAGGTGTGGAGGCACAGGTCTATAATCGAAGCATTTTTGGAGGTGGTAGCAGGAGGACATAAGTTAAAGGTCATCCTTGGCTTTACGGTGAGTTTGAGGCCAGCCTGGGCTACATGAGACCCTGCCTACAAAGTCAAAGCCAAGAAGATAGACTACATGCCAATAATCCTCACTGGCTGAAATCAAGGAAGTCTGTCCATGAACTTAGGCAATTTATGGAAAAATGAAAAATACCAAGGAACTAAAGACTTTGGTGGAAATGACAGGTTACAGGCTACAACTATCAAAAATCAGAAGTATGCTGCAGATGACCCAAATCATAAAAGGCTCACCCAGGAACTCATAGCAGCTCAGCTCCCTGCAAAACATCTACACAAGATCAAGCCAGTAAAAAAATAAAAATAAAAAATAAAAATCCAGAGTGGGCAGGGGAGAGACTCATGAGCACAGGCCCCCACCCTCCACCCCCTGCTGAGGAGCTATTGGCAATTAATAGCTACTGGAGAGGGAGAGTCATTTTTCTTTGGGGTTGTGGCCACTCTTCATGCTCCAGTGAATGGCTCTCCACCCATGTACCTACCTTCAGCATTGAAAGGACTCAGTGGATCATAAACAAGTGAGAAGCAAAAAAGAAAAGCAAAAGGGAAATTCCTAGTGTTGGGAGGAAGAAAATGTTAGGGGAGAAGGTGATGCAGAGATCATGTGGATGGATTTGACCAAAATATGGTATAGACTTGTATGAAATTCTCAAAGATTATATATAAAAGAATAGATCTAAAGAAAAGAAAAGAAAGGAAAGAGAGAGAGAGAAACAGAGAGAGAGAGAAGGAGGGAGGGAGGGAGGGAGGGAAGGAGGGAGGGAGGGAGGGAGGGAGGGAGGGAGGGAGGGAGGGAGGGAGGGAGGGAGGAAGGAAGGAAGAGGTTTCAGTAAAACAGTTAACAACTTGCTTATTGTAACAGATATCTGAATATTCATTGATTGTTCATAGATCTCTGAATATAAGTAGCTAAAATAAAAAATCAAATTTCAACAAATATTTTAAGACAATAACCGTAGAGGGACAATGTATAACAACAATACAGTTAACTAGGAAATCAGTAAGCAATAGTTATTTAGAAGCAAAGGAATGTGTTCATTTGTAAAGCACAGAAGAAACTTCAAAACTGCATCCGAATGGAACTGTGTTGGAAAATTAGGATATGTTATGAATTGAACCATAAATAAAGTGTCACTAACAGAAACCTGTCGAGTCCAGATGAGGCACTCCCTGAGGGAAACTGTACCTTAAACACTTCTGGTAGCAAAGTGAGAGCATCTGCAAACGGCTGAGTTAAGCCTTCAACCCAAGGGGACAGAAACAAGTCAAAAGCAGGCCTGGGGCTGGATTGCTTCATGGGCCTGAGGCAGAGGCGCCATTCCCAGCACCGCCTCCTTCGGTAACAACTAGTTATAATAAATGAGGGGACTTAAGAAGGAAGGGGATCTAGTTAAAGATAACGGCAAAGAGTAAGAATACAGTAGAAATAACATTTGCAAGTACTAAGCTAAGACTAATCAAACATACCTCTGCGAGGCTGACAAAGAATGAGAGAGAGAGAGAGAGAGAGAGAGAGAGAGAGAGAGAGAGAGAGAGAGAGAGAGAGGCCTAAATAAACCACGTGAGATTGGAAAAGGTGGACTCCATTCTAGAGGCACCAAGCCAGACCGTCGGAAGTGTATGTGAGGTGCGAGAGTTTCCACAGGACTCTGCTCTGACAGGTGCCCCAAGTGCTAGGCTACCTTGGACATTCAGTTTCCACCGCATAGCTGTGAGCTGGGTAGTCAGCCCTCTCTGGTTACATAGAAGGCACTACACAGTAGAGAGATTAAGCAGTCAAAGAGAAAACAGTTGGAATTGTGAGGTAACGCCTCTGAGACGTGCACTCACAGTGGAAATCCAAGGTCGACACAGGCCACGTTGGCCTCCGCCATGCTCCAGCTGTTTTTACATATGAACATTCTCTCATCTTGGTCCACAAGTTTGACTTGAACAAGTCCCTCTGTTTTTGTTCTTCCATAAATTAAGGAAACATTAAACTTTCCTGAAATAAAAAAACCAAAAGGAGGGACAATATTTCAGTATTTATTTTCTTTCCTTTTCACTTATCTTTCTTAAAATATCTAATTTCAAGTTAACTTTGAATGTCAGGATGATTTTAGCAAATGATATGCTATTATTTTGTGAGAGCTAATTCTCACATCGATCCTTAAAGACTGTTATACTTACTTCAATCCAAGCCACCACTTACTCATTCACGTGGTGAATTGGAATTTGCTTTACTCACTGTGGTGGTTTGAATGTTAATGGCCCCATAGGCAGGTTCTCTCTCTCTCTCTCTCTCTCTCTCTCTCTCTCTCTCTCTCTCTCTCTGTGTGTGTGTGTGTGTGTGTGTGTGTGTGTGTGTGTGTGTGTGTGTGTGTACCAGTAGCAGCCAAAAGAGGGTTTTGAATCTCCTGCACAGAAGTTTTTTGTTTTGTTTTTTGGTTTGGTTTTGTTTTTTGTTTTTCGAGACAGGGTTTCTCTGTGTAGCCCTGGCTGTCCTGGAACTCACTTTGTAGACCAGGCTGGCCTCGAGCTCAGAGATCAGTCTGCCTCTACCTCCCAAGTGCTGGGATTAAAGGTGTGCCACCACCGCCCAGCTCTCCCGCACAGAAGTTACAGGCAATTAATTGTAAGCCACCCAACATTGGTACTTGGGGTCCAAATTCTGGTGCTCTGGAAAAGCAACGAGCTCTCTTAACTGCTGCGCCATGGCTCCAGCCCCCTCATAGCAAGACCTTTTCACTGAATACCGAATGGATGGCTTGGTGACTAAGCCCTTTAACCAAGCAGAACCAAGAGTTAGGAGATCTCCAAGGGCTGGGCAGCAAAGAGTCTGGAGCCACCAGACTCGAGGAAAGGCTGTGTTCCCACGACCTGTGGTTCTCACTTCAATCATTACAGTCTAAAAACAGGCCTTACACGGGGTTGCTTAATTGATTGTAGGTGGCAAAAGTTGGTGAAAGGTTCCTGAAAGCACAACCAAAAGTTAATTAAAAAGCCGGGCGTGGTGGCGCACGCCTTTAAACCCAGCACTCGGGAGGCAGAGGCAGAGGCAGAGGCAGAGGCAGAGGCAGAGGCAGAGGCAGAGGCAGAGGCAGAGGCAGAGGCAGAGGCAGAGGCAGAGGCAGAGGCAGAGGCAGAGGCAGAGGCAGAGGCAGAGGCAGAGGCAGAGGCAGAGGCAGAGGCAGAGGCAGAGGCAGAGGCAGAGGCAGAGGCAGAGGCAGAGGCAGAGGCAGAGGCAGAGGCAGAGGCAGAGGCAGAGGCAGAGGCAGAGGCAGAGGCAGAGGCAGAGGCAGAGGCAGAGGCAGAGGCAGAGGCAGAGGCAGAGGCAGAGGCAGAGGCAGAGGCAGAGGCAGAGGCAGAGGCAGAGGCAGAGGCAGAGGCAGAGGCAGAGGCAGAGGCAGAGGCAGAGGCAGAGGCAGAGGCAGAGGCAGAGGCAGAGGCAGAGGCAGAGGCAGAGGCAGAGGCAGAGGCAGAGGCAGAGGCAGAGGCAGAGGCAGAGGCAGAGGCAGAGGCAGAGGCAGAGGCAGAGGCAGAGGCAGAGGCAGAGGCAGAGGCAGAGGCAGAGGCAGAGGCAGAGGCAGAGGCAGAGGCAGAGGCAGAGGCAGAGGCAGAGGCAGAGGCAGAGGCAGAGGCAGAGGCAGAGGCAGAGGCAGAGGCAGAGGCAGAGGCAGAGGCAGAGGCAGAGGCAGAGGCAGAGGCAGAGGCAGAGGCAGAGGCAGAGGCAGAGGCAGAGGCAGAGGCAGAGGCAGAGGCAGAGGCAGAGGCAGAGGCAGAGGCAGAGGCAGAGGCAGAGGCAGAGGCAGAGGCAGAGGCAGAGGCAGAGGCAGAGGCAGAGGCAGAGGCAGAGGCAGAGGCAGGCAGATTTCTGAGTTCGAGGCCAGCCTGGTCTATAAAGTGAGTTCCAGGACAGCCAGGGCTATACAGAGAAACCCTGTCTCGAAAATCCAAAAAAAAAAAAAAAAAAAAAAAGTTAATTAAAAAATCAAACTTATAGCTGGATGGTGGCCAGCGACCAGGAGGCAGAGGCGAGTGCTTCTTTGTGAGTTACAAGGCAAGCCTAGTCTACAAAGAGCGTTCCAAGACCATGTCTTAAAAAAAGAAAAAAGAAAAAAAAAAAAAGGCTGGTGAGATGGCTCAGTGGATAAAAGCACCCGACTGCTCTTCCGAAGGTCCGGAGTTCACAACCATCCGTAACAAGATCTGACTCCCTCTTCTGGAGTGTCTGAAGATAGCTACAGTGTACTTACATATAATAAATAAATAAATAAATAAATAAATAAATAAATCTTTTTTTTTTTTTTTTTTTTTTTTTTTTTTTTTTTTTTTTTTTGGTTTTTCGAGGCAGGGTTTCTCTGTGTAGCCTTGGCTGTCCTGGAACTCACTTTGTAGACCAGGCTGGCCTCGAACTCAGAAATCCGCCTGCCTCTGCCTCCCGAGTGCTGGGATTAAAGGCGTGCGCCACCACGCCCGGCTAATCTTTTTTTTTTTTTTTTTTTTTTAAATGTAACAAATCTAAGGGTGTTTCTGGCAGTACATGACCATGTTGCTTCACGCGACTTCACTACAGCCGCGATTCTGAACACACAACACTTTTCACTGAGCATGCGTAGTACCATGCAGTGCTAATGAACGCTGCCAGAAGGACTTTGGCTCAGTCCAAGACTAGTGTACCTTTTTTTTTTTCTTCCTTCTGTCCGTACAAAAAGCTTTTTACACATATATAATCATAATGGTTTAATTACAGGAAATGACTTCTAGAATTTTCCTGCCAGTCATTTTTCAGCACAGGAGCCTCAGATTGGTGTGCGTCTTTGGATTGGATTGTATCAGAATGTTTGATTTTTTTTTTTTAAGTGCTGTTTGAGTTTCTGACTTCAGTGGTGTGTTTGAAACAATTAATTAATTAATTTGAAACAATTAAGTGAATTTTGGCTTGAGATCAGGACAGAATTTCCAACAATTTCCGAAATGGCCTAAAGAATTTTAAGTTGTCATTAGAATATTTGACAGCAAAGCATTTTGTGACTGAAAGGATGGCCTATCACTTCTCTCTTGTCCGAATGGCTTGCTTACGCGCATCTTTCCTACCTTCATCTGCGCACGTTCCATTATGTGAAAATTTGATCTCTGGGTGAAGACATTCGAAACTCTTCTGGTGACAGTATGTCGGGTAGCTTCTTCCATTCGTGGCGCACACTGGGGTGCCAGCCCTTGGGCACTGGTAGGGGAGTTTGCAGATACAGGTGCCTTCGATACATCTCTGCCATGGCTGGCAGAAGACCTTGTCACAGGAGCGATGCGTATATTTCTGCAGTAAGCATTTCTGATCAACCAGCTCCTCCTGAGGCAGATCTGATGCTGACGTGGACTGTGAAGAGGGAATGACAAATAAAAGTGTTCTGTGTTCTCGGAATGTGGGGAAATGAAGGAAAAGAACGAAACGCACCTCGACAGCAGCACAGGTGACGGTATGGGCTGTGGTTTTGTGAATCAGACAACCTGACTCCTAGCCCCAGTTTTGGGCAGGTCACCCTCATGGAACGTGAGTGTTCTCATCCGCACAGTGATGCTGATAGCTCCTACTCTTTGCAGTTTCATTCGAAGGATTAGAAGCAATATCACTAATGGTTGCCAGGTTCCAGGAACACAATTAATTGAGCCATAATAAGGAGACTGGGATAAAAGTGTGCCTTCGATGAATCCCAGTGTACAGAGTAACAAATTAGATGCAGTATACAGTCTAATAGGATGAATTTGATGCTTGTCATCTATTCATTCCATTATTAATTAATTCTGTTATTAAATGCAAAACTGTTTAATGAACTACTAGTACTTGCAAAATGATGCTGAGTGTGACAGTCTCTGTCTTATAAGGGCTTGTCTGATGATAACAAAATAGGGACATACAGTATATAACAGATTAGTGTTATCCAAGACAGAGGGTGTGTGGCGTAAATGTTCTGCAAATACAACATGGGAGTGTAGGAGAATCAGGGTGGAGCCTGTCTTCCTAGGTCTCTTAGAAGTAGCAGCACACGAGGAAGGCCAGGACAGTCAGGCATAGCAGCCAGGATGAACAGGCTGGCGCTAGAAGAAGGAGCACTGCACAGTGCATGTTTGTTTTAGCAAGCTGTGCTAACCCTGGAGTGAATAGCACTGAGTGCTGCCGATGGGCAGTCGCTGGCTATGAACCTGGGGAAGCAGAGGCGGTGAGAGCACAGCGTGATGATGGCTTTGAGAAGGGCTAGACAGGGCGAGGCAGGATCTGTGTGGGAGACCGAGCTGGGTTTCATGGGGGAGTGATGGATGATGCTTCCCCGCCTCCAGCACTACCAAAGACCCGTTTGATATTCATGTATCAAATTCCATTCATTGCTGGTCGGTGGTGGCGCCCAGCACTTGGGAGGCACAGGCAGGCGGATCTCTGTGAGTTCAAGGCCAGCCTGGTCTACAGAGTTAGCTCTAGGACAGCCAGGGTTACACAGAGAAACCCTGTCTTGAAAATCAACAACAAAAATTCCTTTGATGGCCAATCTCTCCCTATGAATTTATTCTCCGTGTTTTTGTGTGATGTCTTCTTTTTCATGGATGTGCCATTAAAATAAAATTATTTTCAAAAGTAAAGTGATGAGTGACATCACAAAAGATTAATTTCTGAATGATTAAAATGTTTACGTGTTTAAATTTTTAAGATTCAAAATGTATTTCTTTGTATAGCAGTGTGATTATAAAGAAATAAACTCACGTATCTTAGGAACACAGCCTCAAACACTTTGAGCCATTATTAACGTAACTCTGTGTTGTGTGACATTATACCTGGAAAGACAAAGGTATAAACAAGCATCCACTCATCCCAGACAGGGCACCAAGAACAGACCAAAGAGAACCAAAGAGAACCACCAAACTCCAATGCGGTGAGCCTCTGGGTTTTACTAGGGTGTTACTTACAGAGGTATGGGTGAGATGTTACTTTCAGAAACAGAAATGACTCAAAGAGAGCTATATGACCAGAATCCCAGCCAGCATGTGTGATGGGCCATGGAAGCTGGAACACACTACACAGCCAAAGAACCAAGTGAGTGTTTGTTAAAAAGTCTGTCTGCTGCTGGCTAGCTCTATGATCTTTGGTAAGCTTTTCCCTTCTCATCCTGCTTTGACTAAATAAAAGCAATGTTCTCAGTTACTGAGGATCAAATGGAGGGAAGACGGGAGTGTGCTAATTATTAAATAGGTAGACAGGTGGGCAGGGAGTTTCTGGGTCAGATCAAACTGGCTTTGTGCAGCATCAGAAAAGTGGTTAATACAAGTCTCAAGGCAAAACAGCTTAAACAAACAGATAAATAAGAAAACACAGTGAGGTCCCTACAGAATTCTTAGAATGGTTGAAGCAATTAGCATTGATTCAGGGACAACAGAAACTTTGAAATAATGAAGCTGACTTCCACTCGTTTTCTAAATTGGTTTCTTCTTCTTCTTCTTCTTCTTCTTCTTCTTCTTCTTCTTCTTCTTCTTCTTCTTCTTCTTCTTCTTCTTCTTCTTTTGAGACAGGGTTTCTCTGTGTAGCCCTGGCTGTCCTGGAACTCACTCTGTAGACCAGGCTGGCCTCGAACTCAGAAATCCGCCTGCCTATGCCTCCTGAGTGCTGGGATTAAAGGCGTGCGCCACCACCGCCCAGCTCTAATTTGGTTTCTTTGCCTGTGATAAAACATGATCCAAAACAATTTTGGCTTATAGATTACAGTCTACCACTGAGGGAAGCCAAGTCAGGAACTCAAGGCAAGATCCTAGAGAACTGACTCACAGACCACCATGGCAAACAAACACTTCCTACTGCTTGCTCAGCTACCTTTCTATTAACAGCCCAGGCACACTTGCCCAAGGGATGGCACCTCCCACAATGCACTGGGTCCTTTCTCATCAATCATCAGTCAAGACAGTGCCCCACAGACCAATTTATCAGAGGCAATTCTTCAACCAGGGGTTCCTCTATGTCAAGTTGAAAACCAAGGTTAGCCATAATTGGCCAGAGTATTCCAAATACACAAAATAAATAGCAGGAGGTAGGTGGAGCTCTGGGGGGTACATATTCTCAACTGCAAAATGGCCTATAACACTTGCAGGAGCAAGGGCCAGGTTTAAGAAAGGCAGGAGCATCAAACGATGAAATTAGCAGGTGCTTGGATTCAAACACCATTGTGTGACCCGCCACAGGGAGTAACCAGACCTAAGACAGGAAGCTGTCTTAGTCACAGTTTCTATTCCTGCACAAACATCATGACCAAGAAGCAAGTTGGGGAGGAAAGGGTTTATTCGGCTTACACTTCCATACTGCTGTTCATCACCAAGGAAATCAGGACTGGAACTCAAGCAGGTCAGGAAGCAGGAGCTGATGCAGAGGCCATGGAGGGATGTTCTTTACTGGCTTGCTTCCCCTGGCTTGCTCAGCCTGCTCTCTTATAGAACCAAGACTACCAGCCCAGAGATGGCACCACCCACAAGGGGCCTTTCCCCCTTGATCACTAATTGAGAAAATGCCTTACAGATGGATCTCATGGAGGTATTTCCCCAACTGAAGCTCCTTTCTCTGTGATAACTCCAGCTTGTGTCAAGTTGACACACAAAAGCAGCCAGTACAGAAACCCTGCTCCAGTCTCCAAATTGAGTGGGGCACAGTCTATGGAAGCAATCCAATGCACCATTTGCAGCACACGAACTATTAAAGAAAAAGAAAACGGGATGTCCCTGCCTTCATGGAACTTTTAAACATTTTATTTTAGTTTTAATCATGTGTATATGTCCATGAATAGAGGTGTCTGTGGAGGCCAGAAAAGGGCATCTGATTCCCTGGAGCTGGAGTTACAGGTGGTTGTACACCACCTGATGTGGGTACTGGGTACTGGGAACCGAACTCTAGAAGGGCATTAAGCATTCATAGTTTGTGAGCTATGTATCCAGCCCTGCATAGAATTCTTGAAGAGGATAGATGTCTTAGTTAAGGTTTTATTGCTGTGAAGGGACACCATGATCAAAACAACTGTTATACAGGACAACATTTAGCCGGGTCTGGCTTACAGGTTCAGAGGTTTGGTCCATTATCATCATAGTGAGAAACCTGGTAATGATCGGTCAGACATGGTGCTAGAAAAGGAGATGGGAGTTCTACATCTTGATCCAAAGGCAGCAGAAGGGGACTGGGACTACACTGGACATCGCTTGAGCATATACAAGACCTCAAAGTCTGCTACAATGAAACACTTCTTCCAACAAAGCCACAGCTTCTCCAATAAAGTCTGCTACAATGAAACACTTCTTCCAACAAAGCCACAGCTTCTCCAATAAGGCCACACCTCCTGATAGTGCCACTCCCTATGGGACAAGCCTATTTAAACCCCCACAGTGGAAAATGAGTGGTTCACCAAATGCAGGGTTCATGTTTGTGATCAAGAATGAGTCCTGCAGCCCACGCTGACCCCATTGTTCCTGTCAGAGCTTCGTTCATGGTGCCCTGGTGACTAGGATGAGGAGAGACACACTGTAGGATTTTCTCATTGGCATAAGGCCAACTACTCAAGTTTGAATATAAGCTTCCCAAACTTTCTGGAAAGACAACAATTCAGAAGAAACCTCAAAAATATTATTTTCTTACTTCTTAGACTGTCAAATGAGAAACGCATACTGAAAGAATCATTTCCTGCGTATGCTGAATGTACTGTTCAATTGTTGGGATGAGACTTACTAGAATCTATGTCAGAGTGAGCTTGCAGGATGGACATCTAACCATCACTAGAACAGACTTGTATCCTCTAAGCTGAAACAAACTCAAGAAACCTTTTAAGAGATGAGGCTGGACATCTGAGCAGATGGGAGTCTGGGATGGGGAGAAAGGAAGCCTACATAAACATTTACATTTGTCTCACACCAAGAATTCCAAATTTGAGGCCATAGCCACTGAAATAACATACTAAGACACATATTAAATGTCTACTGGCTACCTTCTTGTATATACCTTCAGCTATCCTCTCTGGTCCCACTTAATATCTAATTTTACTAATACAAAAGCCAAGACTTGAGACATTAGCCAGATTATGGAAGATGCTGACCTAGTGGTGTCAAGCTATAACTCATCATCCAGACTAGAGAATCCAGTTGACCTGTAGTTCTGGATCTCAAAGATGCTTTCCCCCACCCTGTCCATACAATCATAATATCCTAATGTGAAAAAATAAATCACACATACTAAAGAACTTGGATGTAATTGTATTCAGACAGCCGAATGAGAGGATGAGTTTACTCCAGCCATTCTATTCTAACAGGCCTGCCACCACAGGATGTTCACAGTTGGGAGTGGTCCTATGGAACAAGAACTTATAAAGATGAGTATCTAGTGGTATCATGTCAAACATCAATGGTAACAGAAGCCGCTTGATATAGAAGATGGGATTTATAGTCCTGATGAAGACCCTCCATCTGGGTAAGGAGAGCACAACATACGTTCATTCTCAGGAAATCATTGTTGTTGTTGGTGGTGGTGTTCATGGTGCTGGTGGTCCTGGGCATCAAATCCAGGATCCAGCTCATGCTAAACATTTGCTCTAACACCAAACCTACACACCACACCCCATGGATCAATTTGGAAAGGAAGAGACTGTTAAACACTTCAGAGGGAGAAATTGAACATGCTAGCAAGCTTCAGATTCATCGGAAGCTGTTCTGGAATCGGTGGTTATTGTCTGTTAACAGCGGATATCAAGTTATCTGCCTATTCAAGGGTACAATCGAACAAATCAGAAAGCAAAGTCAATAGCCAGGCCTGGGAGGACCTAGGCTCCTCCCCAAAGGACCCCGATCGCCAGTTCTTGGGATTTTACAAATATTAGCTAAGGGTGCTCTGACAAAGCGTGGGAAGATTTCTCAGTGGGTAAACTGCTCTCTGTGCAAGCAAGAGTGCCTACCTGATTTTGAAATCTGAGTCCTGGCATTAAAGCCAGATACGGCAAGAGACCCTGTCTCAAAAGGAGAGTGACTAAAGACCATACATGACGCTTGCCTTCAGTCCTCCCAATATGTTTAAATGGGTGAGTACACACGTATAGACGGCACACAGCACACACAAGAATGTTCCAACCAGTGGGGGTTTGATTGGAGTTCTCCCTACTCCCAGACTCAAAGGAGGTTGGCTCTCTTAAATAACACAGAAGTTGAAGTCCTCATCTATGAACCTGCTATGAACCAGAGCACACAATATGATGCTCCCATGGTAAAGAATAATATTATAGGACTGTTCAAAAGGTGACTAGGGGATACATAGGCATGTGCCAAAAACAACCCAAGGGGCTCCCCTCATAACAAAAGGAGCTTGGTACAGAGGCATCAGAGCTGGAGAATATTGGCAAATTTTCGGCAGACTGACTTTACTACTGGAGGTTTTTTATATACTTGGTAGTATTTGTGGATGCTGTGGTTGGGTAAAACTTTATTCTGTGAATCTGAAAGGGTTTCTGGAACTGTTAAAACCTTACTGAAGTTCAGGCTATGTCAAAGTGGCAGTGGAGGAACCTTTATGGCAAAAATCAAGTCGAGGTGTATTGTGGCTCAGGCTTTCATCAGGAGTTACATACTTCTTGGTGACCTCAACCCACTGGCCAGGTAAAAGAAAGGAGTCATATTCTCCATTTGGATCTAAAGGCCCATGTGTTGAAGCCTTGGTTCCTAGCTTATAGTGTGACAGGAACCTTTTAAATGGGGCCTAGTAAGAGGAAGTGATGTCACAGGAAGCAAGTTAATACTTTCAGAGGAGATGTCAGAAGTGCTGTCGATTCCTGTTGTTTCATTGTCTGGTCTTCATGAAGTGAACGGGTCTCCTCTCCCACACAGTCCTGCCGCGATGCACGGTGTAATCACAGGCCCAAAACAGCAGTTCCTGGCAATAAGGGACTAAGATACCCAACACTTTGATCCAAAATAAAACTTTTCTCCTTATAAGTTGATTAACTTTGACATTGTTTTTCATAATGAAGAAGAGATACTCTTAAAAACACTTTGGTTTGTCTGGAAGCCACTTTGACTTGGGCCCAGACCTTGACAGTTGTCTTGCTTGCAGAGGGGGCCCACACAGATAGTCCAACTGAGCCCTTATGAAATGGGAGAACTGGAGGGGACTTGAAAGTGACAGACACTGTTGGGCATGCACAGTCACCGAGAACCAGTCTCACTGCCATACAGTAAAGCTGCTTCTAGCAGCTGATGTTTCCTCCAGATGGTCTCCTGGACAACGTCTGCCCTACAGCCAGGGTTCCTTATGACATTTAGGAAAAGCAAGCATCTCGATCAGCTCCATTATCCCCGGGCTAGACTTTATGAAGTGCTCCCAATGGCAAGTTCTTTGGTGGGACTGAAGGATGTCAAGCCACTGAGCCAAGACATATGAGTTAAATTTATCTTGCAAAAGATATGACTCTTCCACATCCCATCCATAGGAACATTACAGGAAAAGGAAACCATGCTTTGGAAAACATTAGGGCTGAAGTCACCCAAACTTTGATTGGTTTCAAACTCGAGGTATTGATTTCTCTAAATGAGGACGTGAATTCCTGACTGATCTCAGGTCACGGCTCAGAATAGTCTACCAAAGCTAAGTACTTGATGAATGAATCATGACCCGTTGGCTGATCGACTGGATGTGACCCTATTGCTTAGTCAATGGGGATGGTCTTCTAATACTAACTCACTATCTGAGTAGTACCAAGTGGACTCCTTGTTCCAAATGGTTCTGAGTAGTTTCGCCCCTCTAACTCAAGTCTACACCCTGGTCTGGTAGCTCAAAGTCAGTCCTTGCCCCGAATCTCTAAGCAATGAGAGATGAGAAAGGGCAAGGGCGGCGGGAGGCCTCACCCCTAGGAGAATCTAGGAGACAACTACAAACCCCAGGCCGCTCCAGATTTAAGCCCCGCCTACTTTTAGTTATTGGCTGTAGTTCAGCCTCTGACGTGTGAGTTACCATGGTAGCTGTGGGAGGTGGTCGATTATGTATGCACAGACCAAGAGTTTCCTAACCTCCAATCACCTGCTGTGATCCTCAGCTTTGACTAGACCACAGCCTTTCTCAGAATTAGCAAAGACTAATTCTCCTGTCTCCAGTTGGCTGAAGTGTGAACATGCTCTCCTGCAATCTGCTGTTTCTGTGACCAGCATATCGCACAACAAAGGTGCATATGGGTCACTCTAACGGAGCAGATTTATCTACCCGGGGGACAAGTCGTACTTAAAACACCTGCTTCCCTGTCTGCCCGAATGGGCTGCAACGGATCATTCTCACCAAATATCAACTCAAACCCGGAATCCTGGCCCAGTGTTAATCTCACTTGTTCCATAGCAGCTTCCTGACCTCTCAGCTTTGGGTGATCTCGCACTGAAGCTATTTGCCATCTAGTATTTTTACCATTTTTGCAAGTATCTGTATAGAAAGATTTTACACACACACCTTTTTTTTTTTACACTAGTATTTAAATGATAAATATTTAGGGGAAAACTATACTACAGATTTTGATCTTTCTTGGACGAGTGATATGTGACAGCCTCCTGTTGAAAGCAGGGACACAACTCCCTGTCAACCACATGGTCATCAGGTGAGCCATGTCATCTTGCCGAGACACCCCAGACAATGTGTTTTGATGCCCTGACACGGATACAAAATGCCCAGTACTCAGAACAATATTCAGCAAACTCCACATTATATAATTATAATTCATAACTTCCTTAAAAATGGGCCTTTATTGAGCGATTTTACTGAGTTATTTGAGCATGATTAAATGGGAGTAGGCTACACTGTGACGGTCAGTTACACTACTCCATTTCCCACTTAACAATACTTTCGGTGTATACTGGGTTCAGCAGACTGTTAGACCACTGCAATTAAATAAGATCTTTATGATCCTAGAATATCTCCCTTGTTTTGCATTTTCAAATGTAATTTACATCTTGCTTGTTATTTTCCCTCTGACCTATTTAATCATCTTTCTACAATTTCCTTAAAAGGAATACGGGAGGAAGAACCCATCTTATCGTTTCCCTATAACTGTAGGTCACATGCAGAAAAGCATGACGACGTACTGTTTTAATAGAAAAGGAAATTATAGCAAGGAATCAACCAAGTTCTTGTTCAACTCAATGTGGATGCACACGTACAAGCATATCAAAAAAGTATTTCCGTAAGCTCCTTTTACCAGGATATTAATACAAACGATCTGCTACTGTATATTTGCATTCTTAACAACTGACCTGAGGTAATATGTACGTCTATAAAGTGTCTTTTGAGAAATTTCCTATATTTTTATAGTCTTTAAAATGTCTCATGAAAAGACTTCCCATAAAAATCGCATCACTCACCCTGGAAGAACTCAAGTGGAGAGCCAAGAGAAACAGAATGAGATGAGCGAGCTTCATGCCGGAGGAGTGCGGGGCCAAGTCTCCACGGGAGACCCTTGTCCATTCCAGCTACGCTCCTGACATTTAATGTTTAACCCCTGAAAAAATATTTAAAAAGGAAAAGCCTCCTAAAGAGCTTTGTACTTTTGAACTGTTAGAGGATTTGGCTAATAGCCAGAGTTTTATCGGAACTGAAACAAAAGAAAACCCAGCCTTCCCAGTAAATTCCTGAGGCAGGCCACCAATAGAAAGTGTTCACACCAGCGGAGGCAGATTGCTCCATCTTGGCCCAGACAATGCCCCAGTTCGAATCTGTTTTCCAAGGAACACAGAAAATATCATGGAAGGGATCCCCCCTGCCCCCACTTTTGTGTCATTTGGTAAATAAAATTACACTCGTTGGCTTAAGATTGAGGGCAGCTGAAATACTGCCGGTCTGCGTCTTCTAGGGGCAAAACTCCTGTCAGGCATCAGTGCCCATGGAAAAAAAGAGAGAAAACAGGGAGAGCAGGCAGAGAAATGGGATCTCTATGTGGATTCAACAAAGCCTGCCTGTGGGGCGCTCTGGAGAACTGTGATTGGTCAGGTCCTTGCCTCAGAGAAGACTGGGCTGCCCTTTGGTAGACTAGGTCTCTGTAGCTGACACAAACACGGAGGAGTGCTTGTTGTCTGGTGTTTTCTGGCATTCCTCACAGGCCGCTGGCAAGATCTTCCATACAGGATGTGTCTGGAAGACTCACCAGTGTCTTTGGTTCACAGTTTGAACTACAAAAGTAGTTCTTCCAAAATTCCCCCAGGTCTCTTCTTCCTGAGAGAAAACTCCCAAGAGGGAGTTATTAGGGGAAACCTCCCTAACTCAGACATTGCCGGTCATGGTGAGGCCACAGTTGATGTTTGGCTACGGTCTCTTCTTCATTAAATCCCTAACGCGGTCTCTTCTTCATTAAATCCCTAACGCCTTCCCTCTGAGCTTGACCTCTGTGGCTCCAGTGGCTTATCTGATGGTATAACCCACAGTGTCTTCCAGGCATGAGCCGAAGTCCTGCCTTCCATTCTCAGCTCAAAGTTGCTGTTTCTATTTCTTGACTGTCAACACAGGCACTTAAGCAGTCACGTGATCACACACATACTCCCTTCAACCCCCCACTGTGATTACAG
This sequence comes from Mus caroli, assembly GCF_978045245.1. Lineage (NCBI taxonomy): Eukaryota > Metazoa > Chordata > Mammalia > Rodentia > Muridae > Mus > Mus caroli. The sequence continues at coordinate 30,236,486 of NW_028227258.1, forward strand.
GAGCTCCAGGTTCCCCCTGAGTTATCAGAGCCCTTGGCTTTCTTCCTGGTGTCTAGACACAGAGACCAGTATGCACCAGGAAACGGCTTCAGTTTTCCTTTGTTAATGGGATGTTGTTGATACTATTTGTAGTGGCTATTCTTGGTTGTCAACTTGACTATATTTGGAATGAACTACAATCCAGAATTAGAAGGCTCACCAGTGACCCTTATCTGGAGGCTTGGAGATCCTTATCTGGATCTTGGTATGGAGATCTTGAGCCATAGTGGCTATGGATTCCAGAAGATTAAATCTCCGAGTTTAAGGAGATTTAATCTGGGCTACACCTTTCATCTGGGATTAAAGGTGTGGTGGAACACACCTTTAATCTGGGCTACACCTTCTGCTGGAGACAATATAAGGACATTGGAAGAAGGGAGTCTAGCTCTTGCTCCTTCGCCTGCTTGCCGTGTGAGACTGAGTAACTGCTAGATCCTTGAACTTCCATTCACAGCTGCGACTGAACCATTGTTGGGAATTGGGCTGCCGACTGTAAGTCATCAATAAATTCTTTTACTATATAGAGACTATCCATAAGTTCTGTGACTCTAGAGAACCCTGACTAATACAGAATTTGGTACCAGGAGTGGTTCTAGAGTAACAGAAGTACAAGGATGAATCTTTTAAAATACTGGAATTGGCTTGTTGAGCCACCAGCACTTTCAACTACTGAAACCTCTCCAGATTCTCTCCCTCCTGGGAGCTCAGAGAATTTTGAAGACCCATGGTTGAAACTATATTTCAAACTTAAAGAAGCTAATGCCTTTGATTTTCTTAATGAATTAGGTGATTCAGTGCACAAAGCTTTCTACAAGATGGGGAAAAAATCAGAAAATGATTTTACTGGCTGGCTGCTCTTAGTTTCTGGGGAAAAAATGATGAATGAAAGGAAGGAGTTGTGTGATAAAATCGAAAGGCTCCAGACACAAGTAAACGATCTAAAAGTTGCTAAGTGTGTCCTTGAAGAGAATCTTCTCTCTTGCAGCAATAGAGCTCAAGTTGCAGAAAATCAAACTGAAACCCTCATTATAAGGTTGGCTGAACTACAGCGAAAATTTAAGTCTCAGCCTCAGAATGTGTCGACAGTTAAAGTAAGGGCACTAATTGGCAAAGAATGGGATCCTATAACTTGGGACGGGGATGTGTGGGAAGACCATGTTGAAGCTGAGAATTTTGAATCTTCAGATTCTCAAGGGTTTGCCCCACCTGAGGAAGTAGTACCCTCAGCCCCACCCCTTGAAATAATGCCTTCCCCACATGAGGAAATTAATTTTGCAGAGTCTGATAAACCAGCAATGACTTTCACTACTGATGTTTCTCAAGGCCCACCAATAGTTTCTTCTAGACCTGTAACCAGACTCAAAGCAAAACAGGCTCCTAGAGGGGAGGTAGAAAGTGTAGTCCATGAGGAAATTCGCTACACTACTAAGGAGCTTAATGAGTTTGCTAATTCATTCAAACAGCAACCTGGTGAATATGTGTGGGAATGGATTTTAAGGGTGTGGGATAAGGGTGGAAGGAACATAAAACTAGAGCAGGCTGAGTTTATTGACATGGGCCCTCTGAGTAGAGATTCTAGGTTTAATACGGAAGCTCGAATGGTTAAAAAAGGTGTCAAAAGTTTGTTTGAATGGTTGGCTGAGGTGTTTATCAAAAGATGGCCTACTGGAAATGACTTGGAGATGCCTGATATTCCATGGCTTAGTGTTGATGAAGGGATTTTAAGACTTAGGGAAATTGCATTGCTAGAGTGGATATATTGTGTAAAGCCTAATTGTCCACAATGGGAAGGTCCAGAAGATATGCCCTTCACCAGCTCTATAAGACGCAAATTGGTGAGAGGGGCACCAGCACATTTGAAGGGTTTTGTTCTTTCCCTTTTCCTTGTGCCAGATCTTAGCATTGGAGATGCTTCTGCTCAATTAGATGAATTAAATTCACTGGGTTTAGTTGGATTCCGAGGTAACAAGGGCCAGGTGGCAGCATTGAATCGCCGGAGACAAGGTGATCCTAGTTATTATAATGGACAGCGTAGGCAAAAGAATGTTTATAATGACAGACCCAGTAACGGTCAGCACAGGAAAGGTGAAATTTATAATGGCATGACTCGCTTGGACCTTTGGTACTGGCTAGTCAATCATGGTGTTTCCAGGAATGAAATACATAAGAAGCCTACTGCATATTTGTTTGATTTGTATAAGCAAAAAAATTCTCAAACAAATGAAAGAAAGGCTACATTAGATCGTGGTAAACAGCAATCTCGGCCAGTGAATCAATTTCCAGACTTGAGCCAGTTTGCAGATCCGGAACCCCTTGAATGAAGGGGTGGCCAGGTTCCCCTGAGGAAGGATCCTGATAAGACACCCAAAGGTTTTGCTGTTACCCTTTCTCCAGTTCTTCCCCAGAGGGACCTACGGCCTTTTACAAGGGTAACTGTACACTGGGGAAAAGGAAATAATCAGACTTTTCGGGGTCTGCTGGATACTGGTTCTGAGTTGACACTGATCCCAGGAGATCCCAAGAAACATTGTGGCCCTCCAGTTAAAGTAGGGGCCTATGGAGGGCAGGTGATTAATGGAGTTTTGACTGATGTCCGACTCACAGTAGGTCCAGTAGGTCCCCGGACACATCCTGTGGTGATTTCCCCAGTTCCAGAATGTATAATTGGGATAGATATACTCAGAAACTGGCAGAATTCTCATATTGGTTCCCTCAACTGTAGAGTGAGGGCTATTATGGTTGGAAAGGCAAAATGGAAGCCTTTAGAGTTGCCTCTGCCAAAGAAAATAGTGAATCAAAAACAGTATCGTATTCCTGGAGGCATTGCAGAAATTACTGCCACTATCAAGGACTTGAAAGATGCAGGGGTGGTGGTTCCCACCACATCTCCATTTAACTCTCCTATCTGGCCAGTGCAGAAAACAGATGGATCATGGAGAATGACAGTTGATTATCGAAAACTAAATCAGGTAGTAACTCCAATTGCAGCTGCTGTACCAGATGTAGTTTCGTTACTTGAGCAAATTAACACATCTCCTGGCACCTGGTATGCGGCTATTGATCTGGCAAATGCCTTCTTCTCAGTACCTGTCCATAAGGACCACCAGAAGCAATTTGCTTTCAGTTGGCAAGGCCAACAGTATACCTTCACAGTTTTGCCTCAAGGATATATTAACTCTCCTGCCCTGTGTCATAATTTAGTTAGAAGGGATCTTGATCGTTTGGATATTCCACAAAATATCACATTGGTGCACTATATTGATGACATTATGCTGATTGGACCAAGTGAGCGGGAAGTAGCAACCACTTTGAACTCATTGGTAACACATATGCGTATCAGAGGATGGGAAATAAATCCAACCAAAATTCAAGGACCATCTACCTCAGTGAAATTCTTAGGAGTCCAGTGGTGTGGGGCATGCAGAGATATTCCTTCTAAGGTGAAAGATAAGTTATTGCACCTGGCCCCTCCTACAACCAAGAAAGAAGCACAACGTTTAGTGGGTCTATTTGGATTCTGGAGACAACACATCCCTCACTTGGGTGTGTTACTTAGGCCTATTTACCAAGTGACTCGGAAAGCTGCTAGCTTTGTGTGGGGCTTGGAACAGGAGAAGGCCCTTCAACAGGTCCAGGCTGCTGTGCAGGCTGCTCTACCACTTGGACCATATGACCCAGCAGACCCGATGGTACTTGAGGTGTCTGTGGCTGATAGAGATGCTGTTTGGAGCCTCTGGCAGGCCCCTATAGGTGAATCACAGAAAAGACCTTTGGGATTTTGGAGCAAAGCTCTACCATCATCTGCAGACAACTATTCTCCCTTTGAAAAACAGCTCTTGGCCTGCTATTGGGCCTTAGTGGAAACTGAACGTTTGACAATAGGACACCAAGTTACTATGCGACCTGAATTACCCATTATGAGCTGGGTACTATCAGACCCTGCAAGTCATAAAGTGGGACGCGCACAGCAGCAGTCTATTATCAAATGGAAGTGGTATATACGTGATCGGGCCAGAGCAGGTCCTGAAGGCACAAGCAAGTTACATGAAGAAGTTGCTCAAATGCCTATGGTTTCTACTCCTGTTACAATGCCATCTGCTGCCAAGCATGTGCCTATAGCCTCATGGGGTGTTCCCTATGATCAACTGACCGAAGAGGAAAAGACTAGGGCCTGGTTTACTGATGGCTCTGCACGTTATGCAGGCACCACCCAGAAGTGGACAGCTGCAGCATTACAACCCCTTTCTGGGACAACTCTGAAAGACACAGGTGAAGGGAAATCTTCACAGTGGGCAGAACTTCGGGCAGTACACATGGTATTACAGTTTGTTTGCAAGAAGAAATGGCCAGATGTACGATTATTCACTGACTCATGGGCTGTAGCCAATGGATTGGCTGGATGGTCAGGGACTTGGAAAGATCACAATTGGAAAATTGGTGAAAAAGACATCTGGGGAAGAAGTATGTGGATAGATCTCTCCAAATGGGCAAAGGATGTGAAGATATTTGTGTCCCATGTAAATGCTCACCAAAAGGTGACTTCAGCCGAGGAGGAGTTCAATAATCAAGTGGATAAGATGACCCGTTCTGTGGACAGTCAGCCTCTCTCCCCAGCCATCCCTGTCATTGCTCAATGGGCACATGAACAAAGCGGCCATGGTGGTCGAGATGGAGGTTATGCTTGGGCTCAGCAACACGGGCTTCCACTCACCAAGGCTGACCTGGCTACAGCTGCTGCTGATTGCCAGATCTGCCAACAGCAGAAACCAACACTGAGCCCCAGATATGGCACCATTCCTCGAGGTGACCAGCCAGCAACCTGGTGGCAGGTTGACTACATTGGACCACTTCCTTCGTGGAAAGGACAGCGTTTTGTTCTTACTGGAGTAGATACTTATTCTGGTTATGGATTTGCCTTTCCTGCACGTAAGGCCTCTGCTAAAACCACCATTCATGGGCTGACAGAATGCCTTATCTATCGTCATGGTATTCCACACAGTATTGCTTCTGACCAAGGAACTCATTTCACAGCCAGAGAAGTACGACAGTGGGCCCACGATCATGGAATTTACTGGTCTTACCACGTTCCTCATCATCCTGAAGCAGCTGGCCTGATAGAAAGATGGAATGGCCTTTTGAAGACACAGTTACAGCGCCAATTAGGTGGTAACAGCTTGGAAGGCTGGGGTAGAGTTCTTCAGAAGGCAGTATATGCTTTGAATCAGCGCTCCATATATGGTACAGTTTCACCCATAGCCAGGATCCATGGGTCCAGGAATCAAGGGGTGGAAAAGGGAATAGTTCCACTTACTATCACTCCTAGTGACCCTCTAGGAAAATTTTTGCTTCCTGTCCCCATAACTCTAGGTTCTGCTGGCCTAGAAGTTTTGGCTCCAGAGAGGGGAGTGCTCCTACCAGGAGCTACAACAAACATTCCATTGAACTGGAAGCTCAGACTTCCCCCTGGTCATTTTGGGCTTCTAATGCCCTTAAACCAACAGGCTAAAAAAGGAATAACCGTGTTAGGAGGAGTGATAGATCCAGATTACCATGGGGAAATTGGATTACCTCTTCACAATGGAGGTAAGCAAGATTATGTCTGGAGTGTAGGAGATCCCTTAGGTCGTCTCCTAGTACTACCATGTCCTGTGATTAAAGTCAATGGGAAACTACAACAGCCTAATCCAAGCAGGATGACAAAGGACGCAGACCCATCAGGAATGAAGGTATGGGTCAATCCTCCAGGAAAAGAGCCAAGACCTGCTGAGGTGCTGGCCGAAGGTGAAGGAAATACAGAATGGGTAGTAGAGGAAGGTAGTTATAAATACCAATTAAGGCCACGTAACCAGTTGCAGAAACGAGGATTATAAAGTAATATGAATGCCCCATTGTAAATTTACAAATGCGTTTGCGATTGTACGAGGGATAGTTATATCATGTTAGGCGTATTCACAACCTTGTTATTGTTTCATGTAAACATGGGATATTATTTGTGTCAAGTTGACAAGGGGTGGATTGTAGTGGCTATTCTTGGTTGTCAACTTGACTATATTTGGAATGAACTACAATCCAGAATTAGAAGGCTCACCAGTGACCCTTATCTGGAGGCTTGGAGATCCTTATCTGGATCTTGGTATGGAGATCTTGAGCCATAGTGGCTATGGATTCCAGAAGATTAAATCTCCGAGTTTAAGGAGATTTAATCTGGGCTACACCTTTCATCTGGGATTAAAGGTGTGGTGGAACACACCTTTAATCTGGGCTACACCTTCTGCTGGAGACAATATAAGGACATTGGAAGAAGGGAGTCTAGCTCTTGCTCCTTCGCCTGCTTGCCGTGTGAGACTGAGTAACTGCTAGATCCTTGAACTTCCATTCACAGCTGCGACTGAACCATTGTTGGGAATTGGGCTGCCGACTGTAAGTCATCAATAAATTCTTTTACTATATAGAGACTATCCATAAGTTCTGTGACTCTAGAGAACCCTGACTAATACACTATTATTTTGAGGCAGAGTGCCAGTCTCATAATGTAGCCAGGGCTGGCCTGGCCCTTCCTGTGCAGACCAGGATGTCCTCAAACTACAGGGATCCTCTTTGCTCTGTCTCCTGAATACTAAAATTAGAGATGTGTGCCACACCACTCCCGGCTCAAGTGCATTCTTAGTGTACCCCTGGTGAAAATGTGGTACCTTTGGGGACCAAGACCTCTATCAAACTCCACAGAGTATAGTTGTAAGAGCAGGGAGCCTAGAACTCTGAGCTGATCACTGGGAGCAATGGTCAATGTAGTCATTCCTGCCTGTATCCCTTGATTGTTCCCAGACCTGTGTGTCATTTCTATGAGAGACACGACGCTAAATATGAGGCTGTGGTTAAATGTACACATGAATCCCTAGAGGATAGCAGTAGTCCTCTCGGAGGGCCGTTAACTCTCACGTTGGCTCAGCATTCAGCAAACCCTCCAATGCTGTACTATCTTCTGGGGGCCATGGTATGCAATACGGGGTATAATGCATGGGCACAGGCTAACTTCTGCACCTCCTTTGCTGAGAGTACCCTTGGCAGGTGGGTTGTTACGTAGGCTTTCTTGTTGGAAGATACGAATACTCTGAGATCCTTTGAAGCCAAAGGATTATTAGGCCTGGTATTAACTAGGCCTGCAGGCCCAAAAGACTCACCGGTATCTCACATACATCTGCAGGGGTGGAATTTTGTGACGTTTGGAATTCTGGGGACTTTTCAGAGGATAAATAAACGTCAGGCCCCTGAGAGGTGGTGGGTTGTTATTGGGCTATTGGTTGGTGAGTTGCTTGTTGGCTGCTGTTGGTCATAGTTTATTAAGCACGCATGCACAAAGAATAAACAACAAGAAGAAATTAGATATCCTGATGGTGAAAATCAAACTTGCCCCAAAGAACTCGGTGCCCCTAATCAGCAGGAAGTAGTCTAACGATGATAACATCACCCCCTTTCAGACCCCTGACTTTATTCAGAGATCTTTCCTATCCTATCTTCTTCTCTCACCTACTGTTAGGGAGTTGAAAGGGTGGAAGAAAAGGGGAGGAGATTGGTGGAAGAAAGAAGAACCCACAAAGTAGCCAAAGTCAACAACAAACCATCAAGTAAGAAAATACCCCAAAGGCTTGCAAAAGGCAAATTTGTTAGTAGCATTTTCTCATTTGAGTTTTTCTTCTCTTAGAGGACTCTGGCTTGTGTCATGCTGACAAAAAAACCAACACAAGAACTGAGGGGACAGTGAATGCACACTGCCCCAGGGAGTGCACACTGTCCCCAGGGAGTGCACACTGTCCCAGGGAGTGCACACTGCCCCAGGGAGTGCACACTGCCCCAGGGAGTGCAAAATGTTTATGATTTTCCTTTCTTCTGAAGATAATTCTAGTTAACATTTATTACAATGCTTTAAATTATTGCTAAACTAGAATCAAGGTTCTCATTTGTTAAAAAAAAATCACTGAACAAGTTTTAAGCCTTTGGTAGTAAGTAGAATTTTTTTTTAAAAATTGATTTATTTTCTGGGCGGTGGTGGCTTATGCCTTTAATCTTAGCATTTAGGAGGTTGAGGCAGGCCCATTTCTGAGTTTGAGGCCAGGTTGGTCTACAGAGTGAGTTCCAGGACAGCTTGGGCTATGCAGAGCAACCCTGTATCAGAAAAACAACAACAACAGAAGATTTATTTTTATTTACTTATGTGTAAGTCTGTGCCATGTGTGGTTAGGTGCCCATGGAGTTCAGAAAAGGGCACTGTTTCCCCTGGAGCAAGAGTTATTGATGACCGTGAACCTCCTGAAGTAGACACTAGGAGCTCAACTTGCAAAAGCAGCAAGTACTCTTACCTACTGAGTCGTCTCTCCAGCCAATGAGTAGAACTGGTAAGTTTAGGGGAAAATAGAAGAAAGCAAAAGGAAGAGAGATTTATACATGACTAAAGATAATTATTAAAAAGAAAATGAAAGAAAGGAACTCATCCCAGTACTTAAGACAGAGATAGAATACAAAGAGTGAAATTTTCATGATGGAATATGAAAAACTAAGGAAGTTTCACTTTCAAAGTTTGATAAACTTGGGTTATAGGCATCCAGGGCAATGCTCAACTTCTGTTTGCATGCTGGAGATCTTAACCTTGCCCTTCTTTCTTGTATAGCAAGCATTCTTATCCACTGAGCTATCTCCCTAGCCCCATAGGTTCACAGTGAAAACATCTCTCTCTATTCAAAAGGGTACTGTATTGCACAGCCATGTGAATGAACTTAATAGCATGGAATAATTTAAGAATAATGATGATTTATATTATGTATATTTTGCCATAGTTAAAAAAAACTTTGGCAACTATTGTGTGATATAAAGTTTATTGTTCTAGTGTGTACATTCATGCATGTATATCTGTGCACGTAAATTTTATGCAGGGGTTGTGGAAATAGTAAAATTATTAAGAGCATTCCTCCATGGTCAGAATATGGGGCTGTTGTAGTGGATGGAAAATGGAGCTGTTTCAGGAAAGAGGAAGAGTCTAACAAAGACACATAAAGAAAACAAGGCAGCAATTCTAGCCTGATGAGGCAGAGGGATGGTATGTGCACATACTGATTACTAATCATGTAAACGGCTTTAGACACACTGCTAAGGGAAAGTGCAGGGCTATGGGGGAGCTGAGTATGAGACTATACAAAACAGCAATGGTATTAAATTCACTATATCATCAAATGCAGCACAGACGGAAGAAGTTAAGTCAACACGCATTTATTTAGTCTGGGGCCCAGAATGGGAGATGTTGCCTGTTGTGATGTTTGAGCATCTGAATTCTTAGACTATATTGAGTGATTTGGAGTGGCAATGAAAAAGGGTAGCAGTGTCAAAAGGCTGAACTCAGCTATGACAATACAGAGGTACTTCACAGGAATCAACAGAAGCCCATCAGGTTTGATTAGAGATTGCCACAAGCCTAAAATAGAGGTAGGGATAGTGCTGATTATATATAACAACTATAACAACAACTATAACTATATATAGTGTATGTATGTAAAATTACATATGTAATAATTACATATAATTCAGTATTTTATAGTTGTATTATATATCACATATATTATTATATTACATAGTAAATATAATATATAATTGGATATATATGGTTATAACATCTAAGAACATTTGCCCATTTTTTTTAATATTTGGAACTGGTGTGTACTTTTTCAAGAAGTTTACAGTTTAGAGTAACTGGCATACTGTAATATTTTAAAAGAGATATTGGTGAAGGAACGTGCCCTTTGCTATATTTTTTTTAAAGAATTATTTATTTTATGTATGTGAGTACACTGTAGCTGTCTTCAGACACACCAGAAGAGGGCATCAGATTCCATTACAGATGGTTGTGAGCCACCATGTGGTTGCTGGGATTTGAACTCAGGACCTTTGCAAGAGCAGTCGGTGCTCTTAACCGCTGAGCCATCTCTCCAGCCCCCCATACTGGAATTCTTAATGTTTCTATATCTTTTACAAAGATCTTTCAAAAATTTATTCACAATAGCCCTCTGATATGCAGATCAATCTCTACTTTCTTTCAAATAAAAGGTGGTATTGTCAAATGCCAAGAGATGTTTCAGACAATACAGATACAAAAGAAGTCAACCAAATTTAAGAACCAGAGGCCGCTTCTTTTGTCATGAGTGAAGTTTTAGTGATGTAAGGAAACCGATGTTGGAGATGAGAGTGTTGAGGAGACGGGAGGTGAGGTGTCATCTATAGTTGGGTGCATAGTCTCTCGGAGTTCAAAACGTACTTGATGAATGAAGACATTGAGACCATATTAAAAAATGGTTGCCTTTCTGTCATCTCACACACAAACACACACCCTTTCCTATTTAATAATAACAGGACACGGACACACAGGCAACTTCGACACACACCCTTTCGTATTTAATAATAACAGGACACACCACACAGAGGCAACTCCGTTGGCGGTGACAGGTTCGGACGTCCTGGGCTGAGCACCGCTCCATGGAGCAGAGTCAGGTCGGGACCTTCTCGCAACCCAAGAAGTGACAGAGCCTGGCGAGAAGCACCAACCGCAGCCAGCACGCTTCTGCGACCACACGCCTCAACAGCTGTTAGCACGGAAGGACCCAAACAACCCCGTCTCCAAGGGCAATGCGCCGCCACACTTCCGGAAACGTCGCGTACGGAGGGCGCTGCGATTTTGCGTCACTTCCGCCACCTCTAGCGCGGTGGCCCTTGCGTAGATGAGGTGGGGGTGGGAGGAGTCACGCTGGACGCTATTGTTTCTCTTCCGGTGCTGTGTGCTCTACTCGGGAAGGCATTGGGACCGCTGCGTCCGGTAGTGACGGGCCCTTCCTGCAGACCAGCCCTTCCAGTTTCTAGTCTGGTAACATTGGACGGCTACGGTGGCCGAGGAGGTTTGAGCGCGCCGGAAGTGTCCCTGCGCGCGCCGGGCTAGGCTGGAGACGCACGTGGCGCGGTGAGTGCGGCGGAGGGCGAGCGAGGGTGAGGGCACCCGCGGGGCGGGATGCGGTGGCGAGGCACGGGATGCGGTGGCGAGGCACGGCCGTGGGGCTGGGGCGAAGACACCGCTCTCTCCGCGCTCGCCACTTGGCTGTGTGGGCGAGTGGCAGGGCGGCGTTTACTGCTCTCCCCTTCTTGGTGGCCTGAGCGAGGCGGAGGGGACTTAGATAAATGATCGGCCCGCGGTGACCGGGAGGAGCGGCCCGTCTATTTCGCCAGGCCGGAGAGAGCATGTCTTTCCGAGGCGGAGGTCGCGGAGGCTTTAATCGCGGTGGTGGAGGCGGAGGCTTCAACCGTGGCGGCGGCAGCAACAACCACTTCCGAGGGGGCGGCGGAGGCGGCGGCGGTGGCGGCAATTTCAGGGGCGGAAGCGGCGGCGGCGGCAGTTTCAGGGGCGGCGGCCGAGGAGGATTTGGACGAGGGGGCGGTCGTGGAGGCTTTAATAAATTTCAAGATCAAGGGCCTCCAGAACGTGTCGTCTGTAAGTCGTCTTCAGAGTTTAACCTCCTTTGCATTGGGAATAGAATCCGGTTTAAGTTATTAGTGCGTTTGTTGATAAGTCTCCGAAAGGCAAGTCGCTTGGGTGTACGCAGGATGAGTTTGCTGAACAACATGGTTAAAGTCAAGGGGATGTTATAATAAGCCTTATATGATGGGATTGGAAACCGTGTTTAATAAGGTGACATGAGGAAAACGTGGATTCACACTCCATAACCATGCAGCCTAGTTTGCACACACACTCCCTTGCACCCTGCAAAATCATGTTGTAAATAAGTGTGTGAGGCCACATTCACAGTTCCCCTGTGTTCCGTGCTGCCTGAAGTCTGTGCATTGGACACACGGATGGAGAAGGGATTTCAAGAGATATATAAGTAGAACTTGGCTGATAGTGAGAAGAAGGGTCTAGTTGTTGTTAAGGATGGGGAGTTAGTTTTGTAGGCAAATGGTATTAATCGTAGGTTACAGAGACAGCGGCGCCTTGTGTTTGCACACTTCCCAGGGAGGGGTTAAGTCACTGGCGAAGAAGTGGCGATGAGTTCTGAGGAAGGGAGGAGGGATCAACAAAGCCAGAGTGGTTCACAGTTCGAGGCTGGGGAAAAGAAGGAAGAGTCAGTGGAACGTAGCATTGAATGCAGTCGTAACAGCCATGACAGGGTAACTGGTGGGCAGCGGCGAGTGAGCACCGTTGTAAGCACCGAGTTTGTTGTTCCTGTTGCTTGAGTATCAGGTGTGGCTGCAGTTAGATGTGACTGGCCTCATTTTACAGTGTACAGACAGAAGGGGAGTGAGTCACTTTTAGGTCTCATGGTAGTGGCATGCTAACTTGGGACTGCAGTGTTGACAGCTGAGCTCTGCCACAGAGGGGATCAGATACGGGGAAAGACAAGTGGCCAAGCCCACTTGCTTCCCGCAGTTGGTCAGTGTTTGAAGTGGCTCCGTGTCTGTGTTTTGTGCTGTTTCAGTGTTAGGAGAGTTTATGCATCCCTGTGAAGATGACATCGTGTGTAAATGTACCACCGAGGAGAACAAGGTGCCGTACTTCAACGCTCCTGTTTACTTAGAAAACAAAGAACAAGTCGGGAAAGTGGATGAGATATTTGGACAGCTTAGAGATTTTGTATCCTTTCTATTGGATGAGTCAGCAATCTCCTTAAGGAATTATTGTGTCCTTTCCTCCCCAGCCAGAAATATCAAAGCAAACTCACTGTTTCATTTAGTGAGATAGCAAAGCTACAGACAGTCTCACGGAGGAGGATCTGTAGGGAGCGCATCCGTCCAAATTTAAAAATGATGCGCCAAGGAGAGATGGCTGTCCTCTGGGTTCTGGGAGTGGTGGCCATTTGAATACATGCCACCGGATTGTATTGGCTCTTCTGTCTCTTTACATATAATGATTCCCCATAGGATTTGGGGTGGGGGTATTGATTGTGGGGTTTGGGTTTTGTTTTAATTATTTTAAAGAAAATGCCATTTCTAGTTGGAAATTTCTTTCTTATAGCTAGGCATTCTTAGTATATTTTTCCTTAATTTAATTAATAGTATTTTTCAGTTAAATTGTCAGAAAACATGAAGGCATCCTCCTTTAAAAAGCTACAGAAGGTGAGTCAAACTTAATTAAAATTTTGGATTCAGAGTGGGTGGCATGTATCTTCCTTGAGGCAGTCACAGCTCCTCTATGCTTGGCCATGAAGTGCTGAGGCTGCTTCACAGTAGTAACGAAGCACTGAGTTACCCAAGTGTCTCTGCTACAGCCCTAGCTGGCCCGGAACTCACTTGTTGAGCTTACATTGACTTCTGACTTGATATGATCTTCCTGCCTCTACCTCCTAAGTCCTGTGGTCACAGTGTGTGCTGTCACACCCAGTGGAAGTTTATCAGTGCTGAGACGTAACAATGAACCAGTAGTCCCAGCACTTGGAGGCAGAGAGATGGCAGGAGAGCAGCTTTGAGTATAGCTTAGGCTACGTAGTGAAGTCCAGGTCATCTTGAGATGCTTGGCATAAGTAGGTAAATACTAAAGGGTTTCACATGTATCTGTATTTACTCTTAGCCTTCCTTGAGGCGGTGCTTTTGAAACTGAAAGCTAAGAGTTAACTAGGAAAGAGTCTTACACCTGGTGTGCATCACAAATACCTGAAGACAGCTCTTAAAATGGCATCCTTTAAGGTCCCATTCTTATAAATTTGACCCAGTTGCCCTTAAGTAGCACCCACAATAAAGTTTCAGGAAAGAAGGCTGGAGAATTTTGATGTCCTTAGGCAAGTACTTCAGCACTAGGCTGCCAGAGTGGGGAGTGTATTTTACATGGAGAAAACCGAAGTGTCTGCGATGATGGGGTAGGGAAAGTTCTCAATTCAAAAAAAAGCTGGCGAGGTAAGAAGGAGCTTTATACATTCTGAAAAAGACTAGATTTTACTTTAAACATTGTTTCGGAGTACTAGGGTGAACTTGATCTTCATATTTGTGCTCTAAAAGAACACTGGAGAGACAGAGAAGCTCTCTAGGGAAGGGCCAACAGTGTAGGCTGTAAGAAGCCACAGTTGCTATGGGGCAAGGCTGGAGTCCATGGAAATGGAGAGGAGGTGGAGCTGTGAGCAGAGGAGGAGGAGTCAGTTGGTGTGGTAACTATTACCATCGTTAGGAGTTGGATTCCAGCATCTTCGTGTCTTATGATCCTACTCACTGACTTAGGCAGCATTGGAGAACAGAGTTGAGAAAAGACAATTTCATTTGGGGTATAGTGAGTTTAAGATACTTGAGGTAGGCAGAAGATTGGGCGGTCACAGGTGAGTATAGGATAAAGATAATGCTGGGAGGTTGTTGATGAACAGACACTGTCTAGGAAGGATGGACGCAGTGCAGCACTCAGGAGAGCTTCAGGCCCCATCTCAGATTTAAACTACTGGCACAGGGTCACAGGAAAGGTGGCTGCTCACCACAAGCATGCCGTGCAAATAGGGACAGAAAAGTAGACTAGTTTCCAAGAGGAGTGCTTAGCTGTGGTCAAGTACACACACTATTCAGGGGTTCAGGAGCAGGGTAGTCAGCTGTCAAAGAGCTTATGGAATGGCGGTCCCAAGAGCCAGATTGGAACTGGAAATTAGATGGAGACAACTTGCTAATAGCAAGTGACCACTGGTTGTAGATGGAAAAACTAATGGAATACTTTCTTAAAATAGCTAATTTACCAAAGTCTTCCCAATTGTACTATAATTTGGATAATTTTCTCTTGGCAGCTCTCTTAAGTCAAAATGTAAAATTTTTAGGACATTTTTTTATTTAAAATGGGGTTGAATTTGCCTTATTTTTATGTGTTTTTGTGCAGTCCAGAGCACTGTCTTATGTGTCTTTTGATCTTCACAGAACTTTGTGATAGGTACTTTTATCTACATTCTGTATATAAGAAACCTAATAATTAGAGGGAGGAAAGACTAAGTCCTTGTCCAGAACCATGCAGTGTAAATGCCAGGAGTGGAGTTTGAACCTAAGTAGATTTGCCTGTAGCATACTGCCCTTGGCACACTAACTGTATCACTCAACTTGCAGTTCTATATAGACCCGTACAAGCTGCTGCCGCTGCAGAGGTTTCTGCCTCGTCCTCCTGGTGAGAAAGGACCTCCCAGAGGTGGCGGTGGTGGCGGCAGGGGAGGTCGAGGAGGAGGAAGAGGAGGCGGTGGCCGAGGTGGTGGAAGAGGTGGTAAGTTACTGTGGGGGTTTAATGAGATTTTGTAGCCACAGTTTAATTTTGCATGTAACCAAAATTTTTCTTACCTTTATTTCTCTCTCATATATCAGTATGGGTAGAAGTGCTTTGTTTCCATAACTTAAAAAGAAGGAAAAAAATTAGCGTTACCTTTGGAGGATTTCAGACCCTTGGGTTGTTCATGTTTTAATGGAGGTGTTATAAGGGCGCCCTCACCCACTGCTTAAAGACAGATATGTCCTGAGGAATGTATGGTTGCATGCTTCTGTTGTCATTGCACAAACCCTCTTGTAGAACGTCGTCACTCCCGAGGCCCCTTGGTGCAATCGAGTAGTAAGATGGAGACGAGTCAGGTGATGGGGCAGGCTGCTCTAGGTACGCTTCTTTTGATGGGAGGTACTGTAAAGTCGCAGTGTAAAGGGAACAGAAGTGAATACACAAGCTGCAAACAGTTTTTAACTACCATGGAGCATTGTGTGCTGTACATAACTGTGTGTGCTGAACTTCTGTACGACTGGGCTTCTATATTCCCACATTGCCATGAGCATGTGAGTAATGTCTTACTCTAATGTGGGATGGTAGAATTTTCCACCTCCGTGGTGTGGGAGACTTATACGTGACAGACAGTTCACTATTTATTATATGACTATATAAGACACCCCCCTCCTCTTTTGGTTTTACAAGGCAGGGTTTCTCTGTGTATCTGGCTGACCTGGAATTCTATCTGTAGACGAGGCTAGCCTCAAACTCACAGAGATCTGCCTGCCTCTGCCTCCGCAGCTCGGGGATTAAAGGTGTGCATCACCATCGCTTGGCAAGAATTTTTTTTAACTGAATTACAGTTTTTAGCTATCAATGAATAGTAATGTAGTTATATGCCAAGAGGTGGTCGTGTATGTATTTACTATGCAAGCATATTCTTTTAGTTCCTTCAACAAGTTGTGCATACAGTGATCTCCATGTACATGCCGTCACACATGCAAGCACACACGGAAAATAAATGTGAGAAACGGAAGACGGGCTTGTCTTAGTGTGCCTTACTGCCCCACTGGGGAAATTGCAAATTCTCTATTTTTATCCTTTAAAAGGTTTTGTAAAATATAATAGATGAATTTATATTTAATTTTTATGATTATAGGAATTGTAGAATCTTTACAGTTTATCAGAAAATGAGAAGCTATAATTAACATCTGTTTCCTTTTTAAGGTGGTTTTAGAGGAGGAAGAGGAGGAGGTGGGGGCTTCAGAGGAGGAAGAGGAGGTGGCGGATTCCGAGGTGAGTATGACCAGAGATGTCTTTAAACAATTGGAATTGTAGCTTGATATTCTCTGTTGTTTATTTCCCTCCACCAGCAAGCATGGAGAACACTGATGTTCTTGGCTTAGTTTATGGCTCTTTACTACACAACTCTTTATTGCTTTCTCTTAATTCTTCACCAGGTTACTCTGTTGTATTAGTAATCAAGAAAGTGTATAATACAAATGGCAGTTGTGTTTGGTAATGTAAATGTACTGAGCATCACAGGAATTCCTGCTGATTTTAAGGTTTAAGTTTGGATACTAGCACTGTTGCAAACCTTCTTATTTTTTATCTTATTTTTTTACCAGGAAGGGGACATTAGCTGTCCAGTTGGCAGACCTGACCACTTGTGTTCCCGCTGCGTGGCCTGCTTCTGCTATGGTTGACGTCTGTGTCTGGAGCAGTCTTGAGGAGGCCATTCCGTCAGTGGAGCTGAGTCAGCAGCATCGCGTAGAAACAGGGGAGTAGGGCAGTCAGCTCTGCTCAGAGAGGAGAACTCCGCTTTGTACAGAACCTGGCACTCTGTGGGTGCTTAGAGAAAACAGGACTTTTCATTTGAAGCATATTTGGATTTTTTAAATAAAATTTTTTATTTCCTTAACTTACGTTTATTGAACAGAACCTATTTTTTTAAGTTTGAAAGAAAGAGTAAAGCTTAAACCCATTGGGTTACAGATAGAAACTCTGGTGGTGGGTAGGGTAGGGTGAAATTTGTCTAAAATATACAGTGATCCTACAACGCACCAAATACGCGCAGACAAAGGCGGCGTCCATCCTCCAGTGAAGTCAGGCTGTTGGAACAGCGCTTTAGAATTAGCATGGCCTCCACTTTCAGATAGGGGCTCAACAGCTGTGTTTGCTGTGTTTCACTTTTGTGTTTTATAGGACACAGGATAAAGCTATTGCAGTTAATAAGTATTTAACATTTTTTATTTCAAGTCCATTAAGATTTGAGTGGCTCTGTTCATGTGAAAACTATAGTCCAAGAAACTTAGGGGTAGAAATTTAAATGTGGATTATTAAAAGTTTTCTGAAGAATTTTTTTTACATGAAAGACTGACATGTCTTCATTTTAAGTAAATATTTGACTACCTGTCACATGTTCCAGTTCCTGGGTAGGCATGTCATAGATGAGATTGGCTTTGGCCTCCGTCGCTGTCAAGAAATAAGCACTGCCAGCTCAACATGGAGCCACGTGCCAGCTGGCACTGTTCCTCCCTCGCTGGTTACTTCTCATGGACGGCTGCTGTGGCAGGAGTGACTTGTTCTTAAGTACTTGTTTTAGTAGAATATAATTGTGCCTGTGCCTGAGTTCTCCCCACTTTCTTAATGGAATCAGTGCTATGATATGGAGGCCAAAGCAAAGGCCTAGAGGCCAGAACAGGTAAGAGCTCACATCTCGGTCTGGGTCCACAGGTAGAAATGGCATGGACTGAAGAGTCGTTGAAGATAGCTCTGAGTGACACTCGCACAAGGTACACCTCCAGTCCTTTCCATCTGTTCCACTACTAGGGACCAAGTGCTCAAACATGAGCCTAAGGGCCCATTTTCATCCACACATCAGTTTGGGAAGGGCATTAGCGCCAAGAACCAGTGCAACCTTACTAAGAGTTGTTAAGATGACAGAGGTGAAGGATTGTAGAAGTCGGTGTACAGACCACCTGGACATTGTACATTGATATCCCAGACTGACTTCAGATTCTGTGTAGCCAAGGCTGACCTCGGCTGTTAGGATTATAGAGAGTGTGGTTTCCCTTTTACTCTACATAACTAGTTAAACATTGCTGTGTCTCACTCCCCTGTGTCTCTGGGGTTTGGTTGAAAGATTTCAGTTCTAATCAAATTCAAATGAATCCCACTACCCGAACTTTGAGGTACTGAGATTTACACGATAGGCTCAGATTCCCTGCATAAGTTCTTTTTAAGGTACTCACATTTTAAAACATTTGAGTACTGCTCAGGTAGGCCACCCTGTTCCCTAGACTGAACTGCAACTAAGCCTCTAGGGAACCCGAGATGAGCCGATACGCCCTCCAGTGGTTCTATTACACTATGCAGAAATTGTGACTTGAGCCTTGCTTTGAAGCTCTACTGTCTAAACTTGGGAATTACGATGTTAAAAAGTAGTCTAGGTTCCTCTTTATCCTAACTGCATGTTCATACCATGTTTTCATGTGTCCATACGGACTACCAGGATTATCAGTTGAGTGGCTGACTAATGTGAGCTCGTGCATGTCAAAATACAGGAGAATTAACCAAGGTGGCATAGAGCGTGGTGTATCCATGCTGTAGAACACTTAACACTTGGCTATCACAGCTGAACTGGGTTTTTATGGGATGGTATTTAGGGGGAACAGGCTTCATCATGTGTGTGTTACAGACATACTGGTTACATATAATAGATGACCTCATTTTTGTTTAAAAAGAAAGAAGTGGCAAGAACCTCAAACTCTTAGCTCAGGCAATATTGGTGCCATTCATCCAGGGATTTAGAAGTGTGGGAGTTGATAGTGTTATTGCTAAGGAAAATACATGTGCACACACACACACACACACACACGGACCTGAGATGAAGAAAACCAGTGTGTAATGTGTTAACAGTTGGATCTCTAGTACAAAGGTGCAGTCCCTCACCTGAATGGCTACAGAAGATAACGGAACAGAGCTCATTTCAGGAACTGCTTTTGGAGTTGGGGTTTGCCTGTGGCTTTTGTTTGCTAGACTAGGATGTGTTTACTTGGTAATCTGCTTATAAGTACAAGCCTGGACCTAAAGTGCTTAAGATGTGAGGTGGTTGGAATTTCTCTTTGTTTTACTAAGGAGATTTTTCTCTCATTCTAAGAATTAAAATCTTTTCCTCTTCAGCCCAATTATGTGTTAATGGACAGTCTCTGTGAAAAGGCCTTTCTTTGAGGTCTAGAAGCGGAAATGATTTGTCCTGAAAGAACATTCTTGACCGATCACCATTGATTGCTGAGGGCTGCACCAAAGGTGGTCTTGACTTTCCAAAATGCTGAGTGACGCTTCGGATTTTAACAGCTCGGGCTCTAGGAGCGAAGGTTCTGTCTTTTCAAAGACTGAGCACAGCGTCATTGCGGCTTACCTGATTGTGGCAGGTACAGGTGTTTATTCAGTGACCTGCTTCTCGGGTGGAAGAAGAACTGAGGTGGTGGGCACAAGGGTGCAATATGCAGGCTAGCTCATAAATGGGGTGGGGGTGGGGTTGTAACAATCAGAGAAAATGGACATGGAAAAGTATGCTACTTCCTGATAGGGAAGGTTTTTGAGCAAAGAGGGACAAGAAAAGCTTTGTATCAAATGAAGCTTTAAAATAAAACTTGTCCTTATATTTGGTTTTTACATTAAATTCATGAGCAGAGTGTGTATCGTGGTAAAAGCATGCTTTCTATCATTTATGACTCTCATGCATAAATTGCAGTTTTCTTGGTAGGAAATAGCTTACGATTAAAAGTTTAAAGCAGAAGATAGAGGCTGCAGATCTGGTGTGTAAGTTCAGCTCCTCCCGCAGGCAGCCATGGAAGGCAGCAGCTGCAGGGCCGACCGTCTTTTCGTATCTTTGAAAGTGGGCCCAAGGGATTTCAGCTTTTTACTCTTCCATAGTCTCCTTTGCAAAATGAGGATAAGAATCAGGGATCTACCACGCTCCTTATGAGAGTCTATATAGTCAATGACATCAAGGCCCCTAAGGGATGTGGGTAGATGGTGAGCAGCTATGCTCTTGTTGGTACAGCCATCCGATTGAGATGAAGGCTTGTTTGTAGAAAAGGAGTGAGAGAAGTGACAGAAACTGTACCAGTGGCCGATGTGACTTTTATAACCAGCAATTATTTGACCTCAAACTTCACAGAAGTGGCGAGTTTTAGTAACTGTTATATTGGGTTCATTGCTTTTCGGATTGACATTTATGAAAAATTCAAGTGTGTTTCTAAAAACAGTGAGAAATATATCTCTATGTGTCTTCATAACTACTTAGTTTTTACCTCATAGTTGACGTGGGCTATAGATAACAATTTCCTTTTAATTTTAGTGGTACCGTAACTAGCTCATTTGAATACTTCTGGGTGGTAAGAGGCAAAAAGTGAGCCCCCAATTCCAGAATTACACTACACAGAGGCACTGTATACAAGTTTTGGCTCCATTAAATATGCGGCAGGGGAAATCTAACATTGATCTGGCATTTTGAAGCCTGGAACAGGAGAATTGCTAAGGATTCCAGAGTCACCTGGGGTCCATAGGGAGACTGTCACAAACAAACAAACAAACACTAAAACAACAACAACAAAAAACAAACAAAAAACTGGTCATGAGATTAGTATGGGAAGGAAATTTCCTAAGGAACTTTGGTAGCTGCGTTTTTGGTTTTTTTTTTTCCTAATTCATACGGATGAAGAGCTGAGCGGCTGCCTGGTTCTGAACAGAGGCCTTTTGTTAGGTCTGTCGTGTGGCTGCACAGGTCAGTTTGCTATGTTTTCTCGTAGAGGAACTGAAGGAAGTGGATCTAAGCTCTTCGTGCTTTTGTTCTGTGTGTGTCGAGTATCTTGGATTCTTCCTATCCCCTCAGTTTCCTCCTTTAACAAAAACCCACTGAGCTCCCAAATAAGAATGAACACTGAGTTGAGGAAAAGGCGCCCTTAAGTATCATTCCACTTACCGTTTTACCACAGGCCTGTGTTTATTATTTTTACCATGGGCCTGTATTGTTGTTGTTGTTGTTTTACTGTCGAGGTTATTTATTTTGTATATGTATTTAATTAATTAATTTTTTGAACCAGGAGCTTACTTTATTGTGTCTACGAGGCCAAGGCTGGCCTTGTATTCAGAGTCTTCCAGGTTCTGCCTTCCGAGTGTTGGGATTACAGGTGTGTTGCCACCCTGCCTGGCTTCACTGTCAATTAATCTGTTTTTACTTACGTGTGTGTGTGTGAGCGATTATTACCACATGATGTCTACAGAGGCCAGAAGAGGATGTCAGGTCCTTCTTCTGGGACCTGCAGTTACAGGTGGCTATGAGCTGCCCCACACAGGTACTAGGAACAGGATTCAGGTCGTCTGGAAGAGCAGCAAGTGCTCATAACCTCTGAGCCATCTCTGTACCCCATAAGATGTCATTTAATCTCTTATTTGGATTTGAGCTCACTTTTACCAGCTTCCATTGCTGCAGGCCCTATGTTAATTCAGTGTGCATGAGCACGCTCTCTGTACCACTTACAGCTGAGAATGGAGAGGATGATACATGTGTGGACTTGAAATAATTCGTCCTTGGAGAATTGTAAAAGTGTGAGAGGTTGGATGAAAAAGATAGACTGATGGGTCTTCTGCCTGCCCATTGGAAAGTACCTATAACCAGGGAACTAATTCAGTGCTTAAGACAGCTAGAGGGGTTGGCTGAGTATCCAGCAGAGATGGACCCCAGAAGCTGGAAGGCTACCGGGAGTCACCGAAGGGTTAGAGAGGGACAATATGATCTGACTTGCATTTCAGAAATGTGTTGTGATGGTAGCTAAGAGGCCATTCAAGTAGGCCACTGCAGCGAGCTGAAGTCCAAGAAGAGGGAGCATTGCCTGGCGTCTGGGGGTGAGGTGAGGTGGAGAATGCCACCCGTCAGTGATGCAGTTCACCGAGAGAGGGACACACCTGGAGAAGAGCACGTTTGAGGTGGGAGGTGATGTCTCTTGAGTTCAGCTGCACATGGGGCCTTGAGTCTTACAGTGCCAATCTCAAATGCAATGAAACCACTCAGAATGATGAATTAGGAAAGAAGAGGGTCTGGCTGGAGAGATAGTTCAGTGGTTAAGAGCACTGACTGCTATTCTAGAGGTCCAGAGTTCAATTCCTAGCAACAACATAGTGGCTCACAACCATTTATAATGGGATCTGATGCCCTCTTCTGGTATGTCTGAAGACAGCTACAATGTACTCACATACATAAAATAAATAAATATTAAAAAAAAAGAAAAAAGGAAAGAAGAGGGTCTAGGACAGAGAGTTGGAAAATACGCATTTATTATGGAAGTGTTGAAGAAAGGTTTTCAGGTAGACCAAGAAGAGATGGGAGGGGAGCTGCAGGACCAGGGTGGCATGGAGGGGGGAGGGTAGGACTACTTAGAGTTTAGACTGATGGGTCTTCTGCCTGCCCATTGGAAAGTACCAGTAACCAGGGAACTAATTCAGTGCTTAAGACAGCTAGAGAGAATGGAAAAAATGAGTAAATTATTTGTATAGTACCTACCTTCTATTGGAGACTCCTCCAAAATTATTTTATTCTATGTCCTTGCTAGGCCACAATTTACGTGCCATATTTAACTTGTACGATGTTTTGTCTTTTTTCTTTTCACCCTCATGATAATTTCTTGTACATTTACTAAGAAGATCCAAAGGCTTATCGAATTTGTTCTCATTGTGCTTAAAGGGATAGTAGGAAACGCGCTGACTGGAGTTTTAGTGGCATTCCAGTTTTTAAAACTTACTGTGTGGCATGTACTCAAGAAAGAGTTCACTGAGAGCCTGAGATATATAAAGGCGAGGACAGCATAAGAGCTGAATGCCTTAGCATCACTTAAGAACAAGATAATATCAACAAGTATTTTGGGAACTCGGGAAGGATAATATAGAATCCTACGGGTAGGAGGCCACTTCAGGGCTAACTTGGGCTTGGCCTGAACTTTGAAGGATGGCTGGCATTTGAATATACAGAAAACAGCATGAGGTGTTTCAGGTGGGGAAAAATAGGAAGTCAAGATTTGCAACTTGATGTATTTGATTAACTGCTAGGCCAGTGAGCTTCCTTCACAGGTGTGGAGAGAGGACAGCAACAGTGTAGGGCAGAGAGCCCAGATAGTCGGGTCAGGACATTGGGCTTCTAATTCTTCCTAGTGTTGGGGTACTGAAGCTTCCAGTTGAGCTACTGCTTATTCTTTGATGAAGCAATCAGACTGTGGCAGCAGTGTGGAGGAGAGAGATGGGGATCTGGAAGATTGGTGTAAAAGGATGCTAACACCGAGAAAGAACGGAGGTTCTGACTGACCCGATCCTCCTGTGTGTGTGCTGGTGTTTGGGATTATTCCCACAGGTTTGGACTCTAGCTGACAACTAAGCATCAAATAGTTCTTTTCGTGAGAAGCACAATTCTCTTGTTTGTTGCATAACTTTCCTTTCTAGAGGGAAATAAGTAATTCTTATTGTCAGAGGCCACACTCGCATGCTGGTTAGCAACTTTAGTCCTCAAGCTAAAAAGCTGTCTGGGTCTGGCCAACTGTGGGACACTGAACACGCTGAGTTCTTCATTCCAGGGCTGAGAATGGTATCACCTGTGGTGCCCCAGTGACCCAGGAATCTAGCTTGACCTGTTTAGATGGTCAAATATTGCAATAGGCATTTTCCTAGAGAGATAGAGACAGAGACACAAAGAGACAAAGACAGAAAGACAGACAGAGACAGACAGTGAGCATTTGCACGCATGTGTGTGTTGAATGAAGAATTTCAACGTTGACATGTTGAATTTCAAGAAATACTGGGTAGTCACATGACCGTATGCACTACACGCTTAATGTGCTTATTGATAGTGAACCAAATAAAAGATGTGAGAAGTGCCAGAGATGCAGCTAGGGTGGAGTACTGGCTGGGTTTCTGTGTCAACACAGAATCATCAGAGAGGAAGGCGACTCAGTTGAGGAAAGGCCTCCATGAGACCCAGCGGTAAGGCATTTTCTGTTAGTGATCAATGCGGGAGCGCCCAGCCCATGGTGGGTGGTGCCCTCCCTGGGCTGGTGGTACTGGGTTCTATAAAACAGGCTTTAAGAGAAAGCCTTGGGAAGCAATACAGTAAACAGCACCCCTCAGTGACCTCTGCATCAGCTCTTGCCTCCAGGATCCTGCCCTGTTTGAGATTCTGTCCTGACTTCTTCAATAAGGAACAGGACTGTAGAAAGGTAAGCCAAGCAAACCCTTTCCTCCCCAACTTGCACTTTGGCTTTGGTGTTTCATCACAGCAGTAGAAACCCTAACTAAGACAGAAGGAACGCTGGCTGAGGCTCAAGAGGGGAAACCAGACAGAAAGAAGGGGCCAGGCTTTGGGAAACGGAGAGGACTGTAGTCTGCTAAGGAGAGGGTGGCTGGCCATTCACACATCCTAAATACCAACACGCTGGAGTCATGGAAGCTACAGGGGAATTTATAGAGACAGACAGATGCTCGATGGTGATGACACTGAAGCCAGCCTTCAGCTCTGGCTTCTGCAATCATCAAGTTCTTTGTGTTTTCATTTCACCTCTATTTTCCAGAAGATGTTACAGTTCTAAGAAGAATGGGACCTCTTCAAACAAGGGGCTAAGCTGGGCTTGCTCTCTTTTGAAGCAACTTCAGTATTGAATTTTCATTCTCTTCTAAACGTTCAAGTTAAACAGATTGCGTGCTCCTTCCGTGTGCATCCTTAGGTATCACAAGCATTCTCAGCAACGTAGTAGTCCTGGGTATCTTCATCAAGTACAGGGAGCTGCGGACACCCACCAATGCAGTGATTATCAACCTGGCTTTCACCGATATAGGGGTCAGTAGCATCGGCTATCCCATGTCTGCGGCTTCAGATCTGCATGGAAGTTGGAAATTTGGACATGCAGGCTGTCAGGTATCAGAGATCTCTGGAATGAAAACAAGATGAAGTATAGCAAACAGATGCAAATTTTAAGTTCCCCAAACTGGGTCTGGGGAGGTGGGCCAGCGGGGAGAGTGCTCGCTGTGGGAACAAGGTGACCTGCACCAGGATGCCAGCACCCATGGAAAAACCAAGCATGGCGGGTAGCACCCACCTTTCATCTCAGTTCCAGGGAAGAAACGACAGGCAGGTGACAGGTGACTGGGTGCCTGTATGCATGTCTTGTACCGCATGTATGCAATGCTGGTGGAGCCAAGAGGAGGGCAGTGGATCCCCTAAAGCTGACTCTATAGATGGTTGTGAGTGACCATGTGCTGATGGGAATTGAACTCTGGGTCCTCTGGAAGAGCAGCCAGTGCTCTGAACTACTGAGCCATCTCTCCACCCTCAGGGATTCATTCTTTAAGGCGAGGTATAAGATTACTAATCATATAAAATTTCCCCAATCCAAAGAAACATACAAGGAGCATATTGGCATTCAACTACAGAGAAAAGTAATCTGCATATAATTCAAATAAAATATACACATAACAAATTTAAATGTATATTCTCTTTTCATTTCAGACAAAATATCTAATCACAATCATATTCTCTAAGAAATACACTTGTTACCACAGTGAATTTTTTTACTCTAGAAGGCCCTTTGTGAGAAATGTTAATAGCTGTATTTACTGTTATTTCTTTTGACAAGGAAATGTATTGGCATTAATTCGCACCTGGACAGTAGGCAAACAACTGTGGTCATGTTTTAGTAGCTTTAATAATTTGTTATTCCAAGCCAAAACAATAGAGGATAAAGTGAGAGGAATGGAGAATACTGGATGTTATTCCGCATACCAATCAACTTTCTCAAATCTTTCTCATTTTCAGTTTGTACTTCACAGGCTTCCTTTCTCCCTCCCTCCCTCCCTCCCTCCCTCCCTCCCTCCCTCCCTCCCTCCCTCCCTCCCTCCCTCCCTCCCTCCTTCCCTCCCTCCTTTCTCCCTCCCTCCCTCCCTCCTTTCTCCCTCCCTCCCTTCCTCCCTTCCTTCCTTCCTTCCTTCCTTCCTTCCTTCCTTCCTTCCTTCCTTCCTTCCTTCCTTCCTTCCTTCCTTCCAGATAGTGGAACTTCAGAGGTACTGTGGGAGGCCATTGCACACCATTCCCATTTTGATTCTTTTCTTTGAGGGCTTTTCTTACTACATATTTTTGTGTACATGAACTAGATACTGTCTGATGCTTTGAATTATCTATCTGTCTGTCTGTCTATCTATCTATCTATCTATCTATCTATCTATCTATCTATCTATCTATATGAAAGGATGTCTCTCTCTCACACACACACATACATACATATATGTATATCTAAAAATGAAAGGAAGTTACAAGCGTGTGTGTGTGTGTGTGTGTGTGTAAAACTTTCTTTCAGTTTTAGATATTATGATTTCAGGGTTATCCACGTTGATGGAGGTGACTGTGTCATTATTATACAGCTCTACAATATTCTATTTTGTGAACATAACACACAATCCGTAACCCACTGAATGAAATTAGTGTTGCCTGTTGGAGTGTTAAATGATCTTGGTTTGTTCTTGTGCAGGGTACCATAACTGCAGTGAGTTCATGCGTGCAATGGCCACATCACAACCAGAAGACAGCATAGTAGAGCAGTTTTCCACATGCTCTAGTTTTTACATCTGTCCCCTCTATTGTGATGTTCCCTGAGCCAGGTCTAGGGGAAAGAATAATAAAGATGTCCCATTGAAGGCTGAGCACCCAGTTATTCTCAACAACTTATTCTTACCTTTGACCAGCATTAACTGCTGGCTAGACGCAGAGAGAAGCTTCTCTCGCCAAGGGCATAGGGTAGCACTGGTCTGGATGTATAATCGGTGTTTAGAAGGCAGGCTAACAGCATGCCCATTTAGGAAGGCCACAGTGGAGGTTCCTCCCTTTTGACAAGGTTTATAGTATCATAATGACTTGCCTTCTTTACAGTCCTCAAATGCAATCCAAAGTGATTGGTTATGCCCATAACCTTTGTTCCACTGTTCCACTGTGTGAGCATTTAATATGTTTGAAATGTATTCTAACAATGAGGCAAAACTACAAATGATTAGGGGTGGCAAGATGGCTCAGTGGGTAAAAATGCTTGCTACACAAGCCAGATAATCTGAGTTCATTCTCTGTAGCCCACACTGCTAGGAGAGAACCAACTCCCAGAAACTGTCCTCACGTGTCCACATATGTGCATGGCGTGCACATGTACACACATGTACACACACACCATATAAACACAATAGAAAATGTAAATGTCTCATGGGAGGGCGTGGGAATGGTGGGCTGTTTCTGATTTTGAGTTTCAGATTTATGCAGGACTGAATATCTTCTTTGGGATGGTGAGCATTGGCTTACTCACAGTTGTAGCTATGGATCGGTACCTGACCATCAGCTGCCCTGATGTAGGTAATGGCGTTTCTTGTCTTTCTCAGTGGTGCCATTCACTATGTAACAGTCATTCAACATGCATTTGTCTTAAAGTACAGACATGAGGGTTTGTAATCAGGCTCAGTCTTATTTCTCCAGAAATCCTTGTTCCAACGTTCTGAGAGCTTCCTATAATACTTAAATCCAGACTTCATTAAGCAATCCTTCAAGGCCCCTCAGGATCAGCCCTGGTTGCCTTTCCAGCTTTGTCCAGGGTCACTGTCACTTTGGGCCAGGTGGGAATGGTGGCTATGTCGCCTTCCTTGCCCAGCAAAGCTTTTGCTCGTGCTTGTCCTCTACACTTTACCATTCAGATGTTAGGTTGCCATGTTGGTCAGAGTGTGAAACTCCATTGGCAGGCTTTGTGTGCTCTAAGGGACTGGGTTGTGTCGTTAGTGGAACCAGTGGGTCTTGTCACTGTGAACAACACTAACGCTTCCTGTGTTTCACACCAGGACGAAGAATGACCACCAACACTTACCTCAGCATGATCCTGGGTGCCTGGATCAATGGCCTGTTTTGGGCTTTGATGCCCATCATAGGGTGGGCTAGTTATGCCCCGGATCCTACAGGGGCCACGTGTACCATAAACTGGCGGAAAAATGATACGTAAGAGATGTGTTTACATTTTAAACTCAAGTGCTCCTGAGGTAGACATCTCTGAGCCTTCTGCTCATCCGAGTGTTCCTTATATAGGCTGTGGCAAAGGCTTCCTTGGTAGTGATGGTCTGATCTAAATGGGAGACAGACTAAAGACTGGCTTATGCATGCTTGTAAGTCAAGGTCATCTGGTTCCCTTTGTCTCCTTTTTTTGACTTTCGTTTCTTCCTCTCCTCTCTTAAGGCAGCAATGGGGACAGTTCCACTCTTTATTCATCTCAGAGCAGTGGTCACAAGTGGGAAGAGGGCTAGTGAAGCCAAAGAGTAGGCAGTTGTAACCAAACCCTAGGCCTCCCCTGTACAGCCTTTTCCAGGTGGCCTGGCATTCAGGCACATCCTAAGGTCCCTGCAAGGATTTGCTGTGAGTTGACAATGCTCTTCTAGGTCTGCCATGGGCATGAGGATCCCTTAGTTCATTAAAGGAAATGAAAGAACTCAAAAACAAAACAAGAATCCTCTAAAATATTTTTTCTGTAAAGAGTCAAACTTCAGGCTCCTCCTCAGCTCTGTCATCATACTGTGAAAGCAGTCATCAACCATATGTAAATGAGTACACAGGGCTGTGTTTAATAAAACGTTATTTACAAAGACAGTTGGCAGGCAGGAACCAGCCCATAGGCCACAGTTTGTTGGTCTACATGAACTGTGAAATGTAAGCCGAACGTTCTTCCTAAACCCTTTAGCAGTAGAGCGTCTGTTACCATTTCTAGCAGTCATTTTCTCTTCCCCTTCCCCTCATTTAGGGCATTGAGTCATCATGGTTGTCTTTTCTTATCCCCAGCTCGTTTGTGTCTTACACCATGATGGTTATTGTGGTGAACTTCATTGTGCCCTTGACAGTGATGTTTTACTGTTACTACCACGTCAGTCGGTCCCTGAGACTCTACACCGCTAGTGACTGCACTGCACACATCAACAGAGACTGGGCAGACCAGGTGGATGTAACAAAGGTAAGAGGTTGGAATCCTTGAAATATATTTGGAAATACAGCTTTCAATCTACATAGCTGAAGGGTTCTGTGGCCTCCATTGCTCCTTCTGCTGCTGTTTGTCCCTGTGTTGCTGAACTGAACGCTATTCCTCCGTGTTGGGTGTCTGTGTGCTGTGCTCCCAGGACTTCCTGCCACACAGACTGTAAGGATCCCTGCCAAGCCTTGGCCTGATCAGTCCCACGCCTTTCCCTCTGCCTTTCTCTCTTCTCATCTTGCAGTATGTTAGCAGTATTGGTTAGATTACAAGGCTGGCTGGCTGGCTGCCTTTGGTTCTAACATCCCCGACACGTGGTTCATTTTGTCTTCTCCCTGTAGCCTTGATTTCCTCTGGTCTGGCTGCTCTGTAAACAGAGACCTTCCCTCCATCATGTAAACAAAGCGCACAGGGCTCCTCTTCACATTATCCATCTATATGTAAAGCACTCAGCCAATGGCTAGTGTGAGAATCCACTGAGCTTAGTATAGGACAGTGTTCCCAAGTTGAGTTTAGAAGGATTGGTTGGTTGAGATTAGCAAATAATGATGGGGGCGGGGCAGTTGTCAGTAAAACTAGACGTGAGTTGGAGCGGGTTTGCATGCATCTGTGCTTGAAGCAGGCATGGTGCGCTCTTCGCAGCACATGAAAGGGTGTTCTTTACATGTGTGTGACACTATGAGATACAATGTCACATATTGCTCAGCACAGCCATTTGCAAGGCTCTTGCTATCATAGACGTCTCCAGAGCCGAAACAAAGAATAGTGAAGGTGAACCCCAGCTTCTTTTGTGTTACCAACACTAGATTCTCCTGCTCCTGTATATGTCTTAACCATGCAAACATTTCAGATGCTAGTCTTGGTGATGGTCTCTTTTTACAGATGTCTGTGATAATGATACTCATGTTTCTGCTGGCGTGGTCCCCTTATTCCATCGTGTGCTTGTGGGCTTGTTTTGGAAACCCCAAAAAGATTCCTCCTTCAATGGCTATCATAGCTCCACTGTTTGCAAAATCCTCTACGTTCTACAACCCCTGTATTTACGTGGCTGCGAATAAGAAGTGAGTAGTGTTTTCCACGTTTCCGATTAAAATGGCAATGCCAAAAGAATGTTAATAGCAGTGGCTAGTGTTCTAAGACTTGCCGAAGTGAATTGCAGAAACCTGTGACAACCGTCTTACTTAGGGTCTGTAGTACTGTGATAAAACACCAGGATCAAAAGCAACTTGCAGAGGAAAGAGTTCACTTCAGCTTCCAGTTCTATAGTTCATAGCCAAGGAAGTCAGGGCAGAGATGCAGGCCAGAAATCTGGAGTTAGGGGCTGATGTGAAGACCATGGAGGAGTGCTGCTTCCAGGCTTGCTCAGGCTAACGAATGATACTGCTAACGAATGGCACTGGCCACAGTAAGCTGGGCTCTCCTACATCAGTAGTCAATCAAGAGAAGGCATTACAGCTTGTCCACAGGTCAGTCTGATGGGGGCATTTTCTCAGCGGAGGTTTTCTCTTCCCATATGAGTCTAGCCTGTGTCAAGTTGACATCAAACCAGCCAGCACAGCAAGGCAGTTTAAGGTTATTTGGCTTATGCAACTGGTGAAACTACCAAGACCTTATACATTGAGACCTCTACTTTTGTGACAGGCTGTACCTACACAGTGGCAGAAATGTCCTTGGGCAACCCAGACCCAAATTCTATCAGCTCAGCATCCAAAGACAAGCTTCATCTCAAATGACCATGTGGCAGGAAAGTTCCTGGTTGGTCACTGACCAACTGTGTTGGAGTGGTTATCTCTCTGTGTTGAGTGGCTATATGGAAAAGTGTTTTCTAGAGAAAAGAATAGTGAAGGTAGCCATGGGCTCTCAGAGGGTAGTATAGCTGGATACTTCCCAGGAGTGCAGTAGAGAAGTTCTTGTCCCTTCACAAACCTCCTGGGTGAAGGTTAGATGACTTCATTTTCCATCACTGTTGGATGAAGAACCTTGGCAAGTCACAGAATGTCACCACTGTGCCTGTTTAAATGTGTAAATGTGGGTAATGCATGGCTTTGAGAGGGCAGCTTTAGCTGTAGATATTTGAAGGAACACACAGACCTTAAGATGAGGTAAAATGCATAAGGAGACCAAAGGCCATATCACAAGGACAAGGTCAGAATCTGTTGTGGCCAGCAAGTGGCTCACATGCCTGGGTTCTAGTCTGGAAAGGCATCTTGGAAACCTGGAAGAGAAGAGGGGGGGCTAGGCGGTGCGTGTGCGAGAGAGACGGAACCAAGACAATCAGTCTGATCAAGGTTCGATTTTACTATTTCTGACACTCAGTTATGAAGCAGGGGAAGGGGCCTGATTCCCGTCAAATCATCTTGGAGAAAGGTTGCAGGTGAACACGTGATAGTTCCGGAACAGCTAGGTGGCAGGCAGTGGCAGTGGGAGTAGCAGGATGATAGGGCGGCAAGCTTCGCCCGATGCTCTCTAACACTGAAACCTGAGCAAACAGGTTTCAGGCTGGGGAGGTTACAAGAATCTGCTGTAAATCCTCTGAGACAACATTCTCAGGCCCCCTCAAATTGAAATGGCCTTGCCCAGAAGACCTATGAAAATGAATCCTTAATTCAAACATGGAACTTAGTGCACTCAGTAGCTGATGTGTCATTAAACGTACCCAGCTATGGAGTTTATCAGACGTCCATATTCATCATTAGTGGTGCAAAACCGGCCTTTATCTGTCTGTCCTATATATTTATAAGGGTCTCTGTTGAAGATGTTGAAGTTGGGTGTAGTGATGTATTTAGAGATACCCATGGACAGTAGTGGGTCTTCAGACTTGACTGAAAATTCTTTCAAAGGTTCATGTCATTCTAGAATAACACATTTTCTCATTTGCTTGTGGCAGGTTCCGGAAGGCCATGTTGGCCATGTTTAAATGCCAACCTCACCTAGCAATGCCTGAGCCAAGTACTCTACCAATGGAAATGCCTCAGAGCCCATTGGCTCCTGCGAGGATCTGAAATGCAAGAAAAGAATATACTGCCAAACATTTGATTTGCTTATTTTTTGGCAATACACTAACTTTGTTTTAAATATGGATCCATTTAAACCAAGTGCAGACATAGACTATTGCCTTACTGGACGGCAGGTTCCTCCCACTCAGCCAACCCAACTCTGCTTGAGCAGTGGTTGCCGTAGAGCCTTCACCATGTCCTCAAGGATAATTAAGTAGCTATACTTGCTTTGATGAATCCGGGCACACAAAACTACAGTCTCTTTTCTTTCTTCTTAAAAGGCACGCATTATAGTAGATTAATGACCTGTAACTTGATTAAGTTTTCCATTTGACAAGAAACAACTATCAGAATACCAGAATATTTTAATAAAATTATAATCCTCAATAATTAATTGCTAAAATGAGTTATTTCATCTTTTCAGCTATGAAAAGATAAATTTATCATTTCAAAAATTTGAATTTAGAATCAATTATTAATTCATGTTATTTAAACAAAAATATTCAAATATTAAACAAAATTGCTTCCTATTATGCCAGTCTGTTGCATGTACATTTTATAGTAGTGTAACATCTATGTATTGTGTTGAATAGTGTAAATTTGCATTGTGTTCATTTGTGTGCATGTATGTGTTTGTGTGTGTGTGCGCGCACGTGCGTGTGTGCGTGCATGCATGCCTGCCTGCCTGCCTGCCTGCCTGCCTGCCTGCCTGCCTGCCTGCCTGCCTGCCTGCAGAGGCCAGAAGAGGGCATCTGATCTCCTGGAACTGGAATTACAGACAGTTGTAATTACAACACCTGAGGGTGCTGGGAACCAAATTCAGGACTCTGGAAGAGCATCAAAAGGTCTTGACCATGGAGCCATCTCTCTAGCCCCTAAATTACCATTTTCCTGACAATATATTTTTATACGTCTGCCATTAGAATTAAGTTTGAACAGAGTGGCGCTTTTTTATAATTTTGCCCTTTGTGGTATCTTTAGTACATAGACTCATTCTGTCTGGCACAAAGTAGGCAATCAGAGTGGATTTGTAGACTCAGGTTTTGCTGTTTAAATGGCTGTGACTATTAAACAGAGCACAGTATACCGTTATTTTAAAGGTAGACAAGTAAATCGTTTCAAGTTTTTATTCTTTCTTATGAGACTGGGCTCAACCTCAAGGTTACCAGCATCTCAATTCTGGGGATTACAGATATGTACCACCAAGCCTGGATCAACTTTTTTCACTTTTATAGATGCAAAATTGGGAACACTTTAATACAAATATAGGGGTGGGTATCTGTAGCTGCCCATGGTCACACGAACTGGGTTCCTGAGTGGGAGGCTGGAGCTGTATGGGAGGAAATGACGGGAGAAATAAGGGGACCAAGACAGATTCTGATCAAGGCCCAATGTTTACTCAAGAGTCTGAACTTATAAAGGGGTAAGGCCCATCCCCCACCATGCCAGGCTTTCATGTGGCCGCGGATGGCTACTGGTATCAATTATTCTATCTGAATCCTTATCCAGGTTAAGGTGATTGGACAGAAATATAAGAGAGTCTTATAGTTGATAGACGTCTCCAAGTGTGGGTCTACACTGCTTTGGCGATGTGTATACATTCACTCCATATTATAATAATGTTCTTTCATATTTCAAAGCTATGAGTTATATACTGTAGCGTGAATTCATTTTCTTTCACATCTCGCTCAGTGCTCATCAGACTATAGATCTTTATCTGTTGCCCCCCACACCCACACACACACTTTGTAAGTTGCCTCCTTAACCCCTTTGTCGGCATATTAAAGACCTACCTACTAGTTTACCGAGACAGTTCCCTTCCTGTGGACAATGGTGAGAGTTGCTATAACAACCTCCTAATTTAGCTTTCCATCCTCTGCGCATTCTCACTCCGACTGTGAATTAATGCCATAGCCAACTGTTTAAAAATGCACTTCCAGTCCTTTAAATCTTTCTGACCAAACTTTCAGGAGCCTGCGGTGGCAAAAGCCTTCAATTGAAGGGTGAAAGGGCTTATTTTGGGTCATGGTTGGAGAGAATTGAGTTCAGCATTCGGGACAAGGGATGCAGCTGGTCACACGGTATCTACCGACAGGAAGCCGAATGACATCAATTCTGGTGCTCACTCCCTTTACCCTTTTAGTCTAAGACCCCAGCACACGGGGTTGTGGTACCCAAACTCAGGATACCTCCTTCCGGCCCAGTTACCCCAATCTAGACAGTTGCTCACAGACAAACTCATAGATCTGTTCTCCAGTTGATTGTGTGTACTGTCAAGTTTACTACCACGCCTGCGAAGGAAGTCTGACTGCTTTAGACGAAAAGTTCAAGGCCCTCCTCACCATGGCCCAGAGAAACTTCGCATTTTGTAATTCTCCAGTAGCGACATTAAAAATGTGTTCCTGGAGGGCTCTGAGTGCTCGTTCATCCCCCCCTCACACACACACACACAGTTAAGCTGCTTATGGAGACAATCTAGCAGGGGGTCTGTGCTTAGTCACAGAACAGTTAAATAGTTGAGACAATATTTACCATATTACCTAGAGAATTGATAGCGAGGTCTAGTGTGCAAAGCTTTGAGTTTATTCCTAACAACAAACAAGGGATAACTTCACTTTAACATGAAGGACTTCAGTGGTGCACTAATATCTAACACATGTTAACCAACTAATTTATACAATAAGACTGACTAAGCTTTGAATCTGGCTCCCTATGGCTACTGGGCTCACCAGCTTAGTTAGTGGCTTATCACTATACAGTTTTGCTATACTCAGTTGGTCAGGTCCTGGTCTTCCAGGTAAGAATATCACAAACCTGATAATGCAGACAGTTTGGTCACTTAGTGAGTGGAGTTTTACTACCAACCTATTGTCTCTCTCCTGTACACAATAGCTCAGAGCTTCCACCCATCACTGCATCCCCAGAACTGGGAAACCCTGGGGTTGTCCTTAAATCCAGTCTTCATCGTGCCTACACGGAACCAAGTGATTTCCTCTCCTCTGTTTCCTGAAACTGCATTATCCACAGTCCTGTCAGCACATCGAGGTTGGGCCTCATGGCTGCTCACTGGGACCAGAACCACCAGTGCCCACCTAGAGCCTCCAGCTCCCCTCCTGCTGGCTCTAAACCCTTTGTCCACACAGCTACCAGGAAATCCGACTAATCTGTTGATCTGATGAGCCACTCGAAGCTTAACTTTTCTGGCTTTGCTGCCTGGAGTCTGTGTGGCTCTTTAGCAGGGCACCCAAGGTCCTTCCTCTGCCACCTCAGCTCACCTACTTAATCCTAAGCCACAGAAAGTGCTCGTGTTTTTCTGAGGTTCTCTTGAAGCTTTATACACATGCATGCACACATACACAGCACACACACATATACACACATGTACACACACAGATACACACACACACACAGCACACACACAGAGCTGTCTTTCCTGTTTCCCGCTGCTTGCTGGAGAGGGAGCTCAGGTGCCACCCAGCAAGACAGCTTTGCCTGGTTACCCAGGCTGAACATGATGTTCTCTTGTGCTTCCTCACTGACCCGTCTCTCTCTCTATCATTTGAGTTCTTCATGAACTGCAACGCTGTGTTGCTTATCTTCGTACCTCTAGTCTTTGGTTCGGAGGTTGGCAGGTTCTCCATAAATATTTGACGAACGAGTGAATTATGTCATCTCTGAACAGCTGCAATATGACGTTTTTAAATTCAGCAGTGTTTTCCAGACTCCATTGCTTAGATATTCTCTGCAGCTGTGTGTAGGGGTGCATGCTTTCAGTCCTGGCAAGGACAGGCAGATCTCTATGAGTTCAAAGCCAGCCTGGTCTACATAGTAAGACAATGTCTCAAAGATTATTTTTTGCTAAATGTTACTAAAAGACATGGCAGTTGACCACCTGCCATTCTCCTGCAGATGGTGTCCATGTATCAGACTGGCATCCATTCTCCTGCAGATGGTGTCCATGTATCAGACTGGCATCCATTCTCCTGCAGATGGTGTCCATGTATCAGACTGGCATCCATTCTCCTGCAGATGGTGTCCATGTATCAGACTGGCATCCATTCTCCTGCAGAAGGTGTCTATGTATCAGACTGGTATCCGACTTGTTATGGACTGAAGATGGCTTCCAACATCTGATCCACCTACCTTCACATCTTAAATGCCGAGCTTACAGGCACTCATATAAAACACCATTTTATTTGGTGCTAGAGATAGGATCCAGGCTTTGTCCATACCAGGCAGGCACTCCTCCAACTGAGCTGCAACCCCAGGCTTCAGTTCATCCTTAAGTAGGGGTTTTGATACCCCAGACCCAGAATTAAACATAGCTTTGACCAGAGACAATTGCCTTCATTAGAAAGGAACGCTCTTGGGCACATTTATGCACACTGAGGCGATCTGGAGAGACTCAGGACAGGTTCTCACTGGAGCAGTAGCTCTGACACACCAGGAGTGGGCTGAGGAGTCTTATGGCGACAGCATAGGGCTCACTTAACTTGGTTTGGGGGAGATGATCAGTCCGGGGCATCACTGGTAACTCTATTGGACATAAATCTGAATTAAAGTCACTTTTTCTGGTAAAGATGCAAAAAGTAAAAGGAACGATATTTGTATAAATAAACTACTGAAAATCTTAGCATAAGCCAAGATACCAAGCTCTTTGTAACACCGGTTATCTTTTTAAGCTATAGGAACGTTTTAAGGT
This sequence comes from Mus caroli, assembly GCF_978045245.1. Taxonomy (NCBI): domain Eukaryota; kingdom Metazoa; phylum Chordata; class Mammalia; order Rodentia; family Muridae; genus Mus; species Mus caroli. The sequence goes on from NW_028227258.1 coordinate 30,273,527, forward strand.
TCCAACTATGGGGAAGGTACCTGATACGGGGTTTCCTTGCAAATTTAGACATGGGCGCCTATTGAAATTGTCCTGGTGGTTTGATTTTCACTTCCCTTAGCAAGTGTGTTACTCGGTTGAGGCCATATTCAAAGGCTGGGTGGATTGATCCCCTGCAAGACACTTGAAGGTTAAGTAACTTCAGATCTCGGGCTAATCCGGCTAAGCTGCTGATGCTAACTGCCGTTGGCCAGTGGCAGGCATTCGCAGTAGCTTCCCCATGCTCTTGTTTTGGCCCTCACCTTTTGTTCAGAGAGCCACTCTGGAGCTATGTGGCTCTTGGCCTGCCTGTGCCTTGTGCTTAGTTTCCTGGGAGGAGTGAATGGAACCTGCCCCTCTCAGTGCTCCTGTGAGTATCACGGCAGACACGACGGCTCAGGATCAAGGTAGGTATGCCTCTCTCCTTCCTACTAAGTATTCCGATTGTCCTGGCTTTTTAAATAAAGGACCCAGACGGATCAGCCTAATTTTATGAGAACAAATTATTTGTTAAAAGTGAGAGGCAGTTTAACCTCGTGAGACTTGGTTCAGTTTTATGGGCTGGTTGTCCACCGTCTTACTATTTTTATCATGGGCAACACTTACCTCTCAGAAGCCTCACACAGGTTTCTGAATTCCAAAAGCACTTTCTGTCCTACAAAAATGTTTGTTATACCTATGTACACACAATACCCTTCTCGGGAGAGCAGACCGTGTTCCATGTGGGGGCGGGGCAGGAGGGAGGCTTCTTACAGAAAGCACAGAGAGTGAGGCTGGGAAGGAGCTGCGGGGTGTGTTGATCTTGTCTGCTCTAGAGCTTCCCGTTGCATCCGAGGATTACTAACAACTTGGTAGTAGGAGGACAAGAGTGAAGTCGCTGAGGTTAACTTATGAAAGTAAAGATGTCTGGAAAGTACGACCTGTCGCAGATATTGTAGGCCCTCACAGAAGTTGTTAAGTCTCAATGTTGCTTTAATATAGTAAAATTTATAATTTGTTAATGATACACACGAATCCTTTTACACCTAGGCAAATACAAAACAGAGCTCTTCTTAGCCAGATATGATAGACTGTTTCTTTTGAGAGTATTTTTGAGAGTATTTACTAATAAAATAAAATAAAATAAAATAAATGCATTCTTGTGACTTTGCTAGTTGAAATAAACAACGAATCTCTGAAACAAAGTTTAATATAAGAATGACACAACTTTAATCAAATAATAACTAGGGTTGAGATATTGCTCAATGGAACAGCACACACCGGACAGGTCTAAAGACATGCATCTGATATCCAGCACAGAGATGATGATGAAGATGGTGATAATGTTGGTTATGGTGATGGTGGTGGTGATGATATTGATGTCGATAATAATACGATTACATTTTATTTGTGAATATTTTTACTTAGCTAACTCTGGTACCCTTTTTGAGACATTCCCTGAGAAGTAAGATGCAATGAAAACAACACGGGTTAGCACCTGTTATCCCAAAGATTTACAGCACTCGATGACCAGGCCAAGTGATCTCTAAAAACATGGCTAGAATATTTTCTTCTCCAGGGTGGCCCCATTATGCTGGGTTCTACCCAAACCACAGGGCAAAGGTCATCTCCAAGGACTCTAGTTCAATACCTGTCATGTGTAAGTGAGGTAACAAAACCGCACAGGGACTGGGTAGTCACCCTGGGTCTCAGCACCCCTGATTCAGTCACTGGGCCAATCCAGGTGAGGCTCCAGCTTCTTCCTGTGACAGCGCTTTGAAATGCTTACCTGAGGAGTGGTCGCTGCCATCATTCTGGTGTGGAGCGACACGGAGGTTTGTGGTAAATGTGCCTCAGAGACAGTCCGAGGTTCCCCAGGGTCTTCTAAAGCCACAGGAAGGATGTGCCATTGGCAGGGCCCTGTGGCTCCACCCTACTTGCCCCTGTGGGCATTGCGGGCTAGCTGTGTGAAATTCACAGGCTCTCTGGGAAGTGTCTACCTGACGGTCATTTTATTGTTATGCATCATAATTTGAACATTGTTTTCTTTTCAAAACTGCTTATTCACATTGAGCAGTTCAGATGGGTGTAGGGGATAAATAGGTAGTTTCGAAACTGGGAGGAATGTGAGATTTGAGAATCCTCATATTTAAACCCTCGGGACGGGTTCTTTTCCTACTTTATTTTATTCGTGCTAACAAACAAGTCCAGAGAATGACTTGTTTAAGGACTGCCAAAAGGAGTATGTTTGGTTTCCGGTCTAGTCCTTCGGCAGAAAGAAATGCATAGACACCTGCCGTTTCCTTCATAAGTGCTTCTCTCATAAAAGGATCCGTTTATTATTTTATTTTATCAATAGGCTCTCATGTACCTGGGATAGCTTGGAATTCCCTATGCCTCAGGATACCTTGACTGGTTGATCCTCCTGCCTCTGACTCCTGACTGATGTGACCACAGGTGTGCACCCTGCCTGGTTTATGCTATGCTGACAAAGGGATTGGAGCACGCCAGGCAAGCACTTTATAATGGAGGTACACCCCGAGCCCCAGTTTATGGTTTTGAGTGGATTCTTTTAACATCAGTCAGTTTTTAAAGAGATTCACTTTGGCGTTGGAGAGGAGTGGGCTGGAAAGGTCGTTCTGTAGCATCCCACAGGCTGGTTGTCAGGGAGATAGCATCTATCATTGGTGGGCACAGATGATTTCAGATGTTTAAGCAGTTGTTGGT